>NC_081418.1:36509140-37149671 GCF_949786415.1 Peromyscus eremicus
TGTTCTTGAGGCTTTAAGGTATAGCTTCTGATATTACTAGGAGATGCAATCTCACAGTAAACTCTTTGATCCTCTGGTTCTTAAAATCTTTCCAGCCTTAGGTGCAGGAATGTTTTATGGATGTATTTATTGGGACTGGGCTCCATAACTGCATTTTGGTTGGATGTGGTTGCTGTAAAGGTCTCTGCTGTGGAATGTCATTCTATGTGCTGTGAATATGTGTTGCTCTGATTGGTTGATAAATAAAATGCTGATTGGTCAGTAGCCAGGCAGGACGTATAGGTGGGATAAGCAGACAAGGAGAATTCTGGGAAGATGAAGGCTGAGTCAGGAGCCACCAGCCAGACACAAAGGAAGCAAGATGATAAGGCATAAATGAGAAAAGGTACCAAGGCATGTGGCTAAACATAGATAAGAATTATGGGTTAATCTAAGTATAAGAGCTAGTCAATAATAAGCCTGAGCTAGTGGCCGTACAGTTTTGTAATTAATATAAGCCTTTGTGTGTTTATTTGGGTCTGAGTGGCTGCGGACTGGGCAGGGCACAGGAAAACTTCCAACTATAGGTCTCTGTTGAGAAAAGAAGTTCCCTTGATGGGGGGGGTGGATACTACACTTATATATGAGTAAAAAGACAAGTGTTCATTGAATGTTGCTAGAGATTATGCTGGCTTAGTAAGTTAGTGGTTGTGATCTTCTCCACTAACTCTGTCTTCACTAGCACTGAGTAGTTTGCTTGTTTCCAGTACTAGGCATGGTCTCCCTCTTGTTGAGCTGTTGAGCAGACCTTAACTCTAATTAGAGAGATGTTGGCTATTGACTAGGTTTATGGTAACATCTATGGATTCTTTCCTGTGGAGCAGGCCTCAAACCCAATCAGTAGCTTATTCTCATAAAAAGAGTGGGCACATCTTGTCTGGTATGTTGGCCCCATAGTTTGTAGGATTCACATCTGGGTGAGACCACTAATGCCCTTTCTCCGCTAGCAGCCTGCATAGCACCTCCTGGTACTAGAAAATCAAGCCAGTCAGGAGGAAACTTCTAGTTCCGTCTCGGTTTTATTTCTCTATATCTTACATCAAGGTATGTGATGTGTTCATCACTAAGGTGTCATCAAGGAGCAGGGCAACTAAAAGGAAATGCAAGAGTCCATGTTACACGGCCTTTGGGGTCTTCCTGACGACACATAACAAAGTATCCCACACCTGGCACTGAGGTTTTTGTTCAACACCCAATGGCTTTTAGAAATAGCACTATCTTAATACTCATAAGTAGGTGATTTTTCTCTGCACATGGCTCTGTTTATGTACAAGGACCCATTTGCTCTTACTTTTCTCCCAAATCCTGTGTGCTTTATCATAGGAAACAGCTCTTTAGGTCACTGCATTCTTATTTGAATGAGCCTCTGTCTTCCCTTTGAACAGGAAACCAACTCTACTCTCTCTACTGTGTCTTATGAAAACGTTCTCATTCTCAAAGACCTATCTAAAATGTCACCTGTTCAAAGAAAGCTTCTCAGACTATGCCATGATTCCTTTAATCTACAGACACTGTGCGGGGGCTACAAATATGGATATTAGTTTACTGTATTGTCATTACTTGTTTCTATGTTTACCTTAACATTTTACAGAACTTCAGACTAGGGACTGGAATCTATTTGCTCTTATAGCCTCACTGTTTAGAGTATTTTCTGGAACACTGGACTATTATCAGATAACCTAAAATGCCCAAATCACCCTATAACTGTTTTCTTTATGAACACAAATATAATCTTAGTCATTAAGCAGTGCCTAAAATGACTTGATAGACATTTCTCCTGGCCCTTCTCTTCTGCAGGAGGACTTAGTGCATACAGTTGGTGAAAGTGCTGCCTTGGGAGCAGCAGGAATAATACTGTGGGGAGGATACGAATATTCTGATTCAAGGGTAAGTAGTGATTTCTCCGTAACATTCTAGACAGTTATTTTTAACGAAAAAGGTTTTCTCACATCAGTTGGCTGCTGATTATTTGTTTCCTTTGCTTTAACAAAGTTCAAAGACTGTATGTAGGGATCAATGCTGATCACCCAATTCTATACCGGATGGTGGTTAACAGCAGGGTGGACAAACACAATCTTCAACTGTGCAGCCTAAAGTAAGAAGCCGATTATTATAGTTTAAGGGCATAGTTTGTGGCATGTTAAGTAACTTCTCTCAGTCTTACTTTCTTCATTTAAAAATTGTATTATAATTAAACCCACAATGTAGATATTTTAGTCAAAAATGCTATTGTATATACCTGACAAGTTATTATGAAAATTTGAAAATAATTTTATTATGAAGAATGGATTCTCTACAATTATTTTCCATTTTGATGGTAGCTTATAATACATGGGGGGAAAATTGTACATATACAATAGTTGATTGATATTTTTTAAATTTTGTAGTTAGAATATCTAACATGGCATTTATTTTATAACAAATTTGGAAGTGCATAATCCAGCATTATCAATCATAGATATGAGGTTATACAGCACATCTTTAGTATTTATTTGTCTAGCATGTGTGTCCCTTTCAACGTGTTGATTTGACTATTTAGATATTTCATGTATAAATGGACACATACAGTACTTTTTCTTCTTCAATTTCTTATTTTACTTAGCACAATTTCTTCTGGATTTACTAGCATTGTCCTAAATGACAGAATTTCTTTCTATTTTTTAAGGTTTAATTATATTCCATTGTATGCAACACATATTCATTACTCATTTATCTCTTGATGGACATTTGCATTAGTTACAATTCCTGACTTCAAAGAATAGTACTGTATTGAATACAGAAGTGTGAATGTCACTTCCAGATCATTATTCAAACTCTTTTGAATCTTGTCCATAACTGTGAGTATGAGCACATATTTGTGTATGTGCATATATAGGTATGAATCATATGATAACTGTACTTTTAATTTTTTGAAGAATTCCGTACTGTATTCCATAGGTCTTGTATCTTTTTCTATTTGGACCAACGGGGTGAAAGGGTTCCAAACAATGTCATCAACACATGTGATCTCTACATATGTCTTAGTATTTGCCAACCTTACAAGTGTGTGGTAATGTCTCATTGTAGCTCTGATTTGCACTTTTCTGGGAATGAGAGATGTTTAGTCAAGTCTTTTCTATTTATTTGTGCAAACAACAAAGTGAGTTAGCCAACTGTTTTTTCTTGAGACAAAAATGTCACTATATAACTGGCTTAGAGCTTTCTATATAAACTAGTCTGGCACTGAACTCACAGAGATCCCCCTGCCTCTGCCTTCCAGTGGAGTGTTGGGATTAAAGATGTGTGCTATCATGCCTGGATATTTTCTTTTATCTGTATTTCCTATGTTAGGGATTGAATCTAAGGCCTCACACATGTAAGGGCTGTACCAGTGAGCTGTGTTCCCAGCTCTCATTTTACCTTGCATTTTCAGATAGGAGCTAGTAAAGTTGCCTAGGATGGCCTTGAACTCAACTCTGTAGGTCCCTGAAGCTTGCCTCAGTCCCCCAAGAAGCTGAGGTTATAGGCCTATACCACCAAACTTGGCTACTTTGTGTACTTTTTTTCCCCATTCAGTTACTGTGTGTGCTACTTTGGGTTATTTAGACTTCTGATATGTTGCTAGTTACTGTAGGTAACAGGAATTTTGCACATATTTTCCACTACTCTGTAGGATGCCTTTCCATTCTCTTGACTGTTTTTTTTTCTGGATGTGCAGAAGTGTTTTGTCTGACATTTCCCTTGTTTATTTCTGCTTCTGTCATCCATGCTTTTGGTCTCATGTAAGAGAATTGTCACAATTGACAGGAAGTAGGAAGAAAAAACAGTTTTCTGCTAAGGTTTTATCAGTTACTGGCTTTTTATGTTCAAGTTTAAACCACTTTTTGTGAAGTTTCCTATGTTGTATGGCTGATGGTTCGAGTTTGTGTGGACAATTCTTCCCGACACTATTTTTTAACAAGTTGGTCATTTCTCTGTCTGTGTTCTTGACATCCTTGTCAAATATCAGTTGATTGTGCACGTATGAGTTTATTTCTGGACTCCAATCTGTTCTTTAAGCATCTCTCATTTTTTTTTCCCACAGGAGGCTTGCTTATCTGTGCAACAAACTATTCAAGGGCTATTGGGCCCCTATGTTCTCAATGTAACCTCTGCAGCCAAGCTCTGTAGTCAAAATCTATGTAACAGTCATGGACGATGTGTTCGAAAGACAGCTGAATCTTCCTTTTATCTGCATATGCCTGAAGATAGCCACAAGAATTATGTCATAAAAAAGGGTTTCAAATTTGTCATTTCTGCAAGGAGTAAGCAGAAGACAATAATGAATATGAAGAATGGATTTGTGTGTCATTGTTACTATGGCTGGCATGGAGAGTCCTGCAGATCGCGCTTTCCAAATCTCTTGAGTCGGAAGAACAAGGCTTCTATAGCTGCATTTAATTCATTAGCTTTTCTTATGACTTTAACTGTGACTCTGATGAATTTTTTTCTTATTCTCTACTCTGATGTCATTTTTTTCTTAAAATACTAAAGAGAAGAAAATGCCATTTTTCTCTGATTTCAACCCGTATATAAACAATTTTTAGTTTTAAATTCCAAGCAAACTGTTTGCTGGAGGTTCACTTTGTGCTAGGCAATAAGAGTAGACCTGTCCTCATGGAGTTTTGCAGCTGGAAGTTTCTCAGGTCCCACCCAGCCCCATGGGTAGGGTTGAATCTCTCCCACTTGCGGTCTGCAGATGCTTATAAAATAATCACTCAGAGGCTTATATTAATTACCAACTGTGTGGTCTATGGTCAGGCTTCTTACTCGCTAGCTCTTTCAACTGAACTTAACCCATTCCTATAATCTATATGTTGCCATGTGGTCATGGCATTACCAGTCTGCTGACATCTTGTTGTTCCTTCAGCAGTGGCTCACATGGTCTGCCCCACTCTCCTTTTCCTCTCCTCTCTCTCCAGTTCGAATGTCCCACCTCACCTAATTCTGTCTCACCATTGGCCAAACAGCTTTATTTATCTAACAATCAGAGCAACACATATTCACAGTATACAGAAAGACACCCCATAGCCGAGCTTAGAAATAAGCAGTAAATAGACACACATCTGTGATGATGATAGTATTCTATAGAATAAAGAGAAAACAGGCTTAAGGAATTAGGAAGGATTAGAGAGCACCAGAAATGTTATGTAAGATAGTCACATAGTGCCTTTCTAGTGAGAAGATCAGACAGCAGAAGAGACAGGTCAATACTCTCAGGGAGCCAGATGTAACAGTTTCCTTATGTAATCTGAGCACCTGGAAGGCAGAAGTAGATTGTAACTTCAAGGCCAGCTTGGTTTACACAGTGAGTTAAAAGTCAGTCAAGATAACACAGTGAGAGTTTATCTCAAAAAAGGAAAATAAAACTAAAAAGGAAAAAATCCAAAAGAATATGTCTGAGGAAAGTGTTTTGAAATAAGGAAAAGCAAATCCAGAGGAAACAACTCTTTGTATTTCTGGGCATGTGAATTACTAAATAATGAGCAATGCAACAAAACAACCCCCCCCCCCCAGGATACTAACCTATGGAATGAACACGACTCTTTAAATGTATGCAATAGGGATTAACTTTATCCAGAGTTACCTTGGATTTGGCTCATCAATACCAAAAGAGAAACACTATTAGCCTCCTACCCAGTAGGATTGATAAGGGAAATTCTTTCATTTGATACTTTTTGGTTTATTGAAATATACTGTACTCAAAAGTTTGTCAGTTTTCACTGGATGGTAATTCATTTGAAAATGTCATTGTGGAGACTTGAATTGACCTAGTTGTAATCCAAATAATTTTATTTCACAAATGCAACAGAGATGGTGGTATCCTAAATACTATTTACTTTCTAAGGTTAGGAGAGGTATTTTGCTGTCTGATATGCTCCAAATACTGCAGTATTAGGTAGACTATATCCTTGCACACACATAGAACTTTATAAAAGGTCACATTAAGATTCTCATGCTATGGGACACCTTGCACAGCCTTGAGGCAGAGGGAGGGGCTTGGACCTGCCTCTACTAAATGTACCTACCCATGGGAGGCCTTACCTTCTTGTAGGAGGGAATGGGAAGTGGGTTAGGAGGGGGAGGCTGAAGGGGCAGAAGGAGGTAAGAGGGGGATCTTTGATTGGTATGTAAAATGAATAAAGATTCTTTCTTAATAAAAAAAAGATTCTCATGCTAACTTTATTTGGTTAATTAATTAGTTATTCCATTATGTATTCTGGGAAAAAGTAAAAGGTAAAGAAGCAATGAAATATAGAAAGTGAGATAGAAGGGTATTACATGAGTTTTCCTGTCCTGTTGGTTTCCTGTAGCACAAAACCAATATATATTTTTAGGAATGAAAGCCTAAGGCATAAGCATGCAACATTTTTCATAAGTATTCAACTGGTGTTCATACAAGAAGCAATGGCTCTTCCTAGTCTTCCAGTGAAGAAAAACTATTTAACAATTATTATATCAGGGTTCAGACACTGAACTCATTCCAATAAAATAGGAAAGGCAAATATTAAATATTACCATCATCTTGAAGGTAAGGGAAATAAAACACATAAACAATAATAGAGGCATACCCAATTTTGTTCAGGCCCCAATGAAAACATCAGAGGTAGAATTTATTGTTTAAAATGCCCCTGAAATAATTAGGGTATATGAAAGGACTGACATATGTAGAGGAAAAGGGAAAACATGATAAATCAGTAGAAGAAATGCTAGTAACCACAGATAGTCATTTACCATTTTCTAAATAAGAACATTATTGAATTTTATTATATCACCAGTATTATAAAATAAAAACAATGCCATATTTCATTTTTTTAAAAAATGTTTATTTTGTGTGTACGGTTGTTTTGCTTGTATGTATGTATGTATGCATGTGCACCATATGCATGAAGTGTCTACAGAGACCAGAAGAAGGCTTCAGGTTCCCTAGAACTAGAGTTACAGAATATTATGAGGTGTCATGTGAGTGCTGGGAACCCTACCCAGGTCCGCTTCAAGAGTGGTAAGTGCTCTTCAATGCTGAGCCATCTCACCAGCCCCAATTGTCATATTTCTAATGGTAGATTCTTCAAACGGTAGTTTGTAAATCTGAAGTCAAATGCAGATTATGAAAATGGTAGATTCTTCAAACTGAAGTGTGTAAATCTGAAGTCAAATGCAGATTATGAAAATGGTAGATTCTTCAAATGGTAGTTTGTAAATCTGAAGTCACATACAGATTACGAAGGATTTTCAGGCCTTGTGGTCTCTTCTTTTTGCTTGCATACATTTGTACTCCCAGACTATGTACTTAATCAGCTGCCTAGTAGAAATGAGAAGTTATTGTGTTTAACTCAAAGACACAAATACCCATACATGTTTTACATATCTATTTAAGATACAATTCCAAGAGAAATGAACAAAAGGGTCCTCTGTTAGCCCAATGCTAATAAAGTACCACAAATGACTTCAGTAAAGGAAACATCTTCTAAGAGGATAAAGATTATGTTAGAAACCGGTAGGAGGATTATCTTAACCCAAGTCACCTCAGTAACAGCAGTCTGCTTGAGGATATCATTCTTTATTTTCCATTCATTGTTTAAAAAAAAAAAAACGAAAACTTTTATTTAGACACTTTTTATTTAGGCACAAACCTTTCGATTAGCCACATGTTTTCTCCATCACTATTCCACACCACTCATTCTTTCCAATCAGAAAGAATGTGCATTTTCATCTCACAAAGAGAATGTTATAATTATACCCTTTGGCTCATAGCAAATTTGTGGTGTGTTTATTTTTATATGAAAGGCATTCTTTACCATGTCTTTTGAAGTTCTCTTCAAATACAGACTCCTGTCTTTGGCCCAGGAGAATTTTCTTTATGATTTTTTTCAAATGATCTCTGGTCTTTTATATTCTCTGCTCACTTATGACATTTCTATTGGATTGAATCCCCGCTCTCTGTAGCTGTCTTGTGTTGCTTTTTTCTCTGGTGTTCTAAGCTTTCATGAAACTTTTACTTTGTATTGTAGATTTTTTTTAAGTTTTTTTCTCTGTAATACCAGTAGTTAATCAATGATTTCAAAGAGCTCTTTGGGAGGATGCATGTCATTTCTCCTTTCTCATAGTAGTCTTGTTTTGGTATCAGACTTTACAGCACCTTAAATATCTCTAAAAATGTATTTTTGTTATTGCTTGACTGCTTTCTGACACAGGATCTCCTTATACTGTCCAGGCTGGCCTTGAACTCAGGATCCTTCTGCCTCCTGAGTAGAGACTTGACACTTTATTCTGTATTTTAAATGTTGCCACTGTTGCATATTTTATCTCCTCTTTCCCATTCTCTAGTATGAGTTGTTCCCTTCCTTAATTTCTTCTCTTTCACACTGTTAATCAGTATTGTATGTCTGGTAGTCCTTGGTCATCATACCTGTGAAGGATTTGAATAGCAGAAAAATCTATCATAGGAATTTCACTCCTGTGCTTAAGTTATTTATTCAACAGGATTCTTGTGCTGCACAGAAGAAGGACTCTGTGATAAAAACAGGAGTGTGTAGACAAGTAGCATTCCTTCTGGTACATGTGAGTGAAAAACATATAGGTTTGTAGGAACTCCCATAATTATCAAAAGAAGGAGAAAATTATCATGGGAGAAGAGTATAATTCCCCAAGAGCTGAATAGTCTAATTCCCCAAGAGCTGAATAGTCTAATTCCCCAAGAGCTGAATAGTCTCTCTTGCTTTCTGCACTCGCTATGGAGACCACCTTTCTGCATTTAAACTATGCTTCTGTATTTAGTCCAATACACAAGTGCAGACCTAGGAAGAGCCGTTGAAATATTCTGAAGTCAGATGTCTGTCCTACTTGCCACTCCACATTCTTTGGGAAGGAGAGTGTAGTCTGACTGGTTCTGAGCTCTGTAAACAATATTTCACCTGATCATTCTGATAATTGCCCTCCATCCACTTTTCTTAGTTTTCTATTTTCAATCATGGAATTCTCTTTTAAGGAAAGGAACAATTGAGGCCTCCATAGTACTGTTTGCTGTCATTTTATCTTTTGCATTTCCTTGTTTGAGTTCATCTGTTTTCAGTGTGTGAGTCATATCAATCCTTCTTGTTTTCAGCTTTATATATATTTTGTCTAATGACACATGAAGAAAATGACATATTAAATAAAGACGTGCTCAGCTCACGTCTTTTGAGTGGCTCACCATCCTGAGCCATTAGTTCTGGTTGACTCATAAATTTTCTCAGGATGTTACTTAATGTCCCACTAAGAGTCAGTTATTCTTTTATTAAGGCCAGCACATTAGGGTCTGTTTGTTAAAATATCACACAGTACACAAAACCTTCAACCCCCCTTTATCTTGCAATCTGGAAATCTTACCTATACAGTTTTCTTTGCTGTTTCCCACTGAAATCCCAATTAGTTTTCTTTCCTCCTCCTTAAGTCAGTGAATTCAAATTGGATATTTTAAGAAAGCAATGGTCATTTATACTAAGGGAGACTCACTTTGATTATAAAGAGATTTAATGCACACCTCCTGTTTAGCTCGGAGGACTGAGTCAGCCCTGTAATGACAGGCTTCCAGACCAGTGAGGCATCCTTGCCACTCAGCCTCTGCTTTGCAGCAGGTGAATGAAGGACCAGCAGGCAAACAAAAGCAAAGGTAAACTATACTTTATGTTCTGTCTGAAAAGATTTAAAGATCGTTGTTTTGAAATGTCTTCTTAGAACAGCGAGAAGAAAATGAATCTTCATTTACTTGAATATTCCAATTTCTTTTTTAGCCTAATTTGATTGTTCAAATGAAATGCCTTCTGAAATATGAGCTGCTTTAGGGAATCTAGTCTCTTAAAACTGTATTTATCACTGTTAGCTGTCAATTAAATTTAGTAATTTTATCCATTATATATTTATACTTGAAAATATTATTCACACTTTTTTGTTTAGTTCAGGTTTATTTATCTCTCTTTTATGTTAGTAGTTTCTCTGAAAAGCAAGTTTTTGTAGTACGTATCATGACCTAATACTTAACTTTCGGTGTCTTGAATGGCATTCCACAAAGCAGGCCTAGTACATAGCTGCAATATGGCTTTATGAGAGAGCTACCCACTTTAAGTTTTTATAAATTAATAGTGGTAAAGAATTCCTCATGCTAACAATTTTCATTACAGTAACAGTATATTTATTTAACAAAACACTTTTTATAATGTTTAACAATGTTTTGTAATTCATTCAATAATACTGGAGGGTTGATATTTACAACGAATGTCACAGTTCTTAGGAAATGTGTAACATTGGAAAGGATGAAGAAAATAGAAGTTTCTCTCATAAACACAATCCTATTCAAATACTCAGAATGTGACTGGATAGTAGAAATGATCACCAACAGGCATTTTGTGAAAGAAAAATCTCTTACTAATTAGGAAGAGAGTAAACATAAACATACTTACATACATATATTTTTCTAGAAAAGAGAGGATAAGTACAAAATGGTGCAAGAAAGATAAATCTTAACTCATTAAATCTATTGGAGAAATAAAAGCCTAAAGTCAAGAAATTGGGTTATAATGGAACCAAATTCATCTGGATAATGGCTATACATATCAAACAGGAAGTGAAAATTTGAGAAATTATTAGTTGAACAGAATAGCTTAGGCAATAAAATGTATTGTTTCTTACTCTTTCATTCCCAGATTAATAAGTAATCTATAGGTTTTCTTTTTCCTAAACAATAATCACTTAGGAGAGAACAAAACAAAACAGAAATCTTGTAAGACAAAGTTTCAACCAATATATGCTCATGCCCACTTGGATAATAGATTTATTTTCTGTTTTATGTGTTTACATAAAACACTCCTTTTGTGTGTGCTTTTCTCTGGAGCATGGAACTCTCTTGTGCCAACCAGGTCGAATTTTGTGTGAAACTAGGTTTTCCTGTTTGTTTCGTGGCGTATTTAACTCCTCCAGTAGCTGGGCTACATGTGAAAAGAGAGCAACTGTTACTGAGACACCTGCGGACAAACATGTTGCCCTTGTAACACTAGCTAAGACATCTTAGGCAGAGTCTTTCCTGCGTCCTGACCTGTCAATTAGAATTCACCTCCATGGAAGCAGGCGCTCTCTTTGAAGTCTTAATTCCATTGGTAAGAAATTAAACATTTATTTCAAGGATAAAGTTAAGAAAACACCACCACCACCACCACCACCACCACCACCACCACCACCACCACCACCACCACCACTACCACCACCACCACCACCACCAACAACAACAACAAAAATCATGTGCAGAGACTCAAGGCTCATCCTTTGGAACTTTTTCTTTTTGAGACTCATATGTAACCTTTTCTTAACAATAATCTTGTGGATCTGATTCTTTCTTGGCTTTGTTGGAAAGCACTTCAACAAATTCAGTATTTAAAGTTCTAGTCATTCTTTTACCTTCATCTACAATTATTTGTTTGTTGAAGTCTTGTCTCCTCAGTTTAGCGTATTTCTTGAGAGTTTTTTTTTTTTAATGTAATAGAATTTTAGATGTTGTACATTTCTAATGAGAACAATCTCTGGTTGTCTTTTTCACAGAATAAAGCACCTTAAGTACTAGATACCTGCCTAATATCACAATAGAGTCAAAGGAATGCCCCAATGTTACTGCTTATATATATATATTTGAAAACAGCAACAGCAGCAGCAAAAGAAGCAGTATTTCTTTGGTAGAATATATTGGATGTTTCAAGAACTGGCTGCTGTTCCAGGCTAGAATTCCTCTGCCTTTCCATAGGTATGTGGAAACGTATTTCCAAAGTGTCTTTCAAAGACACTTATTGTAATCTTGGTGCAACCCAGAATTTACGATTTGTACATTTCTCAATTTTTTTACTGTGTTAGATGATCCTTTCACATTACAAAGGGGAAATTATAATTTAAATTTACATGTTTTCAAGTTGCAAGGTTTGTAACTATCCTGAGTGCAATTAACAAACAATCTCAGGGAAATAAAGATATTGTAAAAAAATTAAAACTTATTTGCTTGAAAGGGTATTTCCTTTGCATTTGTGATTAGCTTATATTTCTATAACTAATACAGAAATTTACTTTTTTTAAATGATGTACAAATGCCAATTTGTGTGTGTCAGTGCCAACTAAAGTGGAGACCAAGTTATCCAATGATCTTTTAAAGTATACACAAAATAATACTTAGTTAATGATTTGTTATTTTGTCAGAGTTTAATCCACCTGGTTATAAGATAGCATAAAATATTTGCTGCTACAACTTGGCACATTCAACTGCAACATCAGAGAAGATGCTGAAAGTGTAAGCCCAGGGCCTTAGACAGAGAAGAAATACCTATGTAACTAACCACTCAAGGTATAAACCTTAAAAACGAAGAAAAACACATGCAAGTGTTATTTCATTAGCTCTTTGTTTAGCTGCCAAAATCTCAGATTGTGTAGTTTTAATGAACTTGATAATGTACAGTCAGCTCTACTGAAGGCTGACAG
This sequence comes from Peromyscus eremicus, assembly GCF_949786415.1. Taxonomy (NCBI): domain Eukaryota; kingdom Metazoa; phylum Chordata; class Mammalia; order Rodentia; family Cricetidae; genus Peromyscus; species Peromyscus eremicus. Next base: position 36,521,690 of record NC_081418.1, read on the forward strand.
AGATGCTTCAGGTGGTTATAAAGTCAAAGGGCATTGCAAGGTCAGGCACGAATCAATTAACTATGGGAGATCAGAACATAGCTGCACAATGCCCACAATTTGTCTAATTCAGTGAGATGACTGTGTCGGGTAAGAAAGCCATCCCTGAGGAAATGTCAACCAGAGAGTGAGGCACAGGATTTTAGGGAGGCACAGAACAGGCAGCACTACCTCATATTCATGCTAAAGAACCCGAGTTTCAATTCTAGTCCACAAATGCGATTTTTAAGACCTCAGACTTCAGTCCAGAGGGAGAAAATGGATTATCAGTACCACGTCTGGACATATAGATGGTACCAATATTTTAATTGTCACTGTCCCAAAGAAACAGAATTGTGATATCCCAATGAAGATTAAAACAGTAAAAAAAAAAAGAAGTTAAATTATAAGTTTTTTTTGTCTAGTGTATTTGATGATTGTAATGAACTTCAGAATATAAACTTTTAATCTTTTTGCTGGCTTCTGCAAATAGGGTTGAGGTTGTTTTCATTTTGTGTTATCAACTCATCAGGGATATTGGAGAGAATTCAAAGAAAGCACTTACATCTAAGACAAGATTTGCGAAAGAAAAGTGTGCAAATAGAAAAGAAAAGAATACATTATTTGAGGAATAACAAAGAAAGTCAGAAGACAAACTTCATTTAAAGCATTAATTGGATGAACTATAGCAGAGCTGGGTGGTTGTGGCACACGCCTTTAATCTCAGTACTTGGGAAGCAGAGGCAGGTGGATCTCTGTTGAGTTTGAGACCAGCTTGGTCTATGTGATGAGTTCCAGGCCAGCAGGCACCACATAGAGAGACCCTGCCTCAAATATGTATGTGAGTATTTGAAGTAAGGATAAAAATCAAGAAAATGATCTGAAGTTTCCAAAGTGATAACCTAACTTTTTGATTTATTTAAAATTATAGGATAAATCACCAAAACTAATATGAAGCCACAAAATGGGAAAGAACTTCCAAAGCATCTTTTCATATCGGATTCTTTCAAATAATTGTCTGCTAGCAAGCATTTTGACATATTTACAAGGAGGCTACTTTACTAGTTGTAATAAATAACACATTGATATGCACTGTGTTACATGGTATATATACTAATCCTAACTAATTTCTTCAAAACTGTCCTTCATGTACGTGCTGAATACTTACTATTAACCTACTGCTGGCTTTTCTTTACCATGTGCAGCCAATCTATTTATATTTATTATTAATATTTGTGTGTCCAAAACATTTCCCTCCAATGAAATAAAAAAGTCTTTCTTATTTCCAGAAAAGTTTTTTTTTTTTCTTATTTTTTTTGGGGGGTCTGGTTGGCAAAAATCTAATACTTGGTAAAAGATCATTAGTAATTAACTAGTTAATAATGTCCAACCTGAGGTCTGACCTTGTTCAGGAGGCCTGCTTACTATAGCTTTGTGATCAGAATTAATTTACACACTATATTTTCAAAACATAAAGCTTTATGGGTGTTTTGATTAAATATAGCATTCTTAAAAGCAACTGAAACAACATAAAAAAGTTCCAATGTACCCCACAAAGAAACCTCACCTCCCCTTGTCCACTAATTTCACTCAGCTTCACTGTGTTGCTGCCTGGAGACGAATGATACAGCTATTTTCAGGGAACTTCTCCAGAGATATTCCTCGGTCTACAAATTATACATATGTAAGTAAATGTATATGTATGTGTGTGTGTTTGTAATATATGTCTAGTCTTAGAAAAATAGAAATAATCTTAATTTCTTGTTTTCTTTTTAAATTTAAAAAATACATACCAATAAGTGTAAAAGTATATTTTAAGGAATGTTTTAATATCTGTGTAATGTTCATAGTAATCTGTAGATGCAAACGTATTTTTTTGTAACAGATCCTAATAACCCTTTGAGTAGAAGGGGAAGACATGGCTTTTATAGTCTTCCTCTTGATGATGGATATTACTTTCAACCTTGGTATTTACAAGCAATGGTATGATGAATAAAGTGTTTGTAAGGAGAAGACTTGTGCATTTGTAATTTGTGGCTGTTTCCCATGGACTGCGTTCTTCCTTTATGGAAATCAGGCTGGAGCCCATCCTTTTACATTTCACTTTGCTCTTTTTGTTTGTTTATTTGTTTTTTTTTTTTACCTTGCTAAAGTGTGTTTAATCAAAGATGAATGTCATTAGACAGGTAAATCTTAGGTCCTCAGCCATGTCTGTCAGGACTGAGGCAGAATGTGTAGTCAAACCATACTTACCACAGGACATTGTGACTTAGTCACCCAGCTCAACCTTGCATGTTGACTTCAGACATAGAAGCTCTACAACACAGATAAAACTATACGGTCTAAATATTCTTTCCAGACTTGGATCTGAAGTTTAAGTCTCTGCTCCTTATCTTAGCTTCCCTCTGGTTACCCTTCCAAATATTCCATGTTTCCTAGTGATAACTTGGGCCATATAATGGGGAAGGTGAGTATTTTAAAATATAATTATGGATGCTGAAGAGACTTGAATAGCATTGCATGGACCATTAGATTATCTTTGAGTTTAAACACTTTAACTAGAAAGGGGAAGATTTAAATCAACCTAGTGTTATTTTAAGGAGTTTAGTCAAAAACAGGTTGACAGAGGGAACATTTTATTCAAAATGTGGTCTTAAGACTTTATGCTCCCTCCCAAGAAAGATGTTGATCTTGGCTGCAAGAAATTTCAAGTCCTAACATAAAAATGGCACTTTTCTGACAAAGACTAAGCATATACTTTCATACAAACACAATTACATTCTTTTTTAGATTGCATTTCTGAAAAACAGAAAACAGTTCTGTTTCAGAAAGAAATGCGACTTCTCACATTGAAAAATCGTGAAATTTCCATTTACTGGTGTTAATGGACTTTTCCTGAGGAGATTTATAGAAATGCCTCACTGATTCCAAATAGAGAACACCAACGGATCAAAGATAGGTAGGTCCCCACCTAAATCTAGCTTTGATTATCCAACAAATTGACAGGGGTTGTTTAGGAGAACACAGGTAGGCAGCCCACCCCAGCCTCGGATGACACAGGAAAGCTTCACCGTGGAGGTTAAGTCTCCACGTGGTGGGTGATTACACACAAAAACTGTATAACCAGTTCTTCCTGCAACTTGCATGTGTCTTCACGTAGAAAGGTCTCCTCCCCAGCAGCTGTTTGCCAGTTACTGAGCCTGGGGGAGGGACCTTCTACATTTTATGAGTTCCTTGTGAATTATTTCAGCCTTGTGAGTATCTACCCTCCCTCTGTTAGGGGAGGTTTCCACCCAGAAGAAACAGCAATGTGACAGGTGACATTAAAATAATCACTTTTATAGATTTACAAAGTTAAGCTTATTTTTGAGAAGAGTAGTTTTATAGAACCCAATTTAGCACAATAGTTCTAAAATTTGTTCAGAAGAAGGTATACTGGTGTTTTGTGATCACAATGTGAAATAGATTGATAATAAGTTCAGGACATACTTATAAACTATGGACCTTCAAGAGACACAGTAATATAATGGATTGTATCACAACACAATTGGTGCTAAATTTTTAATTAAAAAATTGTGGGAGAAAATCTATTGAGAGACCTGTATCTGTATATCTATATATCTAAATATATCTCTCTTTTTTTTTTCTGGAAGTCATAAACCCAGCTCATTGAGCAATCTTATTTAAAAGAGAAGGAATTCATTAGGAAAAAGGATTCCTCTAATGGACTGTTGCTCTGATAAACTGTTACTGGAGAGCAGGCTAGTAGTTAGTACTGCAGAATTACGGCCACAGCTTTGAGATAACTGACACTGCTCTGCCTTTTATTTGATAAATATTTATGTATTTTATAATGCTCAATAGAACATCACAATGAGCTGAACTTTCTAGGATAACTTGGAAGTAAAATCACATTTGTTGGATTCCCAAGAGACTAGCATTTCTAGGCTATCTCTGTAAACCTTGGTGGATTTCATTTGATATCTTAAAAAGGTGTTTAAAAACAAAATCCCAATATCATGAAAAAGAAAAAGGAGGATTATAAATGAGGGCATTAGATGTCTTCTGTCATGCATTAACATGGAGCTGAGAATGTCTGCTTTTCAGTGTTTCCATGGGGCTCTACTCTTATTGAGCACCACCCTTGCTGCATGAATGAAAAAAGAACCATTCGGAGCTGCAGTTCAGATTGAGACATAATATAATGCCAGCATTTGGGAGCGGGTGACAGGAGGATCCCAAAGTGAAGGCCAGCCTGCATACAGAGAAACATGTAGTCCCCAAAACAAACAATAAGGCAAAATTTAAACCCAACCAAGAAAAAATAAGCAAGAGTGAGAGACGTAGCTCAGGGGTAGAGTGCTGTTTTCCATGCACAAGTCTCTGGGTTTGTTTATCATAAGAACCAAGGAACAAAATATTCAGTTGTTTTTCTTTTTTTGTTTTAAATGTGGTAATTGTTAAAAACACCATGAGGTTGTTACTCATTACTCTTTGAAACAACCCTCTGGCAGGCCATCACAGGAACTTCTTTATAGTTTCTGGTGCTTACAGATTAGTGCTCAACTTTTCTTACTAAAATATTTCTGGGATCAATGCTAAGGGCATCTGCATTTACATAGGTGCCAAAGCTTCGAAGAGCACTTTTGTATTTAATTGAGGGGGCTAATTGCTTATACAAGAGACAGAGTGTTCATACCTGCAGGATCCCTGGGCAAACAGATGTCAGAGAGAACAACCTGTAGGATTTCTGCTTTCTTTGGGTGACTTGAGAGTGAGTCTAAAAATGGGGTGATACACCCTGGGCTGGAAGTTATCAGAAGGCAGAGGGAGTAGGTGCCTGGGTAAAGAAGAGTGGTTACATATAGGATCCTGGGACTGTAAACAAGCAAATAAACAGGAAACTACAATAACAGAACGTTCTTGTAGTCATTTATTCCTTAGTAACGGGTGTGTTTGTTGTTTGTGCGTTGCACATCTCAACCTCATGCTTGAACAAGATTTGAATGGGGCTTTACCCTGTCTCATTTTTATTGTGGCTTGACAACGAACTTGCCTCACTTTGCTGTCCTGTGCAATTGCCAACATCTAATGTTAAGCTCCATGGCTTCAGTCCTTCTGAGTATCGGGTTATTCATTTTAGTTTTTTATTATAATTTATCACAACTGTTCTGGTGAGAGGAATAGAGAAGAGTGGCTTCTTCACAGACTCCAGTCTCTATGTGGCAGATCTGTCTCCACCCAAGGGACATCTACTCACCTTCTTCACTACCTGGAAAAGTGAACCAAAGAGGTAAGACCCTGGGGAGCTCCCAGAAACACATCTCACCTTTCTGTTGCCTTTGTTGTGTTTATCTTTCAGTGGGCAAGATCAGAACTGTGAAGCCAAAGTCACTGTATATTAGTTAAGACATTTTCTTGGCTACATCTTTTCTCTATGAGGGGAAGATATCCAAGAAGAAACCTACTTCCCTCTTCTTTTGTGTAGAGGCCTCAAAAATGTCTTCACAGATGGTTCTCCTGTATGTTCCCAAATAAACCTGGCTCCTAAGCAGAGAGAAACAGATAACAAACTTGAAGGGATGAGCTGAGGTTAAATCCTCACTCATCCATACTGTTAATATGTTGTCAAATCTTCCTTATTTCTGCCAATGAGAGATGTGTTTAAAGGATTAAGACCTTCAGAAGGAGAGGATGAGAGAAGGAAGCCAGAAGGCAAAGGCAGGTTGTTTATCACTGGGTGTGGTACTCAGGCAGCGATCTGTGCTTTGACTGGTTCAGGTGCAGTAGGGATCAGAAGCAGGGGCTGTAGTTGCATAGATGGGGTGATGGAAAAGGGACCTGAGGAAACCTGAAGCAAAGGTCAGTTGTATGTCAGTAGGTAGAGTAATTTTATTCATCTTTGGGCTGTAGAGGAGTAGGTATTTATCTAATGAAGAATAATATTTAATTTTAAAAAGTGACATTTGAATGTATCAGTTTACTTAGGACTTCTTAAATGTTTTTTCATGGTTTGCTAAGTTACTTAGAATTTTTGTTCGCTTCAGTATGCTCGGCCTGAGAAATACTATGAGGTTTGGTTGGTGACCTCTGGTGGTTAAAATGATAATTACATACAATGACATATTTCAGGAAATTCTCATAAGTGAGAGGTTCCACAGAAAAAGCCTCTATCACAGTTTCTGGTTTGAATTAAACCTAATGTATGTGAATAGAAAAGTTCTGTACCACAAGAACAATGTTGGCACAAAATGGCAGAGACATGGACCTTAGATGGCCCCCGAACCCAGTGCACTTGCCTACACATGAACGTGCAAAGACCAGAGGTCAATGCCCAGTGTCTTCCTTTAACACTCGCCATCTTAGTTTTTAAGAAAGGGTTTCTTTCTGAACCTTAAATTCATTAATTCAGCTAGGCTGCTGGCTAATGACCTCTAGGGATCCACCTGCCCACATTCCCCCAGTGCTAGGGTGACAGGTGACTTCCACTACACATGCTTTTGTGGGGGTGCTGGGAATCCAGACTCAGGTTTTCCCACTTCTACAACAAGCACTCTACCCACTGAGCCATCCCCTACCTCTTGGATGCTGGAACTTTATCACTATTACCTCTGAGACTCTTTGAATCCCAAGATCTCAATTCAAAGGCTAGAGTAAGGTGCACCTAAGTGGTTTTATCAAGGTCCAAATAAGCATCAAAGTTGCATTGAAAGCTGGGGAAGTATTTGGACTTTGGGGCTTATGTAGTGAATCAAGGACTCCACATTTCAGCAAGACATGTGATGCAGAATTCACCGCAGAGGAAGAGGAAAGGGATCTGTTTCCTGGGCTCTTAATCAACAAATGACTACTACATGTCTTAATATAATGGTGTTATGCCTTAAGCACAAGGCATCTCCATTTCACTGGTACGGAAGAACTTTTTACATCATTACAGTCTTCGCTGTGGTTATCTAGAAGTAATTCTTTTGTAGTTTCCCCCCAGAAAATGAAAGGGCAATGTGACAATTCTCTGTCTTTTGCCCTCTCAAGTCAGTCCAAGAGCACCTCCATTGCAGCGTTCTTTGCCACCGATCTTGGTTCTCTTCTTATACCCCTCGCAGCCAGGCTAATCACTCCACTAACTTGCCATGCATTTTGTCTAGTATTTGCTTGCATTGCCTTATCTTTCATGTAATGTGACATCAGTCAGGGCACTTCATGTCTGTCTCCATTTCCTCTTTTGTAAAATGGGAATCTAATTACAGACTGTTACATAATTGTTACAATAAAGCAAAGCATCTGGTGTAATGCTTGATATTACGCTTTCCAAAGTGATTATAAGTATTACTTCACACCTGGTTTTCCACCATGAACCACACATCTTATTCATATTTTATTGTGGACATACAGGTTTTGTAGCCCTTGGATACTTCTTGAAACTTTTTGCTTATCCCTGAGTAGAAACCTGATCATGACACTTGATTTTACACCTCAATCATTTATAGAAATCATTATAACTTTAAAATAAATGTGCTTTGAAAATATAAGTAAACAGTAATAGCATCCCTTCTTTTGGAAGTAATCACTAATGGAAAATAAACCTCTCCACAGGCCTTTTGGATATCGTTAAAGAAGAGGTAGTGTAAGTTTCCGTCTTATCATGAAACTGTTATTTGAAGGACAATTAAGACTCTGTGTTGTTCAGCCAGTACATCTTACATCAGGGCTGCTCATATTTTTTATCCTGAAGTCTATCTCATCTCTAAAACCTGCCCAACTTCCAGTTTACCAAAGGAAACCTTTTATAGCTGCTTGGAATGCTCCAACAGATCTGTGTTTGATAAAATATAATTTTACACTGAATTTGAAAATATTTCAGATGATTGGAAGCCCCCGGCTCAAAGACAGGGAACAAAATGTTACTATGTTTTATGTCAACAAATTGGGATATTACCCATGGTACACATCAGTAGGGGTCCCCATCAATGGGGGTCTTCCCCAAAGTGCAAGCTTACAAGGACATCTGGAAAAGGCTGCCCAGGATATTAATTATTACATCCCTGGTGAAAATTTCAGTGGACTTGCTGTAATAGACTGGGAATATTGGCGCCCACAGTGGGCCCGGAACTGGGACTCAAAGGATATCTACAGACAAAAGTCAAGAAGACTTATTTCTGATATAAAAGAGAACATATCCGTTACTGATATTGAATATTTAGCCAAAGCAACTTTTGAGAAAAGTGCAAAAGCTTTCATGGAGGAAACTATCAAATTGGGAATCAGGAGCCGACCCAAGGGTCTTTGGGGTTATTATTTATATCCTGATTGCCACAATTATAATTTTTATGACACAAACTATACTGGGTCATGCCCAGTAGAGGAAGTTCTGAGGAACGATGAGCTCTCTTGGCTCTGGAACAGTAGTACTGCTTTGTATCCTGCTATTTCTATCAAGAAATCCTTAAGAGATAGCGAACGCACTTTGCACTTCTCACAATTTCGGGTACATGAATCAATGAGGATCTCTACCATGACATCACATGATTATGCTCTGCCTGTATTCATCTACACTCGGCTGGGATACAGAGAGGAACCTTTGCTCTTTCTTTCCAAGGTAAGACTCTCCTTGTCCCATGGTGGAGGATTTCCACTACATCACTACAAGAAACATTTCCTTGTTAATCATGCCCTTTGAAGAATACCTGGTTAGTGTAAAGCTAGTGTCTTATTCTTCCTTGAGTACCGGTCTGCTTAGACTCTTCCTTTATGGAAACTAAATTTTGTTATCTTGTTTGTTAACATTGTTTTAAAAAGACATAGCGAGGTGGGAAAGAGCTAACATACGAGGCTAGCAGCTACTGAATTCCCATTACTGGTTGTTGTGGGTGAGCGGGTTAAGAAATTAGAGAGTACATTTCAAAGTGGGATTGTTTGCTCATACATGTAAAAGTAGAATGAAAGACATTCCTGCTTCTGGCTTCACCATTTCAAATTCAAAGAGAGGAGAATCTATTTTCTTTTAAATACGCAATACCAGCTTTTACTAAGGAAGCTGTACCCATGCCTGTAATGGTTTAAAATCATAGTTCATTTAAAAACAGTCTTAAAAGTATGAAACAATCACAAACTGGCTGAAAGTGTGTAAACCTGTAAACTGAGCCATGGTAGATCTAGTTGCCTCTCTGATCACTGCTAACGGAAAGCTAGAAGTGTGGTGCGGGCTTGTAAATTCAATGGTAACCGTGAGTAGTTTTGCAACCCAGGTTAAAGCTCCGAGAGAACTGTCTTTGTACCTGGTTATTTTCACTCAAGTTATATGTGTTGCCAGAGATCTCATCTGTTGCAGGAGAGTAACCTTTAAACACGGCCAACTTTCAGCTGCTCCAGTCATTTAAACAGAAACTTCCAGGAGAAAGAGTAGATTTGGGTACCAAAGTATACATTGTTCTGCACCAAGAGAATTTGAAACCTCGTTCAGCCTTCCTGTTTATGATACAATAGCATTTTAGCATTTTCCTTACCTTGGTGAAGGGTTTGAGATGTTTCAACAGAGGCATTTCTTTTCAGTCCTCAATTATAAATTTTGGTTGACTAGACTGTGCTAAAAGTCAAAAGATGTTCTGATGTTCTGAGTCTTGACATCCTCAGGTGGATGCTTAGGAAACGCACCTCGGGCCTGGGCTTTATCTTGCATGTTTATGCGAAGGAGAAACAGTGCATCTGTGGGAGGTATGGGAAATGCTATGTCTTCACTACTATCCACAAGGTGAAAGTCTTCACTGTGGGCTGAGAACTACACTACCCAGAAAAATCAGCTGTGAATATTGAATCAAGAGTGGCAAGAGATCATTTCTGGGAGGTTTGGAAAAGCTATCTAAATTTTTACAGAATAATCCCGACTCTGGCATTGGAAGTGAAATCATACCACATATATATCAAAAGTTGTATTTTAACTTCCTATATGTATTTGTATATTTAGCTTAATAATGTTCCTTTCTTCAGTGATGATTAATTTATTTTTGAAAATAAAAACCTAAAATTTAAAGGAACCATGTTCACCTGGAAAGGCAACTTAGTGTGTTGGTATATTCTGCACACTGCACATGGCTTAGGTAACCTTTTTTTTTTTTTTTTTTTTAAATAGCAATAGCTCAGAAATGCTACTATCTCCTCTCAGGAAGGTAGCACCAGCATTTGGGCCTTATCTCATTCTAAATGGGCAGCTTCTTTTTGAGTGTTTAAAAACATCGGCATACGTACACCACTGCACGCAATCTACCATAAAAAAAAATCTACTCACAATTAAAAAAGAGGTGATGTTCATTTGACCCAAACTCTGAACGACTATAAGGGGCTTACATTTCTTTCTCCAACATGTCTGCAGTTTAGAATGCATGCACACATACAGTTAGGATGGGAAGCAAATCTCTTACCTTTCCCAGAACCCAGTGTCTCAGTTCTTGACACAAAAACAGAGGGTCGGGGACACTATCACCTACCACACTGATCTAACAGAAGTATGATAAAAATCAAATGAGAAAAGGTATATGAAAAATTGAATCATTTCAGAAATACACATGGAATAGCTATTGTTTTAAAACAAGTATCAAACCCTTGCCCTTAACCACTATCTAAGAATCCCAGGCAGCAGTCATAGCTTGGGGAAATAATACAGAAGCAGTAACATCTTATTCCACTGGGAGAATGGCCTGTACCACCAACATATAAATTCAATCTAGACATAATGTGATGTTGTGCTTTATAAAAACAATGAAAGATGTTCCTGTGGCTGAAGATTTAAATGATTTTGTGTGTGTGTGTGTGTGAAAATTAGTTTCCCTGGCAACATGCAAAGTACGTCTTTAGCGACTGTTATTCCATATGTCTCCCACTAGTAGACTACTTTCTAACATAAATTCTGGTAAGCACCAGGGACCAAAAACCAAGTATGGAGGAAGATTCCTCTAGGTATCCTACCTTTTACTTCTTTTATCTCCCTTACAGATATACAATGTAATTTGATTATATCCACCTTCCACTCTGCCCCTCAATGCTCCCCACTATCCCCTCCATACATATACCTCCCATTTTAAGTCCTCATTTTTAGAATAACACATTTAGTACAGTTAGTGCTACTTGCCTGTACATGGGTATGAGGCCATCCAATGGAGTATGAGCAACTTACTAGTGGCCACACTTTCAAAGAAACATGATTTCCTGTCTATCCAAAAACCACCAACAGCCAATAGCAGCTCCTAAGGAAGGAGTGGAAATCACATGAGCTCCCCAACCAGACTAGAATTTTAATTAGCTTGATCTTATGTAGGCACCATAGCTGTTGAGAGCTCGTGAATGCAATAGAAACGCCATGTAGAGGAGGAGGGAGCATTTCGATGCATTTCTTCTCACCTACCAGCTCTTGCATTCTTTCTGTCCCCAATTTCTTGATGTTACCTGAATCTCAGAATGGTAGAGTGTGTGGAGGGTTGATATGATGTCCCAATGAAGGCTGATCACTCATAGACTCTTATTCTCAGCACTTTAAACCATTATGAGTTTGTTTGAATCACTGCTCACTGCAAAAAGCAGCTTCTATGACCAAAGTTAAGAATAGCACATATTTATGGATATAATAAATACATGTGATTGAAGGCAGTTTGACAATATGACCACTTAGCAAAACTGCAGTTGTAGGTCTATGTCTAGGGCCTATGACCTTCTCAGTTACAGGCCTTAGGCCTGGTTTACATTGCTAGACCTGAATTCCCTCTTGTTGAGTGGGCTACAAATCTAAGCACAAAGTGGTTGATTACCCCTCTAACAGTTGTGACATTATTGTACCAGTGGGCATATCTGGTCAGGGTGGTCAGTATTGTAGAGTATTACTCAGTACTGTGATGGGTAAGAAAGACAGTAGCCTGCATGCCATCTTGGCACTACGAAAGCTAGCTAGCATGGATGGAGGAAGTTTTCTGGTTAATTTCAGATTGGTTTCTTTTTCTTTGTCCTGCAACCAAAGTACTTATTAACTTCTGAAACACTGATTGAATTTGAGAATCACGGGTAAAAGTAGAGGCCAGACTGGGACTCAGGGGCTCATTTTTGCTACAGCCACTTTGTTCCTTTACTTCTCTGTTCGTGTGACACCATCTGTGAAGTTCCACCTCTTAGGTGCTCCCTGTATACTCCTGAAGGCATCTTCTTGATGGCTTCCTTAGTGCCTTTAGTTTTCTGGTCCCCAGACCAAAGCTGGTCTGTGATTTAATTATCACTTTGAACTCTACCAGATGACAGTGAACTAATATGAAAATAACATTTTCTTTTAAATGTTACCACCCATTTATCTTTGGTCAAGATGTGCTTGAAGACTTGCTATATCTTTAATCTGTTCCAATAAACCCTCTCTCGTAAGGACACTAAGGGAGTGACATACTTAAAAGAAACTAATATAACCTTGGGAGGTATGGCTGTCACCACATAAACCTGTATCTTCCATATTTAGTGAATGTAAATCAATGACATAAATACAAGATATAAATGCCATGTCCCATTCCTCCTTTGATAATGCCACCTTAATCATAAGCAGGCTCTTGGAGACTTTCTTCTGATCACACTGTGTGACTCTCCTCTTGCTGTTCTCAAGGTTGTTTCAAAGTCAGTGGTCTGAGTTTTTCTCACTTATGCTTTTGAGCCAACAGCTGTACATTCTGCAGTTTGCAATCTGGGCACTGCATGGGTGATTCCTCTTCTTGCATTCACCAGACTGTTGACAGTTTTCAAAATCCTTTTATGTACATCCTCTCGTTTGAATCCCAGAGAACCTCCCCTTCTTGTTTTGTGGGCCGTCTGATATTATGGTCTTGGAAAATAGAAATGGGTATGAACCAGAGACGTAAATCAATTCAAACTTAACTCTCTCTTCACATTTAAAAAATCTCCAGAAAAATATCCATAAAAATCTGTTTAAAGATGGACATTGTAAAATTGTTCATTTGAACAATGGACCATGGAAGTGTCAGACAAAGAGTAATTCCCTAAGTATTGATATTATGATAAGGGAGCCAAAATAAAAAGTTCAATTTTTTTGTTGTTTGTATTTTCCTCCAACTCACCATTTTCTAACACCTAGCTTATGGAAATTTATCCTTGGAGTAAAAGGTAAGTGTTTAGTGTTCTGAACAGAGGAAGAATACATTATAATTTAATATGCTAGGAAACCAGCAACATAGACCCAACTCCTATTTCCCCTTTCTGTTCCCTTGGTCCAAAATCATCTGTAGGCACCAAGATAATCTTTAGATGATAAAACACAAATGCTTCCTTCTGAAACCTCTATTTCCTTTATTTTAACCATATTGGGAGAAATCCTTGAGGATTTGTCATTGCTAGATGAGTCATAGATAAACCCCAGAACTTTGAAATTAAATATAGATTATTTCAGGGGCCAAATATAAAGGCTGGACAAAGAGCTGGAGACACAAAGCCACCTGAGTGGCTGTGCTGGTGAAGCTCCACAGATGTACACGACAGATTAGAGAAGGAAACGGAAAGGCTTGTCTCAGGAAAAGGAAAATCTTTGGATTCTGTTTATGCATTTATACAAATGGCTAGCTTGTGAGCAAATGTCCCCAGTGAACTTCAAATAAATAGCTGTTGATGGCTATTTATATACTAATTGTTTAAAAAATAATATCCTGTGTAGCATGAATTCTAATTGGTCTTAATAAAAACCCAGAGCCAGATATTGGGGTAAATGCTGAAAGATGAGAGTAACTAAGGAACAAGCCACAGCCACCTCTCACCTCACCAACTCCTCAGCCCGAAAGGACTGAGTTCCTTTCTCCTCCTGCCTTGTATTTCTTTCTCTGCCCAGCCATATTACTTCCCGTCTCTACCTCCCTAGTGCTGGGATTAAAGGTGTTTGTGCCTCCCAAGTACTGGGAGCAAAGGCAGGAGATCCCAAGTGCTGGCTAACTAGTGGCTGGCTTTGCCCTCTGATCTTCAGGCAAACTTTGTTTGTTAGAGCATACACAAAGTATCACTACAATCCTGCCTATTAAGATGTAATATTTTTCTTTAAAATATTTATATATATATTTTATTTATTCTTCTCTAATATATTACATCCCTACTGTAGTCTCCTCTCCTCTCCTCTCCCTCTCGTCTTTCCCCACATCCTCCCCTCTCCCCCAGATCCACTCATCACTCCCCCTCAGTTTCCCTTCAGAAAAGGGCAGGCCTCTCAGGGATATCGACCAAACATGGCATATCAAGTTTCAATGAGACTAGGCACCTCCCCTCATACTAAGGCTGGATGAGGCAACCTAGTAGGAGAAAAAGGGTCCTGAAAATAGGCAAAAGAGTCAGAGACAGGCCCTGCCAAGCTACACAACCATAATATGTATGCAGAGGGCTTAGGTCAGATCCTTTCAGATTCCCTGGTTGTTGGTTCAGTCCCTATGAGTCCCCACGAGTCCTGCTTAGTTGAATCTGTGGGTTTTCTTGAGTAGTACATGCTCTTAATCCCAGTACTCAGAGGCAAAGGCTGGAAGATCTCTATGAGTTTGAGTTAGCCTTATGTATACAGTAAGCTCCAGAGCAGCCAAGGGTACTTAGTGAGACTCTGTCTAAACACACACACACACACACACACACACACACACACACACACACACACAGTTGTATATGATCAGAGAATATGATTCCGAGCATCATTCTATCTCACATTTATGTCACTCTAGGAAAGCAGAGGGTGATAATCTAGGGAGTATTTGGGCTCAGTCTGAAATCTTAATTCCTGGTGAGCTGATTTATCTTCCAATGACTAATTAACTTTGTTCTCTTCCCTGTAGCAAGACCTAATTAGTACCATAGGAGAAAGTGCTGCATTGGGAGCTGCAGGCATTGTCATTTGGGGAGACATGAATTTAACTTCATCTGAGGTAGGTCGGTACCTCCAGGGTCTATTGTTCTGCTTTCCTGTGGAGATCACTCTAATCAAAGATCTCAGTACTCCCCTAGCAAGCCAGAGTTAGGGCAAAAGTCAAAATCATTGCTTAGGATTTACATAGGCCTAAATATTCACTGTAAAAAGACAGTAATCATCACACCGATATTTGTTTGATATGTATCATGTGCTAAGAGGTACGGTTTTTCTGTGTGTTTGTTTTGGATCTGCTCACTTACTGGTCATGTCAGCTGATGACTATTCATAGACAAAGAGACAAGAGGGGAAATCAAACAGCTCAGTAGCTAGTCAGGCTAGTTAGTAGTAGAACTGTTATTATCCACTATAGATTTTTGAGGTTGAATCCCTTGCATTGAATCACTACATGAAATATTGTATCCTATCTGGAGAAGTAGAAAAAGATGCTAACTTTTAAATCTCCCTACTGGAAGTATTTTTTTCCCTAAAGAGAAGCCAGTTAGAAATTGATAGCCTTTAAAACAAGATTGAGGTATCTTTTCAAATTTCTCCCAGCTGAAATAGCATTCACTTCAAGAAATCTTCTGGCTTTCCTTAAGCCACATTAATTGCAGTCTACTATTTATCTCCAGTTGTTCTTTGCTTATCTATCCAAAGTATTACTATAACACATCCAGGAAAAGAGAGAGCTTGCTTCCTTCTGTGTCTTTTGTGTAGGCTGCCAGCAGAAGCTGTGGTCCACCTCAAGGATTCAGATTAGAAGTGGTTCTTCCCACTTCAAATGATTTCATTGAGAAAAAAATCCCTCACAGGTGTGTGCCCAGTCATTTGAGGTTTAGTTAATCCCAGATATAGTCAAATTGATAATGAAGAATAGCCATCACACATATCTATGAGCATTATTCAGAGAGCCAGAAGTTCTGCTGCTGTCTCATGGCTGTTGAGGAAGAGATTCATCAGGAAATAGTATACACAATGGAGGTATCATTTATGTAGAACATGTACTATAAAATACACACAAATGACCTAGTGTTACCAGCTTTCCTGTATCTAGCTGTGTAGGAATATAGAACCCACAACAGGTTATTTTTAAGTATAAGTAGCCAAGAAGTCCAGAATGCTGTAGGTGGGAGGGTCTACAATAAATCTGAACTTGATGACTCAGATTTTCTTAACACAACCGGAAAAAACAACTCACCCCTGAGAGACAGCCTATAGCAGCAGCTCTCGTGTAGATTCTACTTTGTGTTTGTTCATTCTTTCTCATACTACTCATTACCTTGAGAGCGAGAAGGAAAAGAAAACAATGCATGGATTGAAGAAAGGCAAGAATCTACATGTTGACTCAGGCCAGCTTGTTAGTTCAGTTACTTTGCCTTATTGTAACATCTCCTGGAATCTACATGTTGACTCAGGCCAGCTTGTTAGTTCAGTTACTTTGCCTTATTGTAACATCTCCTGGCCTTTCTCATTTCCGATCTGAGACCTTTGGGTTATAGTAGAGTCCAAGAGTTTACCCACTAGGACAAAGCCATCCAGTTTTAGCCCAGTCTAAAGAACTGTCTTTTGGGTCTAAAATCTCTGATTCAGTTTTCTTTTCTTTTCTTTTTTTTTTTTTTAATACCTTTTCAGGAGAACTGTTCAAAGGTGAACCACTTTGTGAATTCTGATTTTGGGAGCTACATAATCAATGTGACCAGAGCAGCTGAGATGTGCAGTTACCACCTTTGCAAGAATAACGGGAGGTGCATACGGAAGACATGGGAAGCACCCCATTACCTCCATCTGAACCCTGCAAGTTACCACATCGAGGCCTCTGAGGATGGAGAATTCATAGTGACAGGAAGAGCATCAGAAGCAGACCTAGCTGTGATGGAAGAGAATTTTCAGTGTCACTGTTACCAGGGCTATGAAGGGGCTGATTGCAGAGAAATGAAGGAAGCCAATGGCTGCTCTGGGATCCCCCTTTTCTCTAGCTCAGTAATAACATTGTATCTGCTAGTTCTAGCCAGTTATCAATGCATTCAGCTGTGACGTGATTGAGTTTAAAGGGAATTGTGTCCTCTTAAGTACAGTGTTAGGGAACAGATGGATTTCATATTTTTTTCTCTTATGGGTTCCTCTGAGAGGTACTATAAGTCAACATGTGTGTCACAACATAAATAGGAACCTATTACTTTATTTGCTACACTTTGGTTTAAAAACCAGATGGAGGAGAAAAAAGTAATGTATACTGTTTTCTTACTTGAATATTTAAATTGTATTTAAATCAAATTTTATTCTTTTTCTAATTGTATAATGAATATTAAGGTTATGATTTTCAAGGACATTTTCTAGATAGAAATTTATTTAAGGATGGACTACTAAGTGGTCACGTGGTTCAACAGATGGGATCACCTCAGTCATGACCTGGTCAAGTAGGTCATCATAGAAGATGAAATTCAGGGTTTCTATGCCAGCCCAGCTTCACCTGTATCTGCTTCTCTGCTGAACTCACAGAGGACAGTGCCAACCCCAGCTTCACCTGTATCTGCTTCTCTGCTGAACTCACAGAGGACAGTGCCAACCCAAGCTTCACCTGTATCTGCTTCTCTGCTGAACTCACAGAGGGCAGTGCCAACCCCAGCTTCACCTGTATCTGCTTCTCTGCTGAACTCACAGAGGACAGTGCCAACCCAAGCTTCACCTGTATCTGCTTCTCTGCTGAACTCACAGAGGGCAGTGCCAACCCCAGCTTCACCTGTATCTGCTTCTCTGCTGAACTCATAGGGAGCAGTGCCAACCCCAACCTCACCTGTATCTGCTTCTCTGCTGAACTCACAGAGGACAGTGTCAACCCCAGCTTCACCTGTATCTGCTTCTCTGCTGAACTCATAGGGAGCAGTGCCAACCCCAACCTCACCTGTATCTGCTTCTCTGCTGAACTCACAGAGGACAGTGCCAACCCCAGCTTCACCTGTATCTGCTTCTCTGCTGAACTCACAGAGGACAGTGCCAACCCCAGCCTCACTTGTATCTGCTTCCCTGCTGAACTCAAGGAAGACTGGTGTGTCTTCTTAGAAGAGTTCAGGGAGCTGCTCCCAACTCTTTACAAAGGTCTCTCTCAATCATCAACCTCTTCCTTCACAGACCCTACTGGTCTTCATACTGAAAAGTGATTGTCCAGGCCGAGAGTGCAGTAGATTCCAAAGCTCGAGCCATGTTGATAAAATGCAGCTGGTGACTTTTGAAAATGAAATTTTTAATGAAAGAGATTTCATAAATGACACTTTAAGAGGTGCTGTTGAAAAAAAGTCCATGAGAAAAATTAGCTATTTTTGTATCCCCTTGCTCCCCATATGAATTTTGAGTAGTAGATTTGGATTTAGAATCACTTTGAACCTGATTTGAATTATATTTTTACCACCAATGTGGTGCTATAAATCTTAAAATTCCCCTTTATGGTCTGAATTTTGGTAATATAATTTTTACCTCAGCAAATTATTCTGGGGATTAAATACAGCAACCTGTTTTGCACTCTTGGGTTCTTAGTACACTTAGCTGTCCAGGATAATCTCGTGATCACTAAAACAACAGAAAAGGTAAAGATAAAACAGTCAAGCTGTTTCCTTCTGTAGCCAGGGACCACTTACAATTACTTACGCATTGTGGTGTGGCCTTGAGAGCCGCTCTCAGGGGACAGGCTTTTCTTATCATAGTGATAATTTAATAGGAAGAATGACTCAAGAAAGAAAGGAATGAAAGTTGATGCCTTATCCTCTTTTAACTCTTTTCAGTTCATAGCTGTCTGATGGTGGTGTCTTTCATCCCAATACTGGGGAGGCAGAGTCAGGAGGATCTCTGTGAGTTTAAGGCCAGTGTAGTCTTACAGAGCTAGTTCCAGAACAGCCAGGGCTACATAGGGAAACCCAGTCTCAAAAAAAGCAAAAACAAACAAACAAACAGTACAGTTGAAGGTCCCTGCTTGTCAGAGGTCATTACATTGTGGAAGTTTAACTCTGAAATGTACCATATAAACAAACAAAGCTTTCATAATACCGTGAATGAGAGGTATGATTATGTAATAGATTATTCAAAAATTAAATTAATCTTTTACATCAAAGACAATGTGATTAGCATTATAGAACATTTACCAAATTAAAAGAATAACCAAAGAAATTACCAATATACACTATACTATACATTAGTAACTTTTGGTGTAGTCTTTCCTAATATTTCTTGTAAAATGACTTTTATATTGTTGTAATCATAATATATATATATATATATATTTTATAAACTGTGTGTTTCAATTAATGATGTGAGTGGTTTTCATAATCATTTCATAATCTTCATGCATATTATTTAAAAATCGTTTTCTCTTCCAGGGGAAGGATTGAAAGCAAGCAAGTGATTTAACACTTATTTTTATTTTGAGTTAGCATCTAAGTTAGTTAGGCTGGCCTGGAACTTGTTATGTGTCTGTGAACTGAAGTGTCCGGAAGAAGATATACCTATGTCAAAGATTCTTACAAGGTTCACTGACTAATTAGAACTTCTGAGATTGTGAGGAGCTGGAGTGTGGCAGGCCGGGAACTAAAATATATTGGGCTATTTTTAGCACCCTTAGAGCCATTCATTGACTATCTAAGTACTTGTGACTATAAGATAAATATTTTTGGAAAGTATTATGATGCAGAATAGTGACACAACGTAGTTAAGACAGAGAAGTGCTGAGGCCTTGAGCCTTTTCTTCTGAAGCTCAAATGAGCCATCTTTTCATCTGATCTAAACAGAAAATACTAAGACATATTGACATTGGTTCATTTACTTATTATCATTTTGCCAACTTATACAGAAATGTCACTTACAATACTGTTCTGTCATCATGCACTCCGAAATTATTATTTCAACTTAATTGAAAAGGAACTGTTAAGTCAACTGAATGATCAACTAGCAGTGCTTCCATTTGGGCATCTTAGAGAAACATCAGTTCCCACATCTAAGATAGGGCCTGCACAATGTGACTCTGATAACACAAAGCAAGGATACAATCCATGATCACCCGGAGAGCATTAGAAGCAATCAGGAACCAACTTAAAGATCCACCCATTAACTAGACTAGGCCCTCTGCATAGGTCAGACAGTTATGTAGCTTGACCTGCTTAAGGGGCCCCCTGGCAGTGGGATCAGAATCCATTCTTGGTGCATGATCTGGCTTTTTGGAGCCCATTGCCTATGATGGGACACCTTACGCAGCCTTGGTGCAGGGGGAGAGGCTTGGACCTGCCTCAACCCAGTGTACCAGGTTCTGCTGACTCTCATTGGAGGCCTTACCTTTTTGGAGGAGGTGGGAATGGCGTGCAGTGTGGGGGGGGGTGGATGGGGGAAGGCAGGGAGTGGGAGGAGGGAGGGGAGGGGGATCCGTGGTTGGTTTGTAAAATGAATAGAAAGTTTCTTAATAATAAAAAAGAAGAAAAAAATGAATTAATTAACCCATATTCCTTAAAAAAGGTCCACCCATTAAAATTCATTACTAATCAAAATAAACGACAACATACACACACACACAAAAAAAAAAAAAAAGAAAAAGAAAAAGGAATCTCTTGCTGCCAACAATGGAAAACGTTAGTCACTAAAGAAACAGCAGTTATGTGCTGAAATAAATGGAGTATGTTTACATCCATGTAGTCAAAATAATGCCATTATGTAGGCATTATTTTGTCCCACCAGCCTGTTCCCTAATAAATGCATGGAGATTTCTTATTAATTATGAAAGCTTGGCCAATAGCTTAGGCTTGTTTATAACTAGCTCTGATAACTTAAATAACCCATTTCTATTCATCAACATGCTTCCACGTGACTCACGCCTTTTACCTCTTTTCTTGCATGTCTATTTCCTCTTGTCTGCTGGCAACTCTGCCCTTCTTCTTCTTCCCAGAGTTCTGGCTGACTGGCTCTCCTGTCTATACCTCCTGCCTGGATAGTGGCCATTTAGCTTTTTATCAAACCAATCAGAAGGCGACTTGGCAAAGACACATCTTCACAGTGTACAAAAAGATTATTCCACAGCACCATTAAAACAAAAACCCCTTTCTTGGCTACGTCTGAAGGATGTTAGGGGACCAACTTATTACTCTGAAACCCAGTAATAAAGAGAAAGAATCAGCCACTTATCCTGCATTT
Source organism: Peromyscus eremicus (assembly GCF_949786415.1). NCBI lineage: Eukaryota > Metazoa > Chordata > Mammalia > Rodentia > Cricetidae > Peromyscus > Peromyscus eremicus. The sequence continues at coordinate 36,542,781 of NC_081418.1, forward strand.
CCTACACAATTATACTTGAGGGCAACCAAATTGTGGAGGAAAATTTATTTTTTCAAGACAATAAGTGAAGAAGGCATGATAAATTAGAATATAAACCTTTTGAAGTCATTAATTTATTGTTACTCTTCTCATCTTTGTTGTTTAGGGCATGAAAACATTGATAGCCAGTGGCTGCTAATGTCCAAAAAGGAAGTTCACCAAAACATTTTACATCATTTAGTCTAAGTGGGGAACATCAACTGAGAATAATCCTTCTCAAATCAAGTTTTTATCAGGCTTCAAAATCTAGCTGAGAAACTAGTTCCTAAACACTTACCTCACTGGAATGACAGTTCTATCAAGGAAAAAGAGTCAGGGAAGCCACTGTGAAGCAATGTATACAATACATAATATATAATTTCATCAATTCCTGAATATTAAAAACTATCCTAAGCCTTGAATAGAAGCTCTGTTATAGTATCAAAATTATAAATGTGTAGCATAAGGGTTTAATAATTAGAAAAACATATTTGAATATTGGTGGACATTAGTATTACATGGTTTATGTGCCAGCGAATTAAATACATAATGGTATAGCTGCCTTTGTCTTCGCTGGTACCAAGAACGTGAACAAATTAGAATGTTCCCAAATAGCTAAAGTGGATATTTCATTCTCTTTGAGTTTCCAGGAACATTCCTTGCTTGCTTCTAGTATAAATTTTTAAGAGTCTGAATTAAGGCATTTTGTTTTCTGAGGCAAGAATGTAAAAGCTTGTAGCTTGTCATCAGGACTTACTGCATTCTGCTACATTAAGCTGCCTAGTGTCATGATTACCTTGCTGTAACAGCCTAATCAAGACATTCAGTACCCAGATATTTGGCTACACATTGTGATTGTGTCTTTGAAAGTTTTTCTGTATGAGAATGACAGTTCAATGAGCAGATGAAAATAAATGGCTTAGAGCAATGTAGATGGGCCTCTTTCCATGCATTAAAGGTCTGAAAAGGACCAGTGTATGAAAGTCTAAAATATTAGAACCAAAAGGGAGAGGAAGGGAGAGTCCTGCACTATCTTACACCTGGAACACTGATGCACTCCCGCCTTCAGATTTGGACTCAGACTGGAATCATACCATCAGCTCTCCTGGGTCTCTAGTTTGCTTACTATCTCTTGGGTGTTTCAACCTCTGAATGGAACCAATTCATTATAATAAGTGAATCTGAGTTTTTCTGTCTCCACCATGACTATACATATATGTGTGAGTCTATGCATACATGCATGTATGAGTAGCCTATTGGGACACTATGAAACCAGTGCTAAGAGGAAAGTTCATAGTGCTAAATGCCTACATAAAAAAGTTGGAGAAATCTCACACTAGCAACTTAACACTACACCTGAAAGCTATAGAAGAAAAAGAAGCAAACTCACCCAGGTAGAATAGACACCAGGAAATAATCAAACTGAGGGCTGAAATCAATAAAATAGAAACAAAGAGAACAGTACAAAGAATCAGTGAAACAAAGAATTGGTTCTTTGTGAAAATCAACAAGATAGACAAACCCTTATCTAAACTAACTAAAAGGCAGAGAATAACCAAATAAACAAAATCAGAAATGAAAAAAAAGGGAGACATAACAACTGACAAAGAGGAAATCCAGAGAGTCATCAGGTCATACTTCAAAAACCTGTACTTCACAAAATTGAAAAATCTAAAAGAAATGGACAATTTTGTGGATAGGTACCATGTACCCAAACTAAATCAAGACCAGATAAACAATTTAAGTAGATTTATGACACCTATGGAAATAGAACCATTCATTAAAAGGCCTCCAACTGAAAGAAAAAAATGATTATCTCATTAGATGCTGAAAAAGCCTTTAACAAAATCCAACATCCCTTCTTGATAAAAGTCCTGGAGAGATCAGGAATACAAGGAACATACCTAAACCTAATAAAGGTAATTTACAGGAAGCTGATAGCCAACATCAAATTAAATGGAGAGAAACTCAAAGAAATTTCACTAAAATCAGGAACAAGACAAGGCTGTCCACTTTCCCCATATCTATTCAATATAGTACTTGAATTTCTATCTAGAGCAATAAGACAACAAAAGGAGATCAAGGGGATATAAATTGGAAAGGAAGAAGTCAAACTTTTGCTATTTGGAGATGATATGGTAGTCTACATAAGTGACCCCAAACATTCTACCAGGGAATGCCTACAGCTGACAAACACCTTCAGTAATGTGGCAGGATCCAAGATTAACTAAAAACAAAACAAAACAAAACAAAACAAAACAAAAAACAGTTGTCTTCCTATACACATCTCGAATACTGTTATGGTCCAGTCTTAATAATCTTCCCAGGGGACCAGAAGAGAAGCTACAAATTGCACAAATTATTTTCGGGAAAAGAATCCAAGTACACCGAGCTCTTAGTCCATCTACTTTTTCCTCTGTGATAAATTTCTATCTACACAGCTACAGTACTGTTCTCATGCCTAGCTCCTTTCTTTCCCTATTTCTTTTTACATTTATCTTCTTCCTAAGTTCTGTCTTAATTCTCTCATCTTAGTTCTGCCCTATCTTGGTCTTTCTTATCTTGTTCTTCCCCACCTGGCTCTTCCTCATCTTCCATCTCATTCTTCTAGTTCTCCAGTAAAAATCCTCCTAAGTCTCTGAGGTTTACAGTTATATATCCATGCAATAACAGTGCTTTAGCTAAAGCAAGGTCACCAGGCTTGAATTCTTACAGGGTCATAAAGGCAGACAAGAGTTTTCCTCAGGCAGTGATGTCAGGCTTTTTTTTTTTACAACCCCAAAGGAGAGTTGTAAAGAAGGAGGTCAACTAAGAGTTAAAATCAGTTAATATATTAGAAAAAGGGAATTTGTGTGTTCAAACTACATTCCTAGAGGTGGTTAGGTAAATGTTAGGAGTCTATAATGTTAGTATAAATACCAGTAAGGCTGTATAAGAAAGGAGGGTCTGAGTTTAATACACTTTAATTCAGAAGATCATTTGGCCTTGGATGTTTGATAGGTTTTTCAGATAAAATACACTGTTGGTAGTTCTTGGAAGCATATATAGCATACAAGGAAATCATTGCAGGAGTTGGCTAATATATATACAAAAGCTAAAATATTACTAAGACTTCTTAAGCCATGAATTGACCTTTGGAAAAGTCCTTGACCTTTCCAGGTACTAGCTTTCGTGAGAGTAGCTGAATTCCATCACATTTTCCTGTGGCTTGCAGCATAAAAAAAGATAAACAGGCCAAGAAATAAATCAGAGAAACATCACCCTTTACAATAGCCACAAATAATATAAAATACCTTGGGGTAACTAACTAAACAAGTGAAAGACCTGTATGACAAGAACTTTAAGTCTCTGAAGAAAGAAATTGAAGAAGATATCAGAAAATGGAAAGATCTCTCATGCTCATGGATAGGTAGAACCAACATAAAAAAAATGGCAGTCTTACCAAAAGCAATCTACAGATTCAATGCAATCCCCATCAAAATCCCAACAAAATTCTTCACAGACCTCAAAAGAATGATACTCAACTTTACATGGAAAAACAGAAAACCTAGGATATCTAAAACAATCCTTTCCAATAAAGCAACTTCTGGAGGGATCACCATCCCTGACTTCACACTCCACTATAGAGCTACAGTAATAAAAACAGCTTGGTATTGGCATAAAAACTGACATGTGGACCAACGGAATCAAATTGAAGATCCTGATATTAATCCACACACCTATGAACACCTGTTTTTTGATGACGAAGCCAAAACTGTACAATGGAAAAAAGAAAGCATCTTCAAAAAATGGTGCTGGCATAACTGGATTTCAACATGTAGAAGATTGCAAATAGATCCATCTCTATCACCATGCACAAAACTCAAATCCAAGTGGATCTAAGACCTCAACATAAATTCAGCTACACTGAACCTGATAAAGGAGAAAGTAGGAAGTAGCTGAGAAAGCTTTGGCACAGGAGACTACTTCCTAAATATATCACCAGTAGCACAGACACTGACAGCAACAATTAAATGGGACCTCCTGAAACTGAGAAGCTTGTGCAAGGCAAAGGACACAGTAAATAAGACAAAATGACAGCCTACAAATTGGGAAAATATCTTCACTAACCCCACATCTGACAGAAGGCTGATCTCCAAAATATATAACGAATTCAAAAAACTAGACTGCAAAATACTAAACAATCCAATTAAAAAATGGGCTACAGATTTAAACAGGGAATTCTCAACAGAAGAATCTCAAATGGCTGAAAGACATTTAAGGAATTGCTCAACATCCTTAGTCATCAAGGAAATGTAAATTAAAACAACTCTGAGATACCATCTCACACCTGTCAGAATGGCTAAGATCAAAAGTACTGATGACAGCTTATGTTGGTGAGGATGTGGAACAAGCAGAATATTCCTCCATTGCGGTCGAAAGGTTCTCCAGTCCTACCTGGCCCTGCAGTCCCACCTGCTCATGCAGCCATTTATAAAGTAATCACACAGAAGCTTATATTAATTACAAACCATATGGTCATGGCCTATGGCTCAAGCTTCTTGAAAGCTAGGTCTTATAATTAAGCTCAGCCCATTTCTATTAATCTACATATTTCCATGTGTTCTGTGACTTTACCTGTGTGCTATTACATGCTGCTCCCTGGACGGTGGAATGGCGTCTCTTCTGCCTTTGCCTTTCTTCTTCCTGTCTTATTCTTGGATTTCCTGCCTGGCTATAACCTGACTCATCATATTATGATAGCAACACATATTCACAGCATACAGAAAGACATCTCACAGCACTCTACTGTTTGTGGGAGTGCAAACTTGTACAGCTACTTTGGAAATCAGTATGGTGGTTTCTCAGAAATTAGGAAATCAATCTACCTCAAGACCCAATGATATCACTCTTGGGCATATACCCAAGGAATGCTCAATCAAACCACAAAGACACTTGCTCAACTATGTTCATAGTAGCATTATTCGTAATAGCCAGAACCTGGAAGCAACCTAGATGCCCCTCAACCGAAGAATGGGTAAAGGAAATGTGGTACATATACACAATGGTGTATTACTCAGCTGTTAAAAAAAAACAACAACAACAACGACATCATGAAATTTGCAGCCAAATGGATGGAACCAGAAAATATCATCCTGAGTGAGGTAACTCCGACTCAGAAAGACAAATATGGTGTTTACTCACTGATAAGTTAATACTAGATGTAAGCAAAGAATAATTAGACTGCAATCCAGAGTACCAGAGAAGATACGAAATAAGGAGGACCCTAAGAGGGATGTGTGGATCATCTTGGGAAGGGGAAACAAAGGAGATCCTGATGAGTAAACTGGGGGTGGGGAGCAATAGAGGGGAGGGCATGGGGGCTGAGAGCAAGAGGGAACGAGCAAGGATGGTCGAGCTGGGGGAGGGAAGAGTGGGAGAGCAGTGAAAGATCTTGATAGAGGGAGACATTATGGGGTAAGGGACAAACCTGGTGCTAGGGAAATTCCCAGGAATACACAAGGATTATCCCAGATTAGACTCCTAGCAATAGTGGAGACAGTGCCTGAAGTGGCCTACCCAGGTAATCAGATTGGTGAATATCCTGTCATCATAGAGCCTTTATACAGTAACTGATGGAGCAGATGCAGAGATCCATAGCCAAGCAAGAGGCTGAGCTCTGGGAGTCCAGTTGAAGAGAGGGAAGAGAGATTACATGAGCAAGGGGGGTCAAGACCATGATGGGGAAATCTACAGAGACAACTGAACCAAGTTCAAATGAACTCAGAAACTTTAGACCAACAGCTGTGGAACCTGCATGGGACCGGACTAGGTCCTCTGCATAAGGGAGACAGTTGTGTAGTTTGGTCTGTTTAAGGGGTCCCTGGCAGTGGGATCAGGATCCCTGGTGCATGAGCTTTCTTTCTGGATCCCATTACCTATGGTCTGACACCTTGCTCACCCCTGATAAAGCGGGGAGGGGCTTGGTCTTGCCTCAACTGAATGTACCAGGCTTAGCATTCCCCCCATGGGAGAACTTACCCTGTTGCAGGAAGGGATGAAGAAGGGTGAATGCGGGGGAGAGGGGAGCGGGAGGAGAGATGAGAGGGGGATCTGTGGTTGGTATGTAAAATGAATAAAAATAAATTAACAAACAAGTCTCAAAGGAAAAAAATAAAAATTAAAAATACTTTCAATCTTTACAGTGTTTTTATTTGGTTAATTGCTCCCATTGCTTTTATGTTAACTAGTTTGTCTATTTTTTCTGTTAGAAGGTTAATAAAAAAAGAACACAAATAATGAAGAACATCTACAGGAACAAAAGGAAGCTATTAAGCTAATAAAAATTATGAGATTTTCAGAGGGATAAAAATGATGAAAGGGAGGCTGGGCGGTGGTGGCCCATGCCTTTAATCCCAGCACTTGGGAGGCAGAGGCAGGCGGATCTTTGTGAGTTCGAGGCCAGCCTGGGCTACAGAGTGAGTCTCAGGAAAGGTGCAAAGCTACACAGAGAAACCCTGTCTCGAAAAACCAAAAAAAAAAAAAAAAAAAAAAAAAAAAACCAAAAAAAAACCAAACAAACAAAAAAATAAAAAACAAGATGAACGGGACAGGAAGCTTAATTAAACGATTATCATTAAATAACCGTCCCAAAGAGAAAAGAGGTAATCATATCCTCTGGACCTGGATTTACAGAGTTGTCATCCCTCATATAGGTGCTAGAAATTGAACCCAAGTCCTCTGGAAGAGCAATTAACTGTTGAACCATCTGTCCAGCCCCCTAAGGTAATTTAAAAAAAATCTTTGAGCCTCTCTAAACAAACAAACAAACAAACAAAACCCGAACTTATATTCTTCTAATAGCCAGTGGTACCAAATAAATATTTCAGTTCCCAAATGAAGGAGAGGGTGCATAGCAAGGAGAGATTTGACTAAAGCCAGAAAACATGAAGCCTTGTAGCTTCCTGTGTACCATCTTGGACTTGAGGAAACATAATCCAGGCTTTAACTGGTTTGGGTAGCCTCTCTCCTCCATCTTCATTGCCCACAGTATATACATGCTCTCTCGGGTTGGTTCTGCCAATGCCTGCAGCTTTCCTTGGTGGATATCTCACATTCCTAGCATCTCTATTATTTTTTGGTCTCCATTAACATTTAGGTCTCTGCTTCACAGCTGTATGCATAACCCACTCAAAGCTCCATGAAAGGAATGTAACCTTACTACATATTCACTGACTTCTGAAACTTTCTGAAATATTAATAGAAGCATCTATGACTCCATATACCTTGCATTGTATACACCTACAATATCAGCACTATGTGGGGTATGCCAGTGTCTGCGGTCCTCTCCCGATTTTTCCCCAGATCCATTGTACCACAGCGCTAGTGGTGTCACTGTGACTTACGGGAAAATATTTCTTTGTGTATCCATTTTTAAGTAGGGCATCTTGGGGTCTCTGTCTTCTCAGGTAATCTTTTCAGACATTCTACTTACAAATGAATTTTCATTGCTATGCCCTGTAGCTTTTATTGAGCATGGTTTTGCCTTCAGGGTGCCTTTTCTGTTATCCTAGAGGAAATCACAATGTTCCTATTTGATTACACAAATCTCTAACAGTTACTACTACTATTTACAGCTACTTTATTTGGAGCTTTCAATTTCCTTACCTTCCCCTTCCCATTTAATTGAGTATTTTTATGTCTTTATGTTCCACTCATTTCTCAGAATTCTCACTGCAAACCTGGCTAAGAAGAGTGAACAATGGCCATTTCACAGCCTGAATGCTACACTGTTTTGAAATTCTCTCTGACAAATAACTTAGCCAATTGCTTTGATTTCAATCTCCCTCAAATTTTTAGGATGTGGGCAGGATACAACCATACTCTTTGCCACAATATAACACAAATTGCCTCTAGCCCAGTCCCTGATACCATCCTTGTTTTCCTCTGGAACCTCTTGAACTACGCCATTATCATTCACTTTTTTAAATTGTAATTCTGGAATTTGAGATTTCCCCACAATGTCCAGTTAGTCACTGTTTACGGAACTCTAGGACTTCACTGTCCTATAGTCTCAACTTCTTCCACATTCCTCCTGAAATTCAGAAAGCCTTCTAACCACATGGTCAGGTGTACCCTGACAACCCCAATTCTTGGGGTCTCTTTTCCATGAATTACTTTTCTTTTTGGGGGGAGATTGAGACAGGGTTTCTCCCTGGCTGTCCTGGAACTCACTCTCTAGACTAGACTGGCCTCAAACTCAGAGATCTGCCTGCCCCTGCCTCTCTTGCTGGGATTAAAGGTGTTGCATCACTACTGCCCGGCACATGGAAAGTATTTCACTTACACTTGAAAGGAATGTGTATTCTGTCTCCTTTAGATGTATTGTTGGATGGAGTGCACTCCTACTGTATCTTATTTGTTTTAAGTACAATGTTTCCTCAATATTTCTTCTGTATGATCTGTCTTGAAAAGTAGTATGCTGAAACCTTCTGCAATGTTACTGTAGTACAAGCGATATTAACTCTCAAACCCTTTAATATTAGTTTAAGATACTTACTAGCCTGATGTTGGGTCTGTATAAATTTACAATTGTTATTTCTTCATAATAAATTGTTCCCTCTATCATTTCTAATTATGTTCTTCATCTTTTTGATAGTTTTTTTTTTCTTAAAGTCTGTTTTCTCTAACATAGTTATTCATGTTTTCTGGGTTTCTACTTGTGTGTTTTCTTGCTTTAGAAATGTTCTCTATTTTTGAGAATTTCATACACGTACACAGTAAAAATATCTATTCCACATTTCTCCTGTCCATGTATTTCCCTCCTAATACACACCCATCTCAACTTGATGTTTTCCATTTTGCAAAATAAATAAATAAATAAAATAAAAACCTGGCAAATTCAATTAGTGCTGTCCATATATGCATGGTGTGTGGCCATCCATGGGAACATGAGAAACCTGTAAGTAGTAGCTACATCCCGGAAGGAAGGAAAATGATTCTCTCTTCCACATCACTGTCAACTGTCAATAGTTCCACAGTAAGGAGTCAGGCTTGGAGATCATCTACTCCATCTAGGCTAGGATTTTGGCTGCCTAGATGGTGTAGGGCTTGTGCAAGTAACTACAGTTGCTGTGAGTTCATGTTTGTTATATCCATGCCATTTTCAGAAGTCAGCATCCCACAATACTCCTTCCCCTCCTCCAGCTTTTACATTCTTTCTGCTTCCTCTTCTGAGATGTTCTCTGAGCCTCATCATAGTGTCTTCGTTAGGAATGAGCTCTCAGTTTCTTTTTCTCATTACTTTAACCAGTTATGTTCTGTCTATTGACAGATGTCTCCCTCAAAGAGAAGCTTCTCTGATCAAGGCTGAGCATAGCTTAGGTCTATGAGTAAAAATACAAATATTCAGAAGGCAGTTTGACAGCTTGATCATTAGCAAAATAATAATAGCAGGTTCTACCCTAGAGTCTGTGATCTCCCCAGCCATGAGCTTTTGACCAGGCGTGAAATTTTCTCTTATGGAGTAGGTCTTAAATCCATTCAGAAAGATGTTACTGACCTTCTAATAGTCATGCCGCTATTACACCAGTAGTTATGTCTTGCCTGGCAAGTTGGTACTGTAGTATGCAGGGGCCTGTGTTGGGTAAGACATAGACATATTTTATTTTCAGATAGCCTCCATAATACCTCCTAGCATTATGAAAGCTAGCTAGTATGGAGAAGTTTCCTGGTCAGTTTGAGAGTGATTTCTCTTTGTTCTTTAGCCAAATTGTGTGGTGTCTTCAGCAATAGGGTCTTACCATGTAGCTGTGATGGATAACCAAGGGCCTGGCAAGAGTTTATATTATTTTGGAATCCTTTGGTGTTTCCATGACCAATAACTTGTAGGGATGCTTCCAGTCACTCTCTATATATACTGATTAGGATTCTTTGCTAACTTGACAGAAGCCATGGTCATCTGGGATGAGGAAACTTTTGAGGATTTGTCTCCATTAGATTTGCCTGTAGGCAGGTAAGTGGGGCATTTTCTCGATTAATGATTGATATAATAAGATTCAACCTACAATGGGTGGCGGCATCCCGGGCCGGTGGTTCTGAGTAATATAGGAAAGCAAGCTAAGTGAGCCACGGAGAAAAAGCCAATAAGCAGTATTCCTCCTTAACCTCTAGTTCTTGCCTTTAGTTTCCTGCCTTGAGTTCCTGACTTGACTTCCATCAATGATAGACAAATTAACCCTTTCTTCCACAAATTGCTTTTGGTCACAGTCTTTACCATTGCAATAGAAATCAAACTAACATACTCCATATTTTCTTATTAGAGACTTTAATCTACTCATAATCAAGTTAAGTTTTGACAGGTGAGTAAGGACTGACTGTTGCCATGTTGAAACTGTTTACTGGTTGGTTTGAGACCACTTCACTTCTTCCACTGCCTCCTGCTATCTCCCTGTGTGGTTTGATAGTTTGCTCTATTGGTAGATTTGAATCATTTCTATTTTTGTTTTGTGCTTTTAATAAAGAATGTTTTCCTTGTGGTTATCCTGACAATTTTGTCAAGGTTAACCTTGACAATTTTGTCTATGGGTTAACTAACAGTTTTGCATTTTAATCTTTGTTGTAGAGATGAAGTTACACACTCATTACAGCTCTAACGTAGTCTTTGCCTTGTATTGCTGATATCACTGGGTTTTGTTATTTAATATATAACAACATATATTATAAGTGGCCTTTATTTCTGATAGAATTACCAGCAAAGACAATCACATTAATACTGTATCTTCAGCTATTGATAGTTTCATTATTGTTGAACTCTTCTGTTCAACATCGTTAAATTTTATTGGAGACTCTCGAATTTTCCAAACCCAAATGTAAGCATCCATTTTTCAGATTGGTAAAGTTTTTATATTTAAACAAATCAGTATTTAACCTCATTTATCTCTTTTCCCAAATTTATATTATTGGAAAATTTGAACCATGAATCTGTAATCCTAGCACAAAGAATGCTGAAGCAGAAGATTAGCAAAGTAAAATAATGAAAAAGAATGAAGAAAGTTTACAAGAGGTATGGAGCATCGTCAGGTTTGTTTGTTGGTTGGTTGGTAAGTTCGTTGATTGGCTGGTGATTGGTTGATTGTTTTGAGACAATATCTCCCTGTAGCTCAGGTGTTATGTGACAGACTTTTCCTGGGGAGAGATAATACTTCTCACCCTAGATAGGGAACATAGGACAGACCGAAGTACAAATACCACCAAAGTCCAACTTGGTGAACCAATAAGTTTTATTGGGACTACTTACAGGATATTGGTCAGGGGTTACCTATAGGAGCAGAAATGACTCAAAGACAGTTGCATCACCAAGGTTCACCCTACCATGGGTGACAGCTCCCAAAAGCTGGGAAATCTGGACATACTGCACAGCCCACAGGCAGCTCAACAGGTTGGAGAGTGTTTATCAGGCTTTCTTTTGGTCCACCAACCAGCGCCCAAATCATAACACAGAGACTTATTATTAGTTAGGAATGCTTGGTCTTATCATATGCTTGTCCCACTAACTCTTATAACTTAGATTAATCTGTTTCTCTTCATCTATGTTCTGCCTCAGGGCTTTTTTTAACCTTTCTTTCATTCTGTATGTCCTACTCAGTGTCTGTCTGTCCGTCAGCTGCCTGACTACCCGGCACCGGACGGCTCCTTCTCTTTCTCCCTTGTTCTCTTCCCTATCTTTTCTCCCCCTCTTTGAGCCTAGACTCATTCTCTATGCCCGCCAGCCCTACCCATCTCTCTACCGCCTAGCTATAGACCATTCAGCTTTTTATTTGACCAATCAGGTGCCTTAGGCAGGCAAGGTGAAACAGAAACACATCTTCACATTGTTAAACAAATGCAGCAAAACAAATATAATTTTTGCCTAATTAAAGTAATATTCCACAATAAGAATGTCCTTTCTAGATCCAAACAATCAATAGGTTTCTGCTTTTTTCCTGCTTGTCTAGTCTTTTTTTTCTTTCTTTCTTTTTTTCAGCTTCGCGCCTCCAAAAGTGAATCTTAGCAGTGTTTATCATTTATTCTGTGGAAGCAGTAACCTAGTGAACCTGGTCAGTTTCAGTGACTTCCTGAGGCTATTTTGAGTTGTTTAATTTCTGTCTTAAGGAACTTTACTGTGGGATAGAATGTTTTGGTCTCAGAGGAAACTATAACCAACACCTGGTCACATTCTTTTATGTTTGAATCATTTTGCATAGCTTCCACAAAGTATCTGAGAAACAGTGTAAGTAAGTAAGGATTTATTTTGCCTCACTGTTTCAGAGATTTCAGTGGACGATCACTTGACTCTTGCTTCTGGGCCCCTGTGTGATGAGGCAGGACATCATGGTGGAAAGCACGTGTTGGAGCAATCCAGCGGGGCTCATCCCGGATAGAGGGCAGAGACTGGGAGAGAGGAAGAGAGTGGATGGACATTACAAAGTTATACTCTCACTGCTATTTCTACCTGACCCTGGTGTCCTAACTGTGTTTCTTCAGAACTCTGCATGCAATGGGACTGAAGAGGAAATTCTGGGAAAGATTTTAGTTTGCTAAAAATCTGACTGACTTCTGTTTTCCTTTTCTCTCTTTTGAAGCTATGGTTCCTGGTACATTCTCTGTCTCATGTGGTATTTTATTGGTGGGGAGGTGGAGGCAGGGGGCAAAGTAAAGCCATTCTTCTGACCATTGTGATTTGGTTTTCAGTAGGTTCTTGAGACTAAATGGAGACATTGAGTTTTTGCAAAGGCTTTCTGGTCCCTGGCAATTCCTTTCTCTGGGAGGAAAATGGAAGCTAAGACTTTCATTTCTGTCATGTGGCCTACACGTCTCATGACTGGTTTAAGTTGTATGACAGTAGAAAAGGGTCTAAATTTTCTCCTTCCCTTAGAGATGAAAAGTATGAAAGAGAACTAAGGCAGTTTTCATGTCAGTTGTGTGTGTGATGGGCTGGTTATTTCTAGATAGTTTAGAATCCAATGTTATGCCCAAGGTTTCATTTACATACACTTATAGAAATAATTCAATTTTGTGTTCAGGTTATGTAAAAGTATATATATATATGTACATACACATACATATATATATATACACATACATATATATATATATACATATATATATATATATATGTGTGTGTGTGTGTGTGTGTGTATAAGTTGAGTGAGGATAACCCTAAATTGGTTACCACAATGATAACTCTGCTGGAAACGAAACTGCTGTTAAAAGGTCATAATTATTTTCAAATGTGTCATTTCTTTTTTCTTCTGGGAGCTCAATCCAAGTTATCACTGACTACATAATCAATTAATTTTCAAAATAATTTATAAATTTGACATTAAGTATAGAACTGTGTATAAAGGCTGGGGAAACTGGCTACCTTTGTTATGCCCATCCATCACTGAGTACTTACTTTTTCCATTTATATAATAGACAATTTGGTCAACACAATGTGGTTTTTAAAGTATTAAATGTTGTCTACTGGCATGACATCAGTGAAGACTTTCATGTTTTTCCAAAGTAAACATGTGTATGATAGCTGACACTTTGTTTGTTTGTTTGTTTTTTGTTTTTTGAGACAGGATTTCTCTGTGTAGCTTTGCGCCTTTCCTGGAACGAACTCACTCTGTAGCCCAGGCTGGCCTTGAACTCAAAAAGATCTGCCTGCCTCTGCCTCCGGAGTGCTGGGATTAAAGGCATGCACCACCACTGCCCGGGGACACTTTTATATCTAATAATATGTTGATGATATTGATCTAAAAAGCAAACCCAGACTTATATGTAATTAAAAACAATAGAACAAAAGGACCCACAGAGTTAGATTTTTTTGCTTTCCACATGTAAAAATCAAAATGTTAGCTAACTTTACGGTTTTCTCTGTGAAATCTGCTGGTTGTTTATTTTTTACAATGGTTTCAGTTTCAAAGGACATTTTGTGTTTGGGTGAAAACAGAGCTTAGGTCTTCTCCACACCAAGAAACTAAGTAAGAAAACAAGAAAAAGTACTCATTTAGAGTAAGATAAAAGCCTTAACTTTTGTTAAACCTCCATATGCTGGAGTCCTCGACACTCCTTCGTACTTTAAAAAAAGTTTGCAGGATTTGGGAGGTAGGCGGCTAAACTGGGTAACACACTTGCCTAAAGATATGAGGACTTGCGCTTGGATCCCAGGACTCATTAAAGATGTCTGCAGGTACTGTCTGAAAGAAATATGACTTTTGTTTTGTTTGTTGGTTGTTTTTTTTTTTCTGGGGGTGAGAAGTTCTTATTTTGTTTGTTTGTTTGAGAGAGGGTGTTTTGTAGTCTAGGCTGGTCTTGAACTCACTTTGTAACAGAAAATAGCTGTGAATTTTTGATTCTCCAACCTCCACCTCCTAAGTATTCAGATTATAAGCACGTGCCACCACTTCAGGAGTTCTGTCTACAGTTTTGTAGAGTCCTTTCGTTGTTACAACTTTTAACAGAACTGATAGAAATTATCCCTCCCAAAGCGCCAAGAATCATCAAAAGATTTCATAATTTCCCACTGGTCAGAAGCATATCACTTAAGCATATCTATTTTTTTCTCTTTTTGTTGTTTCATATCCATGATAAATGGCTGAGGTATCTAACATATGAAAGCAGACCCTGGCCTGGTTGTCAGGTTCTCCCAGCATCCCTCAGTTCCTACCTGTTAGAGGTTATGGCTCCAATAACCTGTCCCCTACCCTAAACTCTCTAGCTGAGGGCTGGGCTGCCCTTCCCTCAGAGGTTCTTCCCTATATAACCAAAACAATATGGTACCTGCTCCTTTTGTACCTTTGGCCTCCTGTGATGTACCTGGTTCCTCTCTCTCACCTCTCCCCACATGGCCCAGCTCAGCCTGGCCATGTCCATTCTGGACTCTCCCAGATGTCCCTGCCTCTACAAATGTTCTCCCTTTTATCTACAATAAACTTTCTCTTTTACCATACCTAGGAACAGTCATGTCCTTTCCTTTCATTTCCTTTTTATTTCTTTTTTTACTCACTTTTCTTTCCTCTCTCTCTCTCTCTCTCTCTCTCTCTCTCTCTCTCTCTCTCTCTCTCTCCACCTCTTCCCCCTCCTCCTCCTCCTCCTCTTCCTCCTCCTCTTCCTCCTCCTCCTCCTCCTTCTATTTGAGACATAGTTTCACAGTACAGTCAAATCTGGAATTCACTTTGTAGCCCAGGTTGTCTTCAAACTCATGGCAATACTACTGACTCAGTTGCACTAGATCACAATTAATCCCCATAATGAAAGTTCCTTCACTGTGTTGCTTTCTGCCCTCACAGCCATTAACATACTAAAGCTCTCCAGCTGGATTCATCACTCCCAAGTCAAGGCTATCCCTCTCCTATGGAACCAGAAAAGGGGGGATTCACCTTCCAGGAGATCCTGTCTTCCAGGAACTTCGAACCTACAGAGGACCTAAAGCAGCTCTTTAGACCACAGAGAAGTGATTTTGTTCCCCGGCCCAGGTATCTTCTATGACAACCTAAGTGTCCTTCATCCATGGCCTTTGTCTGCTTGCTGTGACTCTGGTGCTTCTGACCTGTCTGCTTCATGAGTCAGCAGTGAGAGCCTACCTGCTCATAATGCTTACTAATCTGTTGTGCTGCAACAGGTCCCCCGGAAACTAATCCCCCCAAAATAAATGAAACTGAAAATTTAACAGACCAGCCTAAGTATTGAATATGCTTTCCATGAAACAAATCTAGAAGACAATATTTGTCATTTGGCTTTCCAGTGTCCCTCAAAACCGTGGCAGAAATGAATGCATGATATTCAGACTTCTCATGCACTTTGCATAGTTAAACTAAATAATCAGGGGTTTGGAAAGACTAAGGTCCCATGGCTGGTCAATGTCATAGTCCCTATGTAGTACTGAATGTATTGTTCAGTCTTTGTAGGTTGCTGCCAAGGTCAGCCTCTCTTTTTCCACTACAGAAGGTCTTGGTATACTCTTGGGATCTCTGCCATCTTGTTTAGGTGAGAACACTCCATTGTCTAATAAAGCCAATCAAATACGGGAACCTTATGATGACTGTGACTCATTTGACACCAACAGAGTGAACCACAGCTTATGGAAGAGCAATAATAAAAACAGATAACCAGACTTTGCTGTGACAAAACCTACACCCTTAATAACTCTCTTTCTCAAAACAAATAGGCCTGGACAGTGTGGTACTATGTACTTAATTGACATCTTTACTCCTTTCTCTTAACCATTTCCCCAAACACAGTTCACGCTCTGATATCTCAGATGCAAATTTCCCCATACCCAGACTTTATCTCTGAGAAATTTTACTCATCTATGAACTGATGATTATTTTTCTGGTCCCTTTGCTTTTAAATTTTAGTGTGTCTGGAACCCTGCAATATTCATAAAGTTTAACAGTCTTCCCTCTAGCCACACTTCTATGAGGGTACAGGGATCTACGACCAAAAGGTCTGTATTGGAGAATGGACTGGATGATATTTATCAAGAGGGTGGAACGTCTGTCTAAGCCTCACTGCTCAGGAAGACAAATGCACCATGGGAGCTATCCTTCCAAGGTTTTATGTTATGGACTTAATTGGTCACCTCTTTTCAGAGAGTCCCTGATCTGAATTCCTTCCTCAGTTGGACACTTACACGTCAAAAAAGAGATTGTGTTAATAGTTGCAAATTTTGTAATCTTGACTATAGATAACCCAATTCCAGATCATAGCTTTAACACAGGTTTCTGGAGCTTTTTAAAAATTTTCCTTGTGCTGGCTGTGAAGGTTTACCTATAATTCTAACACTCAGAAGGATGAGGCAGGAGGATCACCTCAAGCCTGAGCCGTGGATTTCAGAGCAGTTTAGATTACAGACTAAGACTCTATCTAAAAACAAACAAACGAACAAAAAACCAGTCTCCCCTTGGATGGCAGACACCTGAAGTTTCCTGGAGCCTCAATAGATCCATGGTAAGTACTGGATTTCTTGACACTGTGGGTCCCTATCTAGTGCTGAGTGAGAATGACTGCTTCTTCATTAATACCTCTGGGGTGGTGGGAGAAAATATGAGTAAGAATAAAACCAGTATCACCTCCCTGGATGGTTCCACAAAGTAAGAGGATCAAGGATTTGATATTTGGGTCAGTTTTCCCAAATATTTTTTGGGACTGAGTATGTCCATGGCTGGCTCTCCTCTCAGTACTGGGACTCCTGTTTTGACTTTGCATTTTTTGGTCCCTGTTCATAACTTCAACTAAACTTGCTTCTTCTTGCTTTCAGGCTATGAAATGAGCATTATTTTTTTCATTGGTGAGACAAGATAATTTCCAAAATATATTTAAAGGTGAGGAGGTTTGTTTTGGTAAAGTTTTGGGGCAGAGAGTCCACTACTGTGTGGAAAGTTTGGAAGGCTTTCTCAGCTTCATTCATAGCAATGAAAGCTGGAGTTGGAAGAGCTTTGCATCTTGACCTGTCAGGAATCAGGGAGTTTAAGCCAGAACTGAGAGTGAGTATCAGCTCAGACCCCACCCTGCTCTAGGTGGCCTACTTTGACAGAAGTCACAGCTTCAAACATTACAAAACTTCCCCACACTGCCACCTGCTGGGGACCAAGTGTTCAAACACATGAGCCTGAGCGGAACATTCCACATTTAAACTGTAAGACCTATCAAATAGTATCTACTCTTATTAAAGATGTATCAATCAATGTCCCTTGGCCAGTATACTGCCTTGTTATTTTCAATATTATATGGAACCAGACAATGTTTCCCAGGTTTTCACTTCTTGCCTCTGGGCATTAGTGATCTGAGAGTATAAGGTATTTTGTTCCCATTTCCTTGATCCCACCTTAGACACTGGAGGTAAAAGCATCTCATTCAGCAGAAAGTATTGATTTGTTGAACAAAATCATCATCTTGCCTTGTTACTGTTTCAGAGTCCTGAGTTTCAGAAAAGAATGGTAAGAGTAGGTAGCAAGGTAGCAACCAGCAGGAGTTTGTCACATAGATCTGCTCTTTTTATTGTTATATACATCCTGATGGGTTAGTTATCGAGTTACGTATGAGGTAACTATGTATCCTAGTGGGTAAAATGCCTCTTTGTAGTTAGGCATCCTTGACACTGCAGTTAGAATGTTCCCACTGCATCAGAAACTAGGCTCTAGGACACTCCCAACAGCTCTACATGCATTATCAATGAATATCCTGACAAGTGGCAAAGGTAACTCACAAAACTGTCTTGATCTTGGTGCACATGTAGTAGTAAAATCATAGTCATACCAAGGTGGGGAACTTCAAGATAACATCCTAATGCAAGGGAGACTGTAAGAGACTTCTTAGCACTCTACAAATGCGAATGGGAGGCTACTCTCTGCCCTAAGTCAGCTTCTTCCAACACTGCCACTTTGCTAAATAAACTTCTGCCTAACTGCTCTATATCTTGTCTAATCCTCTCTTTTGAACTTTTTCCCAGTGGCAGCATGACACTGCAAATGGAGAATTATATACCAGACCTTATGTGTTTAGTTAAAACAAATATTGTGTATAATTATCTTCAGCCTATGACTATAAGGTACATATGAAAAAAAAGTAACTTAAATTTAGGTTTGGGGTTTCATTTAATATATGTCACCATATGGATACAAATACAAATAAAAAAACCCCACTAAAATATAAAGTAAAATCTAGAAACCTAAACATTTTAGATATAAAAACATATGGTACAAGTTTTATGCCATAAAATCTATAGAATAGATTAGAAATTGGAGCAGTTGAAAAGTAATTGCAATAAGTCAGAAATATAAGAATCAGAAAGTAGGATTTAATGAACTGGGAACTGATGAATATTAGACCTTATCTTTGATTTTGGGAGTCTAAATTTCATTGTACAGATTACGGTGAAAGTGATTTTTAAGGCAGAATATAGAGGAAAAAAGAGAATCAAAATCAAAACAGGTAGGGAACCCACAGTGTAGATCACAATACTTAAAGCAGAGAAGTAAAAACCAGGCCACAGAAGGAAGCAGACGGAAGTTGAGAAGCCATAGACTACCAAGAACCCAGAGAGACCAGCTCATAGGGTTTGAGTATCAAAGATTTATGGGAAATCCACAGCATCATTTCTATGTGAGAAAGTAAGGCATTTGAGTTACTGGCTGCCATAAATAGGCATATGACAATTTTTCTATCATTCCTTAAATTTTCTAGTACTAGGAACATGGAAAAAGGAGACTTGAGAGAGGAAACAGTCACTGTTCCCTCTGTAAATATATTCTATTGAGCCTCAGTGGCCATCAGAGTTACAATGAATCACAGACACTGAGTATATCAGACATGAAGATTTCTTGGGCATAGCCTGCTTTTGGTCAATATTTTGGTTCGGTTCCCTGGTTCCATTCTCCACTTCTCCATCCCTTCACATTCTGCCTTTTCTTTTGGTGCTTTCTAGATTCTTCTCCCTCAGAGTTTTAAACTTCTGTTCTAAAACCTGAAGCTAGCCAGGAACAGCTCATGTATCATTCAAAATGGCTCATTTGTTGGGAATTTTTATAGAGTCATGTCCTGTGGCCCTATCTGTCTTGGAAGTCACTATGTAGACCAGACTAGCCTTTGATTTGCAGCCACACACTCCACCCTCCCACCCCACCCCCACTTCCTGAGTACTGGAATTACAGGTTTGTACCACCATACCTGGTTCAAGCCTGGCTTTACAATGGAGCAGATCATTTAAGGACCCACCTGGCTTGACTCTGATTGCTTTATCTTCCTCACCTGAATCACTGACCAAAGTCATTTAGGGATTCATTAGTGAAGGAGACATGATTCCGAAGTTTGAAGCCAAAGAATGAGATAGATTTGCTTGACCTGAGGTACCAAGAGGTAGAATGTCATCAGTAGAGTGTGACTAACCCTTGTATGTACTGTATGAGGCATTGGAATGTATTATATGAATATTTGTCAAAACTGGGGAGAGGATGTGAGAGAAACTTCAAAAAGTTCATGATTATTCTGTGAGGCCAGCCTTAAGTTAATGCCCTTTGTCCTGTATTTTTGTGGGTTTTACATCATTCAAGTGTCTTGGCCATTCTAATTTTTCATTGAATTTATTTAAGAAAGTTATACAGTTAGTATGATATTCAATCAATCACTGTGAGCCACAGTGATCAGAAGACCAAAGAAAAGAAAAGAAAATTATCCGTGAGTTAGGTCAAGTATTCATTGGAATTTAAAGGCTCGTTCTGGTTCTTCAGTCCCATTGAGGTAAAACATTAGCAACTATGAATTCAGCTCTTCTATTTACCCTCACAAGTGGATGAGTTGAAGTATGAAATATAACTTACTTGTACTGAGACCTCTAGACTCTCAGAGGTGCATGATCAAAACATGGCAAAGTGAAAATTAAGAATTGAGTCAGTAACTTGGTGGAAGTTATCAAAATTCAAAACAATCAGATGTTTTAAAGAAAGAGCATTATACAAGAGTCTTACAAAATTCTTATTTCTCATCTAGACTACCATCATTAGTTTCTCTTACCCCCAAGTAATGCTAACTCTAGGAGAAAAGTATGATGGTTAATCATCCAAACGGAAAGATTTCTATAATCTACAAACTGTATAAGACAAACTAGTCAGTATAACATGTCCTTTGTTGGTGTTGCATTTTTTTTTTTTGTTTATTATTTTCTTGTTTTTACATCAGGACCATTGTTGCCCCTCCCTCCTCTCCTCCCAGCTTTCCCCCTCTCCTCCCCTTCCACTCTTCCTCCTCTGTTTCTCTTCAGAAAAGGGCAGGCCTCCCATGGATATCAGCCAGCCATGGTATATCAAGTTGCAGTGCAACTAGGCATCTCTTCTACTCTTCTTTTAAGGCAGGACAAGACAACCCGGTGGGAGGAAGGGGTCCCAAAAGCAGGCAACAGAGTCAGAGACAGCCCCTGCTCCCACTGTTAGGAGTCCCACAGGAAGACTAAATTCCACAACTATAAGCTATGTGCAGAGGGCCTAGGTCATTCCATGCAGGCTCCCTGCTTGTTGGTTCAGTCTCTGAGCCTCTATGAGCCCAGGTTAGTTGTTTCTGTGGGTTTTCTTGTGGTGTCCTTGAACCCACTGGCTCCTGTAATTCTTCCTCCCCCTCTTCTGCAGCATTGCCCAAGCTCTGCCTAATGTTTGGCTGTGGGTTTCTGCATCTATTTCCATTAATTGCTGAATGAAATCTCTCTGATGACAGTTGGATGAGGCACCAATGTATGAGTATAGCAGAATATCAGTAGTAGGAATCATTTCATTGCTTCTTCTTCTTTTTTTTTTTTTTTGGTCTGGTCCTGTTTGGTTCTATCCCAGGTCTCTGAGCTATTCAGCCTCTGGGTCCTGGCCCTCAGGGGTGAGCTCCCTCTCATGGTAGAGTCTCAAGCTGGGCCAGTCATTGGTTGGTCACTCCCACAATTTCTGCACCACCTTTACCCCAGCACACCTTGTAAGCAAGACAAATTATAAGTCGAAGATTATGTAGCTGGGTTGATGTCCCAATCCCTCAACTGGAAGTCTTTCCTGGGTTGTAGAGATGGCAGGTTCAGGCTCTGTATCCCCCTTTGCTAGGAATCTTAGCTAGAGTCACCCTCATAGATTGCTGGGGGTTTCAATTGCCCTGGGTTTCTAGTTTGCCTCAGAGATGCTCCTCTCCCTAATTCCAGTTGTCTCTTCCAGTACTCTCTCCCCATCCAGATCTCTTGCTCATCCAATGGCCATATCTATTCTATTTCCCCTTCAAAGTGAGACTCATGTGTCCTCCCTTGAGTCCTCCTTGTTACTTAGCTTTTTTGGGTCTGTGGATTGCAGCATGGTTATCCTTTATTTTATGGCTAATATCTGTAGCTAGAGTTTTCCTGCCTGGCCCACAGTCAGGACAAATCTCTCTCACCCGCCAGTCCCCCAGCTGCTCAGACCCAACCAAGTAAACACACAGAGACTTATATTACTTATAAACTGTATGGCCATGGCAGGCTTCTTGCTAACTGTTCTTATATCTTAAATTATCCTATTTCTATTAATCTATAAGTTGCCTCATGGCTTACTGGTATCTTAACATGTTGCTTCTCATCACGGCAGCTGGCAGCATCTCTGCCTCAGCCTTCCACTTCACAGAATTCTCTTCTTTGCTTGTCCTGCCTATATACTTCCTGCCTGGCTACTGACCAATCAGCATTTTATTTATGCAGAGTGATATCTGTGGGAGCCTGTTCTTGGGTTCCTCGTGGCTTTACCCAGTAGGTCTGCATAGAGGATGATCAGGACCATGGGCCTGAGTGCAGGTGTCTGAGATGGTCTGCACTTGGCTGTGCTGGGGGAGGAGGTCTTTTGCTCCACCCCTTGGCGTCTCTATAAAAACCCTGGGGCAGAGACAGTTGGGGCCCATTGGAATAGGTTCCAGGCCCTCTCGAGGCTATCCTTTATTTTCTATCTGTTTATCTCCACAATATTCTCTGCAATAAATCCTTCTATCTAGTATTTCCTGCTGCTCACACTCAAGAAAACTCTAGGGAACTGTGGGGGTTGGTGGGTAAATGCCCCACAGATATCCACAGCAAACATCCACTTTTTAGTAAGTACATACCATGTTTGTCTTTCTGGGTCTGGATTACCTCACTCAGGATGATCTTTTCTAGTTCCATCCATTTGCCTGCAAGTTTCATGATGTCATTGTTTTTAACAGCTGAGTTGTTCTCCTTTGTGTAAATGTATCACATTTTCTTTATTCATTCTTCATTTGAGGACATCTAGGTTGTTGCAAGTTTCTGGCTATTAAGAACAAAACTGCTACGAACATAGTTGAGCAGGTGTTCTTATGGTATAGCGGAGTGTCCTTTGGGTATATGCCCAGGAGTGATATAACTGGGTCCTGGGGTAGATTGATTCCCAATTTTCTGAAGAAACTGCCATATTGTTTTCCAAAGTGGTTGTACAATTTTGCACTCCCACCAACAATGGAGGAGTGTTCCCCTTGCTCCACATACTCTCTAGCATCAGATGTAACTTCTGTTTTTGATCTTAGTCATTCTGACAGGTGTAATCTCAGTGTTGTTTTGATTTGCATTGCCATGATAGCTAAGGATGTTGAACATTACTTTAGGTATTTCTCTGCCATTTGAGATTCTCTGTTAAGAATTCTGTTTAGTGCCGGGCGGTGGTGGCGCACGCCTTTAATCCCAGCACTCGGGAGGCAGAGCCAGGTGGATCTCTGTGAGTTTGAGGCCAGCCTGGGCTACCAAGTGAGTTCCAGGAGAGGCGCAAAACTACACAGAGAAACCCTGTCTCGAAAAACCAAAAAAAAAAAAAAAAAAAAAAAAAGAATTCTGTTTAGATCTGTATCCCAATTTTTTTTTTAAATTGGATTATTTGGTTTTGTATTTTTATTGATGTCTGAATTTTCTAGTTTGGGGTTGGCAGGCAAATAAATTTTTAGTTCTTAATTCCTCATTTGGAAAATTAAAATGATTAATTTTACCCCCATTTTATTGAAAATTCTTAAATGATTTAAAAATCTGATGTTGATTTCATTTTTTAGATTTAGTAAAATGATTTTCTTGTTAACAATGTTTCAAAGAAATTGTAATAAAAGAATAGCCATATTTATCTACTATTTAACATTATAACAAACAAAGATCACAATTTGATGAAATAGTAAGGGTATAAACTTGGATTTTAATGTATCTTTATGCTAAAATTTGAAAGCATGTAATAAGCCATTCATAACTGAAAAACCACAATGTTTTTTTTGCCATTCTTAAGTATTTTTTAAATATAAAATGTTAATTAGATGCAACTTCCAGAACACTGGCTGCTCTGCAACTGCGTTTACAATTAAGTTTGGGTGTTTTAAAGACTGTTATTGTTTGTTTGCTTGTTTGAGGTTCAAGTAATCTCTTAATGTGAGCCCAATTATTTCCAGAAACAAGTTAAATAAGTATAACATACAACCCAGAATAAGTATTCCCATTCCAAAATGGAAGAATATGGTCATGGCAAGGGAATATTGGACCAAAACAAGACCAAAACACCAAAACATAGTAGGAAAACACCAAATCTTACAATTCTGTCTTGGGGTTTATAGTGAAATCATTTGGACTCACAGGGCTTGAGCAGCCCATTTCTCTGGTTCTGCCCATTGCTTTACATATAGCCTTTCACTACATGGCTTAATCCAATGCCAGAATGTTTCCTTTGTGGACATCCCCATGGTCTTAGAATCTCTGATAACCTGGCACACCCTTTCTGACACTGCCTTCCTCTACATAGCTACACAGTGGCATTTCAGGTCAACGTTATTGTAATTCTACTCCTGATATACGTTGCCTAGTCTTAGAGGTCTTTGAGAACCTTTGGTACAAGCCTCCACAAGCCCTTTACTCCTGCCTCTTTCGTGCTGGTAAAACCAAGTTCTACTGACAGCTTGATAAGATAGCAATTGTAGCAGCCTCTGGTACTGATCCTGGGAACACATTTCCCTAGGTGGTTACTTTTGAGCAGTGAATCCCTTAAAAATCATTTTCAAGTTAGGTGGTTTCTCTTCAAATGCTTTGCATTATTTCAAGATAGACCCTTTAATGGGTGTAAGGTCTTCAGGTCATCTTTTCTGTTTTCTTTTTCAACAGAGCAAGGTGATTCTTTTCATGGCATTAATCTCCTAAAAAATTATAGCTCTTTTCTCAATACTCATTTTGTTTGCAACTTTAAATTCTTTGCTTCTTCTATCCAACTGAGATTTTTTTCCTATCTCCTGGCCCGCTTTTTTCTCTTCTCACTGTAGGATGGATTAAATACATAAACAGTAGCTATGGCAGATGCTGAACATTACTCTGTTCTGAGATTTCAAAGGCAAACAAAATAATCTGTTGTATTTGAGTTCAGCTTCACTCAAGTTCTCAGGACATGTGTAGAATGCTCTGAGTCTTTACCAGATTTACTAAGAATGGCATCTAGTCAAGTCCACGAATGAGTCCTGTTTATTTTCTGAAATCCCATAACCTGCGTTTTTTTCTTATCGTGCTAGTCTTCCAGGCTCTGACTGGAGCAGGCTAAGTAATCTCTGTTTACAACATACTAGGGCTTTTTTTTTTTTATCCCAAAGTTTCAAAATCTTCCACATTTCTGTCACAAACAAGTTCCATGAATCAGAGCAACAATGCCCAATTTTATGTATTAATTACTTTAATATTGCTATGACCAAACCCCTGACATGTCCAGCTTAAGGAAGGATACATTTTGGCTTGTAGTTTGATAGTAGAGTCCATCATGGTGGGGAAGGCATGGCAGGAGGAACGAGGCTCCTGAGACACTGAATCTACGGAAGGAGACAGTGACTGAAGCTGCTGCTCAGGCAGTTCTCCATCCTGTCTCAAACTCTGCCCCATGCAACAGTGCCAATTACATCGGGGCGGGGGGAGTGGTCTTTCCATCTCAATTAGCCCACTCCAGAAACTCCATTACAAACTCATCCAGAGATTTCTCTCCTAGGCAACTCTAGATACTGTAATGTGGACCATCAGTATTATTAATTACCATGCCACTTGTTTGGCTAGGCTAATATAAAAAAAACCCAACATTATAAAAATACATGGATTCTACATCAAAAATACTTTGCTATTATTTGTCTTAAATGTCATTTATTTGAATCTACTTATGCTTCTAATCTGTTTAAAAAGAATAGAAAAAAATTTCAATAATTCACATTTTACAGAGCAGAAGACCATTTCAATTGGGTTGAGGGAAGGCAACGTAAAGCCCAACCTTGAAGGGGTACTTTCTTAGCATGTTCCCTTTCAAAGTTGTTGAGCAGTGAAATGAATGTAATCCATCCAAAGGCTGAGCCAGCCCGATGTGTTGAGAGAGTCCTCATTCATGAAGACTTCCTCATGCAGGTTGCCTCTCAAGATCACAAAGTTTGGTTCTGAGAACCATGACTAGGGCTCAGCTTCATCAGCTTGGGTCTCCTGTGATGTGACTTTCCTGGAGTTGTTCACTGCCATCAAAGCAAATTCTTTTATTTATTTTTTTTCTTTTCAAGACAGGGTTTCTCTGTGTAGCTTTGGTGCCTTTCCTGGATCTCACTCTCTAGACCAGGCTGGCCTTGAACTCACAGAGATCCATCTGCCTCTGCCTCCCAAGTGCTGGGATTAAAGGCGTGTACCACCACTGCCCGGCAGCAAATTCTTAATAGTTTAAGTACGAAGAAGGTTATCTTTTAAAAACATTCCTGAGGAAGCTTAATTTTACTTATTTGTTTTATTGTTATTTATTTTCATTTATTTACTTATTTATTTTTATAGAAAAAATTTTATGTAATATATTCTGATCACACTTTTCTCTCTTCCCAATTCCTCTCAGATCTTTCTTACACATCAAACTCCCTTTCTTTCTCTTTAAAAAACAGAAGAGAACCACCCCAAAAAAACCAACCCCCCAATCAAGAAATTCCCCCAATTAACAACAAAAAACAAGAACCACACATCCATATACAAAGGAAAACAAACCAAACAAACTCACAAACCTGCTAAAACAGAATCCAAAATATACAAGCAAAAGACCAATAAAATGGAAAAAAAAAGCCCAAACAACAAAAAATTGAGACAATAAAGTCCACATAAATACTACTGAGTTTGTTTTATTTTGGCCATCTACTGCTGGGCATGGGGTCTACGCTGAAGTATGTTTAATATACCTAGTGAGATTCCACTGGAGAAAACTAAGTTTTCCTTTTCAAGTATCAATTAGAGACAGCTTCTCAGCTAGGGGCAGAAGCCCATCTCCATTTTCCCTTCTCAGTAGTTGGACCCTGTCTGTCTTTAACATGTGTGGGCCCTGTGCATGCTGCCAGTGTCTGTGAATTCATACGTGCGCCAGTCTTGTATCTGAAGGACATTGTTTTCTTGAGGTCATCCATCCCCTTGGGCTCCATTTCCTCTTCCTCATAGTTCCTTGACCCTGGAGGGGAGAAATTTTTGATGGAGACCTCCCATTTACGACTGAGTGTTCCAAAGCCTCTAACTTTCTACATCCAGTCCAGTTGTGGGCCTTCCCATCTTCTGCAGGAAGAAGCTTCTCTGATGATGGCTGATCCTCCGTCAGCTGTGTAATTGGTAAAGATCTTTTTCCACTCCGCATCCTGCCACTTTGCCAGAAGGATGGTATCTTTTGTCATACAGAAGAGGATGTTTTATTTTCATTCATGGTACTGTCTTATACATAGAAGAGGTTGGGAACAGGAGACACTATTACTCACAATAGAAACAATTTAGATTTATTGAACACTTTCTATGTATCAGGTATAAGAGAGGAAAAATAAATATTTCTCTATACTCTTTTTAGGTTCCGTATCTAGGAACTGAATTGACAGATGACAAATTAAACGAAGAAAAACAGGTAAGGTGAGCTATTTCTCTGGCCGTTTTGAGTCTTGATCTTCTAATGTAAATATTTTAGAATTGGTTAGCCTTGTCAGGGGAATAGCTAAGTTATTTCATGTTATATGAGTCACCCGATGTATCTGTATATTTGGCAAAAAATGTAATAAATGTATGTCAGAAGAACTTTATCAAGAATTTGAGGTACAGCCTGTGAAACCAACCACAAAGTTTTGATTGCAATATAATCTTGCTTTATGACCTAAGAAAAGTCAAGTTTATATTCAATAAAAGAGAAAAATGACCATGTCATCTTCTGATCAAGCAACAGACTAGAGGTTTTCCTAGGCATGAAGATTTCACCAGGAGGAAGGGTAGGGGGAAGTTACTCTCTGGTCAAAAATGCTACCCAGTTTTAGCCAACTCTCTCAACAGTAGTTCTACCAAATACTCACATTGACAGGGATAAAAGCTAATTACGTAATTGTTCATACTACCTACATGTTGAAATCACTATCAGAATAGTTAATATGATATAAGCTTGGGTTGTGCCATTTTGTGCACATGTCTGAAAGCTGAAAAACTGAGAAAAAATAGTTACCAGTAAGGCTCCCAAGGAAAGGAGAAAAATAGGAAACTTTTGTTTGAAAAGAAGTTCCTCCTCTAAAGAATGAGGAAATTGGAAGTAGGAGGAAAGGGGCGGAAATAAGTATCTTGATCTGTGATCTTGGGAGAATCTGTCTACTTTGTGATGTCATCTGCTTCTAGGACTGTGGAATTAGCTGTGAAATTCCGACTATGACGTCGCTTACAGTCTTTCCATTGCTAGCCCTTAGGAGTTCTGGTGTAGTTTTGGTTGGCCATGGTTTACGTGAATTAAGAGTTTTTTAAATTATGATGGAGAAGCAGATGGTGAATAGGTGCTTCTAAGGTTCTTTCCAGCAAGGTAACAGTACAAGCTTTTCTTTTCTTTCTTTCTTTCTTCTTCTTTCTTTCTTTCTTTCTTTCTTTCTTTCTTTCTTTCTTTTCTTTCTTCCTTCCTTCCTTCCTTCCTTCCTTCCTTCCTTCCTTCCTTCCTTCCTTTCTTTCTTTTTTTTTACAAACTCAATATTCACTTGTTTTGTGGGTTAAAGCAATGAAAAGAATTGTCACTCAATGGAGGTTATACTTCTCTTACTTGTGATATGCCCCTAGTGTATTACTTAGTTATTATAAGTTGCAACTGGTAGCATCAAATTTTCCATTTTAGAGTCCATTTAACTTAGGAACTCAAGATTTAGAGACATTGTTAATTATAAGGTTTCCTAAAGCTGACTTGGAAAGTTTTTATTTACATCTCATAATTGAAGTATAGTTTTATAAAGACCAGTGTAATACTTTTGAACATTTGAGTCCAATTAGTTGATTGAGTTTTTATTTAAACTTATTTTTATATTTAGATGTTATGTTCTACTTGTTCCAATTATTGATACTGTTATAGGACAGAAAAATCATGTGAATACCACAAATGCTTTGGAAGCAAGTGGTTTATCCACATTGAAAAAATGAGTCCTTTAGACAAATTCAATCCATAAAGAATACCAAAGCTGATGAATGCTCTCAGTTGCGAAAATCGTCTTACTGTCATAATGCCAGCATGGTTATTTGAATTTGTATTTAATCTGTTCACCAAACATGCAGACAATGAACAAAGAGTGGGACTTGCCAAGGGCAGAAGGCAGGTTTATAAAATCAGTTGGAGTATCTTCAGGGCAGGGTGAGGCTTGGAGGATTCCCTCAGGTGTGGTGGTAACCTCCAGAAATGTAGTTATGTTACAATTAGTGGATGTTGAAAGAATTTGGTCAGAATGTGAGTGCAAGAGCAGAATCAATTGCCTCTCATACCTTAGCCCAACATGGTTTGAAACACCATAGCAATTATATGTCCATTTGTAATTGGAATATCAGAAGAGATGAAAAATCCATAGGTTTCCAGATACTATTATCAGCATGACAGACTTTAAAAGGACAGATGAGTCAGAGCAAGAAGAGCAGTTTCCTCTTCAGCAAGTGAGCATGCTCCAGTAACAGCGTTGCTTTAATTGTCCATACTCTACAGGCAGAGCTCTGGGAGGTTGATGTAGCAACAATATCTTGCCTTTTGCTGGCTCTAATATCTCCAAAATGTCCACTGCAGTCTGTGGAGTAAGCCTTCTATCTCAGGCAATGGTAACCCATTCTGCTAGAACCAAAGCAAAAGAGACAAGCCTTATTTTGTCCCTGAAGTTCTGATTTGGGGAGCATGATGATTTGAACTGACAGGTAAATAGGAGCAAAGAACATTATTCAATATTTTTTTTCACATACATAGGGAACATCATAGGAAAAGTAATGAAACCTGTAATATGGTTGACTATTGCTGTGAAGAGACAGCATGATCATGGCAAACTCTTGTAAAGAAAACATTTAATTGAGAGTGGCTCTCTTACAGTTTCAGAATTTCAGTCCATTATCATCAGGATGGAGAGCATGATGGCTTTCAGGCAGATGTGGTGCTGGAACTGAGATCCCAACATCTTGACTCAGAGGAAACAGGAATTTGACTTACTGTCACACTGAGGGAAGCTTGAGAAAAGAAACCTCAAAGCCAGGCCCCACAGTGACGGAACTTCTCACACCTCCAAATAGTGCCACTTGCTTTGGGGGCCATTTTCTTTCAAACCACCACAAAACTGTAGAGCAGTAGTTTTTAACCTTCCTAATGCAGTTCCTTATGTTGTGGTGACCCCCAATCATGAAATTGTTTTTGTTGCTATTTCATAACTGTAAGTTTGCTAGTGTTATGAAACATAATCTAAATATTTCTTTTGGAGATAGAAGTTTGCCAAAGGGATTCAGAGTTATTGCTCTAAAGAAATATCTATGACCAAGATCCTAATAGGCTTTTAAAGCAAAGAATAATTATGTAGAATAAGTGAGAACTTCTGGAGGAAGTAATGAGTGAGGACATGACCTGGAGGCATATGTAGAAACCAGTTGACAATATGGGGTGTACAGTAAGTTTGTCAGCACTGAGTTATTTTAACAGCCACTCATTGTCCAGTTATGAGATGTGTTCTTAGTACAAGGAGGCTATCCTCTATACAATGGATATTTTGCTCTGCAATGGATCAGAAAGCTCTTCTCTCCTATATATTTGATTAATCCTTATTAGTTTAATGCCATATCACTGTGTTTTAGGGTGGTGTATTATTAATTTCTTCGCAGTCACTATCCTAAGAGCTTTATATACATCCTTATGATATCATAAGGGACCTATGCATATAGTTCTTTATAATCCAAATTTTGTAGTTAAAGATGAAAGGGGAAAAATCTCTAAAATGAGGCAAAGTTATATGTCTAGGTGAGCTGACTTTGAGACTGAGTCAGCCTGTATACCTGTTGGTCCTATATAGAAAATTCAGTTGTTTAGTGCAGTATGGAGATTACAGACATTAGTTAAGGAAAACTCAGATAGGTAAGCATTACTTTCTGGTTGTTGAAGAGGTTAAACTGAAGACAATAAATAACAATTAATTAGAGATTGGCCTTTTTTTTTAAAAAAAGATTTATTTATTTATTATATATACAGTATTCTGCCTGCATGTATGCCTGCAGGCCAGAAGAGGGCACCAGATCTCATTACAGATGGTTGTGAGCCACCATGTGTTTGCTAGGGTTGGACTCAGGATCTCTGGAAGAGCAGCCAGTGCTCTTAAATTCTCAGCCATCTCTCCAGTCCAAGAGTGGCCTCTTTAAAGATTCAAATTTAAATGTTTCAGGTTCAAAAGATTTTGCATATCAAACTAGTTCATACAATCTGATATATGTCTATCAAGGTGATTTATATCACTGTACTCAGTACATAAACAAATCAATATGTAACTATGACATTGTTGTACATAAGTTGTGGTTTCCAGCCTTAGTTCCTGGTTCTTTTTTTCCCTCTGGTACAAGAATTTTTTTCTTCCTCCAGGCAGGTCATAGAAACTAATTTTTCTAGATTTTGCTTTTGAATGGGTCATACACTCTCTCTCATAACGGGATGTAGGACTCCTTTTTCCAAAGATGTTGTTCCATATCGAGTATGGTGGGAAGGGTTCCACCAAGAGACCAAGGGGTGTGGCAGGCCTTGACACCAGTTTACAGGTATTAGCTCTTTCCTATCTTGTCTTGTCTCATTTTATTCAGTTATCAATGCTTCCTTCTTTCATGCCTATGCGATAAAGTCACTGTGGAAACCCGAAAGCACAGAATTTGGGAGTTCTCAGGTTACAGCTCACATGAGGATTCCTGGATGGAGTTTCACCCGGGGAAGGGTGCAACCTTGTCCTGTGTCTCTCACATTTGACCCGATTCATCTCTCCACTCTTGTCCTTTGCAGCACCTGTGATGACAGTCTGCTAAACCTGTTTCCCAGAGTTCTGTGTTTACGGAAATTAATGAAATCCAAAGAGAGGGCCATGGGAAACTTAGTGTATAGCCAGTTGATAAAAATCACCTGCACTTTGTGACGGCCTCCTGATGTGGGGAAGAGGAATTCCATACAGAGCTGTCAGCTCATGAGCTATATCTCTATGAAGATAGTGTCAGAGTTAGACTGGATTTGAGGATACCTAGTTGGTGTCTTTTGTAAAATTCATTGTTTGTAGATAAAGAGAAACCTCCACACTTTTTAAGCTCGTGGATACGTGAGAAGACAGAGTAAAAGGTTTTTTTTTTTTTTTTTTCCTGACACAGGATAACAAAAAGAGTGCCCATGTGATTACACCCTTATTATTTGCCCTGCTCTTCGGGTACCTCCAACTCTACCCCTTTCCACCCTAGCTTATTCTTACTTTACTTCAATCGACTTCAGTTATTATTTCTTTTACACATGTCCATTACAGCTATGGAACTGAATTTGTGCTGGGTAGATGACTGATAGTTGTGACTTTCAAATTTGAAAACAGTGCTAGGTGTAGGACTAACCATCACTTTCTTAGATCACCGTGTATGTAATGAGTCTTCATTGTGCCTTCACAATATTTAAGCTGCGCTCTTACTGGCCTTCTAGTTAGATTCATCCACAAGTGTTCTCAGGTTCAGGGGCTGATTGAACAACACTCCTGTGGCTCCTATTGTCTATCAACATGAGACAAATTATATTTGTTGAGGGTAAAACAACAGCAAATTTGTTAGCAATCTCTTGTTGACAAGATTAAGGGACAATTTAATTAATGCAGAATTTCCTTCATTTTCAATCTCTGGTTCTTACCGTAGACCACTTCATTTCTGTTACACCTTCAGTTTGTCATCGGTCAGAATGACAACACAGTCTTGCTTTTGAAACAGACTTTAAAGACCAGAATTCCTATCTTATTTTTATTTAACAGGACTAGAGACAATCAATATATAATGGTTTGTTAATTTTAATAGTTAGCGGACATCACTGCAAAATTTGATTTAGCAGAGTTCTAAAATTTACATTGAATTATTACCTGTGGGGAAAAAGTGACTTTTCCTTTCTTTCATACTGTCCTCTCAGGAAAAATACAAATAAAGTGGGAAGAAAGACCAAGTTGCAAGCAGGGATGGTTGTATACAAATAATCACATGTATTTGGGAGGCTGAGGCAGAAGGATTATGAGTTCCAGGCTATCCAGGGAAACTTAGTACATGATCCAATAAATAAGTCAACAAACAAATGAATTACTGAAGATATAACTCATTTCAGTGTTTGCCTAGCATATGCAAGGTCTTAGGTTCAGTTAGAAATACCACTCTCACATTCACACACACACACACACACACACACACACACACACACACACACACACAAATCACAAAAATGAAAAAGAAATCAAATTCTGCAACATGTTGTTTTCAAAATTTGGCAGATCATGACAGAGTGGTTTTTCACAACCAATACATACAAATTTATATACCTCTAACTGGTATTTTTCTAAAGTATTCATAGATATAGCAACCTATATACCTGGGAATGAAATAAGAAAGATAGTTACATTCAGTTCTTTTTGGGATCAGGAATGATTTTTGAAGATTAGCTAAGTGCTGACTGCTACAGAATTTGTTACCAAACAGAGAAAAACATCTTTCTGCTTTAAATAGTTTAAATAAAGTCGTCCATCTTTTGGAATTGATTTAAACTCCATGCATAAAATTGGACTTGGTAAAACTCTCATTATGGCTACAGTGAATTCCATATTTGTCTTTTTTTTTCAGTTCTGGAGATTGAACTTGGTGCAAAACATTCCTGAAACGTGACACAAGAAGAAGAATCTTCAATAGAAAGCAATCACCCTACTGTCATCTCTCAGGGTGACCACATGTCACCGTCTTCCTCATTGTTTGCATCAAATACTGGACAAACCTAAGTGTGCAACAAGAAATAAGTGTTTACACAGTAACTGCTCTCTCCAATGGGAGGGCTGAGATTTAAGCACCTCTACTGGGGGAGCTTTGTTGAGTCTGGGGGAATATTCCAGTCAGCGTTAATAATCTTCCTTCTGATTCCATGTTCCTTGACTGCGGTGGATTATAGGGCAGCGCCAATTTTGCCAAATGAGACTTTCCTTTGGGTCTGGAATGTCCCAACTGAAGCTTGTATTGGAGCATTTAATCACTCAATAGATTTGAGCCTCTTCCCTTTAATTGGAAGTCCCCGAAAAACTGCCACAGGGCAGCCTGTCACACTGTTTTATGTTGATCGACTTGGCCTCTACCCTCACATAGATACAAAAATGGCAGAACATCATGGAGGAATACCTCAGTTGGGGAATTTGCAAGATCATCTGTCCAAAGCTAGGACTGACATTGAGCATTACATCCCAACAGACCGTTTAGGCTTAGCTGTCATTGACTGGGAAGAATGGAGGCCCACCTGGTTGAGAAACTGGAGACCCAAGGATATCTACAGGAATAAGTCTATTGACTTGGTCCAGACAAATAATGCAGGAATTAGTATCTCAGATGCCACCAAGAAAGCCAAACAGGAATTTGAAGAGGCAGGAAAAAATTTCATGGAAGAGACTTTAAAACTGGGGAAATCAGTTCGACCAAAACACTTATGGGGTTATTATCTGTTTCCTGATTGTTATAACAATAAGTTTCAAAACCCAAATTATGATGGGAAATGCCCTGATGTGGAAAAGCAAAGAAATGATGATCTTAGCTGGATGTGGAGAGAAAGCACTGGCCTCTACCCATCCGTCTATTTGAAGAGAGACTTGAAGTCGAATCGACAAGCAACACTCTATGTCCGCTTCCGAGTAGTGGAATCTATCAGAGTGTCCAAAGTTCGGAATGAAAAAGATCCTGTCCCGATTTTTGTTTATATCCGTGTTGTTTTTACTGATAACACTACTGAATACCTTCTGCAGGTAAACAAATGGTGCACAGCATCTCTGACCTAGCGTTCACAAATAATGCTTAGTGGAAATTAGTGCTATTTTTAAAGGACATGTAATTCAGCTTCATATGTCACATAGGAATATACACAGGGCTAATTCTATGTTCTCCACAAGAGATAAAATTACTACATTTTAAATGCTTATTGTAATCATACGACCTGTTAGCAGCCACGGAAAATCATAAAATATACACAATATTTTAACTTTTATTTTTATTTTATGGATATTTCCAGCAAAAATAATTACAACAATAGCCTCTTTTTAAATAATAAAGGAATGACACAGTAAAAAGATTTAAAGAGTATAGAAATGCTTAAAGTGTTATTGTTGGTTCAGCCTGCGTAGTTTGTTGGTGGTGTCCCATGTAAATGCTTCTATGTTTCCCTCCCTGCTAATTCTTTCTCTTACCTTTACCAGGAGGACCTTGTGAATACAATTGGTGAAATTGTTGCTCTGGGTCCTGCTGGGATTATATTATGGGATGCTATGACTTTAGCACAACGTGCGGTAAGTTGAACTGGTAGGAAATAGAAAATCGTTCTGTCCTCAATGTTTCTGAAGACTTGGTGTTAAGGAAATTAGTCCTATGCCTGGCAAGCAGTAGATGCTCAGCATTGGCTGAATCATGTTGTGTTGCATCTTTTATTATGAAGTAGAAAATGTTGCACTTGTCTTCCAGTAAGGAATGAGACATTCAGTGAATTCACTGAAGTTCTCTAGACTCCGTGGTTTGTAAGTAACAAAACTAGGACTACCATTTCAGTTTTCTGACGTGATGTTTTATGTCAGACAACAGGTATCTATGATTTATTTATTTCCACATATCAAGTATTTATTCACATTTCCCCAACACTATTAAATAAAAGTGTGTGTGTGTGTGTGTGTGTATGTATATCTGAATGTAAACATTGTTAACATGTAGTTGCATATGCCATGGATATTAACATTTAGACGGAATAGCAAAATGCTTCATTTAAAACTATTAAAAATAGATGTATTTCACAGTCCTCTGACCCTCTCTGCCCATTTTGTTTGACTTTATTATTTTTAGTTTGATCAATAGAAAGTGACTAACAGAAAATGCAGTCAGGTACAGGTATATGTATCTCGGTAAAATCTTTGAGTCACAGAAAACTGTCTTAAAATTATAATCTTCCAAGGTATATTCCAAGTTCTTATGGTTGTTCTTCCAAAATTCTAAATGCCTTTCTCAAGGATATTAATTTGGTGTTGAGTCCATTTATGATTTCTATGTACTACCCCCTTAAAATTAAAAGAATTGAGAGCTCCACTTTTCCTCTGAGGAGGAATCAATCAGGCATTCACAGTGAGTAGGTTGGGAGGGTCACTCTTTAGTGTCACATTTGTTTTTAATGTCACTTTAATCTTAGCTGTCCATTGTTTTACCAATCCCTCTAAAGATCTGCCATATGATTTGCTCAGGGACAGACTTCAATGTCACTATTTTCCATTTTAGGTACTGCCTTGACATTGTTCCCTATAGACCCTTTTCTATAGATTTCTGCTTCTTCCCCCAATTCACAGTCATTTTTAGCATTATCATTACCCCTCTTTTATTTCGTGTCACTTGTGATTAGTGTTGTTATGGATCACTTGTTCTATTTCCTCAGGTTCACTGACAAAATGGTAAATGCAAGTATAGTGGTGTGTGTGTGTGTGTGTGTGTGTGTGTGTGTGTGTGCACGAGTAGAAACAGAGGCAAGATCTCATCTTCCTTAATTGTTCTCTACCTTATCTCTAAAGAAAGAGGGAGTTAATTATACAGAACCTGGAATTCAGCAGTTTAGCTATACTGTCTGGCTAGGCATCCCTAAGGATTCTTTTGTCTCCACCTCCCCATTGAGGGGCTTAAACACAAATGACCCTGTGCCTGCCTTTTTGAAGAAGGCTTGGGGATCAAATAACTGTGTTTGCACAGAAAGGATTTTTACAAACTAAGCCATTTCCCCCATCAGCTCCTATCCCATTGTCCCCATAGTCAGTTATTTTCTTTTTCACTTGCTATAACTTTCCATAGAAAGTGTCAAGTAAGCCATTTCCCATCACTCCACTTTATCCACCTAGCGGCGTGAAGAAGCCAGCTCTATCAGTTCTGCATTATGAAACTTGATTTTTTAATATTCAGGAAATTTGTGAGCCAATTGTAAAACACAGTCATTGTTAAAACTAAAGGATAGAAAGACAATAAGATAAATTGTGTTAAAACCCCAAATAACTAATGCTCAAAATATGCCAGCTGTTTCATTTCGTGTTCATCTTAATGCCTCAGGGTGTGTATATTTGTAGTATCTGCATGGGTGGAACACTTCACATGCTCATACTATATAATAGTGTGCTCAGCTCCCAACTCTGTGTTTACTTTTATTGACTGGTAATATGAAGTATCTTAGATTGCCAGTTCAAATCTTTCTGTAGTGTACAAATAAAATGACAATCAAATCATCCTCATTTCTCTAGTCTGAATTTTGTCTAACCCTTGTCTCTGTCTTCATCTGACTGGTTGTTGACTGAGGGTCCTTTCTTCCTTCCTTTCTTTCTTTCTTTCTTTCTTTCTTTCTTTCTTTCTTTCTTTCTTTCTTTCCTTCCTTCCTTTCTTTCTTTCCTTCTTTCTTTCCTTCTTTCTTTCTTTCCTTCCTTCCTTCCTTCCTTCCTTTCCTTCCTATCTTTCCTTTCTTTCTTTCTTTCCTTTCTTTCTTTCCTTTCTTTCTTTCTTTCCTTCCTTTCTTTCCTTCCTTCCTTTCTTTCTTTCTTTCCTTCCTTTCCTTCCTTTCTTTCCTTTCTTTCTTTCTTTCTTTCTTTCTTTCTTCCTTCCTTCCTTCCTTCCTTCCTTCCTTTTTCTTTCTTTCTTTCATTCTTTCTTTCTTTGTGTGTATTCTTTTTTATTATTTATTATTTATTTTTCATTTTACATACCAACCACTGTTCTCCTTCCCTCTCCTTATCCTGCTCTCCCACCTGGTCTTCCCATCCCACCCCATCCACTCTTCACAGGGGGCAAGGTTTCCTTTGGGTATTCAACACAGGCTGGCATACCAAGTTGGGGCAGGACCAAGCCCCTCCCCACTGAATCAAGGCTGAGTAAAGCATCACACCATAGGGAATGGGCTCTAAAAAGCCAGTTCATGTACTTCAGATGAGTCCTGGTCCCCTTGCCAGGGGACCCACAAACAGATCAAGCCATACAACTGTCACCCTCATTCAGAGGGTCTAGTGCATTCCCATGTGGACTTCCCAGCTGTCAGTATAGAGTCCATGAGCTCCCACTAGCTTGGACCAGCTGTTTATGTGGTTATTCCTATCATGATCCTGATCCTCCCTTACTCCTATAATCCCTTCTCCCTCTCTTCAACTGAACTCCAGGATATTGACCAAGTGCTTGCCTGTGGGTCTTTGAATCTTCTTTCATCTGTCACTGGATGTAGGTTCTATGATGATAATTAGGGTAGTCACCAATCTAAATACAGGGGGAGGTTAGTTCAAGCACCTTCTGCACCATTGCTATGAGTCTTAGTTGGGGACATCCTTGTGGGTTCCTGGGGATTTCCCTAGCACCATATTTCTCCCTAACCTCATAATGGCTTGCTTACTCTGTCAAAATATCTCTCATTGCTCTCACTCTCTGTTCCTCCTCCAACTCGGCCATCTTGAACTCTTATATTTCCACCCCCATCCCCTGTCCTCTACTTCCCCCTCCCAGTTTACCCAGGAGATCTTAACCCTTTTCCCTTCCTGGGGTGATCCATACATGTCCCTCTTAGGGTCCTCCTCTTTACCTAGCTTCTCTAGGATTGTGGATTGTAGCCTGGTTATCCTTCACTTTGTGTCTAATATTCATTTATGAGTAAGTATATATCATGTTTGTCATCACTTCTATCTTCTAGAAGTTTGGGGCTTTTTAAGGTCCTATCTCACCACTCCAAACTGAGGTATCAGTGTCCCCAGGGTCCATAGCACCCTTCTGTGACGGAGGTCTGGTTGTAGTTGAAACTCTGGAGGTCTCCAAAAATTGTACCTTCAGAAGAGTTGAGCCTCTAACTGGGCAACTCTCTGTGAAGCGATACCTTTCTCCCTGGGTATGCTCCAAACCCCGCTTCCTATCAGTCCCCCGAGGACCAAATCTGTTTGTGGCAACAGGTAGCAAAGACTGTTGGGGTCCAGCCCCCTGATAGCTTTTTCCCAGGGTCCATGGAAGAATCTACAATCAGCTGATAATCTAATCTTTGATGATAATAAATAAATCTACGTACACAAAACTCTTTAGTTCATTCACTTTATTCTTCTGAGTCAGTTCTCTCCCTACACAGCTTCTTTTCTGCTCTCATACTTAGCTCCTTTCTTGCCTGATTTCTCTCTACATTTATCCTTAAGTTTTATCTTAATTCTCCCATCTAGTTCTTTCCCATCTACTTCTTTTCCATCTAGTTCTTCCTCATACAGTTATTCCTCATCTTGTTCTTCCTCATCTGTTCTTCCTCATACAGTTCTTCCCCATCTTCCATCTCGTTCTTGTAGTTCTCTTTCTCTTCTTTCCTTCCTCTCTCCCTAGTCCAGTTTAAATATACATACAGTCAGCAGTTCTCTGGCTCCATTGCTTTCTGCTTGGATGGGGCAAGTCTGCTTGGTAGCTAGGCAATCTGCACCACAGCTTGATGTACCTGGTATGTAAAAGCCCTTTAGTACTAGTTCTGAGTTAATTGTTAAAGACAGATCTGGAGCTGGAGATAGCCCTTGGAAGAGATGAGAGTTAAGCTTAATTAGCACATCCACCTGGCCTTCACTAATAGATAGTCTGGATATTATCTATCTGTGGTCTGTACTTAGAAAGTCTAGGAAGTATCTCAGATAAAATACATCTGAAGATGGACCTGGCTGGATGTTGCTAATGATGATAATTATAGAAAGGTCTGAAGTTAGGGGTCTGGCTGTATGACTGCTGTTAGCACAGTTGGGAGATGTTATCCAAATACTTTAATTGTATAGGAGAAATTGTGCCCAATGAATGATCAAACACACTTTTCTAGGAATGGGAAAGTGACAATAGCACATGAGAAATTCATTGCAGGAAATGGCTAATATTCAAAAGCCAATATCACCAAGACTCCTTAACACTTGGCTTTATCGTCTGGAAGAGTTCTTAACTCTTTTAGGTAATAGCTTTGGCCATAGTCAGCTGAATTCCTACTTCATATTTTTGCAGCTTGTAGCAAGGTCATATATTTTTTTTCTTCTGCTATAGAGTTAGTAGTAGTGACTCATTGATTTTATTTACTTATTTATTTATATTATAATTACAATATAATTGTATTTCTGTCTTCCTTGTCCTTCCTCCAAATGCTCCCAAATACCCCTTCCTACTCTTCTTCAAATTAATGACCTCTTTTCCATTAATTGTTATTATATACTTATATGTATATAGATATATATCCCTAAATATAACCCACTCAGGCCATATAATGTTACTTGTATGTATGTTTTCAGAGTCCCATGTAGCATATGCTGGTTAGCTATTAATTTACTATGTAGCCGAGTATAACCTTGAACTCTTAATCCCTTGGATTCTCTTGGGATTACTGGAGTGTGCCACCATACTCTTCTGCACAGATACGATTTTTCTTACACTTTTGTCTCACAGGCTCTGCCCATGTTATCTATGAACAAAGTTGGAAATGTTTATATACTTACAAAATCTTGTTTCATTATATTGAGCCCTCTTAAACAACTCAAGATTGTCTTCCCTTGTCAACCAAAAATTTCCAATCATATCTACAGTCTCCTTTATTGTAAACTTACATAGTCTCAGGCTCTGGGGACTGGAGGGCAGATACTTTTGCCAGGCAATTCCTGACACAATAATAAGGAATTTCAACACAAGGAAAATATCAAGTGTAGATTCAAGTCAGAGCTTCAAAGATTTCCTGCTGTTTTTGCCAATGTGCTACCACAGTCAATCCATTCAGTAGAACTGTTGATCATGAGAGAACAAGACTGTCTTCAATTTGTTTTAAAGGCCAAAGTCCAAGTTTTAGAACACAGTACTGTTAAGATGGATCATTTCTGCTTCTTATCACTCTTGTCTACAGTTTGTCTAAGGACTGTCATTACACACATGTTTGACTATGTATCATTTGAGCCATCAGTTTTGGAACTATATTTAGTGATGTTTAAACCCATCTGACAAATGGAATTCTTGTTACATTTTTTTTTGTGATTTATTGAGAGTTAACTGAAGAAATGGTAGATCCCATATATATCTTATCATTTATCTTCACAATAAGCCCATGAGGTAAGGCTCAAAATCATTCCTAATTTAAAATTGATGAAACAGAAACATAACCAAGATACTTAATTTTCATGATGTGATATTAAACTAAGATTTAGAAAGCTTGAGACATATTAAACTAAGATTTAGAAAGCTTGCGATATCTTAGATTGGCAGACATGGTCATTAATGAAGGTGGTACTCCTATCGGGCAAGATAGCTTCAAAGCCCATCATCTAACAGCTATAATACCCCATTCTATTGATTAATTCATGAAGTATTGGGGAAGATGAAGACTAGGATAGTTAAGTCCCATCTAAACAATTCTTCAATGACCTGATAAACTTACAGATTACAAAATTAGTTGGAATAACCTTGCTTGTTAAAGTGAAACAGTATTTCCTACCACTTGTTTGGTCTGATGCTTCTTTCTTCTTTAAGAGTTACTATAGTCATTTGTTCATGCGTGAAGTTATGCCTTGTCATGTTGACTGCCTTATTATTTTACAGCCAGGTTGCCCAATCCTACATAAATACCTCAAGACAACCCTGAATCCGTATATAATCAACGTTACCCTAGCAGCCAAAATGTGCAGCCAAACACTTTGTGAGGAAAAAGGTGCGTGTTCAAGGAAAAATGAAAGTTCAGATGTATATCTTCACTTGAACCCAAGTCATTTAAGTATTGAATTAATGAACAATGGAAAGTATGAAATCCGTGGCAACCCCACAGTTGGAGACCTGGAGTATTTTTACGAACATTTTCAATGCAGCTGCTTTAGCAACATGAACTGTAAGGAGAACTCTGAAATAGAAGACGTAGAAGATGTTAATGTGTGCACAGGTGACAAAGTTTGTATAAAGGCCGAAGTAGAACCTGACCTAGCATCCTACCTCCTACCTGGCAAAAGCCTTGTCTTTCTGACAGCGCTCATGCACATACTGCATCATCTGCCAGAAGATATTTTTCTTTTTCTGGGGAAGATACTCGTTGGTGCTCCTTAGTTCTCTCTGCCCACAGCATTTGCTGTACTTTTTAAAAGTGGGCCTCAGTCATTTGAAAATGTAAGATGGGATTCTATTTTGAAAAAGTAATTCTATTTTAATAATCAAGATTCTATTTTTGAGTTTCAAAGGCAAAGTATCTGTTCTTCTACCAAAGACTGATTATAAGCAAGGCTCTGCTGCATTTGAATTTAAATTCTTTTTAAACCATAGGTTTGGTTTAAAGAGAATGAAGACTGAATAAAATAAAATTACTATAA
Source organism: Peromyscus eremicus (assembly GCF_949786415.1). Lineage (NCBI taxonomy): Eukaryota > Metazoa > Chordata > Mammalia > Rodentia > Cricetidae > Peromyscus > Peromyscus eremicus. The sequence goes on from NC_081418.1 coordinate 36,585,153, forward strand.
ATTAATGCCTTCTTAGTAGTCTGTCATTGCTTAAAAAATGATCAAGCAAGTAATAAGATGAAAGATTCTGCTGTTTAAAATGGAATGCTTCAAATGTGCTAGTCTGTCCATTTACAGAGCTATGGTTTTTAGGTACTTCATGTTGAAAAGTTTTTATAACTGTTTTGCAGAAAGCTCAACTTTAAAATTGATAATTCTGTTTTGGTATATAATTTAGTATATTTTCAGAATTTACTTTTATAAGGTACTCTAATTTCCTTCTCATTCCTGATTGTCAAGTTTAATTTGCATACCTGAGGTGACTTATTTCACCAATCATTCACCCACTTTATAGAGTATTTATGGAGTGTTATCACTCAGAACTGCTGGGATGACATTATTGAATTAACTTCCAAATGTTGTATTCCAGTTAATGATTGCAATAACAGTGAATGAGAAGTGTTGCCTTGCCAACTGCAGTTCTGCAATTTGCATTCATCTCATAGCAGAAGTGATAGCTGAAATGGCGTCTCATGTCTTACCAACTTCTTTCTTAAATAGTAATTCAGTATTTGCATTCAGTCTTACTGAATCCAAATGAAGTAGTGCATTTTTGCTATTAGTGAGCTTGCTATGTATTTGAAGATGAAAGAAATGCATGCTGACAAGACAACAGAGTGCATTTTCCATGTTGTGACAAATTTAAAGTGGTCTGATGTGTGAAGAAGAATTTGGTGTTGTCTGAGGTTCCTGAAGGAGATTATGTCAAATTACTTTAGAAGGTTAGTAGTTACTGGACCAAAGAGAAAGAACTTCAGAAAGAGGAGGCATGAAATACACTGTCAAGTGTTGTGAAAAGCAAATGACTAAATAATTAACTTTTGTGACCCACACTGAGAATTTGGGACTTTACATGGAAGATACTCCTACTTCTTTAGGTGTGCTCCATTTCCTTGACTCACACATAACAACATGACATACTATTTTTACTCCCCACTGCTATCCTAATATAAGCACCACAAAGTCAGGGGTATGATCTACTTATTACAACTATATCTATATTGTGACAAACAGTACCTGAGACTTCAGATTAGCCCATTGAATAGTGAGTGACTAAAAGCTATTGGGGACTTAATGCAAGATTTTGAATTTGAGATCAGTTATGACCAATTTACTTGACTTGAAGCTGTAGCTTCCACTGCTATTATGATTCTATTTTCAAACTTAATGATGTCTTTATCAGTTAGTTATTGAAAAGAAAGAATTTGATAATGACTGGAATGGTGAGGATGTAGGGACTGGTTTATCAGAATGTGAAGTAAGGTGGAGTTGCAAAAACAATACAAATGATCCAAATTATTAGGTTCTTAATCTTTTTAAACATTGAAAATAGATTCTCTCATAAAATACATCCCATCCACAGTTCCTCTCATTTTCACTCCTCCTAGCTCTCCCCTACCTCCTCTCTCCTTCAGATCCACACCCCCTTCTGTTTATTTTCCATGAAAGAGCAGGCCTCCAAGAGACAACAGCCAAACAGAACAAAACAAGTTATAATAAGACAAGGTAAAAGCCTTCATATAGAGGCTTGACAAGGCAACCCAACAGGAAGGAAAGAGTTGCAAGAGCAGGCAAAAGAGTCAGAGATACACCTGCTCCCACTTATAGAAGTCCCAAGCTAGGAGTCCTAAAAAATATTCAAAGGACCTGGTGCAGACCCTTGCAGGCCCCATGTCTGTCACTTCAGTCTATGTGAGCCCATGTTCTCCTGGTGTCCTCTTTCCCTTCTGACTCCTACTGTCTTTCCTCCTCCTCTTCCATGGGGTTTCTCTATCTCTGAGGGGAGGCACCTGATGGAGACCTCCAATTAGACTCTCTCTCTGCATAATGTCTGACTGTGGGTCTATGCACCTGTTCCCATCTGTGATCAGAGGAAGCCTCTCTGATGATTACTGGACAAGGCACTGATCTATCCGTATGACAGAATATCGTTAGGTATAATTTCATCGATTTTTTTTCTTTTAAGGACCAGCCGTGTTTGGTTCTACCACAGATTTCTGGGCTAGCCAGTCTCTGGTTTCTGGTCATCCAGTCAGTGTAGGGCATGTATCACTGCCTGGGGGTCCAGCCTCTAGCAGCACAGGACTTGAAAGAAATCCACAGAGTTGGTGCATACCATGACTTTTTTTTTATCTGAGGGGGTTAAGGGAAAAGACACTCCCCTTGATGGTTTCTTTCTTTGTTCTTCTGCTGTATACTTCTTTTTCACAGCTTATATACCCCAACAAAATTTTTCACGCAATATGGGCATTACAATGTGGTTACATTCTATTTTTCAAGTGAATGATTATAATGAATACAGGTAAAAACATGTTTTTCATCTCCCTTACGTGATTAAAACAAAGTCATTCCAAGAACCCACATACATTTACATCTAAGTAACTTATTACAGATTAACAGATTATGGACAAGCAGAGGGTATTTTTCTCAGTCAATTCTTTTGTTGGCAGGCTGCATATTGCAGTTACAAAGAAAGAATCAATCACTTTATTACTTACCTTGAAAGGTAATTTTAAAGGAATCACAAACCTAAACTTTTATGCATGAAAAACAACCAGTCAGCTCTACTTTAAATCTTCAGGGTGCATGCCCACTCATCAATAGTTTTTTATATCAGGAGATGGAGGGTAGAAATGGGTATAAGGAATTAATCATCACCTTTGGTCATCAACCAATCCTAGCAAGAAAGGCAGGTCAGCTAATGATAACTGGGCTGCTTTGTTCTTGTTCCCTGACCTTAAAGAGTTCCTCACTCAACGATGTACCTTTCTAAAACTTTAGATTGTCTTCTTGAGTTTTTCACCTCAAAGCTACTTAACAAAAACATCTTAGTCTAACTTTAAGTTATTTTCAAAGCTATGTTTCAGCTATGATGCACTCTGAAACCTGTGAACACATCTCCCAACATTAGCATTAAAAGATTTTAAGCTAGCTGGACTACTGAGACTCAATTTTTTTTCTTAATCATTAACTTAAGCCACAGTCTATATGACTCTTCAATAGAAACTCACATGTTCTAGCTGTGTGACACTTCCTTATTTATATTTCTAATCATCAAAACTCTATTTAAACTAACATTATTATTATCACTTAGACAAAACAGCTTAGGAAGAAATCATCTTCATAATAATCCACAGGTAAAAATGCCCAGTAGAACAAGATGTATCCATGAGATAAATATACTACATTACAGGCAGTGGGGATCTCCCACACCCGCTCACACCATGCCAGATACCACAGAAAGATAGCAGCAGCAAATATGTAAAGGCACAGCAGAAGCAAAAGACATTCTGGAGTCTGTGGTCTTGGGGACTTGCCTAACTGAGATTCACCCTTCAGGGATTTTTCTCCTAGTGGGCTGACACCTGGAACTTCAATTTCCACTTGCTGCTCCTGTGACATGGCCATCAGCAGGCATGGACTCCCTCTTGTGGCGTGGGCCTTGAAGTAAAATTAGACATTGGTTAGCTACTCTCAAGTTACGTGTCACCATTGTCCCAGCACATTTTGCAGGTAGACAGATTGATATCATTACACACACACACACACACACACACACACACACACACACACACACAATATAAATATGTGGTAAGAACACTTAAGATCTACCCTGTTGGTAACTTTCAAGTATATGATGCAATACAGAATTTGTTACACTCACACTGTTAAGATTAGATTTCCTAATTTTACTTACCTTCTGTGACTGAAACATTGTGCCTTGTGACCAACATCTTTCCATTTTCCTCCAGCACTCAGTCTCAGCAACCATCTTTTTCCTCCTGTTGTCAACCGATTTTACTATTTCAGGTATCATTTATAAGGGAGATCGTGCAGTATGTACATTTATGTGTCAGGTTTATTGCACATAGCAGCTTGTCCTTCAGGTTTCTCTCATGCTGCTAGAAAAAGCAAGATCTCTCTACCAGTTCATCTATCCTTTTGCCGCTTCTTACTTAGCTCTTTTCACAACTGGCTACTATGAATAATTAATGCATTGCACATAGGAGGACTGGTATCTGAGATACAGATTGCATTCCACATTCTAAATCCTGAGGATTCACGCCACCAAAAAATACATTGTTTGTTAAATAATGGTTTAAGTTCTTATGTCTCTCCCCCTTCTTAACTTCCTGACAACTGAAGTATGTTGTATTTTCTTAGTCTGTTTTGAACTACTGTAGCAAAATACTATCATTGGGTACCATTTAAATAATAGAAAGGTGGTTCCCATATTTCTGGAGAATGGAAAATCCAAGGTCAATGGAACAGCAGATTCACTCTCTGAGTCCACTTTCTGGTCATGGAAACATCTGCCTGTGCCCCCACGTGGAGAAAAGACAATTCTTTAAGACCTTCTTCAGGAGACGACTAACGCCAGTCAGGAAGATTCTGCCCTCACAATCTAATCACATGAAAGGCTTATTTGGTAACGCCTCTCTCAGGGTTAGGATCGCAGATAGGAACTGTGTGGGAACACAAACACTTAGATATTCCATAGGAAAATAAGACTTTAAAAAAAGTTCCAGTCTATTAGATATCTGAGCTACTAAGGATTTTTATGACTGGAGCAAACTACATAATATAACTTCTCGTGAAAGCTATAATATAGGAAAAACTCATCTTGGAGTGAAAGCTGCCACTCAGTCCACTGCTCGGGATTAGTTTCTGTTGAAACAAGTTTAATAAAAAGGAAGAAGGAAGGAAGCCCAAGCATAGACTGGAGCAGCCCCAATAATAGAGACAGCAGAGCAAGACTCCCGTGCACTGAAGTAACCCCAGTTAGAACCACCTTTCCAACTCAGTCACCTGGAGAACCAGCTGTGGTTCTACCAAGTCCACTCTGATTGGCTCAGGAAGACAACCTGGTCGATGCCAAGTTTGAGATCTCGGATCACAATGACTTTGGCATCATCACAAACTTCCGATTAAGATACTTGTGTGGGTTTGAAGGTGGAATGGGGGCCGTTGGGGATAGGAACAGAGGTATCAGGTAAGGGTAGTAGGGATGGAGCAGAGAGTACTGGGAGAGATGGCTGGTAGAGTTGGGCCTTTAGCTGACTATACGGAAACTTATTGCAGTAGATACTTTGTGGAACCTGTGAGGTTGACCCTAGTGAGCATTCTTAGTAATGGAGCTTATGGAGCCTGAGCCAGCCATCTTCTGTAATCAGGCGAGGCTCGCAGTGGCAGGACTTGGACACCAAGCCAGCCACAAAATCTGACCCACAACCTGATCTGCCTGCAAGACGTGTTGAGGCAACGGTGAATCAGAGCACATGGGTATCTTTGTGATCAAAGGTATGATGGTTAGCCAAGTGGGGTGGCATGATGTAAAGTGAGCATTCAGGATCTGGAATAGGGAGATTTCAATAATGTTGAGGCCAGTGTTGGCTCCCTCATGACTATCAGGCTGGTCAGATCTATTACAAAACCTGATTTCACAACACACACACACACACACACACACACACACACACACAGAGAGAGAGAGAGAGAGACAGAGACAGAGACAGAGACAGAGAGACAGAGAGAGACAGGCAGACAGACAGACAGAGAGAGAGAGAGAGAGAGAGAGAGAGAGAGAGAGGCAGACAGAGAGACAGACAGACACAGACACAGAGGAGAAAGATGGCAGAGCACCAGCATTCATTGGTCTTTGCTTCCTGAGTATGGTTGCAGTGCATTCAGCTGTCTCAAATGCCTTCTCCATCCTAGCAGACTTCCCTGTAATGTAAGCCAGAGTAAACCCCTCATTAAGACTTGGTCAGGCACTTTTTGGTAGTAACAAGGAAAGTAATTACTAAATATAGTAACAAATGACCTCTGAAATGTGCGTGGTTATGCTAGGCAATAATTCACCCACAATTTAATAATTAATTTATATTGTCACACCATGTAGCACTGTTGGATCACAGTCAGTGATGATGATTGTTGCTGTTGTGTATATCTATCCTTCTCATTGACAAAGTATAAATGTACAGAGAATATAGATCACACATCTACAGTGCAAAGCATTTTCACATTGAGATAGTTTTGATGAGGACCTAGTCTCTCATCAAAGTTAGCTATTATTTGACTCTATCTCCCTATATGAGTTTTACTGCTCTACAAATGTGTTTATATAAAATTATCGTGTGTACTGTTTTGTGCCCGCTTTCTCTCCTCAGTATAATTTTTGTGGGATTTCACTTACACTGTTTTGGTAATAGCTGGTTCATTTAAATATTGAATAATATTTAATATGTGCATGTTGATTTACACAACAAGTCATCGCTAGTTCATTTAGAGACTTGTAGCGAGCCAGTTGAAGAATACCTGTAACAGTGCTAGTCCAGTCAAGAACGTTCCCTGAGTCTGGAGGCTTGCTTTTTCTCTCTTAGCAGTCTCGCGTGAAGAACAGATACCCTCTTAACTTCTCCGTTCTTCCATTCTTCCCTTTCTGTTTTTTGTTTTGTTTTGTTGTTTTGTTTTGTTTTTTGGTTCTAGGAGTTGAACAAAGGGAGTCATATACAATAAGGTAAGTATACACTCTTACCCTGTCTCAGAAGTTCATAATTTTAATATAGTTTCATTAATGAGGTTTTCTTTTTTTCCTCTGTAGTGTTCATGTGTTTTGTCCTACTTAAAAATCTTTGCCTGGACCATAGCCATTTGTGTGATCTAGATGACACCATAGTTATCCTTATTAGCTTTACTGTTTTACATCTCATGTTTAGAACTACAGTCTACCTAGAATTTATTTCCCTCAGATGAAAAGTAAGGCATCCCTTGGTTTGAGTATATAATTTAACTAGCATCATACTAACAGCATTACTACTCTACAGTGTCATCTTACTTTTTAAAGAACACTGTTTTTATTGGTATACTGTTTTTAATTTAATCTTTCTCTCTCTTTTTTTTTGATGGTGAAAATCAAGTACCAGGCCTTGTACTTGCTCACAAATGCTCCATTTTCAACTTGTACTTTCTACTGCTTGTTAAAAGTTTAAATATAACAACACTAGGCAAATGCAGTAAAAGCTGAGGAAAGGTCCATTTCCATCACGTATATATGATTTATTTATACAGATATTTGAATCCTATAATGAAAGATTTCTCTGACTTTTTTTCTGGTAATGTAGATTTGTTTTCTAAGGTACATTTAAATGGTTCTTAAACCAAAACCATTACAAGATTTGATTTTGGATTTCTGCCACGGTATTGAGAAAACAGCTTAAATTGCTTCTTGTTTTACTTTTATCTCTCTTTGAATAATTGTCAGGGAGTGAAAGGGAAATGCTTGAGGTCAAATGTCCTTCCCAAGGTCAAATATATTTTTGCTGGAAAGAAATCTGGACTTCTATAAAAAGAAAATAAAAACCCAAACTTACCACGTGGGAATGAGGCAGAAAAATACTTAAGGTTTCTACATTATTGATATAAATTCTTTAAAAAGTTTTCACTTTCAAGGTACAAGGAAATTGTTCCCTCTGTGTTGATGTCAGGCTACCCACTGAACAGCGACGGAATCACGGGATTGGAGCCGTGACTGTCTCCTTTTTCATGCTCTCCCACTAAAGTGATTCTCAAGTCTTCATTTTCTTTGTTATATAAATAATTGGTTTAGATCAGCAATTTACAGAGTTTTTGAGGGGGTCCCTGCAGGTGTTATACAGGGAAGCAAACCTCAAGAAGATAATTAAAACCCGGTACAGATTGACTTCATCAACTAGGATCAGACTTTGGGGAGTCTAATACTAGGTAGTTCATTGTCAGCATATTTAAAACACAGAACAATGTGAGAAAATATTTCCAGGCAACAATCAGTCTAATCAGTCCAATTCCGTGTGTACAATAAAACTTAAGGTGTGACTACATAGAAACCCAAAGGACATATGACCATAAGGGTGGCTTGTACAGCTAAAAGGCCTAGGATCTACTATGGTCTCTGACCAATAGCAGCCATTAATTACATGTGACATCTCCCCTAAGAATGGTTAACAGTCTAGAGGGGGAAGAGTCTGGAATAATCATTCTGGGGAATTTGGGTGAGGTCTGCTTATACAGCAAAAGGTGGGTGATGTCTGCCTTCATAGATAGAGAAAAGGCCACCAGATGGAATTCAGATATTTGATTTGTGTCTCCTCCACTCAGGAGACAACATTCCTGGTCCTCTTGGTGTTTCTCTGTGAGTATAAGGACCTCTGTACCCCCAACATCTCTTCTCTTCTAATTTTTAAAGAAAAAATAATGGCTATAATAGAGGGTAAGGTTGAGTTTATCACCTCTATAGCTAGTATAATTAATACAAGCAAGCATGAAAGGATCATAAGAATAGCTAACAGAGGACTGAGGAAAGGGGAAAGCCATCCTCAATTCACCCATCTCTCAATTAATTTCAGCTAATACTGTACATGAAACAAAACTATGAACAATATCAAAGCATAACAGTTTCATGGACAAAGAACTTGCTGGAAGGTCTTAGTTTTTACTACATTCTGTAGACAGTTTGATGTAATAGATTCTCAAGCTGTACCAAAATAATTTTAGGTGAAAACTTCAAAATAATCTAATTTTTATTGATCGCCCTTTTGGCTAAACTCTTTTTAACCGCCAAGGGGATTTAAGTAACATGCAATTATGCTTGCATCTTTTTTACACTTTATCAGTCCAGTTTAAGACTTTATTACTTTTTAAAGAATCCCATTGGCCTCTAACACCTTGTAAAGGTGCGTTTGTATACATTGGCTAATATGGAGGCCAAATAACAGATTGATTTGTTGCAGTATCTAGAATGACTCTAAAGCGATAGTTTTTCCCATAGAAGGTCAGAACTGAATGTCTGTCCTCTGATAATGGCCTTCTCCACAAAGCTAAGGAATTTAATCCCATTGTACTAGATGCTGTTGGTCTTCATGAATGGCTGGATATTGTTCTTGAACCTGATTTATTTTTTGTTGCCTGGGTTGATTTTGCATTTTGTTCTGTGGCTAGGAGTTGTCCCTTTGGGAAGTTAAAGGCTTACCATCCTTACCAAATTTGAATCTAAATTCTTTAGTCCAATGTTTTTCCATTTTTACCATCAGCAAAGATGAAGGGCTGGATTATTAGAAATTTTACATTCGTTGTTCCAATGCCCTCAATTCCCACATTCAAAGCAAAGTCTGAAGCGTTTATCTAATTCTAATTATTTTTTTAATAAATAAAAACACAGGAGTCAGATATTGGGGATAAGAACCTGAACAATCAGAGAAGCGGAGAAGTGGAGAAGTGGAGAATCAACCAGTGATCTCCTCTCTTTCTCCATCCTTGATCCAAAAGGGAACAAATTCTTTCTAACCCCCTCCCTACTACTTCCTGTGTCTCTCTATATGTCCTTAGTCCTCTAAAACCTCTACAGCTAATTTTGGTCCGCTAGTAGCTAGCTCTGCCCTCTGATTCAAAGTAAACTTCATTGACAGTCTCAGGAGTGTCAGAATGCAATCAAAATGTTCCATAATATTTTCTCCTTTTTGTTTAAGTAAAACAAAGGAGGGATTTAACTCTAACACAGCAAAACTATGTATAATAAGAACAATTATCAGGTAAGAATTACATCCACAATGTCCAGTCCATTTGCATTTGGCAATTTCAGAGAAAATACTCCATTATCCATCCTATCTTGGTGAGTCCAAAGTTTTGTACCTAATTCACTTTCTATCATAACTTGTGTTGCCAATCCAAAACTATCTCTTTAGATCTCAAAACACTTTCTTAGTTAAACAATTGAAGCTTTCACGTCTCTCAACCTTATATATTTTATACCTGTTTGGTGAGTTTCTTTTCTGAATTTGGTAACAAGGAAAAACTGTAACTATAATTATCTATTCTTCAACACCATCACAGACCTGAGAAGTATATACTATTACCTGAGTAAACAGGAAATGCAGAGCAAGCAACTTCCAAAACAATAGGAATAACAGAAATGGTTGGCTGCCTGGACAGTTAGCCATGGTTCCTCTATAGTGTTGGGGCATCCATCTTTGGCCTACAGGCCTAGAATATCTGGCAGACTTTTCTGTGAAGCAGGAATTTTGAAGGACTGTCCTATCTTGTCTTGTCAAATTTTGGTAGTTGCTTTCTTTTGTGTACACTTGTCCAATTTGGATAGCATAATGTCAGCAGTCGAGGCAAGAGAAGTTTCTTGCCCAGTGGCTAAAGTTTCCACAACGAAAGCAAACTCCTTATGGAGGTTCTTGGATGCCCAACCATCCTTTTTTGACTTAGATTGGTGTTGCAAGGAACAGATGTGTCTCACTCTCATGATAAGCCTTATATTATTAAAACATCTTAAATACCATATCCTTTAGATCTTTGAAGTGTTTGAAGACCATCTTTCTATCTAAAATATATCTTTTTGACCTTGAAAACATACCTAACATGGCCATAAATTTGTTAGATGACTAACTACTAACCTGTGTTTCTTAATTATCCTAAATAGTTTGTAATAATAACTTTCAAGGACTAGAAATTCACATTATATTGTTAAATGAACTGCTTAGGTACAATACCTTAAAGAAAAGTAGAATATATATATATATATATATATATATATATATATATATATATAATAACAAAAATAACCTTAAATTTGTATCAATATACAAAAATACCTTAAACAAGAATAGAAACATATATATAATGACAAAAATAACCTTAAGTTTGTCTCAATATACAAAAATCTATACCAATGTAAAATACTTAAGACTAGTAGTTGCTTTTTTCAGTTTAAACGCACATCAATAATATACCCTTCTATCCTATCATTTCTGTGTCCCCCTTTTTTTCAGAATGAGATCCCTGAATATAGCCTCCCTTGCTTAGTTTCCTCCTTTACCAATACCAGTAACAATTTGCAACTAACCTCCCTAAATGATGACAAACATCCAAAACCCACCGAATGACCGAAAACCACCCACCCCACCTCTTGGGAATGTGGGCATTGTGTCCTTAAAATTACTTCCTGTTGCCTCATGGTGATGGCATCTTTAGGGGGCCCTGAGAAAGCTGAGAGAGTGTTCAAGTCCTGGGAGAACTAGCTATATCATTTGTTGTCCAGTCTCTGTGTAATGGGAAAGTACATGACTTAACCAAAGTTCTGGCTAGAGTAGTCTATGAGGCTGGACCATCTTAGTTAACCAACTTGAAATTGTCCTGAGCAGTTTGTACTCCAAAGCTGATCTTTGGGTGGTGTTTGTCAGTTTACTAGCATTATCTCTATCCAGATGGAACCATCATTGTGGGGCCCCCTCATCCTTTTGGAGACTTCAAAGGTTGCTGCAGGAAACCTAGACATTTTAGATGTGATATGCAGCAGATTTTGGAGAAATTAAAGGACCACAATTTGTTAAGTACATCTGGGGTACACGGTAACCTGCTTCAGACTCAAGCCTGAGCCGTGTTGAGGTGGCTGACCTGACATGGCAGCAGCCTTGGAAGGGGCTCCAGGAGAAGTCCACAACCCACAGGGAGAGGGAACCTGCTACCTGAAAAGTGGACAAAGGAAGATGTGAAGAAAACACCTTTGTGGTATGATTGGGGCTAAAGCTGGAGGAGAGGCTGCAATGGGAAAACCCCAGCCTTGAGAGGAGAGCCATGGGGGCTTGGAGGGAAAGCAAGCCCTAGCAGAGACTCTGGGGGCTGTGAAGTTGGCAGCAAGCAGTTGCCTTGGGATCTTGGGCACCTGCATTGGATATCAGGTGAAGAATTTATCTATTTTTTTTATCAATAAAAACTCAGGAGTCAGATACTGGGGTAAGAACCCGAATGATCAGAGAAGTAGTGGAGAAGCGACCTGTGACCGCTTCTCTCTATCCTTCCTTGATCCAAAAGGGCAGAGCCTTTCCAAACTCTTCCCTACTACTTCCTGTGTCTCTCTATATGTCCTCAGTTCTCCAAAACCTCTATGGCTAATTTTGGTCAGCTAGCAGCTAGCTCCACCCTCTGATTCGTTGTAAACTTTGTTGTCGGTCTCAGGAGTGGCAGAGTGCAATCAGAATATCCCACAACAAAGGTCCTTTTTGAAACATTTTTTAAAATTCCTGCTTCAGTGACCTCTGCAACATGAGAGGTGTTGCCCAAATCCTGAGTAGCTGTTACCTATTTGGAAAAGTCACAATGTTTATGGGCTACGGTATGGTAGCTCCACACTCTTTGGTGATTCCATCAAATGTGAGCTTCAGGATATCTTCCCATGAGTTACTTTCTGTTGTACTACTTTCTTAATGCATGCAAGAAACTCAGGCCAAAGCTCATTCACCTTATGTTTTAGAGTGATCAGAGGACCAACAGTTCTCCAGGCTCACGGTGCACAAAGGCACGCTTGGTCAAAGTCTGAGCAGAAATATTCATTTCTACTAGAAAGTCACAATGTTCTCCTGCTCCCTGAAACATGCCTGAATTAATAGGGGCATTCTTGCTATGGTTTATCCCTGACTCTTCGTCACATCATATTTTGCTTTCCACATCAAGTACTGTCCTGGGGCTAAGGAAGCTTTTCATATTTGCTTGTAGTCTCAAGGAGTGACAATATCTCTGCTTGAATTTTCCCACATCATATCAGGAAATGGAGCATGCATGCTATTGTCAGCAACAGATTTTCTGAAATTCTTTAACAACACAAAAGTAAATGGCAATGTTGTCATACATTTGGGTCTTGAGGATTGGGAATCACAGGCATTGTAAAGGCTGACATGACAGGGGATTTAGTCCAGGCAATTTCTGTTCATTATTCCCCTTGTGTTTCATAAGTAGTCTCTGGAAGTGAGGCAGCATAGACTGGATTTTTTTTTAAATCAGATTGATGTGACTGAATATTTGTTATACATGGATATAAATTGTGGGTGTTTAAAAGAGGAGGCTTCATATCTAACCTAGTCTCCTTAAATGTTGGAGCAGTAGGTAGCTGCTAAGACCTACCTAAAGGATCATCCTCTTTATGGTCCTTCTGGAGTGGATCTAAGCAATACATTAGTCATGTCTAGATTGCAAAATAATTGATAAGATTTTGTCCCCTTCCTCAGGGGCTGCTTTTAAACTGGCTCCTACACATTCCCAATTTTCAACATCTATGGTTCCTTGTTTAGAGAACCAGAGATTAAATTTTCTAGTTACTTGTACAAAGTTGCAGAGCTGTTGCTCTGAATATTTTTGTCCTTTAGATCTTAACAAACATTACTAATTGTATACAATGCTTTGTCTCAGAAGACTGAGAAGAGCCCATATTTAGTTCCACTCTCTCACTCTGAGGTCTCGCGAGACCCCTTTTCAGTGAGAGGATTGAGTTTCCCTAGCCCCTGATTTCTATTTAAAGACAACTTTTCTTACCTTCTCCAAGGGTCCTGTGCCCCATATTTTTGGCACAAGTTGAGGGGGGTTCCTGCAAGTATCTGACAGGGAAGCAAACCACACCAAGAAGAGATGAGAATGTAAGCCCGATGCAGACTGAATTCGTCAACCTCGATTACCAGGTGGTTCATGGTCAGCATTTTAAAAACACAGTACAATTTGGGAAAAGGCTTCCAGGCAACAATCAGTTCCATCAGTCCAATTCCAGGTGTTTAATAAAGCTTAAGATGTGACTAGAGACTCTTTTACACAGTAAGTGTGACCATGAAGGCGGGTTGTAAAGCTAAAAGGCCTAGAATCTAGTGTGGTCTCTGACTGATAGTATAAAGGTCAGCAGGCCATAAAGTACTTGGGACATCTCTCCTAAGGATGGGTAATGGTCTAGGGAGGCAGAGTCTGGAATAATCATCTTGGGGAATTTGGGTGAGGTCTGCTTATATAGCAAAAGGTGGATGATGTCTGCCTCTCCAGAGAGCAAAAAGGCCACCAGATCATTAACAAAATCCACTCTCAGCATTCTGGTTGGAATGCAGGTTTTACATTTTATCTCCTCCACTGAGGAGACATCCCTCCATGATTAACATTTCTGATTCTCTAAGTACTTCTCTGTGAGTACAAGGACCTCTGTGTCCCCAACAAGTTTTGGGGGTAAGTAACTATGACATCTATGTTTCACAGTTCAGTCTGCTCCTATATGCACACTTGTGCCACCATCTCACTTCTGTTTATTCGGTTCATTTCTGACTTTACCTTCTACCATAGGAATCTTTCACTACAGCAGGAAAATAAAATGCCATTGTGGAGTAATAAGACTTCCTTCTTATTGAGAGAATTTCCAGATTATTATAGCAATATAATAATGAGCTAATCTAATATATTCTCTGTTGTGACCACATTGAGCAGAGAATGTAGGAAATCCTATACTTACAGTCATTTTAGTCTAAATGTCTATCACCAAAACATCTCAGCTACTATGGAGCTCCCATGAGAAACAGAAGTTTTGATTCTCCCTGTAGTTCAGAGAAGAGGTGTAGCTGCACTTATGTGTTCTCAGATGATTCTTCCTTATGACCAAAGCCATGTTCACTTGTCATTTCTTAAAGATTAAAGATAAATTTGTGACTATAAAGCAACTCATTTATTTGCAACTCATGCCAACCAAATTTCTATGAATCTAATTGGCATTAATTTAAGAGGCACAATCATTTTAAACACCACAAAGAAATCAGCAACAAATGCTTCACCTAAACCATGGAAAACCATCCACTGTAAGATACATAATATAAAAAACAATCAAAACACAGTTTTCTTGAACTCTATGAAATATAGTAGTCATTATTTCTCTTTCTGAATGACCCATCATCCCTCAAAAGAAAAAAAATTACACTGTTCACGTGTTTCACATGGCTTTGTGTTCTTCTGTGTTATTTGGATGGAAATCATGGATTGGCAAGGAGCAGTTACCTTAGGAGGACATGCCTGAATACTAGGGACAGCATCTTGGAACCTACAGGGTTGTAGTTCTAGGATCTTGACTTTTAAAGATTCTCAGTTTCCCTAGAGTGTACACAACCATGGTTGAACTACATAGCCCATATTCTGTAAGCCAATTCAACAGATCCCATTTGAAATGTATGTGTTCATTCTGACCCTTCAGTTGCCGTAAAGAACTTGAGTGAAATAGTAGTCACACTGTTATTTGAAAGGAATAAGGTTATTTCACTACCACAATACCCCAATTATGTATGGATGTTGACCCTGTCAGAGGCTGTCTGCCTACTGAAAAAGGTGGCAGTAGCCTATTACAGATAATTTTATGGGGGATAAGATGAGATTTTAAGAGAGCAGACAAAACCCACAGATCAACTAAATCCAGAGATCCATTCACTGAAGTCCATTCTCACCTTGCTTTCCAACTTCCTTATAGTCAAGTATAGTTGGGGGGGCAAGGAATAGGGCATCAGAAATGGATATACAGGCCAGATGTGGTGAGCCATGCCTCTAATTCTAGGCAATTAAGAGGCAGAGTCAGGAGGATTGATGTGAGTTCCAGACAAGCCTGTTTGCAAAGTCGTTTGCTTGTAAATAGCTGTCTAAAGGCTTGATGGAGATTATCCCTTCCAAGACAAAAAGAATTATTGAAAAGTTAATAATCTTTCCGTGACCTACCTCACACCATTCTGCTGGCTTTAAATATAATGTGTGTGTGTGTGTGTGTGTGTGTGTGTGTGTGTGTGTGTATGTTCCTGTGTATAGAAATCAGAGAACAACCTGGGGTGTCACTGCCTGCTTTTCACAGTCTTGTAGCAAAGGACTCTTGTTTGTTGCTGTGTACACCAAGCTAACTGGCTGACAGGTTACTGGGATTCTCCTGTCTTCATCCTCAACTTACCCCAGAAATGCTGGGATTGCCAACGTATGCTCTCATGTCTAGCTTTACATGTGTTCAGGGATTGGAACCCAGGTCCTCACACTTGCATGAGCGTAGGTCTTCAGGCACCCATGCACTTTCACACTGAAACTGTCTGATCACCAGTTAAGGTCATAGCGCTACCTATCCTGTACTAAATGTGTTCATTTAATCAGGTGAATTGTTGCCAAAACTAATTTTTGTTTTTCCCAAGCAGGAGGTTCCAGGACATTTCCGGGAGTCATAGAATTTTGCTAATATACACATACCCTATTGTAAAGGCAATAAATCTAATTTGGGAGTCTTATTATGGTTCTGAATCATTTGATGTGTACAGATTAAACTATACCTTGTAGTGGGGCAATAATGAAAACAAGCAACCAAAAATTACTTAGAATATGTCTACCCCTTTAATAACTATCTTTCTCATGTTATATGAGGCTTGGAAACTGGAATGCTATATAATTTAAATGACAACTTTACTCTTTGCTCTCAACCAATTTCCTGTATACAGGTCATAAGCAAATATCCTGCAAGCCTATAATTCACCTCTAATTTTTAGTTATTCTTCTATGTGTTATTATTATTTTGATGCACATTTATGTTTAAACCCTGGGACTCCTGGAATGCTAAATTTCAATGGTAGCCCCAACAACGCTTGGCTACTGGGACCTCCAACAAAGATTTTCTTTCAGAGATTTGATGTTTTCTGGCTGAAAGGAAGTACTGTCTGAGATTTGATATTAATGGAAGGGAACCTACACTGTGGTCACTATTTTTCTTAGTGTTCTTATCATTGATTTCCCTGTTCTTTCCTCCCCAGCAAATATCCTCAGTCAATGTTCTTTTGTCAGTTAGGCCCTCAGGCATCAAAAATGATAATATTCTACCTATAGTTACACATTTGGAATTTTGTCTATAGATAGTCCACACTGCTAGATCATCATAGACCATAGATCCGACATAACATTTATTCTCTCTCTCTCTCTCTCTCTCTCTCTCTCTCTCTCTCTCTCTCTCTCTCTCTCTCTCTCTCTCTCTGTGTGTGTGTGTGTGTGTGTGTCTCTCTCTCCCTCCCTGTCCCCACCCTTCTCTCTCATTGTAGGGACTCTACTATGAAAGCATAGCACTGAAAAGCTGTCTTTAAGAGGTTGGGTATAAAGGCTGACAGTTGTAATCTCAGCCCTCAGAATGCTGAGGCAGGAGAATCACTATAAGACTCTTTCCCTGAAAGATTTTGGAGTCCGAATTTTTTGAGGAAAAGGACTTAGAGTAGGTGTACAGGCAGGCAAAATCAGGCCGGCATCTCATATAAATCTACCCCTTTTAGAGTTAGGTACACCCTAAAAGGTTAGTTGGTGAGTTATACATGAGGTAACCAAGGAGATAGCTGTTTCACAGCTGTGTCTCCAGGTCAGTGGTTTTCAATCTATGGGTCACAACCCCTTTGGGGTTGCATATCAGATATTTGCATTGTGATTCTTAATGGCAGCAAAATTACAGTTATGAAGTAGCAACACAATATGGTTGGGGGTCACTACAACATGAGGAACTGGATTAAAGGGTTGCAGTATTAAGAAGGATGAGAACTACAGTCCTAGGTGGTAAAGGTGTCTTTTTGTAGTTAGATGTCCTTAAAGGCACAAGCAGATTAATTAGAAATTAATGCTACCCTGGGCACTGGTGGTATATACCTTTAATTCTATTCCCAGTACTCGGGAGACAGAGGCAGGAGGATCTCTGAGTTTAAGGCTAGCTTCGTCTGTAGAGTGAATTCCAGGATGGCTAGGGCTATACAGAAAAGTCCTGTCTTGAATAACCAAAAAAAAATTCATAAGTTAATGTGCTAGGACTCTTTCCCAGTGGCAATACATGCAGACCAATGAATATTCTGATAGGGAGGAAAGAAAATCCACAAATCTATCTTGGTCCTGAAGGAACTGCACTATTGTGGGACACAATAAAACTCACTCACAATTACTTCCAGTGGATTGTCTCCTAGATAGTTCCAGATCTTATAAAGTCGAAAGTCAATATTAATCGTCTTACAGGTTGTTTAGCTAGATCAATGTAAAATGGCCCACCACTATAAAATACATGGATTTTATACCTGCACTATTTTGCTCTTGTTTTTAATATTATTTATTAAAATGAAACTTATTCCAATAATCTATTTAAAAAAGAATATAAATTTTCTATATAAGTTGCATTTTACCAGCTAGAAATTCATTTCAGTTGGATCGAGATAAGGCAGCAAAATTCTAACCTCAAATCTGATGCTGTTTTACTCATAGATGCTAAGAGGTAGCCAACTGGGAGCAATCTACTTAGAGGATGAGGTATTCTACTATGTTGATAGAATCCTGATACAAGAAGATTTCTTCATGCAGGTTCCTCTCAGGTTCTTGAGTACCATCACTTGGGCTAAGTAAGCATCATGACCAGATCTGTTCTTCTGTGGTATGACTTTCTTGAAGTGTTTCATTCCCATCAAAACAATTTCTATGGTTCACCATAAATAGCTTAATTTAAAACATTCCGAAGGAAACTTTGCTTTTCATGCATGCTACTGTCTTAAATACAGAAGAGAGTGGAGACAAAGGAAATATTGCTGGTAACAACAATTAGGAACAGTGTAGATTTATTAAGTGCTTTCTTTGTACCAAATGTAAGAAGGGAAAAAGAAACATACTTCCCTCTACTATTTTACAGTTCTGTTTCTGTAAACTGAACAGACAAGTGACAGATTAACAGAAGAAAACTAGGGAAGTTGAGTTATTTCCCCGCTCTGGTCCAGTCCAGATTTTTGGTCTAACGATGTTAGAGGTACTTAAGATTTTTACCAAGAAGTTGGGGTAGTCCCTATGAAGCCAATGACCAGGTTTTAATTGCAACATTGAATTAAGAAAAATCTAGCATCATGATTATGTCTATATTTAATAAAAGAGAGAAATGTGTTTACACTGTCTGATCAAGGAATAGTCACTGAGCTTTCACAGAGTTTTTCCAAGGCATGAAGAGATCTCATGAGAAAGAAATCGAGGGATGTTGCTCTACGCCATCTTGTTTCATTTTTTTGGTATTCTACAGTAAGTCTTCCATGTGTTCCCCTTCATAGAGCTGAAAGCTAGTTCACATTTTTTTCATAGTAGCTGAAATTACTATCAAATTGATAAATTAATAGGTATGGGCTTTGGAAACTGATGCAGTTTTGCCAATTTCATACTTGACTTAGGAAAAAAAAATGAAGTTACTAGGAAAGCGACATGTCTGAAAAGTGAACCCATAGTGGAACACACGGAAAGCTGAGTAGACTGAGATGGGAAATTATCTGTTAGGCTTTCAACAAAAGTGGAAAATAGGAAATTTTTATTTAAAAGGAATTTTCTTCCCTAAAGGATGAGAGAACTGAATATAGAGGGGGAAAGAGGTAGAAATAAAGTATCTTGGTTTGTGATCTTGGGAGAATCGGTCTACTTTGTGATGTCATCTGCTTCTAGGACCTTGGAATTTGCTATGAATTCCAAAGTATGAGGTCACTTGTAGGTATGGTCTTCCCATTACCCTGTTCTAGGAGTGCTGGAGTAGATTTAGGTTAGCTATGGTTCACATGAATTAAGAAGAGTTTCTTTTGTTATGTAGGAGATACAGATGGGGGGCAGGTATTTATAAGGTTCTTTCCAGCAAGGTAACAGTGCAATCTTTTTTTTTTTCATAAACTTCTTGATACTCTTTTGTCTCTTGGTTGAAAGTGATTAAAAGAATTATCATTCAATGAAGGCTATATTTTTTCCACTATTATATGTGCTGGGTTTACCAGTAAGAAGTTATTACATATAAATCACACACACACATACTCACACACACTAACTTCGTAAGTCACAGCATCAAATTATCCACCCAAGTTCCTGCAAAGTCCTCTTAATCCAGGAATGAAAAGTTTGCAGATACTGTCAGTATATCTAGAAGCAAGCACAGAAGTATTTATGCCTCATAATTAAAGTCAATAGTTTTATAAGGGCTAAGGTAATAATTTCAGTTTTTAAGTCTAATTTCTTGAATTTCTTAAACCTAAAATTTCTATTTTCTGTCCTACTTGTCCTGATTATTCACATTGTTATAAAATATAAAATTAATATGAGTACCACAGATTTTTTGGTGCAAGAGGTTTATCCATGGTGAAAATGAGTCCTTTAAACAAATTCAATCCATAAAGAATACCAAAGTGATGAATGCTCTCAGTTGCTAAAATTGTCTCACTGTCATAATGTCAGCATGGTTATCTGAATGTGTATTTAGTCCATTCACCAAACATGTAGACAATGAACAGAGTGGGAATTACCCAGGGCAGAAGGCAGGTTTATAAACCAAGTGGAGTGTCTTCAGGGCAGTGTGAGACTTGGGGAATTCCCTCAGGTGTGGTGGTAACCTCCAGAAATGTAGTTATGTTACAATTAGTGGGTGTTGAAAGAATTTGGTCAGAATATGAATGTTAGGGCAGAATCAATTACCTCTCATACCTTAGCCCAACGTGATTTGAAGCACATAGCAATTATATGTCCATTTGTAATTGGAATATCAGAAGGAATTAAAAATCCACAGGTTTCCAGATATGATTACTAGACTCCAAAGTCACATACCAGATAGAGCAAATGGGTGAATTGCCTCTTCAGCAAGTGAGCATGCTCCAGTAACAGCTTTGCTTTGACTGTCCATACTCTACAGGCAGAGCTCTGGGAGATTGATGTAGTGACAACCTCTTGCCTTTTGTTGACTCTAATGTCTCCAAAATGTCCGCTGCAGCCTGTGGAGTAAGCCTTCTATCTCAGGCAATGGTAACCCATTCTGCTAGGATCAAAGCAAAAGAGACAAGCCTTATGTTGTGTCTGAAGTTCTGTGTCTGGAGAGCATGATGAATTGAACTGATAAATATGTAAAGAGGAGCAGAGTTAAAACATTATTTAGTGTTTTTCTCATGTACATGGAAACCTTCATGAAGCTCCAAAGAAATGCCTGTGACCAAGGTCCTAGCAGGCCTTTTAAGCAAAAAATAATTATGGGGAAACAAATGAGACCAGTGAAAACTTCTAGAGGAAGTAATGTGTGGGGACAAGACCAGGAGACATCCAGAAATTAGTTGACAGTAAGGGCTCAGCATTAAGTTTGTCAGTACTGATTTTAACAGTCACTCCCAGTCTTCAGTTATGAAATGTGGCCTTAGAATAGGGAGTTTACCTTCTACAGGATGGATATTTCACTCTTATATCAGAGAGTTTTCTCTCATATGCTTTTGTTTATTATTCTTTAGTTCATTGTATTTTAGGATAATGTGTTCTGAACTCTTTTATAGGTATTAGGTTAAATGTTTTATTGACACAATGAACCTGAACCTGTGAATAGTTACTTAATTTATTTTTATTTTTGAATTATGTGTATGCACGTCTTTTGGGTCTATATAGAAACATGAGTGTGGGTGCCTGCGTAGAGTGGAAGAAAGGTGTTGAATCCCCTGGAGTTGAAGTTATAGGCCACTGTGATCTATCTTATGTAATAGCTGGACACTGAATTTGAGTCCTCTGGGGGAGTAGCACATGCTTTTAACTACTCAACATCTCACCAGTCCCAGATGAATAGTTATTGCTGTATTTTATAATTAATTAGGGAAGTAAGCATAAAGTGTAGTGAAATTTAATAATTTTGGTAAGCTAACACTGAGACTGAACCACCCTGTATGTCTGGTGGTCCTATCTAAATTTTTTTTTAGTCCAGCAGTTTCAGATATTTATACTATGGAATTCTTTGAATGATGGTTTTTCTTTTGGTTGTTGAAAAGATTAAGTTAAAGAAAACAAGTAACTTGCCTTTGGCCACTTAATAAGAAAATGACTTCTAGGATTCAAATTCAAATGTATCATGTTCCAAAATTTTTGTGTATCAGAGTAATTTGATTCTACAGTATAAATATGTATTTTGTACTTTTACTCAGCACACACAAATGAATACCTCAGCACACATACAAATGTGTACCTAATTTTGACATTATAAGACATAAATTTTGGATTTCATCTTTAGCTCCCACTTAACAGCTTCCTTCTGGCTCTAAGTCACAGGCTTTCTAATTGTCCTTGGGCTTTGTCTTGAACTGGTAATAAATCCTCTGACTTCCCTTTATCTAATTAGAAATCATGAGGCTATCCTCTTTCTACAATTGTCCTGTTTCACACTACATATGGTAGAAGTTTCTACAAGAAGCCAACAAGAATGACAATCCTTTCCTACCCTCCCAAAGTCAGTTTATAAGCATTTGATCATTTCTATTTTGTATAATCTCATTTTGACATAGTTACCGATGCTTGCATCCTGACTGTTCAATGAAACCACTATAAAAACATAAAAGAACAAAGTTTGGGGGACTTTCAGACTGCAGATCAAGAGTCCTGGATGGAAAGAACATGAAGTTCTTTCCTACTTCTCCCAATCTGACCATCTGTACCTCTTCATCTGTCTTTTGTAGCATCTGTTATGACAAACACTTTAACCTGTTTGCTTGATTTCTGAGTTGCCTTAAAAGTTAAACACAAGGAGAGGGCTGTAAGAAGTCTCCTGTATAGCCAGTTGATCAAAATTGCCTGTATCTTGTTACTGTCATTGGAAGCAGAGGGGGCTACCTGGTGACTGAGATGCCAGCCTGTGGGCTCTGACTCTAGGTAGCTGGTGTCACATTACATTAGATGAGAAGACACTCGCCTAGTGTTCCCTTTGGAGTTCATAGCTTTCTTCCTAGAGATCTCCATGTCTCTAAAGGTCATGGAGCAAGAGTGGGAGAGCAACCAGAAGTCTTGTATCTCTTGCATGTGGTGCAAGAGCAGAGGAAAAGCCAGAAGCCTTGTTTTCCCAACACAGAATGACTAATAGAAAGCATCCATAGAATAGCACCTTTATTGTTCGCCCTGCTACTTTGGGGCTTCCTACTCCAGCCCATTCCATCCTAACTTATTCCACCTTAATCTACTTCAGTTATTATTATTTATTATTATCGAAATACCCATTACAACTGTTAGACTGAATTTGTGGCGTGTATGTCCCTGACAAGGTGTGACAAAGTGCTATGAGTAGACTGTCACTTTCTTGGGTCATCGTGGTTGCAATTAGCTCAATTTTACCTACAATGAATGGGATGCGGAAGTGACATTTGGGCTGTGCTTTGAAGTATTCTTTCTAGTTAGATTTGTCCAAAGACATTCTCATTGTGGAGAGCCTGACTAAACCATCCAGCGAAGGGGAAACTTCACTGTCCTATTTTTCTGTCAACAAAATATTGATGATCACTTTTGAGGTTAAAACAGCAACATAGCAATCTCTTGAGTACTATGAAGGGGTGATTTAAATGTAAATACAGATGTTCCACCCTTATTTTGTGGTGACGTCTTCCACAAATATCTGATACCTCAGAGGGCACTGATTTTTTTTTTTTTAAATTTCCCAACTAACATATCTAGATTATTCCACCTGGAAGTGTGCGAACCTAAATCAGTGATATTTGTGTGGGGGGCAACTATATGGGTTTTCCTAAATTTCTACAAATTGAAATGAATTCTGCTAAAGAAGTTTCTCCTCTTCTTTCATTTTTTTATTGACTCTCAGTCTTTGAAGGAGACTTTGCTTATTTGTATTATCCCCAAACACCTCTGCATTACCTAAATCAAGACTCCTGGTAGGTATTCCTTTGGCATTATTGGGCTAGTAATGTATGATCTCCAATTTTTATAGATTTTTAATTAAAAGATTACATGACTTCGCCCCTTCACAATTCTCCTTCCAGTCTCTCCCAAATACTCTAACCCAACTACTACCATGTCTCCCGTCATTCTCAAATCGGTAGCCTCTTTTTCTTTGATTATTATGCTGTACACATAAATACAACTTCCTGGGTCCATTTTTGTTGTTTGTGTGTATATGTTTTCGTTGCTGACTTCAAGAGTTTTCCTCAATCTAAGTGCATTCATTGGTTCTTATGATTTCCAAAGTTAAAAATAGTTCCTTTCATATCTGATTTTTTTTTAAATTCTGTGAAAGGTTATTTTCAAAATTTAGTAGATCATTACACAGTGTTTTTTTTGTTAAGAATTTTAGTAAGAATTTATTTTTATTCAACTGGTTTTTGCTAAAGCATTGCTAGATACAATATTTTATATACATAATGAAAGGGAAAATAGTTACCTTCAGTTCTGTGTGGGATCAGGGATGATTTTAGAAGATTAATGTTGACTGTTACAGATTTTGTATCATATGGAAAAGAAAAAAAATCTTATTGCTTTAAGCACAATAGTAGACCTTCTATCTTTTGAAATCGAGTTAAGCTCTCTGCATAAAACGTTGAGGAATTGGTAAAGCTCTCATCTCTGCTACAGTGAACAGTGAATTCCATATTTGTCTTTTTTTCAGTTCTGGATGATTGAATTTGCTGCAAAACATTCCTGAAACGTGACACAAGAAGAAGAATCTTCAATAGAAAGCAGTCACCCTACTGTCATCTCTCAGGGTGACCACATGTCACTGTCTTCCTCATCGTTTGCATCAAATACTGGACAAACCTAAGTGTGCAACAAGAAATAAGTGTTTACACAGTAACTACTCTCTCCAATGGGAGGGCTGAGATTTAAGCACCTCTACTGGGGGAGCTTTGTTGAGTCTGGGGGAATATTCCAGTCAGCGTTAATAATCTTCCTTCTGATTCCATGTTCCTTGACTGCGGTGGATTATAGGGCAGCGCCAATTTTGCCAAATGAGACTTTCCTTTGGGTCTGGAATGTCCCAACTGAAGCTTGTATTGGAGCATTTAATCACTCAATAGATTTGAGCCTCTTCCCTTTAATCGGAAGTCCCCGAAAAACTGCCACAGGGCAAGCTGTCACAATATTTTATGCTAACCAACTTGGAAAATATCCATATATAGATAAGAAACAAGCAGAAGTGTTTGGAGGAATACCTCAGGTGGGAAATTTGCAAGAGCATTTGGACAAAGTTAAGACTGACATTGAGCATTATATTCCAGTAGACCAATTGGGCTTAGCTATCATTGACTGGGAAGAATGGAGGCCTACCTGGGCACGAAACTGGACACCCAAGGATATTTATTGGAACAAGTCTATTCAGTTGGTACAGACCCAAGATCCAGGTATGAACATTACACAAGCCACCAAGAAAGCCAAAGAGGAATTTGAAAAGGCAGCAAGAAAGTTCATGGAAGAGACATTAAAACTGGGTAAAAGACTTAAGCCTCGATACTTATGGGGATTTTATCTTTTTCCTGATTGTTATAACAATAATTATTTAAAGCCAGGCTATGATGGAAAATGTCCTAGTATAGAAATAGAAAGAAATAATGATCTTGGCTGGATATGGAAAGAAAGCACTGCCCTTTACCCATCGACCTATCTGAGGAGTGAATTGAAATTATCTCCAAATGCAAAACTCTACAGTCGCTACCGTATATTGGAGGGCATCAGGACTTCTAAAGTGCATGGGGAAAACAATCCACTTCCCGTCTTTCTGTATACACGCGTTGTTTTTACTAACCAAGTCTGGGAATTCCTTTCTATTGTGAGTAAATGAAAGTATTACAGTTTTGTGCTACTGTGCAGGAAATAGTGTCAATAGGAATATAATATTATTCAAAAGTGTAATTCAGCTTTATGCATCATTTAGGAACGTACACATCAGTAGTTCTATGTTCTCCAAAGGAGACAAAATTACTACATTTTTAGTGTTTAATATAATCATATGGTTTGTTAGCAGCCATGAAAGAACTGCAAAATGTAGACAATATTTTATTTCTTTTTTTCTTCTTCTTCTCCTTCTCCTTCTTTCTCCTTTCTCCTTCTCCTTCTTTCTCCTTCTCCTTCTCCTTCTTTCTCCTCCTTCTCCTTCTCCTCCTTCTCCTCCTCTTCCTCCTCCACCTTCTTCTTCCTCTCCTTCCTCTCCTCCTCCTCCTCCTTCTCCTCCTCCTCCTCCTCCTCTTCTTCTTCTTCTTCTTCCAGGGATCTGGGTCTTTTGCTAGCAGAAGTCATTAAAACAATGATATATTCTTATATAGTAAAGAAATGCCTGAGGAGAAGCTTTAAAGACCGTAGATGTATTTAAAGTGTTATCGTTAGGTCAGCATGCTCGGTTTGGTGACGTTGTTCTGTGTAAATGCTTCCAACGATTACTCCCTGCTAACTCTTTGCATCACCTTTGTCAGAATGACCTTGTGAGTACAATTGGTGAAGCGGTTGCACTGGGGACCAGTGGAATTGTAATATGGGATTCTCTATATATAGCACAACGTGCACAGGTGAGTTATCGGTAGGAAAGAGAAAATAATTCTATCCTTAATGCTCGTCAGGACTTTGTGTTAAGAAAATAGCATTATGCCGGGCGGTGGTGGCGCACGCCTTTAATCCCAGCACTTGGGAGGCAGAGCCAGGCGGATCTCTGTGAGTTCGAGGCCATCCTGGGCTACCAAGTGAGTTCTAGGAAAAGGCGCAAAGCTACACAGAGAAACCCTGTCTCGAAACCCCCCCCCCCCCAAAAAAAAAAAAAAAAGAAAATAGCATTATACTTGGCAATAAGTAAATGCCTGGTATTTGCCAGATCCAGATATGCTGTATTTTTTTTTTGTTGTTGTTATGAAGTAGAAAATGTTGAACCTGTCTTCCAGTGAGGAATCAGATGCTCGATGAGATTAACTGAAGTCCTCTAGGCTCCATAGTTTGTAAGTAGCAAAACCAGGACCTACTATTTCAGTTTTCTGGCATGATGTTTAATGTCAGACAACAGGTCTCTATAATTGATCTCCCCTTATCAAGTCCTGTCCTCACTTTTACTAGTCTCTTGTATAAAAGAAAGAGTTTTGTGCATATATGTTGTGCGTCTGTGTATGTGTGTCAATGTATGTGAGTTTAACATGGCTACGCAGAGGCTGAAGGTTGTGTGTATGTGTGTGTGTGTGTGTGTGTGTGTGTGTGTGTGTGTGTGTATGTGAATACAAATGATGAATACATCATGGAGATTCTCAGAGAAGCTCATTGCCCAGGAGTCCTGTCCTGCTCTTGTAGAGAACAGATGTTATATTCTAAGGCTAAGACAGGCTGTTGAGTAGCATAACATTTGTCTTTTAGAGAACATAAATATGTCATGTAAAATCACTGAAACAGCTTCATTTGCTAGATTCTTTCAAGTCTTACTTTTCAAAAACCCATCTCATATAATATTATTGTCTTTAGTTTGATCATCAATAGAATGTAAGTAACGGAAAATGCAAGTCAGGGAATGGGATCTATCTCTTGGTAAAATCTTTTGAGTTGAAGAAAATTATCTTAAAATCATAACCTTCTGAGATATATTCCAAATTCTTGCTGTTGTTATTGGTGAAATTATTAAGGCCACTCCACGTAGTTAAAAGGGAGGTTTATTTTGTGGAGTATCTTACAAGTGAAGGGATAGGTTACAGGGTCTGGGAAAGGTGTAGCGCAGTCCAGCGGTGTTCTCTGGAGCACTCTGCTCAGTCTCCTCCAGCGTCCAGGGTCTAGGAACCAAGAGAGCCGGCACATCTGGATCTCAGGTCTTCAGGGTCCTTGTAGGCATGACAGTTACCAAAGCCTCAGTGGGGGTTGGAACTTCCAGGTCAAAGCTGGAATGGCTCCCCACTACATGTTGTTCTTCCAAAACTATAAATACCTTTCTCAAGGATATTAATTTGGTGGTGGGTCTGTTTATGATCTCTATATACTACCTCTTTTAAAAATAAAAGAATTGAGAACTCCTTCCTCTGAGGAGGAATCAATTAGGCATCCACAGTGAGTAGGTTGCGAGGGTCACTCTTCAGCTGTCACATTTGTTTTTAATGTCACTTTGATCTCAGCTGTCCATTGTTTTACCATTCCCTGCAAAGATCTACCATACGATTTATTCAAGGGTAGGCTTCAACTTCGATGTCAATATTTTCTATTTTAGGTACTGTTTTAGTATTGTCTCTTATAGACTCTCCATATTTCAGTGACTTTCCCCAGTTTATGATGAGCTTTACTTCCATCATCACACTCCTTTGTTTTGTGTCATTTCTGCTCAGGATTCTCATGAATCACTTTTCATGTTTCCTCAGATTCCCTGAGAAAATGATGATACCAAGTATAAAGTGTGTGTGTGTCTCTCTCTCTGTGTATGTAGACACAGAGGCAATATTGAGTCTTCCTCTGTTGCTCTCCACCTTATCTTTTAATGGAGGTCTCTCACTTAACCCAGAGTTTAGCAGTTCAGCTCTATTGACTGGCCAGAAAGCCTAAAATATTGACTTGTCTCTGTCTTTCTAGTGCTAGGCATATAATCAAATGACATTCTACT
Organism: Peromyscus eremicus; assembly: GCF_949786415.1. Classification (NCBI taxonomy): domain Eukaryota; kingdom Metazoa; phylum Chordata; class Mammalia; order Rodentia; family Cricetidae; genus Peromyscus; species Peromyscus eremicus. The sequence goes on from NC_081418.1 coordinate 36,613,354, forward strand.
TGGTTTTTGGAAGTTAGTTATGACAATAAATTCCAGGTTCTTATACTTCCACATGAAGCATCTTTTTAGTCTTCCTGTTCATGGCCTTTCCCCAAGTTGTTAAAATTGATTCACAAAAAGTGTCAAGTAAGCCATCTCCTTCTACTCCACTTTATCTGATCCAGTGGTGTGATGAAGCCAATTCGACCAACCCTACTTAATGAGACATGCTTTTTTAATATTTGGGATCCTCATGAGCCAGTTATTAAACATGGTCATTAATAAAAATTGAAGGATAAATAAATTTCATCAAGTACAAAAATAACTAATGCTTAGAATACATGAGCTATTTTGCTTCATGTGCACCCCAGTACCTGAGATTGTATATGCACTGGGGGAACACCCTAGAATGGATGTTATTCACATCATACTCTTATACTGTGAAATAGTAGCTTGCTCATTCTCAACTTTGCATTCAGTGTTATTGATGGGCAACTTGAAGTTGGCCAGTGTGGGTTTAATTATACAGTATCTCTTAGGTTTCCAGCTTAAATCTTTCCATAGAGAAGATGAAAGATGATTCTCAAATCATTCTCATTCTTGTAATCTTCCTTTTGTCTAATCCTTGTCTCTGCAAACAACTTCAATACTCCTTAAACTTGGTATAATTTTTAATGTATCATTAATACTGAGAATGTAATATTAAAGAATATTGACACAATCCATAAACACTTAGAATATAATAGTGTTCAGGAAAAACTACATAGAAATTAAAATATAGGTGTTTTATAAGAAACTAATACAGAGATATGAGTCTACACAAAAGTATCTTGGATGGTTACTTTCTAATTAAATTACAACCAGAATGACAAGAAGTAAATCACATTTAAAATCTAAATATACAGCATTCCACATCAATGGAATATCAGAAGAGCTTCATATGAACCTGCTAAGTTAGTTGTTCTTAGTTTGGTTTCTATTGCAACAAAACACTCTGATCAAAAGTAACTTATAGGCGAAAGCATATATTTGGCTTATAGGTCCTGATCATAGTCCATTGTTGAGGGATTACAGGGCAGAAACTCAAGGCAGGAACTTGGAAGTTGGAACTGAAACAGAGCCATAGTGGAAGGTTACCTGGCAGCTGGCTTTCCAGGCTCAATTTCACCTACTTCCCTTTTGGGCCTTTGAACATGCTTCTAATCATATCTACAGTCTCCTCCACTGTAAACTCATTCAGTCACAGGCTTTGGGGACAGAAGGGCACATATTTTTGCCAGGCCATTATTGAACCAAAAATAGAGTCTCACCACAAGGAAAATAGCAAATAGACTCCAATCAGAGGTGCCAAGGTCCTTTGCTTTTCCTGCCAATGTGCTACCACAGTTGGCTCATCCAGTAGAACTGTTGATCATGACAGATCTTGATCAACAATGTTTTTTAATGGCCAGTGACCAAGTGTTAGAGCACAGTAATGTTAAGATGGACCACTTCTGCTCTTTCTCTCTCTGTCTACACAGTTTGTTAAAGAATTTTCATTGTGCACACCTTAAACTGTATATCACTTAGCTAAAACATACACAGTTGAACATATTTTATTACTTTGAGACATCAATTTTGAATCTGTTTAATTATGTTTAAATCATCTGACAAATGTGACTTTTATTAAAATTATTTATGATTTATGGAGGGTTAACTGAAGAAATGGTAGTTTCCATATACATCTTATCATTTGTCTTCACAATAAGCCTATGAGGCAGAATGCAACATTATCCCTAATTTTCAAGTGATGAAACTGAAGCATAATCAAATTAACCAACTTTCCTTATGTGATCCCAAGAGTAAACTCAGATTTACAAATTTGAGCTATCTTAGATTGGCAGACATGATTATTAACGAAAGTGATACTACTATTAGGCAAGTTAACCTCAAATCCCATAGTCTAACAGTTGTAAAATTCCATATTCTTGATTAATCCATTTATCATTGGGAAAGATGAAGTCTAGGATAGGTTAAGCCTCAACTAAACAATTCTTCGGTGGCATGAAATGGCCTACAAAATTTACAAATGTTAAAATACAGTTGGAATAACTTTGCTTGTTGAGTGAAAAAGAGTATTTCCTATCATTATTCAGTCTGATGCTTCCTTTTTCTTTAAGAGTTACTATAGTATATCTGTTCACATAGGAACTTGTACCTTGCTACACTGACTGTCTTATTATTTTACAGACAGGTTGTCAACCCTCCATAAATACATGAGGACTACCCTGAATCCGTACATAATCAACGTCACCCTAGCAGCCAAAATGTGCAGCCAAACACTTTGCAGTCATCGAGGCATCTGCACAAGGAAAGATGTGAATTCGGATCACTATATTCAGTTGAATCCAAAGAACTTAGAAATTAAACTTTTGAAAAATGGGAGTTTTGAAGTAGTTGGCAACCCCACGGTTGGAGACCTGAAGTACTTTTCTGAGCACTTTAAATGCAACTGTTTTACCAACATGGATTGTAAAGAGAGATCTGACATTGAAAATGTGGAAAATGTTAAAGTGTGCACTGCAAACGGTATTTGTATAGATACCCGTGTAGAACCAGACCAAGCATTCTGTCTCTTACCTGGAAAAAGCTTTCTCTTTTTCATAGCCATCACTCACATACTCTATCATCTGCTCTAGGGGCCCTTGAATTTCCTAGGGAAGCTATCTGTGGGTGCCCCTTAGTTATATCTGCTCCCAATATTTTTTTTTGTTATACTCTTGTGCTAACTCAAATGCAAAATGGGATTCTATTTTACAAAAGTAATTCTATTTTAATAATTGAGATTATATTTTGATATTTAAAGGCAAAATGTCTATTCTTCTAGGAAAGACTGGTAGCAAACAAGGCAGCCATACTTGGATATTAGTTTTTGTCTCAGGAGAATGAAGATTGAATAAAATCAAATTCCTGTAAATGAGTGCCTTTATTAGTAGTTTGTCATAGTTTAAAAAATGATCAAGGAAGTATTAAAAACTCCTTATGTAAAAAAGTATGCTAAAGTATTCTGAAGTGTGCTAGGCAGCCCAATTATAGAACTGTGAATTTTGTAACTTTTTAAATAAAATTTGTATATCTTTATTTTATAGTAAGATAAACTTTACAAATGACAATCTTACATATTTTTACGTTTTCAGAAACCACTTTTATACTGTAAGCTAATTATTTTTTCATTCCTAATTGTCAAGTTTAATTTATGTTTCCAAATGACCATTTTCATTTAATCACTCACATGATCATTCATTTGTTTCATAACACATTTATTGACTATTTATTTCTCTCAAGCTTGCTATTCAGTATTGCCAAATGTGACTTTGTTGTTTGAAGGTGAAAGAAACGGAGCAGGAATGGATCCGGGGGAGGGAGGGGGTTGCTGGGAAGAGTGGAGGGCGAGGAAACTGTGGTTAGGATGTATTGTATGAGAGAAAAATCTATTTTCAATAAAAAAAAAGAAAATGACAACAGTGTGTTTTAAATGCTCTAATAAGTTTAGCGTGGTCTGGCATGCAGATAAAAGTTTGAGGACATTAGAGATTTCTGAGAGAGATGAAGTGAAAGTTATTTATTTACTTATGTTTAATTTTATTGTTTAATTAAATTAAAATATAATTACATAATTTTCTCCCTTCTCTTTTCTACCTCAGACCCTACCAATGCCCTCCTTGCTTCCTCTTCAATTCAAGGCCTCTCTTCATTTAATTGCTATTGTAAACAGATTTGCAATTTCAAGCTGATTTTTTTATTTAGATTTATCTATATTTTACTTGTATGTATATAACTTTAGTACGGACCAGTTGGTAGTGGATAACTAGTTAGGAGGCTCATCCATGGGAAAGACTATTTCTCCACTCTCAGCATTCCTTGGTTGCCTGTAGTTATTTGTCTAAGGTTTGGGTTTTTTAGATGTGACTGTGTTACTTTCTCTTTCAGCTTTCAGTACTCTTTCTTTGTTCTTCATATTTAATGTTTTAAATTGTAATATACTAGAGTGAATTTGTTTTCTGGTCTTGTTCATCTGGTGTTCCATGAGCTTCTTGTGTCTGTTTGGCTTTGTTTTACTTTACTTGGGGAAGTTTCCTTCCATGAACTTGTTGAAGATATGGTCTATGCCATTGATGTGGAATTCTTCTCTCTCATCCATGCCAATAATATGAAGTTTTTGTCCTTTGATAGTGTCTCCCACTTCCTACATGTTCCTCTCCTGTGCTTTAAAAACTTTTCATATTATTTCTTGTGTGGTTTAATCCTCTACTTGATCTGAATCTTGGATATTCTTTCTTCTACATGGTCCATTCCAGTAGTATTTTCCTTGAATGCTTTAGTTGGGTTATTGATTTTCTCAGTCCCACACCCACTTCAGTTTGAATTCTCTTCAGTATTCACACCTTTTTATTTAATTACACTATCAAATCCTAGATTGTCTTCATTACTTCATTCAGTATTCTGCTTATGATTTCTTTGGCATCATTCAGACATTTATTCTCTTTAAGTGCTTATTTTTTTAAGTTCATTGAACTGTTTTGTTGCATTCTCTTTAAAGTCTTTGAATTCTTTGATGAAGCTTATGGTTGTGATTTTAAATTCTGTGTCTGGGGGCCATTCAAATAATTTGCACTGAAGAATATTTCTATAGTACTGGGTAATTGAAGGGTGCTGTGTAATTTGACCTTTCATATTATTTGTGTTTTTATAATTATACTTGGGCACGTGGACGTGGGCAGAGCACAGAATGAGTAGGTGGGGCTATGCCTGAAGGTTGGAAACGGCATAAGTGAGAGAAAATCAGGTGGACCTAAGTCTGAGCTCACATACAGGATGTGTTACGTGGTTTAAGCATGGAGGTTAGGGGTGGCATGGGCAGGGCTAACCAGAGTAGGTCAAGACACTGGGTGTGGGATTTGGTTAGATCTGAGGATCAAGGAGGACACATGGAAGGAAAAATCTGATGGGCTTACATGGCTTTGCCCTAGTACAAGATACACAGAACCAGATTGGACCTGGAAGTTGGATGAGGCATAGGAGGAATGAAATCAGGTGGTAAGAGGGGGAATCTGGGCTGCTATGCAAGGTGTGTATCCTGGCCAAAGCCTAGAGTTTGGGTATGGTACAGGCAGGGATGATAAAAACACCAGCGTAGGCTATGTGACCTGGGATAGTTGGGTGATATGTGGAGGGGAGGATCAGGTGGCTCAGCTCTGGTACATGATGTGTAGGACTGGAATGAATGAAGAGGTTGGATGTGTCTTGAGAGATGAAGTCATGTGGTAGGAGGAGTCCTGAGCTGACTTGAAGGATGCATATCCTGCCAAAACCTGTAGTTTGTTGACAGTGGCAGCACTGTTGACCAGACTAGGCTGGAGCACATGGAGGGGAGGATCAGGAGGACTTTCTTGCCTGGGCCCTGGTGGAACATGTGCTGGGCCTAGCTGTGCAGAAAAGTTGAATGTCTTGTTTTATGTTTTAATTAGTTTATTGATTAATTGTATTTTATTTATATATTTGTGTGTATGTATGCCTAACATGTGTTAAGAGTTTATAGAGGCTGGAAGAGGGTGTCAGATCTTACGGATTTGGAGTTATAAATGGCTATAAGTCAACCATATAGATTCTAGTAACTGAACTCCAGTCTTCTGCATGAGCATCCCAATGTTCCTAACCACTGAAGCATCTTTTCCCATCTGTGGAAGTTGTTTTACAGTGTGAATAGTTAATAAGTGGTATATGAGAGAAAGAACTTCAGAGAAGGAGATTATTGATTGTGCTTATTAGAGTGGTGTGAAGCAAAAGATAACCAAGTGATAAATCCTTTAATGACCCACCTTGAGAACTAGGAATTTGCAATAGAGACATTCACTCATCTTTAGGTCTGTTCTATTTTTCTCCACTCACAATATACGGTATCTGCTTTTGCTCCTCACTCAACCTAAAGTTTCAGCACCATGAAAATTGCTATTTGGTCTGTTTTATGCATAGTTGTATATATAAATGTGACAAAATGTACCTGGGATATAGGAAGAGCCCATTAAATATTTGTTGAATAAGGAAATCTAATGGGGATTCTGTACAGGCTTTTGATATTTACAAGTGGTAGTGGTCATTTTTGATAACTTTCATTATGGGCTATCATGTTGTAGTAAACCATATTATTTTATTTTCATGGATGGCATAACAGATTTGTGATGAAAGAATGCCAAGGTTTAAGGGCACTTACAGATCTAACAGAGGACCTGAGTTCAAAGTAAATCATCCGTATTGCATGGCTCACAACTGCTTGTAACTTAAGCTTCAGGGGATTGGAAAGCCTATTGTAGCTTCCAGAGAAACATCTATACAAATGTCTGACACACAGATATATGCATGAAAAAAATTCTGGAGACAGGCTAAACTTGTGCTTTGTCCTTTTTCTTGGAGGAGGCCTGGGGAGTAAAGAGGGATAAGGGGGAGGTAAGGTCGGGCAAAGAGAAAAGTGAAGGATCAAAGTCCAAATGTTGGGATAAGAGGTATGTATAGAGCGGCTGAATGTAAAGTTGTGGAGTTGGGGCAATGGATTAGGGCAATCAGAAAGAGGTTTAAGAGGAATGGTCGAAGAAGCAGAATTAGTCCAGGGGCAAAAGTTCATAATGGCCCAGACGACAGTGCTTAGTGGCCAGAATGGAAAGGGGAAGGGAAAGAGTCGGTTATTATTTACTAAAGACTTGGATCTGTAACCTGTCCTTGGTGAATATATTCTTCTTCAGTATACAGGGGAGACTTCATTATTTCTGTAGAAATATTTGCTTCCAATGTTGGGGGCCTCCTTGAGCTTACAATTCAGTTGGAGGCACTGGTTTACTTTTTTTTAAGATTCTACCTTTAGTGAACAGAAGGTATCAGTTTCTTCTTTTCTCACACTTGATTCAATTTTCTGCATGAGTTGGTATTCATATTTGATCTAGATCTTGCTGTTCTAACCTTCTACACCCTGTTTACTGAGTCAGTCTTCAATCCCAGGGCTTCCATGATGCCTTTTCAGCCCTTTCCAGGCTTCACCTGGTTTGTCTGTCTGACCTGGTATGTTTCCTTGTACTTCCTCTCTTCTCCCAAAAATCTATTTTGGTGTTTTCTTCTCCCCATTCTCTTTCTCTTTTACCTACAACTCCAACCCCAACATTGCCAAGATATGTGGACTCTTAAACTAATTTCTTCATTAGCCATACAGAAATCAACTTAATGAAACCATCTGCCTGCTTCCTGACATTTTATGTTTATCTGGGATACTGGGAGGTAAGAGAAGTTAACATGCACCCACACTATTCCTTGTTTTGGTGGCCTCTTCACTGTAGATGTAATTCAGTGTAGATGTAGCCAACGGTTTTATCAGACAGAAAACACAGAGCCGATTCAGAGAAGAAAGCCAAGAGGTCAGAGCCAAGAGCCTCACCCTTCCTGATTCAGGGATCCTCCTCAGCCAAGAGAGCTCTCCGAAAGAGGAGCCCTCCTTCCTGTGTGTCTGTCTCTATAGTCTCTCTGTTCTGGCTTCTGATTGGTTGTAAACCCAATCATGTGACTGCCTCGTCACTGCCTGTATGTACCGCCCTCCAGGTCCTTAAAGGCGTACACCACCACTGCCATGCACTTGCTATGGCTCTAATAGCTCTGACCCCAGGCAACTTTATTTATTAATATAAAATATCACCACACTTCACACTGTAAAATATTTCCAGGAATAGCTTAAGAAGGTTGACATTGTGATATAACTAAAGTTTGCATTTGATATATGCAAATGACACTTGAATTTGATATAACTAAACTTTTTTTTTAGCTAAAATGGGCAGTAACAAAAATGGAAAACTTTCATTATACATTTTCTATGCATCAGACACTATTCTGAGAATTTTCTATCATTTATATACCAATCCTCCAAATTATTCTATGGTGCCAGTACTATAATTAGCAACAATTAGAGGAAGAAGAACATCAGGTATAGAGAGCTAAGCAACTTACCTATGATATTTGAAAATAAGTCCTGTTCTGATCTCTGTTGTTCAATGTTGTTGTAGTTTGCTGCAAGTCGCAGGAAAATGTAATGGAATCCAGCTGCTATGACAAAATCTACTACTTGGAAAGGTCAAGGACTTTTCTGAAGGTCAAGCCATGGCTTAAGAAGTCTTGGTGATATTTTAGCTTTTAGCTGGTTCTTACAATGATTTTCTTATATGCTATGTGTGCTTCCAAGAACTCCTAACAGTGTATTTATCTAAAATACCTATCAAGCATCCAAGGCCAAACAATCTCCTGAACTAAGTAACACCCTTATGCAAATAACGCCTGTCCTCTAGGTCAGGTGGATTGCTTTATTTCTTGTGCAATTTAAGCTGAGACCCTCCTTTCTTATACAGCCTTACTAACATTATAGACTCCTAACATTTTACCTAACTACTTCTAGGAACGTAGTTTGAGCACACAAATTCCCTTTTTCTGATATATTAACTGATTTTAGCTTTCAGTTGACCTCTTCCTTTACCACTTCCTTTTTAATTAATTAGTTAATTAATTAAATGCTGAATGCCATTTATTGAAGGAGGGAGGAGGTCTTAAATACAGGCTTACAGTACAATGGGAGAACCCTGGAGGGCAGAAGTTCGCCACCGATGTTTTACAATCTTGCATCTAAGCTGTTAAGCCCATTAAACTGTTAAGCCCATTATGCAGGATACACAGACAAGGAACTTCCCTTAAGCATTCAGGAGGGTGGAACCCAGCAGGGAATTAGCATAGGGAGGATATCAAGATCAAGGTCAGCAAGCAAGGCAACAGTTACCCAAAACAGGGGCCAGGGCCCTACAGGTCCCCCTTTTACTAAAAAATGAGCTTCTGACTTAGGTTGCGTGAGACATTAGCAGGTCACCTTACTCATCATGGAGACACCTGCCCAGGTCACACAGGCGCTCTGTCTTAGGTTGCTGAGCGCCCCCCAGGCATTATCTGTCTCTGAATACTCATTATAATACAGGCTCAATTGTGTGTGAGCTGCAGAGTTAACTGCTGCCAAAGATCTCAAAGTGGCACTGGGCTTGCAATCTGTGTGTTCAACACAGAAAAGACCAACAGAAGTCCTATCCCACCCATAGCCAGTAGGCTAAAGGCAACTGAGCCATTACCTTCCTTAAATTACCTTCCACTTCCTTTTTGAGTTGTAAAAGAAAACCTGACAGTCATTGACTGAGGAAAACTCTTGTCTGCCTTTATGACCCTGTTAGAATTTAAGCCTGGTGACCTTGCTTTGGCTAGAACATTGCTATTGCATAGGTATATAGTTGTAAACCTCGGAGACTTAGAGAGGATTTTGACTGGAGAGGATTTTGACTGGAGAACTAGATGGGAACTAGATGAATGAGATGGAAGATGAGGAAAAGTCAGATGGGTAAGAACGAGAGAAAAAAGACCAAGATGGGGCAGAATTAAGATGAGAGACTTAAGATATAACTTAGAGGGGACAGCAGATAAAGTAGAGAGAAATCAGGTAAGAAAAAAGCTAGGCATGAGAACAGAACTGAAGCTGTGTCGATAGGATTTTATCCCAGAGGAATAGAGTAGATGGACTGAGAGCTCAGTGTACCTAGATTCTTTTCCTAAAAATATTTCTCGCCATTCAAAGCTTCTCTTCTGGGTCCCTAGGAAGAAGATTACTAAGGCAAGTCCTTAATAACATTTGAGAGTAGTTAAATAGGAATTATAGTAAGATATCACTACAGCCTCACAGTGTGGATAGGATAAAGTGTCCAGTGGCTGTTAAGGTATGGAACAACTTCTTTGTACAGATTTGCTTGTAGGAGTTTAATGCTACCACAACTGTGGAAAAGTGTCTGACCCTTTGTTATAAACACATTTCCAAGTGCTTACTCAAGAAAGAATAAAAATACATCCTCCTGCAAATAATTTTTAAATGTTCATAATAGCAATGCACACACACACACACACACACACACACACACACACACAAAACTAATAGGCCAAATGTGCATTAATTGATGAACATACAAATAAACTGAGATATAAATATACAATGGAATATTCTTTAGCAGCATGTAATATGGATAAATATCAACTGAATGACCTCACCACTGATTTTTTCCCTTGCCTTATTATAACTCTATTCCTCTCCCAGATCATAGCTTGGGATTGACAAAAACAATATACTTAATGTGTGCAATTTGATATTTTGAAATATGCCATTGTGAAATAGTTGCCATCAAGCTAATTAACATGCCCATCATCTCACATAGATTCCATTATCTTTATTTTTGTGTTCAGAACACTTAAGAACTAATCTTTTAGCAAATTTCAAGTATATCGCACAGTACAATACCAGCCATAGTCACTTTACTGTGCTGAAACTCATCTGCCATGATTGAAACATTGTACACTTGGAGCAGCATCTTTCCATTGTACCCCCACTGCTCAGCCCCAATTCTCAGAAACCACTATGCACATGAATTTAACCACTTGAGGTGTCTCATCTAAGTGAGATCATGGAGCATTTGTCTTTATGTGTCTGGCTTAGTACACTTAGCATAATGGTCAGGTTTCTCCATGCTGTTGGAAATGGTAAGATATTTCTGTTCTTTTCCTATTCTTTTGTCACAGGTCATTAAATTTGTTTTCATATCCTAGCTCTTGTGAATACTGCTGTAGTGTTCATAGGAATTCAGAGTTTTTTTAAAGATACTGATCTACTACATATTTTATACAACTAAGGATATATTTATCCAACAAGTGCATTCTTCATTGGAGAATGTAATTTTATTTTAAGACCTTTGGTTTCTTCTTTTATGTTTCTGTCAACTAAAATAGTACTTTGCAGCATTTTTTGTCTGGCTTGAACTATTATAACAAAATATAATATTAGGTGCCTTTTTAAAAACAGAAATTTTTCTGTTTCTAGAAGTTTGAAAGTCCAAGCTCAGGGGGACAGCTCTTTCTGCTCAAAAGCACTGACTATGTCATCATGTGGTGGAAAGATCATGCCTGATCTCTGGAATCTCTCTCATAAGAACACTAAAGCCATTTACTAGGGTTCTACCAGCGTGATATAATCATCTCCCAAAAGGCTTATTTACTAACACCACAGAATCACAACACAGGGATTGAGTGGCAACACTAACTAGGGAAATGAGATTTAAGAATTTTCTATAGCTGTTCAGCATTTGGTCTACTACATTCTTATTTTTTATGTCTAGAGAGAACTACATGATGTAATTCCTCCTAGTTATTAGGAAGTTATGTGATATCCACCCAAGAGTGAAAGTTGCTACTCAGTTAACTGCTCAGGATTAGTGTCTGTGGTTGAAATAAGTTTAATGAAAAGAAAGAGGGAAGACACAGACCATGGAGTCCTCAGCAGGAGAGGCAGCACAGAAGGATTCCAGTGTACTGAAGTGATCACAGCTAAAACCAGTTTCCCAGCTCATGTGCATTAGGAGTCAGCTCTTGTTGTTGTTTGGGGGTTTATACTCTTTTAAGGGGGTCCGCCACTTAGATACCAAACAAATCACACAAAGAGGCTTATTTTTAATTATGAATGCCTGGCCTTAGCTTGGCTTAGTTTCTAGCCAGCTTTTATTAACTTTAAATTAACCTGCCCATCTTTTGCCTCTGGGCTTTTCCCATTCTCTTCTGTAAATCTTACTCTTACTCCGTGGCTTGCTGTATAGTTGGGTGGCTGGCCCCTGGGTCCTCCTCCTTCTCTGGCTACTTCCTTCTCTTTACTCCTCCATCTCTTTTCTTCTCCTTCTATATCTTCTCTCTGTCTGCCAGCCCCGCCTATTCTTTCTCCTACCTTGCTATTGGCCATTCAGTTCTTTATTAGACCATCAGCTGTTTTAGACAGGCACAGTAACACAGCTTCACAGAGTTAAACAAATGCAACATAAATATAAGTAACAGACCTTAAAATAATATTCCCCAACAAGCTGTGGTTCTACCAGGTCCAGTTGGCCTGGCTGAGTAAGACATCATCAAAGCCATCTCTGAGAGCTGTGAGGAAGGCTTCTTTTGTATCATCAGTAACTTCATACCAAGCAATCTCCTTGGTATCCCTGAAGGCTAGAATGAGATGGATCCATGCTGCCTGGGACAGATACATTTGCTGCTTCTCACCCTGTCAATTCACTGAACCTGAGGTTTCAGAGGTACCCAGTGTCAAGTGACCATTGTTCTGTGACAGGAGACAGGCTGTTTTATTTCATTGTGTGATAGGGCCATTCCTGGATTGCATGAAGCAGGTGATGGGGGTTACTGTATGACCTACATGTAGGCATGGATGCCAGCCTGGTAGAAGATACTGAAGGGAATTGGGAATGCTAGTCCATCAAGACCCATGTAAACTCAGGTGAGCAGCTGTCAGTCATGTTGTCAACTTGAAGTGTGTTCTGCCCTTGGCAACCCTGTAAAGCACAATAAAATGGGCTTCCTCTCTTCTAAAATATTGTGAAAATATTATCAAGTTGTTAAAATCTTGATGATCAGAACAAGACTGTCAGCTTGGTGAAGTGGTATATGCCTGTAAGCTAGCAGTCAGGAAGCTGTAACAAGACAATGGTCATGACTTTGAGGCTAGTCAGGAGTACTTAATGAGTACACTGTCAGCCACAGTTATATAATAAAACTGTATTTTATACAGCAAATAAACATAATGGTCACAGCTAGTATTTATTTTTAAAAAGTATTTTTTTAGATGTTAGATGCCTAACATCTAATGTGTGTGTGTGTGTGTGTGTGTGTGTGTGTGTGTGTGTATGTGTGTGTGTGTGTGTAAAACAATTGATGAAAGAAGTGGTCATGAGGGGCATATGGGAAGTAGGTGGTTTGAATAAGAATGGCTTCCACAGGCTCATATATTTGAATGCTTATTCCCTACTTAGTAGAACTGTTTAGGAAGGGTTAGGAGGTGTGGCCTTGTTGGAGGAGGTGTGTCACTGGGGATGGGCTTCGAGGCTTCAAAGCCCACACCAGTTCCAGTGTCCTTCTCTCTATCCTATAACTTGCTGATCAGATGTGACCTCACAGCTACTGTTACAGCATCATGTCTGCCTGCCTGTAGCTTGCTTCCTGCCATGATGATCATGGACTAACACTCTTAAACTGTGAGCATTGCAGTTAAATGCTTCCTTCTATAAGTTTCCTTGGTCATGTGTCTCCTCATAGCAATAAAATAGTAACGGGGTTTGGAATGAGTAAAAGTAAGAGAGAAATGATATAATTATGTTATAATCTCAAAAAATAAAGCAGATAATTATACAAGTATTGCCCAGAGCAAACAAAAAAATCATCGTTGTCTTCACCATGTATTTTTATCTTTCCTTGTTCCCTCCTCCCTGCTTCAACCACACCCAGATATTGAAGGTGACACAAGACTTGAAATAGAAATGAATGAGATTTGTTTTGTACAAAAAAATAAAGGACACAGAGGGAAGAAACTTGAAAGAGCTACAGACAGCCAGATGTGGTAGCACATATCCATAATCTTAGCACTTAGGTATTAAAGGCAGGAAGATCAGGAGTTTAAGACCAGCCTCTGCTATATAGTGAGTACAAAGCTAGCTTGGGCTACCTGAGGCCAGTTCTCAAAACAAAAACAGAAATAAAAGACTAACTAAAATATCATGAAAGACCTTTCCTCCTTCACCCCTCCACAAACAAAAGTAAATCCATGGACAGTCTGTTGAGCATATAAGCAAAGTGATTACAAATTTCAAGGTGCCCTCTCTTGGTTCAGCATGGCCAACGGATGGTGCTCATGTCTCTGAGAAAACTGGGAGAAGCACTTTATCAGTCACCCTCTTGCTGAGGCTACAAGTACGGTACTTATGATGATTTGATACCTTACTGTGTGTAGAAAACTTCCAACCCTGACAGAAAAGACTGTCTAGCTGAATAATCTGTTCATGAAGAAAATAATCTCCAGTGTTGTGCTTCCCTGATTTCTACAAAATGAAAAGGTGTCATCTTCCACATTCCAGATTTCCTACCAGGTGACAAAGGAGCCTACATTCTTCATGGAAATTACAATCCCCAGGAAACACTGAGTCTTCCAGTCATGCCTGAAAGCACACCCTGAGTAGACTCTGCCCTATGACATTACAGCCCTGGCTTGGTTCTTCTCAGAATACAGACCAAGACCTAGGTCCCATCAAAACTTAACTCCCATGTGCTTCACCCATGACTCTCTTTGGTTCTGAAATTTAGTGTAACTCAACAGGTCTTTCTGGGGTAATTTTAAGAGGCCACATAGGCCTATGGCATGATGCGCTGTTGGCCTCTTTGGGGAGATGAAACCTCTCCTTTGCTAATTAGGCAGTCAAGTGGTTATCAAGACCTAGAAAGCTGGTCCCCCGGGCCAACAGGAAAGTTCCTATCACTGTTTTGCTTTCCACCCTCAGCAATTGTGATGCTTAGGCTCTCCAGCTGAATTGTTCATTCACAAGTCAAGTGTTACTCCCCTCCAGCAGACCCATAGAAGTCCCACCACAGTCCTCCAGGAACTGTGAACCCACAGAGGATTTAAAGTGCCTCATATAAAACAGATATGTGGCCCCCATTAAGAGTGGAATTCTCTACCACAGCATAAGTGAGCCTCAGTTCACGGCCTCTGTCTGCTTGTTGGGACCCTTGTGCTTCCCACTCAGCTGTCTTGTCTGCGTCAGGAGCTGACAGTGAGTTGCTACTTATTCATAATGTTCATCCTTCTGTCTGTGTTGTGGCTGTTATCAGGTTCATTTGAAACCCATGGCTTCCTTGGCCCTTTCATAAATGAAACTGCAGATTCTACAGGCCAGTAAAAGTGTTGGGCATATCCTTAAATAACCTCAAAGAGTATATGTGTTTATTGTTCTCATTGTCTCTATCAAAATTATGTCAAAAACTGAGTTCAGAATATTTAGGATTTTCATATACTTTGCAAACTGAAACAACCCAGTCAGTGATTGGAGGGGCCTAAGTCCCTACAGATGGTCAACTTTGCAGTCCCCCATCTAGTACTGATTATATAGCTCTGGCCAGGAGAATTGATGCCAAAGCCTACCTCTGTTTTTCCATTTAGAAGGTTCTAGAAATTTCAGGGATTTCTTGTGAGTCGTTTGATATGGGTCCTGGTATCTGAGTGCTAATCTAATGCTCTTAACCATTCATCCCTTTCTCAAGCTCCCAGAATAATTCAGATATTCTTGTAATTTTCCTTATGTAACTACCCTACTCTATAAAATTAAGTCATTTAAATTTAGGAGGCTTATAAGGACTCAAGTATTGACGTGTACAAAATGTACCATAGTTTTTTTTAATTATGATTTTTTATTAAGAAATCTTTTATTCATTTTACATACCAATCACAGATCCTCCTCTTATCCCTCCTCCTGTTCCCCACTCCCCAGCTTCCCCCCCAACCCATTCCCCATCCCCTCCTCAAAAAGGTAAGGCCTCTCAGAACCAAGCTAGTGGGAACTCACACACTTTAGACCAACAGCTGTGGAGCCTCCATGGGACTGGACTAGGCCCTCTGCATAAGTGAGACAGTTGTGTAGCTTGATCTGTTTGAAGGGTCCCTGGCAGTGGGATCAGGATCTATCTCTGGTGCATGAGCTGACTTTTTGGAGCCCATTACCTATAGTGGAACACCTTGGACCATAGTTTATAGCGGGTCCATAATAAAAGCAATGAAACTAAAATTACTTTCAAAATGTCTGCCCCCAAAGGAACTGTCTTTCTTGAGGGATGTAAGAGTAGGCTTAGAACTAGAATGTTCTATAATGTAACTGAAAATTTTACTCCACATGCTCAACCATATCTTCTAATGTAGCACATATTCATAAATTCCCCACACCTATAATTCATCTCTAAGAAATTTTACCTTTCTATGCATTGATGATTATGTTTTGGATACTCATATATCTTCATTTATTCTTTAGAGCCTCTGAGATCCTCCAGTGCTTCAGAAACTTACTGGTATTCTCAGCAGCCATGCCTATATTTGGCTCCACTAGGAAGTTTCTTACCTGAGACTATGTGATGTTTCTTAAATAGGAAGTTTTGCCTAAGCCTCACCACTTGTGAAGAGTAGCTACACTGTGGTCAGTATACTCCCAGATACTCAGGTTATTGACTTCATTGTTCTGCCTTCCTTGTGGAATATTTGCAAGCTGGATTATTTTTTTCAGTTGGGCCCTTAAGCATAAAAAGAAAATTTTTTCTTTTAACCAATACTTCCAAATTTTGGAATTTTACCTGTATATAACCCAATTCTGGACTTTGGATATAGCAAGACAAGATTTCCCAGAATTTAACCCCTTGCCTAGAAGATCTGGGCCCCCTTTTATTAGTAATCCAAGAGGGTAAGGCATCTTCACCCCTTCCTGACAGGGAATCCTTCAGGAGGAAGTTGTTATAGAACAAACTCAATGCTCTTACCCTCAAAGATTTGAATTGCAAATCTTTGAGAACAGAAATTCAGAGCAGGTAGGCAGGCAGGCATAAGCATGATAGTGTCATATATATCTACCCTTTCTACAGATAAGTACAGCCTGGTGTATGAGTTGGGAGTTGTACATGAGGTAACCAGGGAAACAACAGTTGTTTCATGACGGTTGTGTCTCTAGGTAGTTAAAATGCACTTCATGGTTAACATCCTTGAAACTGCAGTTAGATTGTTCCCACTGCATCAAAAATCAAGGTTCTCCAAACACTCTCAACAGCCATTCATGCACATCAATGAATATGCAGATTGAGAGCATGGAAAGAAAATCACACAGTCATCTTGGTCCGAAATCAAGTGCAGTACAATTGGACACAAAAGATGGGCAATTTAACAATGGCATCACAAGAGGGAAGGAACTGTAACAAACTTCTTAGGAGCTCAGAACACAGAACCCAGCAGGACACCCGACCCACACCATGATTCAACCTTCTTAAGCCTCTGGAGTACACTGTCACTTTGTTTTGCTAAATAAACTTCTGCTTAAACTGTCTCTGTCTCTGTATCTCTGGCTAGATTCTTTCCTTCCAGAATTAAGGAACCAAGAAAGACTTCTGTCCAGTTATAAGGTGTCACTGTCAATGGAAATTTACAGACTTGACCTTAAGTGATTAGTCAAACAAATATTGTGTGCAATTACTTTTAGCCTATGAGTATAAAGGACATATGAAATGAAATACATGAATTTCAAGTTTAGGTTTGGATTTCATTTAAAAGCATCACATTCTTTACACGCAAATATTTTAAAAAACAAAAGCATAAAATAAAATTTAGAAATATAAAATTTTATATATAGGCAGAAATGTATAAATTATTATTTCAGAAGAGTATGGAAGTAGATTATAGAATTGGAGTTAAGGAAAAAGTTGTTTTAACAAGGATCAAGAGGATATCAGAATCATAAAGTAGAATTTAATTAATTTCAAACTAATTATATATGAGACCTTGTCTCTAATGTTGGAAGTCCAACTTTGCTTATAGAGTGGCTAAAGGGATTATTAAGTAAAACTATAGAGAAGAAAACAGACTGCCAAACAAAATAGGAAGGGTAGTCACAGTACATCAGACCACTTGAAGCAGAGAAATGAAAACTATGCCACAGAATAAAACTGATATGAGAGGGGTAGAAATACAAGCAGACCAGCACATAGGCTGTGGGTGCAAGGTGATTTGTGGGAAATCGATAGCATCATTTCTGTGTGTGAGGAAGTAAGGCATTTGAGGTATCAGACCCTTTAAATAGTCATATGATTATATTATTCCTCATTTTCTATCAATAAGTAAATGAAAGGGACTCTTTCTGAGAATATTCTCTGTTGTGGATCACTGGCAACTGATTTTTTTTTTTTTTTTTTTACAATTACAATGAACCTCAGCTTTTGATAGATTTTGATGGTATAAGAAATCTAGAGTTCTTGGGCACATCTGGTTTTGGCTACAACTCTGATTCTGGTCTTTGGTGTCTATTTTTTTGGTGTCTCTAACAAGACTTCTTCATGTTTCTATCTTACCTGACTCCACTCTTCACTTTCATGATTTTTAAATTTCTCTCCCTCAGAGCTTAGACCTTTCTTTAAATCCTTAAAGCTAGCTACAAGACAGTCCACATATCACTCATCTATAGTAGCCCCCCACAACCCTTATTTTGAGATAATGTTTCTTCACATTGTATTAGCTGGTCTGGAATTCACTAGGTAGATCATACTTGCCTTGAAATTGATGCAGTCCACCTGTTTCTGAGTCCCAAATTTTGGGACTACAGGTATATGTCACTATGCATGATGAACCTAGCCTTTTGATGGTTCTGTTCTCTTGAAGTTCTGGCCTCACCCAAACTGGTTTGCTTTCCTCTCATGAAGTGCTGAACTAAATTCTTTCACCACCCCTACCCCAAGCTTTACCAATGGAGGAGATGTAGCTCTGAAGTTTGGAACCATGGGGTAATATAGATTAACTTGTCTTGAAATCAGAAGGAGTGAAGAGTCACCCGTAGAGGGGGAGATACACATAAAGAATTAAGTATTTTGATGTTTGTAAAAATGTGGGAGGAAAGAGAAAGTAGGAGAAAGAGAAGGAAGAAGAGAAGGAGGAAGTAAAAGAAAAAGTTAAAAGTCAGTGACTTGTCTTAGTTAAAGTTTCTATTGCTGTAAAGAGACACCATGACCACGAAAACTCTTATAAAGGAAAACATTTAATTGGGGCTGGCTTACAGTTTCAGAGGTTTAGTCCATTATTATCATGGCAGGAAGCATGACAATGTACAGGTAGACATGGTGCTTGAGAAGGAGCTGAGAGTCTTACATCTTGATCCACAAGCAACAGGAAGTGAACTGTCTTGCTGGGTGTAGCTTGAGCATAGGAGACTTTAAAGCCCACCTCCATAGTGACACACTTCCTCTAACAATGCCACACCTACTCTAACAAGGCCATACTTCCTAATATGTGACATTCCCTTTGGGGAACATTTTCTTTCAAATCACTATATTCTACTACTCCCTGGACCTCGAAGGCTTGTGGCCATATCATATTGCAAAAATGCATTCAGCTCAACTTCAAAGGTCTCCATATACTATAACAGTCTAAAGTTCAAAGTCTCTTCTGAGATTCATGCAATCTCTTAACTGTAATCACCTGTAAAATTAAAATAAAAAAGGCGGGTCACATACTTCCAACATATCATGGTATAGGATATACATTACCATTACAAAACACAGGGAAGGGAGCAAAGTGAAGAAAAAACAGACAAAGCAAGACAGAAAAGAAGCTGGGCAAACTCCAAACCTTGTATCTCCATATCTGATGTCAAAATGCTCTTCAGATCTCCAACTCTTTTTTTGTTTGTTTGTTTGTTTTTTGTTTTGTTTTGTTTTGTTCTTTGAGACAGGGTTTCTCTGTGTAGCTTTGTGCCTTTCCTGGAACTCACTCTGTAGCCCAGGCTGGCCTCAAACTCACAGAGATCCACCTGGCTTTGCCTCCCGAGTGCTGGGATTAAAGGCGTGCACCATCACAGCCCGGCCAGATCTCCAACTCTTATCAGCTTTGTTGACTGCAACACACTTCTCTCTCTTGAGCTGGTTCCACTCCCTGTTAGCAGATTTCCTTAGCAGGTATCCCACTGTTCTGGCATCTCTAATATCTTTGGGTCTCCAAAACAATCCAGGCTTCACCTCACAGCTTCATACAATGGCCTCTCTGGGCCTCCATTCAGGGACACCCCTGATATATGTTTGGACTCAGCAGCTTTCCTTAGACTTGTATGTTGCAGGATATTTATTTGCACTGCCACTCTGTGACTGACAATAAAATTTACCTTGAATCAGAGGGTGGAGTCAACAGTTGATTGACCTGAATTTGGTTTTGGGCACAGGAAGATATAGGAAGGGGATTAGAGAGATTCATGGTCCTTTTTGATCTGAGAACTGTGAAGAGTTAGGGTCAGCTGATTGTTCCTTCATTGCTCTTTGGATCTGTCAAGTTTTTACTCCAGTATCTGACTCGAGTTTTTGTCGATATTAGAATAATTTAGGTAAACACATCACTTAGAGGCAAATTCCATAATCCCTTTCTTTTATCATTAACTCTAAAGCCAGAATCATGTGGCCAAAGCTGCCAAGTTCTGCTGCTTCCTGGGGCTGGAACATGACCCCCCTTTTCAATTACATCTTCACCAGCTTTCTGTTTTCCATGGTGTCCTTCACTGCCTAAGACTGATTGTTCTGGAACTTGCTCTGTGGACCAGGCTGGCCTCAAACTCAGAGATCTGCCAGCTTCTGCCTCTAGAGTGCTAAGATTAAAGGCATGTTCCACTACATCCATCTCTAAGCTTTTCCTTAATTCCTTTTCACAAGCTGGAAATTTAGCTGGGTAGGATCTTGCCCTGAGGTCACCACTCCCTTTATTCCATTTCTTGATCTGTTTATCTCCTTGAACACAGGACTTAGCTCCATTCCACTTCCTGGTGCCTTTTTTCTCCTCAAAGTGTACACTTTATAGTTTTACTTGTTCAATTTGTTCTTTTTCATTTTAAATCTTCATTAGAGCTACCACTAATAACCACACGACAGAGTCTATACTAGGCTGTTTTGAGATTTCCTTTGCTAATGGAACTAATCTAAAACTCTTCAATTTGAACTCCAGCAGACTTTTAAGACAAGGGCAAAAAGCAGCCACATTTTCACCAAAGTATCATGAGAATGATCTCTAGGCAACATACTAAAATTCTTCTCTTCTGAAACCCCTTGAGCCAGGCCTGAACAGTTCAAATTACACCCAGCTACACTGTCTTCCATGCTCCTGTTAGGATGGCCCATTAAGCAGTGCTTAAGGTGTTCAACTGCTTTTCTAATCCACAGTACCAAGGTCCATATTCCTTCAAACAAAAGCACAGTCAGGCCTACTACAACAACACCTCAGTCCCTGACATCAACTTCTGTCTTAGCATTTCTATCGCTGTGAAGAGACACCGTGACCATGGAAACTCTTATAAAGGAAAACATTTCGTTGGAGTGGCTTACAGTTTCAGAGGTTTAGTCCATTATCATCATGATGGGACATGGAGGCATGCAGGCAGACATGGTACTGGAGAAGGAGCTGAGGATCCTACATTTTGATCCATAGGCGACAGGAAATGAACTGTCTTACTGGCAGTATCTGGAGCATGAGAGACCTCAAAGCCCACCCCCACAGTGACACACTTCCTCCAACAAGGCCACACCTACTCCAACAAAGCAACACCTCCTAATAGTGCTACTCCCATTGGGGGTCATTTTCTTTCAAACCACCACATGATTATTCAACTCAGATTTTGGAACTGAGGCTAGCCATAAGCTAATACCATTTGTCATGTTTCCTCATTGTGTTTTATATGACAAAAATGAATATGGTATTGGAATTTTTTGCTTGTTCTTTTCATTTATTTGTTTATTTTTTGAGACAGAGTTTCTCTGTGTAGCTCTGACTGTCCTGAATCTTGCTCTCTAGACCAGGCTGGGCATGAACTCAGAGATCAGCTTTCATCTGGATTCTGAGTTCTGGGATTAAAGGAGTGTGTCACCACACTCAGCAAGGTATTTTAATTATTCTTCAAATTTATGTGAGAAATTATATAATAAGGTTTGGCCTTACATAATTTTGCATCAATCACTTGGCCATAATAACTAGATAGCCAGGAGAGAAAAGATTCCTGTAAACAAATGAAATTTACCTACTCTATGTCTCCTCTGTCTCTCTATACCAGTGTTTGTGTGTCTGAATGTGGGTGTGTGGGCATACAGGTGTGGCCACCCAGGGAGGCATGTGTGGAGGCCACAGATTGCCATCCAGTCATCTTCCTCACTGTTTAAGGCAGGATCTCCACTGAACCCTGAACACTCCGTTTTATCTAGACTCCCAGGATTCTTTTGTTCTTCACCTCCCAGCTCTCAGATTAGCATGTGCACTGTGACACCTGGCTTTAAAGCTGGTGCTAGGGGTCCAAACTCAAGTCCTTATGCTTATGTAGCAAACACTTTACCCATTGTCCCATTTCCCTAGCCTTGAAATTTAATTTGATTAGGTAAAGTATTGGTCTCAGTGCAAAGGTCTTAATTCTGATTCTTAAGCCCCACCCACTGTAGGAACAGTGTGTGTGTGTGTGTGTGTGTGTGTGTGTGTGTGAATGTGAAATTCTATTTTTCTGATCATTAGTGGCAACTTAAAACACAAAATGTAACTTGATTGTTGTACTCAGACTTCTTATCATGTAGCTAAATAAAACCTATTGTTACGTGGAAATTCAAACGTAAGAGTACTATATTGGAGTCTAAATTGATATCTTTGAAGACATCTAGATATAGGCTTAATTTCTCTCCTCCCTACTCCCTTGCCCAAAACAACTAGATTCTAACTCCAAATTTTTTGGTTACTTGTACGAGCAGAAAGATTTCCATCATCTACATGCTGCACAAGACAAACCATCCAGTCTGAAATACGTTGGTTTCAGTGTTACCTCTGTAACAACAGAGACTCACCTAGGGAGATGTGGCTGGACCTAGATTTCTTAATTGAATTGGGAGGCAAATCACTGAAGTTTTTTCTAATGCTTATTACCCCACTTGGAAAAAAATGACAATGATAATTCTACCCTAGTTTTGTTGAAAATTCTTAAATGTTTCTATATTCATTTATACATGGTCTGTTTTTAGAGATTTGATACACTTACTCTGTTGTTAATAATGTTTCAATGAAATCTTATTAAAAAATTGCGGTATTTTCTCAATTTTTGAAATTATAACAAAAAATCTCAATTTTATTAAAAGTGTAGATTATCAGAAAGTATGACTTTTAGTAGTATTTATTTTACTTAGTATATTTTTGGAAATGTAATGATTGCATGCTAAGAAATAAAAGCAAATAAGCCATATGCAAGTAAATAAAAATATCTGTTGTGTCAACCATAACATTAATCATGCAGCTAAAGTACTAATTAGATGTGACTTCCAAGGCATTGGATGCTTTGTAATTATGTTTACAATGGAGTCTGTGCCTTTTGAAGTTTCTTTTTAAGTCTTCAGAGTTATCAATTTCTCTGCTCTGGGATATTTTCCTATGTTTTATAACGTTGTTACATTTGTTTTTTAATCAAAAGAGTAGGTTTTATGAAGGTCTTGTCTCTATCCCCAATCTAATTTTGGTTTAAACTCATCAAGCATTCTGAAACAGAACAGCCCCCACCTCCAGAAACATTCACGGGTATTTTTGCATCTGATTTCCCAGATTCTCTCAGAGTTCTTTTCTTTCCTGTACCTGAGACTCCCCTGGTCATTATGTAGCCATATTCTTGTTTTCTCAGTGGTGCTCTAGCACTGAGTTTCTGTTTCTTTGTCTCATATGAGATTGCTGGAAGTTTTCTGCTTTCCTTTGTCCTTGGTGATGAGACAAATACAACTGTCTGGTCTTCTCATCTGTAAGGGTAAATGTCTGCAGATGTCTATGGAGTACAGAGAGGCAGAGAGACTCTACTGACATATTTACATGTGTGGCATGCTGAGTTGAAGTTTTATTCCACTTTCCTGCCGTACACTTACACTATGCTGCAATAATGCTTATTGATGATTGCTGGTATTATATAGATGCAATGAACACACTAATAGCCAAAGAAAGACTATCATTGCTTTGATTTTTGATAACCATTCTTCCTCTTTTGTGGAATAAAAGCACAATCAGCTTGTTTAACTAGACTAAAATATAATCTCCTGACACTGGAAAAGTGTCTGGATTTTGTATTAATCATATAGTGCGTTACTATTTCATTTAAGTGTTACTTACTTATATATAATTTATTCTAATAATCTAATTCAAAGGAGTAAAATTTTCCAGGGAAGTTGCATTTTGCTGGTTAGAAAACCATTTCATTGGATTAAATGGAAGCAACTTAAAGCCTAACTTTGAATAGGGTGTTTTCTGATAATGCTCAGGATAATGCTCCCTCCCAAAGAGCTGAAGCCAGAGAAAGCAGCCCACAAAGAGGCTGAGTCCATTTGATATGTTGATAGAGTCATGGTCCATAAAGGTTTCCTTGTGCAGGTTGTCTCTCCGGCATCACAAAGTTTAGTTCCTGAGAATCATCACCAAGGCAGAGCATCACCAGATCTGTTGCAGCACAAATTCTGGGAGTGTTTCATTTCCACCAAAACAGTTTCTCCATGGTTTACATATTTAGATTCCTTTTTTGTTTTGGGGGATTTTTAGTGCCAATGGTTATACAAATCATTAAATGGGCTTGGGATTTATTTCTCTTTTCGTACCTGCTGCTACTGCATTAGTTATAAAAGGAGTGGGCAAGAATCAAAAGTATTAATGATAGTAATAGAAAAAACTTAATTTATTGTTTTCTTATTTTTTTATACGATGTGTTTTGATCATGTTTTCCCCTCTCCTGCTCTTCCCAGATCCTCCCTGCCTGCCTTCCTACCAGACCTTATGTTCTTTCTGTGAACTTAAAAAAAAAAGCCAAAACAAACAAAAAAAGCAAAACAATGGTACACACACACACACACACACACACACACACACACACACACACACACCCCAAACCATGGAATTCACTTTGCCTTGTGTTGGCTAACTATTCCTGGTCATGAGGCCTGTCCTGGAGTGTGGTTGGTATACTCCAATGACACTCCACTAGAGAAAAATGTTTTTTGGTTTTTTTTTTAATGTATCAAGTATAAAGGAAAACAAACAAAAAACCAAACCAAAACAACCAAATCTTATCTTTACTCTTTTTAAGTTCTGTGTATCTGACTGAATAAACCAAAAGGCAGATTAACAGAGAACATACATTTTTATTTAATAATTTTACAGATACAAAGGAGACTTTGTGAGTTAAGGAAGACCAAAAGAAGTAACTAGTCCTAAGAACTTCGAAATTTTAGAGGTAAAGAATACTAAACTGTGAAAATTGATAGTACAAAGGGAAAAGTTAGTTTTAGCTTGTAAGGTATAATAATTTTTGAGAAAGTAAAATATATGTTGGAAATTAATTAAGGGTTCAGGTCACATTACCAGGCTTGCTTATACTGATCCATTTCAGTGTCCACTCAAGCGTCAAGTGTTCAGAATAGTCTCATCTCCCTACTTTGGGGATGGTTTTGCATACATGAGGGATTTGCTATATTGTGGAAAGTTGGAGAGTCCTTTCTACACTTATTGTTCCTTCATCATCATTAGCTCAAATGCCTAATATGCCTAAATGACATATTTTGTGGTAGAGTGTTCTGAAGCCATTCATTTCCTCTGTCTAAAACTTCAGTGTAAGTTATTTTAAAGTAAAAGCAGAATTGGTATCTGTTGGGGAAAGAATTTGGCCAGTATCTGAGTAGTGAGAGCTCTGCAAAGGAAGCAGAGAAGGTACATTAGGAGAAAATACATGGAAAAGAACAAATGGAAGCACACTGCTGTAGCTGTAGAATTTTTCTACAGCTCCCACTGCCAAGTCCCGCCAGTCCTGGAGCCCACTTATAAAATAAACACACATACTCTTACATTATTTAAACTGCTTGGCCATTAGCTCAGGCCTATCATTGTCTAGCTCTCACTCTTATATTCAGCCCATTTCTATTCATCTTTACTTTGCTACGTGGCTCATGGCTTACCGGTACTTTACATCTTCCTTGTCTTGGTGGTGGCTCCAGCTGGTCTCCCTTTCCTTCCTCCTTCCTCAATTCTCCTCTCTCCTTGTCTCGCCTATACTTCCTGCCTGGTCACTGGCCAATCAGTGCTTTATTTATATAGAGCGATATCCACAGCACACTGCCTCAAATTCAATTAAATTTATCTTCTAACCTTGTGAATATGCCAGTCCAATCAAATGGTTGAATCTGATGGGTAGTGCTGGTGTCTTCTGTTCACGTGTAAAATAGACACTCTATGTCATATAATTCTTAGTAAGCAGCATTTTCTCACAGTGACTAGAAACACTTCTCTTTGTACAGTAGTTGTGTATTTACAGGGTGATAACTTTGAAGAATAATAGACTATAAACAAGAAACACTCCATGAGTTTTTTCTTAGGTGTTAGGGTCTCACCTGCAGGGAGGACAGCAGGATGTTCTTGTCTGGTTGTAGATGTTATCCCTTCACTTATCCATCTGCTACCATGAGTCTACTTGATGATCATACTGGCAGAGACTAATGTAATTCAGATTTTTGATATTAACTAGATACTGACATTACTAAAAATCAGACCGATTAGTTAACACGACAATTTTGGACAGCTGTTGTAAGGCACTATAAAAATTATGCCTCACTTAGGAAAACAGTACGGCTGATAGGAAAGACAAGTTTGAAACCAAGCCCTCCCAGAAGACCAGAGGTTGAGCAGGATAGATTGAGGAGAGAGGAAGATTTGTATTAAGAATATTTTCTCCCTCAGGCAAGTGAGAGGCTAAAAGAGGCAAAAGAGAGACAGTAAAGTTTGTGGATTTGTGGTCTTGGGGAACAATCTGTCTACTTTGTGATGTCATCAGCTTCTAGGACCTTGAACTGACTCTGAAATCCTTTCTATGAGGTCACCTGTGGAGATGGTACTCCAGCTGTTCTGGGAATGTTGGTGAGTCTAGTTAGGCCATGGTTCACTTGAATGTAGGAGGAGTGTCTGTTATTATAATGGAAGTGCAGGTGGTGAGGCGTTCCTCATAAGGCCCTTCCAAGCAAGGTAACAATGCATGATATTTCCTAAGCTTCTTGATATACACTTGACTTCTTGACTGAAAGTGATGAAAGGAATTGTTGTTCAATGGAGGCCATCCTATGTTCATATATATATATATATATATATATATATATATATATATAATTTTTTTTCTTTTTTCTTTTTTCTTTTTTGGGGGACCGTGCTAAGTATAAAGTCACCAGAAGCATTTCTGCTCAAAACCGAAGTTTTTATTATTATAAAGGCAGGTCCATTTTAGTTATTTAAGCCCAATTGCTTGACTGAAATTTGTCCCTAAGTATTTTTTTAACTTTTATGTCTTACTTGTCGTGATTATTAAGGATGTTATCAATTATAAAATTATTTTGAGTATAAATACTTATTGTGAACAAATAGCTTATTTATAGTGAAAAATGAGTTTCCTGATCAAATCCAGTCTATCACGGAATGTCAAGGTGAGGAATAATCTCAGTTACTAATATCTTTGCACTGTCATAGTGTCGGCACAAAGACTCGGATTACATTCAGTCCATCCACTGAACACGTGGTGTATAACTTAGCAGTGTGAACAGCTGAGGGCAGGAGACAGGTCTGGAAGATCACATGGAGTGTCATCAGAGCACTGTGAGACCTCATAAGGGCAGAATGGTTTCTTCCTGAAAGTTTGTAATATTTATAGTTAGTGAAACAGGAAAGAATTTGCTCAGGGTTCTAATGCTCGGGTGGAGTCAATTCCATTTTGGTTCCTTACTTCTCACTCCTTGTGTGTGTATCTTATCCGGTGGGAAGTAAGTGCAAACCAGTGAAGAAAACAAAACAGACCACAAGAACAGTTTCCGGCCCAGGGTAAGAACCACCTGCTAATTGTTCAGTAACCTTATATATTTCCCCCCAATTTCCTGAATGTAAATAATATTAATCAGTATAAAGTAAGTGTGCAAACGGGGTGGAGGAAGGAAACCAAGGGTCAGTTTTCCAGCTGCGTATAATAGCAAATATGTCAGTTTATTTATCCTCAAGAGATTTCATCTTCCCAGGGGCAGGCTTGATGGTGGATAAATTGTGATGGTAGATAAACTGTTTCGAAGGAAAAGGGATAGTTTGAAACACCAGCATTATATTCCCATTTGTAACAGGAATAGCAGAGAAAAACGAAAAATCCCTAGATTTCAAATGCTATTATCAGCACGACAGTCTCCAAAATCCTATACAGAAAAGTGAATTGGGGCAATTTTCTTGTTTCCCAGTATTCATGGTCCAGCGATAATTTTATTTAATTGACCACACTTTGCAGGCAGATATTTGGGAGGCTGATCTAAAAATTTCTAGCCGTTGACTGACTCTAATACCTCCAAGATGCCAATGGTAGCTTCAGGAGTAAGCAGGGTATCCTGGGCAATGATGATGAACCATCCTGGTAAAATCAAACTTCTCTGAAGTTCTGTGACTCGGGCCGATAAATTGAACGAATAGGCAAATAAGAGCAAAACAAACAAAATTTATTTAATATTTTCATGCACACAGGAAAAATTCAAAGAAGAAACATGTTAAACAAAGAATTTTAGGAAAAACTAACAAGACATAGGAAAGGCCTCTAGAGGGAGTAACTTATAGAGAAGTGACTAGGATGTATGTGGGGCAAACTCACTGTCAATAAAGAACACACCGAAATTTTGATTGCACAAATTCATTTTAGCATCTGCTCCCAGTCTCCAGCTGTAGGATATTCTCCTCTTTCATGTACAGGAGAGGGTATCCAGTATGTGGTTCATATTATCTCCTGGGGGAGATGAGAGAGCCCTTCCCTCATCGGCTTTTGTTCAGTCCTTTTTAGTCCCTTTAAAACGGCAAACATTGTGTTTAAGGGTGGTGTGTTCTGAACCCCTCCAGAAGTGTTATGCCCACGTTTTTTATGCACACTATTTTGCTGCACTATCGCAAAGAAACCTGTGTACTAGTTATTTATCACTCACATTTTGTAGTTAAACACATAAGAGCTCTAAAGTAAACTGAAGTAAAATATTTGGACAAGGTAATTTGAGATTTGGTCTTATCTCAATGTTGATACTATTGGTCCTAACCTAGAATATTTAATTGGTAGTGAAGACATTCACTGACATTACTTATATGTTCTTCAAGTAGGTAAGAGTTTTCTTCTGGTTGTTGAGAGAACAAATTAAAGAGAGGAAGTAATTTGCCTATGGCCAATTAATTAGAACATAGCCACTCTTATAATTCAAACCTGTGTGTTGAACTATAAAATTTTTGTCTATTAAAGTGATTTGATCAACTCTTCAGTAACAATATGTATTTTGTACTTAATACACAAACATATTATTATGTAACCAGGATTTTTTAATATTCAAGTGTTTCCCATCTGTAGGTCCTGATTCCTAATTTCCTCCCTGATGTGAGACTTTTCTTTTCCCAGACATGCTGTGGAAACTTTAACTATCTCTGAACTTTGTATTTGAATTGTCCATAAATTCTCTGACTTCTCTGTGTCTGATAAGAGGTCATAAGACTCCTTTTTCCAGAGACTGCCTGCCTAACACTGTGCATGCTGGAAGTGTGCACAAAGTATCCAAAGAACAACAACAGGCCTTGCCCGGAACTCCCAGTTCACAATCACCAGAACACATTCTATTTGTCTAATCTCATTTTGATGTATTAATCAATGCTTCTATCACGCCAATGCAATGAAATCACTATTGAAATCAGAAAGGACAGACTTTTGGAATTTCTATGTGGAAAGTCCTGGATGGAGGTTTACCCAGGGAGAGTGTGAAGCTGTGGATGCTTCACCTACACAACCTATGGTTCTCTCCATTCCTGTCCTTGGTAGCACTTGTATGACAGACTGTTAAGCCTGATTCCTTTAGTTCTGGGAATTGCTTAAGTAGATTAGCTAAACCCAAGGAGAAGGCTGGGAGAAACTTGATATACAGGCAGTTGGCCAAAAGCACAGGCAAAACTCCCTGTATGTTGAGACTGCCATTTTGAAGTAGGTAGGGATAGTCCTGTGGACCTGGGCTCGGCTGTCAGCCAAGAGCTCTAACTCTGGAGAGATTTTCTAGCTGCTGCTTCTTCTCTTTCTCACTGACTCACAGTCTGTGATAGAGTGTGTGTGTGTGCTGCTGTCATTCTTGACAACTGCATCCTCTAAATCAGTGCTTCTCAACATGTGGGCTTCGACCTTTCTCGAGGTTGTATATCAGATATCCTGCACGTCATATACTTATATTACAATTCATAATAGCAGCAAAATTACAGTTATGAAGTAGCAACAATAATAATTTTATGGTTGGGGTCACCACAACATGAGGAACTGTATTAAAGGGTCGCAGCATTAGGAAGGTTGAGAACCACTGCTCTAAATACAGATTCCTGATAAATATACTTTGGTATCTCAGCCTAGGAGCTTCCAACCTTCTAGCATTACCCCCAATCTAATCACATACATTGGGTTTTATTGTTCACAAATGTTAAATATCATTCATAACCTCCTTTCCTGTACAGTGGCATCAGCAGTAAGTGTTTCTAGTTCCATTTCATGACACAAGCATTCTAATATTATATCACAACATATCATTAGTGATGGGAAATAATGGCAGTTGGGACAGCTATTATAGTATATAGGATTAGGTTAGTATAAATATTCTCTAAATTCTCTTCTAAGTTTGTGTCTTCTAAGAAGCAAGTTCATGTCTAAGGTCAAAAGCAACTATTATTAAGGAATATAATATTGCTTGTTTAAGTTAAAATCTATTTAATGTTTAAGATATTGGTATGAAAGCTTATGTCCCACCTCATATATACATATATGTATGAATGTATGTATGTATGGACCTGCTGAAACTTAACCTCAAGGAGATAGTTAGATGTGGTGCCATTTGAGAAGTGATGACATGAAATCTGTAGATGAGCAGTCTTATGAAATAAGAAACACGGAGCCAATTGCAGAGTTAAAAGCTCAAGAGGTCAGAGCAGTAGCTGGGAGCTGAGACTTAAAGCTGCCTTTCTTATGCTTAGCTGCTGCTGTTGTCCTTCCCCTCAGAAAGAGCCCTACTTCCTGTGTGTCTGTCCTTTTGTTGACTTTCTGTTCTGCCTTCTCATTGGTTGTAAACCCAACCACATGACCTCCTTGTCACTGCCTGTCTATACAGACCTCCAGGTCTTCTATGGTTGGTATTGAGATTAAAGGCCTGTGTCTCCATGCTGGCTGTATCCTTGAACACATAGAGATCCGCCTGGCTCTGCCACCCAAGTGCTGGGATTAAAGGTGTGCACCACCACCGCCCAGCTTCTGCTATGGCTTGCTATTAGCTCTGACCCCCAGGCAACTTTATTTATTAACATACAAATAAAATCACATTTCAGTACAAATAAAATATCACCATATGAAATCAGAGCTCTCATGAACGGGTTGAGTGTGACTGTCTCAGATGGGCCACAGAGAGCTTGCTTATTCCTACTATCATGTGGGAGTGGCTTTCATTTTGATCTTACAATTCCATTATATGAAATCAAATTCTCTTGTTTTTCTTACCAAGTCTATAATTCTTAAGATTTATTTTTTTATTTGTGTGTGTGTGTGTGTGTGTGTGTGTGTGTGTGTGTGTGTGTGTGTATGTGTTTGTGGATGTATGCTACATGTGTGCAGGTGCCTGTAGATTCCAGAGAAGGTGTGGAATTGTGCGGAGTGCTGGCTGTAAGGCAACATGGTGGGGCTAGGAACTGAAATCAGGTGCTCCAGAGAAGTAAGATGTGCCTTAACTCTTGAAACACCTTTCCAGTCTGAAAGCTATAACACTTTAGTGTAACAGCCCCCAACGGACTAATTTAGAAATAATAATTTAGATGTCAAGCAAGAGAAGAGCTTGTGCTTTGGTGTGAGATTGAAACAATTAAGTGACATAAAAAAAAAGAAGTGTTATTTTGTGCAAGTAAGAGACAGGAAGTATTTCAAGACACAGGAAGGGAAGAAAACCCATCTACCCAGAATCCATTTGAAGCATCTCACCCCTGAGGTGAGAATTTGAGCACAATTAACATTTACTGTGAAGGCTGATGATATAAAGACAGTGTTCCTTTGCACTGGAACTCTAAGTTGGTATCTTTGGTCACTGATATTTGCCTCTACCACCACCTCAAGGAAAGGAACATGACTCAGAATACTATTCTTTTCCTATGACAAGAAGTCAAGCACTACTTTTCTTAACATTTTGAAAACTTTGATTCTAACATTTTAAAAGAAATCACATTTGCAGTGCATGCTGATTTGTCTTAAGGTTAACTGTAATATAATGCAGACATGTGTCTATCAGTACCTTAAAATGCTTACTCATTAAAAAAAAAAACAGCCAATGGGAGCCGCCTTTACCACTGGACCCTGGAACTCATTTCAAACGCTAATAAAAACATTTACAACATTCTTTTGTTAATGTACCCTTCTTGCTAATCTTCCCTGCCACCAAACACAAATGGCAACTCACATGCCACACACAGAAATACTGGTCTTTCTGCCCCATCATAAACATTGCAAAACATTTTTTCTTTGGTCAAAGGGCTACCTTTTTCTTACTCAGAGTGTTAAATACTGCATAACCAATAGACTGGAAGCACTTCTGACCTACAGAGACCCTATATGAAAACTCACTTACTTCAGTAGTAAGTTGCTTATTTTTCTTCTATGTCATAATCAAATAGAGAAAAGGCTGTCCTAGCTTTGGGGAAGATGATTATCAAGTTCTGTATCTGTAATGTTCCACATCGTTTTTCCTGTAACTCACTTAATTGTGTGAGAGGTGCTTCTGCCATAATAGTCCCTGGTAGATGTAGAAGTAAAACTTCTCGTGCTTTGAGGGCCTCCAGACTTTCCAAACGTATTTGGGGCAACATTCTGAAAGCTAAGGCAAAGGTACAAGGTGCCAAGGATGAGGAAGAAAAATGAGAACCTGAAAAGGGAAGAAAGGAGAAATGCAACATTATACTAAATTTTCCTGTTGAAGCAAGTTTGTGTAATCTAGTTCTGGCCAAATTATCTATAAAATATAGTTCAAGAAAAAATTGTTAGAAAATATCCTTGCTTTAAGAGAAGAAATGTTCACTTTTTCTGTTTTTTTTTAAATGCTTATCTTTTTAAAAGATTTAGTGTGTGTGTGTGTGTGTGTGTGTGTGTGTGTGTGTGTGTGTGTGTGTGTGTATGTGAGTATGTACACGTGAATACAGTGTTCATGGAGGTCAGAAGAGAGTTTTGGATCCCGTGAACCCAAAGTTACAGGTAGTTGTGAGCCACCCAAAGTGAGTGCTGAGAACAGAACTCAGGTCTTCTGTAAGAGCCATCTTTCTGGTCCTTTTAATCTTACCTTTTAAAAGTTTGTCTGAAACTCAGTTTAGAATCCCTGTAGTGTTTAACTGGCAGTAGGCATCCATCTTTGTTTTGACATGAAGAACTTTAGTACTCTGTACCCAATGTCATTAGTGTACAAGGACAATAAAACTGGAGTCTATTCTCAAATGGATCTATCTATCTATCTATCTATCTATCTATCTATCTATCTATCTATCTATCTATCTATCTAGTTATTTGTTTATTTTTATTTTAAAGAATGAGTCTTTAGATATTTGTGGATATGATCCAAATACGGTAAAAGTTGACTTCGGTAGTGTGAGGCTCCAAAGGCTACCAGCTGTTTGCTCAGTCCTGTGATGGACTTTATCATGCTCAGGTGTTCTAACTTAACAGCAATGGAGAATGAAGGAATGGCCAGAGAATGACCTAATTCTTTGTGTTCTTTTCTATGCCCCACCAATTCCTAGGTTCTTTTTATCACCAAAAACATCATCTTTGTATATCAATACTTACCAATGTTTCTGAAAGTTCTCTGTTTATATTTACAGTAACAGTTTATCTTTAAAAATCTATAATTTTAATGGTAAAATGACTATAGCTGCATGCAGTTCCTAATATCATCAAGCTGATGGTTACATGGATGAGGAATATCATAACAAAGTCCTAGACACAGCAGTGTGATGGTTTCTATTTCATAATTATGTCTGTATTTTCTGTACTTTTAACTATGATGTACTAGAGCAAAGCATTCATTATGAAAGAAAGCATTTGCTGTAAAGAGAGCAGAAATCAATACAAGAAATTTGGTCCCTTTTGTTTGGCCTATCCTATCGTAACTTGCCTGTTTTGATCTCAACAACTTGTACCTTCTAGTAAAATCATTTTGTACATTTCAAATATACACAACAAAATTGAAAAAACAAAACAAAAAGCAATAACCAATTTCTTTGCCATAAAATAACACAGAAGTCCTGATCAGCCTTGCAATGAACGAGAAACTTTGTGGTCATTTTTCTTTCTTCAGTGAAGAGAAGCAACTACTTCAAATCTATTCTGGCAGATTCATTTTTAGCTTTACACTTTATGTTACTTTCATTTCTTATTTGAAAAACTGTATGATAGTTGGATCCAAGAGTAGCTAAAAAATATTTAAAAGATAGAAAAAAATGAGCATTCATAGAGCTGAAATTTAATTCTTTAATCACCTACTTACATGCTTTTGTGTACCTCAACTTTTAGTTGTGTATTTTACTTTAATTAGCAAGCATTTAAGACAATTTACATGTTGCTTCACTAGGATTATAACTGGTTCTGATATTTGCATAAATTCTATCAAAATAAAATAAGGTTTTAAAGTGTCACAGTGACTTACTCTAGATAGTTTCTCATTTTAGAGATTTTTGAATATATAGTGGTAAGTACTATATTGGTAAGTGTGTACAGATGGCTTTACAATTTTATTACAAAATTATTTTGGGATTTCTCAGACAAGTGATGCCTAACTCTAAGGATTTAAT
This sequence comes from Peromyscus eremicus, assembly GCF_949786415.1. Classification (NCBI taxonomy): domain Eukaryota; kingdom Metazoa; phylum Chordata; class Mammalia; order Rodentia; family Cricetidae; genus Peromyscus; species Peromyscus eremicus. The sequence goes on from NC_081418.1 coordinate 36,647,939, forward strand.
AAGCAGGCATGTATTCCATTGATAAAGTTTCCTTACAACAAGAATAAGAGTTTAACTAGGATTTCAAATGTATTTCATTCTCTTACTTCTAAAATTATTTTGAAAGAAAATTGTTTGTAAAGGGATGCAATCAACATGCCACTACTTGAGAAGACATTGAGACTAACAGATTTCTTGCCATAAAACCACTAAAGAGTGGTCTAGTGGCTGGTTTTAGAAACAGGGTGAGTCTCCCCATTGGAGTCTGAGGGGCTATCAGGACCTAGCTGCTGTGTATTGAGAAAACTGTTCCCAAGTTGAACAAGAAGACATGTAGGAGCCAACTGTAGTCGAATACAGGTGACATAGTCCTTACCTGAAATGCATGGAATCGGAAGCGCTTCAGATCACAGCCTTCATATAGATTTAGAATATTTGAATATACACAGGGAGCTATCTTAGGCATGGGACCAAAGAAAACTGAACTGCTGTTATTTTATATATACCCAGTTGAAAGTAATTTTATACAACACTTTCTAATGTTTTAATTCACAGAACACAGTTGAATGGTGTAGGATTTTCCACTTGTGCTTTCATGTTGGTGCTCAGAAAGTTGTAGATTTTGGAGTATTTTGAATTTTGTTTCTTCTTTTTTCAAGTAGGAATGTTTTGCCTATAGTTGAAAGGAGGGATAAGGCCACTTGCTCCGTGGTGTTAAATTAGTTAATCCTTTAAAAATTATTTTTATTTTTAAAATATTTCTAGTTGAAATAAAATTATGTCACTTTATGTGTTCCCCTTCTTTCCCCCGGGCCCTTCCACTCACCCACTCTCAAACCCTCCCATGAGTTCTACTCTGAAGCTGGTAGCCTCATTACCTTTTATATGTAACATATATGTGTGTGTGTGTGTGTGTGTGTGTGTGTGTGTGTGTACATACATATATACATCTCATATAGACATCTATATGTATGTATGTGTGCATACAAATATATAAACCCAACCTGATGAGTCAATATTTTACTTGGATATGGTTTCAAGGTTGATAGCTTTGCATTGAATAATCAATCTAGGGACTTATCCTTAGTGGAGGGTAATTCTTCTCCCACTAGTTAGTAGTTGCTGTAGTTCTTTATCTAAGGGTGGGGCCCTGTGAACTTTTTCCTTTCCACAATTACATATTCATTGATATTGTAATTGTTCTGGTCTTGTTTACAAAGACATTTCTAGAAAAGACTTTTTATACTAGACTTCCTGGTATCCAAGAGCCGTATATATGGCTCTAACAACCTTTTTGCCTCGTGATGATCCTTGAGTAGGAGGGATACAGGAGCTGTTGATGTAAATGTATCTATTGGGGTTGAATGGTCCACAATTTGTTGATCTCTGCATTGTACCCAGTTGAGGTTTTCTGTGATGGTCTCTGTTTTCTGTAAAGGGAGACGTTGTTGCTGAAGGATGGCAGCTACCCTTATCTGTGGGTATAATGATGAGATCTAGAGTGTAGTAAAGAATTATATTTGTCTAGAAAAGTGGCAGTCGTAGGTTCTTCTAAGGTTCATAACCTCACTAGCCCCGGGGAGGCTGGCTAGGTTTCCAGGACCAGACCTGATTCCCCTCCTGTTGAGTGGCTCTTAAATCCCATTTGACAACTGTTGTTGGCACTGACATGTGAATGCCATGTATTACACCTTCATGCATATCTTGCCATGCTGGTAATTGTCATGATTTCTAAGTGTGCAGCTGCATAGGACTGTTAATTGCCTTTTTTCCCTTGACAGATTGCATAATATTTTCTGGAACCATGGAAGATAGACTGTATGAAAGAGGCTTTTAGGTCAGACCCAGCTCAAATAATTTGAGTCTTGTTGCCTAAATGTGCAGCGTGTTCAGCATTAGGGACCCACCCCAACCCCTGAGAGGCAACCAAGAGCTACATCTATAATGTATATTGGAATCACTTAGTAAGTAGAGAAATACAAATTAAAATATCCAATATTTCATCTCACCCCAGTCAGAATAGCTAAGGTCAACAAGAGACAACAAATGTTGGCGAGATTGTGGAAAAAGAGGAACTCTCATTCCCTGTTAGTGGGTATGCACTTTGGTTCATACACTCTGGAAATCAGAATGGAGAATCTTCAAAAAACTAAAACTAAATCTGCCATATGACCCAGCTATACCACTCCTTGACACATGACCAAAGGATTTGGCATCCTACTTCAGATGGTTGCTCAACAATGTTACTAGCCACTCTATTAACAATAGGTAGGAAATGGAAACTACCTAAATGTCTTTCAACACATGAATGGATAGTGAAACTGTGATTAACATACAAAATGCAATACTATTCAGTTGTAAAGAAAAATGAAATTTAAGGTAAATGGATGGACCAGGAAAATATTATATTGAGTGGTGTGAACCAGACCCAGAAAGACAAAAGCCTAGTGTCTCTCTCATCTGGCATTTATAGAAAGCTAAGCCTATATTCTATTTCCTTGTCCCATCTATCAGTCAGTCATTGATGTTGACACTTGATATTTGAAAAGAATTATTTTGTCCTCCTTTATTTTAGATTAAAACTTTCTACATTTTACAATATGGCGGTATATATGAGTTTAAACAATGAACTTCTTGGCGCTTTCACTTGTTCTAAACATTAGGAGAGTATAATTTATTATGTTTAAAACATGAGACTAACAAAGGTTAGGATTTCCTTTTATTTTGACTATGCCATTCTTTCGAGGTTATTTTTCAACAACGAGAATGAGTGAATAGTTTGCTATAAGGACAACATTCCTACAAGAAGGATATAATTATTACTCTACCATCACATGGCAACATAATTACAGAAAGGCCATATTTTCCTTTTGAACGTAAAACATTTAAACATGTGTTAGAGGTGGTAGGTTTTGCATACTGATCCATGGAATTTAATCTCTGATTCTTGGTTCATTCATTATATGACAAATTTATTAATCATCCTTCAGTTTACCTCAGAATAACAATGCAATTTTGCTTATCAAACACTATTTAATCTCCAAAATCTATATCTTGTTTTTATTAAAGGTAGGCTAGAGCCAATTGCTTTTGTAAAGATATAAAGTAGCTTGTGAATTTTAACTACGTGTGGGCATTGCTGTAAGATTTGGTCCCTCAGGGTTCTAAGCGCCTCTTGAACTTTTTTAACTTGTTGCAAATATAAAAACTGCCCTTTTCTTTCTCCCTTGTTGTTGCTAAGAAAACAAGTATAGGTGGATAAAATGAAAAAATTATGAGCCAGAATTATGGCACACAGCCATATAACCCCAAATGCTCAGGAGGCTGAGAAAGAACAATCCCAAGTTCCAGGTCAGCTAGGCGAGCTTAGCAAGACCTTGTTCAAACATACATTGACTGAGAATGTAACTTAGTAGTAGCAGTATTTGTTTCATGGGCAAGACCTTGGGCTTAGTTCCTAAAATTGTTCCTACAGTCACACATACAAATGAATCTGAAAAGGCAAAAATTTTCAACTGTATGAGAAGTTGTTTTCAAAATTTGGCATTTAGTGACAGAGTGGTCTTTCAACCCTGCTAAGCAAGAGTTTATTTTCTTTTAACTTGTCCTTGCTAAGGCATCTGAGGATATAAGAAGGAAAACGGAAACATAGTTATGGCCAGTTATCTATGAGATAAGATGAGATTTGGGGAGGCAAACTTAGCTGTTACAGAATTTGTATCATATATAAGAGTAAAAAACCTTATTGATTTAAACACAGTAGGAGATTCTGTCTTCTGAAATTGAATTAAAGTGCCTATAATCAATGCTGAAGACTTAGTAAACCTTCAAATCCAGTGGTAATAAATTTTGCCTTTACTGTTTTTTTTTTCCTTTTCTTAGTTATAGATTATACAACTTGTCACAAAACATTCCTGAAACACGATGCGAGAAGAATAATAGTTCACTGTAAGTCAGTCATCAAACTTTCATCCCTCAGAGAGGCCTCATGTCACTATCTTTCTCACCGTTTGCACCAAATATTGGAGAGACCAAAGTGTGTAAGAAGAAATAAGAGTTTGCATACTAATTAATTCTCTGCAATGCGAGTGTTGGATTTGAAGCACTCCTTTTCTGGGAGCTTTTTTGAGTTTAATGGAGCACTCCAGGCAGTATTAACCTTCCTTTTGCTTCCATGTTGCTTGACTGCAGATTTTAGAGCACCCCCACTTATACCTAATGTACCTTTCCTCTGGGCCTGGAATGCCCCAACTGAAGCTTGTCTCACAAAGTTTAATGAGCCACTAGATCTTAGTTTGTTCTCTTTAGTAGGAAGTCCCAAAAAAACTGCCACGGGTCAGCCTGTCACAATATTTTACACTGATCGACTTGGCCTCTATCCTCATATAGATGACACACAAACAAGTATTCATGGAGGGATACCCCAGTTGGGATCTCTAAAAAGTCATTTGGCGAAATCTAAGAGTGACATCGAGCATTACATGCCAATAGACAATGTGGGCTTGGCTATCATTGACTGGGAAGACTGGAGGCCCACCTGGTCAAGAAACTGGAAACCCAAGGATATTTACAGGAATAAGTCTATTGAATTGGTCCACCAACAAAATAAACAACTTAATTTAACAGAAGTCACCAGGAGGGCCAAAAAAGAATTTGAACATGCAGCAAGAAATTTTATGGAAGAGACTTTAAAATTGGGGAAATCACTTCGGCCAAATCACTTATGGGGTTTTTATCTTTTTCCTGATTGTTATAACAATAAATTTCAAGACCCCAACTACAATGGACATTGCCCTGATATAGAAAAGAGAAGAAACGACGCTCTCTCCTGGATATGGAAGGAAAGCACAGCCCTTTACCCATCTATATATTTGAAAAGTGACTTGAAGTCATCTCCACAGGCAGCACTCTATGTCAGAAATCGGGTACGAGAGGCCATTAGGGTGTCCAAGACAAGGGACCCTCATAATCCAGTTCCCGTTTTTGTTTATTCTCGCATTGTGTTTATTGATCTGACTTCCCAATACCTGCATCAGGTAAGTAAAACAAGCACGGCAGCTAAGAGATCATTTTTACAAACCGCGCTGAACGGAATTTTATGTTTTCAAAATTTATGAATATGTACATCAAGAAAGTGCTGTTTGTCATGGAGGCAAAATGAGAACACTTTAAATAATTTAAAATGAACAACAAAATTTTTGGTGTGGGAGAGGGTTCATTCATCTCAAGTGTCATTCCTTTGTGTCTCCCTTGATTTTTGAATCAGATCCTCTTGCTGTGACCTGAAGTTTGCCTGTTAGGTTAGTCTACCTGGCTAGTGAGCCCCAGAGATCTGCCTGACTGCCCCCCAGCACTGGCTTTGCAAGCTGGCAAGCTTGCCTCTCCATGCCCCATTCCTTTTTATAGAGCATGGGTCCTAGGGGTGGAGCTTGGGTTCTCATGCTTACACAGAATCCACTTTACCAACCAATCTATCTCCCCAGCCCAGCACTTGAATCCTGATTTTAATCCTATGAGATGCTAGTATCCATGAATAATTATATGTAGTGTAGACTATACCTTAACTGTTCCTCTTTTTTATTTAATGAATGTGTTCTTTTGCCAGAAGAAGTAATTAAAGCAATGATAGTCTCCATTTTAAAACAGTAACAAAATGCTTGTGTAGAGTGTATAAAGAGTATAGAAGTATTTAAATTGTTGGGTCATCATGTTTAACTTTGGTATTACTGTCAAATGTTTAATACTTTCTCTTCATCCCCATGGGATAACTCTTTCTTCCTGTCATATTTTCTAGGATGACCTTGTGAATACAGTTGGTGAAACAGTTGCTCTGGGTGCCTCTGGAATGGTAATGTGGGGAACTCTTGGTTTAGCACGAAGTATGGTAAGTTGAATTAGTAGGAAATAGATGAAGATATTTCTATAGTTTTAATGTTTGAATAATCATACATATATATATATATACATATGTATGTATACACACACACAACAAAGTGCAGTCATAAATGTTCCCCATTTTCCCTTCACTGCCACAATAGGCCCAATGCATAATGAATAAGGTGGGAAATGTAGTATCAAGCTGTGGAGGGGGGTCATGCAGAGTGTTTTGCAGTCCTAGCTCTCTGGAAAAGGTTGAAATACTGTGTGTGTGTGTGTGTGTGTGTGTGTGTGTGTGTGTGTGTGTGTGTACCAGGAAAGAGAGTAGATGGTAAGCCACTGGTCTTTCACCTGTATAGTTCCTCAAATAACATGGCTTCCTCACATTGAGTGTAGAGATCTACCAAGAATGATCTAGCTACCCCTTACTTCTGTCATCCTTATCAGTAAGAGACAAACAGTGCAAGTTAGAGTGTTATGAGAGAGTGGGGAAAGTCTCCTATCACCTCAGAGGACTTAAGGGTCAGCAGTAGAGGGTCCCGGGAGGTCTTATTCGCTTAGCCTCTCTTGTTCAGATTCACATCAAGGGCAGGAAGAATGCATTCTTAGCTGTCACCTCCCAAGAGAAGGCTGACCCTGTACAGTCTCAGTACAGCATTTTGTGTGTTTGGTTGTTTTGGGCAGGAAGGGATTTCCTGTCTTATGCAAGTGGGTACAGGTCTCGAGTACTAACTTGTAATAAGATTCTGTCTCTTCCTCTATTTGAAGGAACACATTTCACTGTAATGTCTGTGAATAAAAAATAGACACAGGTTGATGTTCTACCATGTCTCTGAAGGCTCTTCAGTATGATTCACTCAGAGATAGCCTTCAACTTTGATGACACTGCTTTCTATTTAAGGTGCTGTCTTAACATTATCTCTTGTGGACTCTTTCAATATGTTTCTGCTAAATTTCCCCAATCCATGATCAGTTTAATTTTATCTTTGTTATTCATCATTTCTGATCTGTATTTCCATGAATCACTGTCACGTTTCCTCTGATTTCCAAGAACTTGAGAAACTGGTGATTGCACAGTTTTGTGTTTGTTGGCAGATACTAGAACTGAATTAAAACAAGTATAAAGAAAACAGTTTCCCTCCACTCTACTGTATCAGGTCCAATGATGTGATGAAGCCAATTCTACCAGTCTGACCTTATGAGACTTGATTGTTTATTGTTCAGGAATTTGTGAGTTGTTAACCATAGCCGTTATTAAAAGTAAAATTATAGGAAGATACAGTATATTAGATGAAAAGATATAAAATTAATGTTAAAACAATAACTAATATAAATTAAATATAAACATGTTTTCATAATAAAAATAAAAGTAATAACTAATACTCAAAATATACCAGTTGTTACTTTGTGTTCACTTCAGTGCACAAGGTTGGGTAGATCTAGCTGTTAGGTATATGTAGGTGCATACATCCTAGAATGGATGCTACCCACATCATATGTTTATACTGTGTAATGGTGGTATGCTCAGTTCCCAACTCTGCATTCAATACTGTTAGATTGGTAACTTGAAGCTGGCTAATGTGGGTATATTTACATTATATCTCTTATACAGCCAGTTTAAATCTTTCCATAGAGTACATATAAGGTGATCCTCAAATCATACTCATTCCACTTATCTATCTTTTGGCTAACCTTTGTCTCTGAATGCATCTGCAACATCACTTGAACTTGGTATAACTTTTCATATATTTGGCGTTGAGAATATAGCATTAAAGAATACTGACAATCTGTGCACACTTGAAACGGGAGGAGACCAAGGAAACAAAACCCTGTAAATCAACGTGATCAAACCTCATATGAACTCACAGAGACTGAAACAGTATTCACAGGGCCTGTACGGGTCTGTACTAGGTCCTCTGCATACATGTTATGACTTACAGTTTAGTGTTTTTGTGGGATTCATAAGTGTGCAAATGAGTGGGTCTCTTGTGCCTTCTCTTGGGCTCTTTTCCTTCTGTTGGTTTATTCTTTCCAACATCAATGTGATAATTTTTAGTTTGGCTTATTATATTTTATTTTGTTATATTTTAACACTATCTTTTAGGAGACTGTTCTTTTCTAATGTGAGACAGAAAGAGAGTGGAGCCAGGTGGGAGGGGAAGTGGGGAGAAACTGGGAGGAGTAGAGGAAGGAAAAAACTGTAATCAGGATGCATTTTCTGAGAAAAGCATCTATTTTCAATAAAATGGAAAATTAAATAAAAATAAAAATAAATAAAAACACTACTTTGGGGACACTAAAAAAAGAAAATGTGCTTGAAGAAAATATTTGATATTAGAAGTGCTTTACTGGCAATTAGTATATGCATGTGAATCCTACCATATAATATATTTTGATAATATATTTCCCTCTCCTAACTTCTCCCAGATCCTCTCACTTCCTTACCCATCCAACTTCATATTTTTTCTTACTCTCTCCTCCTCCCTTTCCCACCCCCTCCCTCTCCTTCTCCTACCTCTCTCAAACTAAAAATAAAAAGCAAAAAAAAAAAAAATCAAAACTAACAAACTGAAACCTAATAAGATACAACGAATACAAAAACAACCCAAAATGTAACATACAGCATTCCTCCAGCACACACATGCTGATTGGAGTCGGTTTGTGTTGGTCAACTCCTGAGCATCAGGCTTGCCTAGGAGTAACTTTTAAAGGAAGAAACAATGGTATGTAATATTGAATCTTTGGAATAGATCAGAATGCCATGTCTTTACCCAGGGCTAGAGAGAAGGTCCCTCCTCAATGACCTTTATGGATCTTATAACATTCCCTCCTTGAATAGGGATCTTAAATCATGTAGGAGATAAGCTGAAATTGGGGAATATATAATAAACCATTTCCACATAGAAGGGATTGGTGTATGGGCTAGAGTTTCAGTCATATCCTAATGGGTAGCAGGTTGTTGTTGTTGTTCTCCTCCTCCTCCTCCTTCTCTTCTTCCTCCTCCTTTCTTCTAATGAAAATAAAGTCTTTTTTTGTACAATAAATTCCTGATCATGGTTTCTCCTCCCTCATCTCCCAGATCCTCCTCACTACCTCACCCTTCCAACTCCATGCCTTCTTTCTCTCTCTTAAGAAAACAGGCAAATAAAATAGACAAAAGTAAAACAAAAACAAACAAAAATAAACTAAGAAAGAACACAGACAGACCCTATGCATGCTGCCACAGTCTCTGTGAGTTCCTATGTGTGTAAGTCCTATTGTGTTTTAATGACACTGTTTTCTTGGTATCCTTCATCTCCTCTGGCTTTTATCTGCCTCCTCTTCCTCATGATTCCCTGAGCCCTGTAGTAAGGGATTTGATAAAGACATCCCATTTAAGATTGAGTGTTAAAAGATGGTTACAAGATGTTCCACTCTGTTCACATTGTCCAGTTGTGGATCTTTTTGCTAGTTCCCATCTAGTGCAGAAGAAAGCTTCTCTAATTATGATGGAGTGAGACACTGATCTATGAATACAGCAGAATATCATTAGGAGTCATTTTATTGCTATGTTCCTTTAGCAGAATAGTAGTATTTGACGTTCCCCTAGGTCCATGGACTATCCAGTTTCAAACTCTTGGCCCCTTGAACAGTGTCAGGCATAGGTTCCATCTTATGGAGTGGGCCTTAAAGCTTATCAGACGGTGGTTAGCTCCAAAGTGTTTAATATCACTATTGCACTAGTAACGCATAGCTTCTAAGCAGAGTGTTCCTTTAGAGGAGATAACAAGGAATTAGGAACCAGAACTGTTCTGGAATTCTATAACTCCAGCAAAGATTCCTAAGCTGCCTAATCAGTTTTTATCGGCAGTCCTCATTTATACCAGTATTAAGATGCTCAACACTCAAACTCTGCAAAATTTGCCAAAGGACTGACTGTCATGAATACCCAATTATGTAATATATGAACTATGCAGGTTGAAGCCATTTGTTCTGAGCCATCACTTTGGGAACGATTTTTGATGCTGTTTAAACTTGTCTGACAATTGTAATTTTTACTATGATTTTTATGGTTAATTGAAGAAATCATAGGCCTCATGTTAAGCATGTATATATGTATCTTTCTTTTTGTCTTTAGAATAGTCCCATGTATCAGGCTTTAAAAACATCCTTTTCTTACAGGTGATAAAACTCAAGCATAATCTTATCAACTAATTCAATTAATAAATTTGACTTGGGGTCATCCAAATAGGAAACTAAAACTTACAAGGTTTGATATATTCCCAAGTCATACAGAAGGTTATTTATGAAGGCGTTAACTCCAACTTTCTGAGCAAGTGAGATTCAAAGCCCATATTCTAAAAGCTGAAACATTCCATCCCTTAGATTAATTCTTTAATAATTGTGGAAGTTCAAGGATAAATTGTGCCTCAACTAAATAATTATTCAGTGCCATGAAATGGCACATAAAACTCAGGAACGTTTTGTAAATAATTGGTTAAATAATATTGCTTGTTAAAGTGAAAAAGAGTACTTCCTAAGAATGTGGTATGTCTGTTGCTTTGTTTTCTAAGAGTTGCTTGATGCAGTATATTGTCACACAGAACTTATGCCTTGGTATTCTATCTTATGACTTTACAGAAATCTTGTCTGACCTTACGTGATTACTTGGAGAACATACTGAATCCTTACTTAATCAACGTCACCCTGGCAGCCAAAATGTGTAGCCAAACACTTTGCCGGGGTCAAGGCATTTGTTCGAGAAAAGACTGGAATTCAGATGACTATCTTCACTTGAGCCCCCAAAATTTTCAGATTCAATTTGTGAAAAGTGGAAAGTATGAAATCCGTGGCAGTCCAACCTTTGATGACTTACAGTACTTTTCCAAAAACTTCCGTTGCAACTGTTATGCCAACCTGAACTGCAAGGAGAGAGATGACATGGAAAGTGTGAACACTATCAGTGTGTGTGCTGTTGAAGACGTTTGCATTAATTCCTTTGTAATTGAAGAACCTAGCGCTCTACCTGTCAACTGGAAACGCCCTAATTTTGCCAATAGCAGTCAGTCAGATATTACATCATCTGCCACAAGAGGTCCATGTGTGCTGAGGAAAGATGTCAGTGGATATCTCTTTATTCTTTCTATCTACTCACAGCATTTGAAATATTTGCTATAGGTTTTTCGATCACTCAAAAATTGGACATCGTCTTTCAGAAACAATTCTATAGAAATAATAAAGATTCTACTTTGAATTTCAGAGACAAAATATATTCTCATATCAAAAACTGAGTGCAAGGCTATCATAGTTACAGGATTAACAGTCTGAGAAGAGTGGAGATTAAATAAAATCAAGTTTCTATAAACGAATGTCTTTTAGTAATTTGTTTTTAGTAATTTGCTGTTGGCTAAAATTCAGTAATGTTTTAGTAATTTATCATTGGTTAAAATGTTCAAGAAAATGAAAATTTATATCTTTTAAAATGGAAGTGCTCTAACCTGCCATAACTGTAATTTTTAGCTATTGTATCTTGAAAAATATTTATATTTAGGCTTTATGGAAAAGTAAACTTTAAAAAATGATAATCTTATTTTTATATGACTTACTATATTTTTAAAAACTCATATTTTAAAGTATTCAAATTAACTTTTTATTTCTGATTGTCAAGTTTAATTTGTGTACCTAAAATGGCTTTTTTTTTTTAAAATCTAAGCACCTACTTGTATATTAACCTGCATCATAAAGCATGTATTGAGTTTTACTTCTTTCGGGCTTGGTATTCAATGTCACTAAATCCTTGTGAAGTAGCATATTTCTTTCCTTCAGTGAGTCTGGTGTATGTTTGAAATGAAATAAATGAATGTTGAGAATGACCACATAGTGTGTTTTCAGTGCTATAGTGTGTTTACAGTGCTCTGGAATGCACATAAGAAGCTGAGAGGTCAGAATGTCCTGAAAGGAATGAGTGAACGTTTTTGAAAGGATGAGTACAAGTTAGTATGAGAGAGAAAAACTTCAGATGGAGGAAAAACTGAGCATGCTTGCTAGAAGAGCATAGAGTAGAAAATGATCAAATGATGTAATCTTTGTGACCCAAACTGAGAAGTCAGGACTTTACAGTGAAGACACTCCAACATCTTTAAGCCTGCCCTGTTTTTCTTCACTCACCCACAACATGATGTGTCTATATTTCTATAATTATAATAGTCCTGTAATATATACACCATGAGGACAGTTATTTGGTGACTTGTATTATAAATGTCTCTAGTATGTGACAACCAACCTCTGGGACTTAGGATGAGTCCACTGAATAATTGTTGAGTACAAAATACGAGGACTCAGTACAAGGTTTTGAACTTGGAGATGGTCATAGGCACTTTTGACCTTAAGATCTAGGGTCAATGCTTGCTTTCCCTTAAACTGCATCTTTCACACTCCAACCCTGTTAAGATTTTTGTCAAAGCTATGTCTTCAAAAGTTAGTCATTGAAAAGAAATGATCTGATAACATTCTGAAATAGATGCAATATGCGGGCTACCTTACAGAGATGAGTGTCGTAATAACTAATGTTCAGGAGTTAGAAAGAATGGAGGTCGCAAAAATTGAAGAGATTTTGTAACAGCAATTTGAAAAACAAAATCCAAATTCCATGGAGAGAGGTAACCAGGTTCACGTCGGCTTCCACAATTCCAGTTAAGATTTACTTTTTAAGGTCTTGAAAAGATTGAGTGATATGATACATTAAAAACAGTTGACTTTAAACATAGTTCAGTAAAGATCTGCAAGGAAATGGGTATGTTTTGTTGATCATGGAAACACTCTCACATTGGTATTGCTGGATGGAATGTTGAAACAAACTTATCTACCTTGAAAGGACTTTCACGGTTATGCACCTGATAAAAAATATGCCAAGTTGAAAATTAGTCTCACCGGTAATATTTTGCATAAAATATAACTTTGTTTATGATGATGTTTACAGAAGCAAATTGCATTTCCATTTCCATCAAATATATTTTTATCAAGTATCACATTAATATTTGAGTTACATAGAAAATGATAGGGAGTTTCTGCTCATCTTCATTGATAGAGCCATAAATAACAATGTCCATGGAATATGGTACAAATATATACAGTTAAATTGCAGAGGTGAAAAAAACAGACGTTCACCCAATTAATCAACAGAGCATTAAAAATAATAAAGTAACGGGCTTCCTACTGACTCAGTATTAGTTTGCCTGCATGCAGACTACCTTTAAACATCAGATTTCATACAAAACATTCTCCCTGACAGGGAGGGAAAGAGTTTTCTTCAGGAATGTGACCCTGGAGAGGCTATCCATGATCCAATACATGATCCTACAGCCATGTACGTTCAGGCAGTATTGAATGGAATCAGGGTTTTTTTTTTTTTTCCACAAGAAGGTGAGAATTAAAAGTGATAATAATGGGTTTATGGAGGGAAATTGGAAGGAAGAGAATGAAGGTGGTGCTTGATCAAAACATTTTATGGAGGTATGACATCCTCAACAAAAAAACGATGTGTTTTTTAGAAAGGAGTTAGATATTTACTGAGCTGTAATCGACACACAAAAAGGGATGATTTTCTACAGACAAATCACAAGGGTCAGGTTACATAGCTCAGTAGAAGACTACTTTGCTAGGGTGTTTAAATTTCTTTTTTTTTTTTTTTTTTTTTTTTTTTTTTTTTTTTTTTTTTTTTTTTTTTTTTGGTTTTTCAAGACAGGGTTTCTCTGTGTAGCTTTGCGCCTCTCCTGGAACTCACTTGGTAGCCCAGGCTGGCCTCGAACTCACAGAAATCCGCCTGGCTCTGCCTCCCGAGTGCTGGGATTAAAGGCGTGCGCCACCACCGCCTGGCGGGTGTTTAAATTTCTGAGTTAAGTTCCAGATACCATAGAGACAAAAAAGGAAGTAAAGAAGGATGGGAGAGAGAAAGAAAAGACGAAAGACACAAAGAAGAAAGGAAGGAAAGAAAGAATAACCTTGGAAGTGAATTTTGGGTGGGAATGTGAGAGGCTTGTGTGTGTGTGTGTGTGTGTGTGTGTGTGTGTGTGTGTGTGTGTGTGTGTTCACTTAGGATAATTGCTAGGTTCTAAATACATGCAAATACTGTGCTAACCTTATGATGCATAATTGAAAAATCATAGTCATTAGAAAATATAATACAAAATGAAGAGGAAAAGGCCATAACAGAAATTCTTGCAAAATAATGATTTGCATTTGGCAATGAAGTAATAAATTTCTGAAAATTTCTGTATCAGTAGCTGGCAAACTAATAGTGTTCTTTAGCATCTAATCTACTTGTAAGGAAGTGAACAAATAGAAATACAATAAAGAGTGATGAGGACATTTGAAAAAAATCTGATTCCCAGGCTGTATCTTGTCTACTTGACACCTAGATACTTTTAAGGCAAAACTGTGAGCTTGATATTGTACAACAAAGTGCCATGAAGCCTGAAAAGATTTTGATGTGTGCTGAGTATAACTGCAATTGATTGAAAGCAGATTGGGTTAGTTTCCGATTCTGTTGATCAGATACTATGGGTTAATTACTTCTCCTTTGTCAGATGAACATTTGTTTAGATACACATCACAGAAACATCAGACTTTGGAAACACTCTGTCATCTTCTGTTTCTCTAGGTGCATATCAGAAATAGTTTTATACCTACATTTTTGCCTTGTGGATTCATAGTAGTGGAAAAACAATGTTTTTTTTTCTTCATTAATATTTGTTTCTTACCAAGGTTATTCTGTAGTGATTCTATATATTAGTTGAAAGGAATAATATGTGCATTTTGTGCATGTGTTTGTGTGTGTATGTGTGTGTGTGGTACGTGCATGTTTGTACAAGTGTGTGCATGTGTAACAGGTGTTAGTGGTCATCTAGGGATTGCCAAGCTTGTTACCAGGGAAGAACAAAGAATTGAATGTCAGAGAAAGACAGAAAGAAGTCCAAGTTTCAAGAACAGTGAAAGTAATAGCTTTATTCCTTCTGGATAGGATGTTCTGCTCTGGCTTGGATATTTAATAGGGCACGTGGGTCTTCCCCTTCCCCTACCTGTCCTGTTTATATACTGGCCCCTGTACCTTTCTGCTGTTCCTTCTCACATTTTGGTAATGAGTTCTGGGAACATGAAGCCACCATGTCAGGGAGCTTGCTTTTATATTCCTTGTCTACCTTTATATCTCCAATTCTCCTTCACCTGCACACTTACTTGCAGGTGTGTGTGTAGGCCAGAAATCAATACTGCTGCTTTCAGTTGCTTCTCTATTTTATTTTCTGAGACAGTGTATCTCACTAAAGCAGGAGCTCACTTTGGGGATATGTTGTCTAGCCATCAAGCCCCCAAGATCCACCTATGTCTGACTCCCATTGCTTGGGTTACAGTTATATTGCTTAGGTTATAGATACATGTCATCACACGCAGCTTCTCCCTGAGCTCTAGGGCTCAGAACTCATATGTTCACACTTACACAGGAAGTACTTCACTCTCTTAGTCATCCCAAAGCCTCAATATGTGCACTTAAAAGTCTGTCTTTATATTAGTGAACTAGCAGATAGTAATAAACTCTATCTGAAAAGGTAATTTTAGAAAATTAATTCTAAATTTCTTTATCCTGTGAATACTGGTTTCCTTTGAACTTGATGCCTGTTCTAGTTAGGGCTATTATTGCTATGATGGAATACCATGACCAAAAGCAAGTGGGGGAAGAAAGGGCTTATTGGCTTATACTTTCACATCGTAGTCTATCACTGAAGGAATTCAGGAAAGGAAATCCAGCAGGATTGGAACCTAGAGGCAGGAATTGATGCAGAGGCC
Organism: Peromyscus eremicus; assembly: GCF_949786415.1. NCBI lineage: Eukaryota > Metazoa > Chordata > Mammalia > Rodentia > Cricetidae > Peromyscus > Peromyscus eremicus. The sequence goes on from NC_081418.1 coordinate 36,663,614, forward strand.
ATGGAAGGGTGCTGTTTACTTGCTTGCTCCAAAACCCCAAAAGATCTCTGTAGCATGAATCTTAAAGAGTCTTTATTAATAAAACAAACACGGAGCCAAGTATTGGAGTGAACACTGGAAGATCAGAGAGACAGAACAAGCCACAGCTAACCTCACCTGGCCAACTTCTCTGCTGGTCTTGTTTCCTCAGACTGGAAGCTTCTGTGTGCTCAACCCAATGGCTCTCAGCTGAACTGCTGCTCAAAAGCCTAAAAGTTTAACCAGGCCAAATGCTTAACCAGCCAAATGCTTCTAGTTTCTGGTCCTCATGCCTTATATACCTTTCTGCTTTCTACCATCACTCCCTGGGATTAAAGGCGTGAGTCACCATGCTTGGCTGTATCCTTGAACACATGGATTTCTGCCTCTGGAATGCTAGGATTAAAGGCGTGTGCTACCACTGCCTAACTTCTATGTTTAATATTGTGGCTGTTCTGTCTCTGACCCCAGATAAACCCCAGTTTATTAGGGTGCACAATATTTTGGGGAACACAATACCACCACAGATCTCTTCTGTGATTCATCTATAGGGGCCTCCCCAAGGCTGCAAACATTGTCCCTATCTGTCACTGCCACCAAAAGTTCTGTATAGTCAATTGGATCATATTGTCCAAGTGGTAGAATAGCTTGCACAGCAGCCCGTACTGTTGAAAAGCTGTCCCCTATTGCAGGCCACACTCAAAGCTGGCAGTTTTCCTAGTCCCTAGGTATATGACTTAGAGTAACACACCCAAGAGAGGAATGTGCTGTTTACAGGATCCAAATAGGTCCATTAAACACTGTGCTTCTCTCTTGGTGATGGGAGGTGCCAGGTGCAATAACTTATTCTTCACCTTAGAAGGAATATCTGCATGACTCACAACACAGGACTCCTAAGAATTTTACTGAGGTAGAAGGACCTTGAGCTTTAGGTAGATTTATTTATCATCCTCTGAGGCTTATTCCTATTACCCACAAGTCCAAAACGGTTGCTGCCACCTGCACACTTGATCCGATAAGCATAATTCATCAATATGGTGAACCAATGTCATATTTTGTGGGAGAAACAGATAATTAAGACCCCTTTTAACTAAGTTATGACACAGTGCTGGAGAGTTAATATTTCCTTGAAGTGAAACTGTAAAGTTTGACTGCTGGCCTTGGCAACTGAAAGCTAAATGCTTCTTGTGGTCCTTATGGACAGGTACCCAGAAAAAGGCATTTGCTAGATCAATAGCTACATGCCATGTATCAGGAAATGTGTCAATCTACTCAGGCTGAGGACACCATGTCTGGTACAGCAGCTGCAGCTGGAGACACAATTTGGTTGAGTTTTCCATGGTCAACTGTCATTCTCTACTATCCATCTGTCTTTTACACTGGCCAGATAGGAGAATTAAAGGGATGTGGTGGGAACCATGATCGCTGCATCTTTCAAATCCCTGAGGGTTGGTGCTAATGCCTTCAGTTCCTCCAGGGATGTGATACTGTTTTTGATTCACTATTTTCCTTGGCAGAGGCACCTCTAAAGGCTTCCAGTTAGCCTTTCTAACTTTAATAGCCCCCACTCCACAGGTCAAGGAACCAATGTGAGATTTATGCCAACTTCTGAGCATATCTATCCCAATTTTACATTCCAGGTTTAGGAAAATAACCATGGGATGAATTTGGGAAATCACTGGACCTATGGTGAGTTGGGCTTCATCAAAAACTCCATTAATCACCTGACCTCCATCAGCCCCTACTTTAATTGGAGGGTCACAATGTTTCTTGGGGGTCTCCAGGAATCAGCATCAATTAAGAATCAGTATCCAATAGACCCCAGAAATTTTGGTTGTCTCCTTTCCCCCAATGTACAATTACCCTTGTAAAAGGCTGTAGATCCCTCTGGGGTTAGAAAGGACTAACAGTAAAACTCCCGTATTTTATCAAGGTCTTTGCTCCGAGGCAACTAGCCGTTCCTTAATTCAAAGGGTCTGGGTCTGCAAACTGGCTCAAATCTGGAAATTGGTCCACAGGCTGAGATTCCTTTTTGCCATGCTCCATTGTAGACCTTCTTTCATTTGTTTGAGTTTTTCTATTTACACAGATCAAAAAAAAAAAAAAAAAAACATGCAGTAGGCTTATCTATTTCATGCCTGGACACACCATGATTGATTAGCAGTACTAAAAATCCATAGAAGTCATGCCATCATAATAATTGCTTTGTCTGTGCTGCCCATTACAGATTAGGCCATTATGGACATTGCTTCGTCAGTGCTGCCCATTACAATAACTATGATTACGTTGCCTTTGGTAATTCACCTGCTACCTGATCCCTGCTAATTTGGGGCTCAACAAATCCACTGCATTTAATTTGTCCAACTGAGCAGCAGCATCTCCCACCATAAGGTCTGGAACAAGGGAAAAGACTACTACAAAACCCTTGACATGTGCAGGTGCCTCTCTCACCATGTGGCATCTTGTAGGATTAGTGAAGGGCATGTCTTCTGGACCTTCTCATTGTGGAGGATTGGGTTTTACACAGTGTACCCACTCTAGCACTGAAATTTCTCCAAGCCCTAAATCTCTTCATCAACACTAAGGCAAGGAATATTAGGCATCTCTAACTCCTTTCCAGTAGGCCATCTTTTGACAAATGCTTTAGCCAACCACTCAAACAAACTTTTAACACTGTAAAAAGAAAACTCTATGAGATTTCATACTACACTTAAATTTCCTCTCAATGTGTCCATATCAATAAACTCAGCCTGATCCAAATTTGTGTTCCTTCCCCCATGATCCCACACCCTTAACATCCATTCCCACAATTATCTCCAGACTTCTGCTTGAATGAATTGGCAAACTCATTAAGGTCATTACTAGTATAGTGAATCTCCTCATAGACTACACTTTCTATGTCTTCTCTAAGGAGCCTACTTAGCCTTAAACGTCTAGAGCCCAGAGGTACATTAGCATTGTCTTGTCTGGTATCTACTTCAGAGGTAGTCAATGCTGTCTTAGCAGACAATGAAAGATTAATTTCCTCAGTCAATGGTGGAAAAGGCAATATTTCAGGGGTTGGGAGCGGGAGTACATCTTCTGCTGATGGGGGAAAGACTATGTCTTCAGGTGAGGTAAACTCTTGAGAATCTGAAGGCTCAAAGTTCTCAGCATCCATAGAGTCCTCCCACACATCCCCATCTCAGGTTATAGGACCCCATTCTTCACCAATTAATGCCCTTACTTTAACTGCCAACAACCTCCAAGTCTAGAGCTTGAATTTTCACTGTAATTGAGCCAACCTTATAATGAGTCTTTCAGTTTGATTTCCCACAACTTTAGCTCTGTAGCTGCTAGAGAGAAAATTCGCTTCCGGGATACACTTTAAAATGTTTAGATTGCTTATGTACATCTGGATCCAGGCAATTTTATCAGAGTTCATTGCTGTCCTTCACCATATTCAGAGATGCTAGAGGTTGGTTAATTTGATCATGGAGCTTATTCTTTTTTTTTCAAATTTATCCAGAGATACTAGGAGCTACCAATCATCATCATCATCATCATCATCATTATTTCAAATTGTCAAAAGTTTTATATACAGAGTCACCAAATCCTTTGCCTTTCACAACTAGTGAATCAAGATAGTCAAATTAGATGAGGACATCATGGGAATAGGAAGAGGCAGGGTGCTGGGGAGGCTCTCAGGAATCCACAAGATTGACCCCACCTTGGTCTGCTGGCAGTGGTCCAGAGGGTGCCTGGACTAGTCTATTCTGGTGACCAGCCTAGCAAATAACCTAGTTGTCATCATAGAGCTTTTGTCCAGTGACAGATGGAGGCAGATACAGAGATGCAGATACAGAGATCCATGGCCAGGCACCAGAATGAGCTCCAGGAATCCAATTGATGAGAGAGAGGAGAGATACTGCAGGCGAGGGATGTCGAGATCATGATGGGAGGACATGCAGAGATGACTGGCCACACTAGTGGAAACCCATGAACTGTGGACTGGTGGCTGTGGAGCCCCCATGGGACTGGACTAGACCCTCTGAATACAGAAGATGGTTGTTTGGCTCAAACTGTTTGGGGGGCACCAAGGCAGGGGGATCAAGATCTGTCACTGGTCTATGGGCAGTCTTCTAGAATCCGGTGCCTGTGGTGTGACACCTTGCACAGCCTTGGTGCAGTGGGAAGAGGCTTGGACCTGCCTAGGCTCAGTGTGCTGGCCTCTGCTGACTCCCCTTGATTTGGGAGACCTCGATTTTGGGGGATGTGCGGTTTCGGGGTGGCTTGGGAAAGAGGGCTGGGGGTGGGAGGAGGAAGGAGGGGGGGTCTGTGGATAGCATGTGGAGTGAGTAGAAAATTTCTTAAGAAAAATGAGAAAAATAAGATAGTCAAATTCATCTGTCTCCTGAAGTTTCAAAATAGTTTACACCTTGGATTTTCAGTACTTTCTGAACTTATAGGAGAAATTTTAGTAATTCTAGAGGTTTCATTTACTTTAGGTGTTGGTAAGTTGAAAAGCCTATGCCAGACACTTAAATAATTCATTTTTATATTTCTGTTGCTCTAGAACGACTTCTGGTACTAAACTCTGTATTAGTCAGGTTTCTTTTGAGGAACAGATCCAGTTAGTCCAATAATGGCTCTCTACCAACAGAAGGCCCAAGGATCCAGCAGTTGTTCAGGCCATGAGCCTAGAGGTCTCAGCTGGTCTTTGGTATATGCCTCTGATTCAAGTCAATGGGAAACTACAACAACCTAATATAGGCAGGATGGCAAGGGGCACAGACCCTCCAGGAATGAAGGTATGGGTCAGTCCTCCAGGAAAAGAAGCAAGACGTGTTGAGATGCTTACTGAAGGTGGAGGAAATACAGAATGGGTAGTAGAGGAAGGTAGTTATACACACCAGCTAAGGCCATGTGATTAGTTGCAGAAATTAGGATTATTATCGACATGAGTGTTTCTGTCATATTTTGTTATAAATGTATTTATACAGATATTTGTGTTTTCCTTCCTTAATTTCTTTATATGGAATATAACTTCAATAAGGAAGGTATCAATGGTTATCGTATTTAAGTTTGAGATACTAAAAAAAATTCCCTGAAGGGACTTTGTCCCTTGTTTTAAAATTTGTAATGCATTTGTGGTTGTATAAGGGATAGTTATAGCATAGTAGGCATAATTATGATCTGGGTAAATATGTAATGTGTTCATATGTGGGATATAGTAGGCATAATTATGGCATGGTTATTGTTTTCATTTGAACATCAAGCAAGACATAAGAAGATATTATTGTGTGTCAAGTTGACAAGAGATGGAGTTGTGGTGACCACTTTTGGTTTTCAACTTGACTGCATCTGAATTAACTAAAACCCAAGTGTCTGGGTACCCCTGTGAGGGATTTTTTTTCTCAATTAAATCATTTGAAGGGGGAAGAGCTGTAGCTAGAGTTTTCCTGCCTGGCCCACCTCAGGACAAATCTCTCTCACCTGCCAGACCCACAGCTGCTCAGACCCGACCAAGTAAACACAGAGACTTTTATTGGTTACAAACTGTATGGCCGTGGCAGGCTTCTTGCTAACTGTTCTTACAGCTTAAATTAATCCATTTCTATAAATCTATACCTTGCCTCGTGGCTTGTGGCTTACTGGTACTTTACATCTTCCTTGTCCTGACGGCGGCGGCTGGCAGTGTCTCCTTCTGCCTTCCTGTTCTCTCAATTCTCCTCTCTGTTAGTCCCACCTATACTTCCTGCCTGGCCACTGGCCAATCAGTGATTTATTTATTGACCAATCAGCAACACATTTGACATACAGACCATCCCACAGCAAAGAGCTATTTTTAGACCTTATCTTTTGAGGTGGGAAGATATTCCTTTAATCTAGATCTTTTGAGGTTGTAAGATCCACCTTTGATCTGAGCCACACCTTCTGCTGGCAGCCTATATAAAGAACATGGGAGAAGGAAGTTAGCTTTCTTTGCCTGCTTGCTTTTGCTCTTTCTGGAAAGTTCATTCCTTCATTGGCCTTACAGCCTACTTCTTCAGGATTCTGGTGTGTACTGAAGATCAGATGAAACATCCAGCCTTGTGTACTGAAAAGTTCTGTTCCTCTAGTGAACCCTGAAGCCAGGCCATTATGGCTTTAATCCTAGCACTTGAAAGGCAGAGGCAGGCGGATCTCTGTGAGTTCAAGGCCAGCCTGGTCTACAGAGTGAGTTCTAGGACAGGCTCCAATGCTACACAAAGAAACCCTGTCTTGGAAAACAAACAAACAAATAAATAAAAAAAAGAGAGAACCCTGAATAATACAATAACTACAGCAATTTTGTATGAACTATGAGTCCTGAACTCATGATTGGTATTCCTGGGCTCAACAGCATAACTGCCAGTATTCTATTTCTAAGAGTGTGTGAGCTCATTTTCACTCATAAAACTGCCAAGATTGCTTTAACATGATTATTCTGCACAATGTTATGACATTTTGATAAAATTAGTATTTTACATAGAGTGATTAAGAATATGAAAGTGAAACCTCATCAATAAAACTGAAGACAACCTGACTATTTCCTCTACCTACATGAGAGAGAAAGAAGGGGTGTGTGTGGGAGTGATGAGGGTGGGAGGGGAGGTTGGAGAGGGAAGGAGGGAGAGGGAAGTGAGAAGAATTGGCAGTCTTTGCTTTCACTGGTCCTGTTGAGAACATAGATTTACACAGGATCATGAAGAACATTTGACTTGGACATAGTCAACTTTCAACTTCTTGTGGAGCCAAGATCAGTTACATTGAACGCCTGGTGGCTTCCCAGAAGAGTTACTGCCAACTTCTTCCTCTCATTAAGAGAATTGGCTCTTTTAGAACTGGAGTTACAGGCAGTTGTGAGTTATCCAGTGTGAGTGCTGGAAACAGAACTCAGGTCCTCAAGAAGAGCAGTTCTTAACCTCTGAGACATCTCTCTAGCCTTCTCAATTCTTTTCAGAAACAAAACGAAGTGACAGAGTGATAGTACAGTATGAGATATACCATATGTATAGTTTTTTTTTTTTAAAAAACTAACAGATTCAGTTAAAGGCAATATGATATTAAAGTTAATTCTTTGGTCATTAAACTTTCCATTAGGAAAAAAGATATTTTTAACGTGTTGTAGATTTTAGGTTTTTATGTGTAACTTAAAAAATATTTGTATTGAGTTATAATTGCAAAAGCAATAAAATTTTAATTATGCATTCTTGAGCTCAATATTTTCAATTGAAATTTTTTGCATAATCCTTTATATTATCTTACTCTGAACTTCTCTAGCATTGTAAACAAAATATTGCTCATGCCTACATGATGAAAAGTCAAAGTCAAATATTTCCTTTGGTGTTATTTACTTTTCCATTGATGCTGTATAACACCATGGTGAAGACACCTTACAGAAGGAAGGAATAGAGTCTGGTATGGCAGGGAGACATGAGAGCTGGCAAGCATAATAGCTAGAATAGGAAGCTGAGAGCTCACATTCACAGCCACAAGCACAAAGTAGAGAGAGTGAATTGGAAGTAAGGTGAGGCTATATACTTTTAAAGCCTGCCTCCACTGTCATTCTCCCTCCAACAGTGCCCCATCCTGATGCACTGCCCTAAATGGTGCCACCAACTGAGAACCTGAGCCCATAGGGAATGTTTCTTGCTCAAATCACCACACCCTCCTGCACTCTACCACTATTAGTTTCTGGTTAGTTTTATAGCATAAAATTTTTCACGATTATGGATGCAAATGTGTGTATGTAGATTTACCACAATTTGAACTGTATTGCCCATAATTTTCTACAACACACCGTTATACATACTCATACATACATATACATACAACATACTCTTCCTATGCATTATCTATTTTGAGTGCCCATTTCAGCATATCTTGCTGGGACCACATCATATTCCAGTATACCATTTTGGTATTTTTTATAGAAAGGTCTTATTAACAGAAATACTGTTTTCTGGAAATGTTTTTCTGTTCGAAAATCTTGCAGTTAGTACCATGGACATCAATATCTTGGCACAGTATATGCAAGGAAATGGAATTGCTGATGCATAGGGTAAATCCAAAAGAATGTAGAACGTTATATATATTCATCCTATAAAGTCTGTCCTTCCAGAGAACCATGACTAATACCAATACAACAGTGAATAACAGGTGTTCCCTCACTAACTGGACTTTGTCAAATTCTGTAGCCGCTGTTCATCTGATAGCTGAAATGACATCTCAAAAATTTCTTAAATAGACACACACATATACATCATGTAACTACAGGTTTTTTAATACAGAAAAACTATTCATCAATAAGAGCTTTAGAATAAATCACAAATCTAAATCTTTGTGGGAATTCCTGTCCTAAGTAGCAAAAATCAAGGAAAGCCAGCCAACTCTAGTCTAGCCATTAGTAAGCTGCTGGCTTGGGATAATTATTCCTCTTCTCTGTATGCTTCATCAACTACAAAAGATCAGTTGTTGAGAAGATGAGAGATCAGCCAAAGTCAGCTGGCACACTAGGCACACATAGTAGCTACCCAATAAGCAGCAGCAGTTTAAAAGGCTTAACCTGCTTCCCAATGTTCTTCTCATTGATGAGCTGAGGTTTACATTGGGAATACAGAAATGGATTGATGACTTCATTTAGACAGGTAGGATACAAAGTGAAAAGCATTTCTAGTATGAACATGTTTAATTTGACTAAAAATACAAACTACTATTAGCACTGTGCTATTTACTCATGTCAAATATTAAATGTGTAAATCAGTTATCTGAAAAAAATAGCATCCTCAGGGAATCTAATGACTGCTTATGGATCATTATACCCCAAGGTACTAAATCTACGTAAGAGATATAGATACAAGAAAGAGATTGGTTTTTAAGCCAGTACCAAGCTGTTTTTATTACTATAGCTCTATAGTAGAGCTTGAGGTCAGGGATCATAATGCCTCCAGAGGTTGCTTTATTGTACAGGATTCTTTTAGCTGCCCTAGATTTTTTGTTTTTCCATAAAGTTAAGTACTGTTCTTTCCAAGTCTGCGAAGAATTGTGTTGGGATTTTGATGGGGGTTGCATTGAATCTGTAGATTGCTTTTAGTAAGATTGTCATTTTTACTATGTTAGTTCTATCTATCCATGAGTATAGGAGATCTTTCCATTTTCTGATATCTTCTTCGATTTCTTTCTTCAGAGACTTAAAGTTTTTATCATACAGGTCTTTCACTTGCTTAGAGTTACCCCAAGGTATTTTATATTATTTGTGGCTATTGTAAAGGGTGAGGTTTCTCTGATTTCTTTCTCAGCCCAAGAGGCAGGGTGCTGGGGAGGCTCTTAGGAAACTATAAGGATGACACCACCTTGGACTGCTGGCAGTGGTCCAGAGGGTGCCTGGTCTGGTCTACTCTGGTGACCAGTCTAGTGAATACCCTTAACTGTCATCATAGAGCCTTTGTCCAGTGACTGACAGAGGCAGATGCAGAGATCCATGGCTAGGCACCAGGCTGAGCTCCGGGAATCCAATCGATGAGAGAGAGGGGAGGGATTCTGCAGGCGGGGGATGTCAAGATCATGATGGGAGGACTTGCAGAGATGACCGGCCACACTAGAGGAAGCCCATGAACTGTAGACTAACTGTAGGCTGTGGAGCCCCCATGGGACTGGACTAGGCCCTCTGGATATGGAAGACAGTTGTTTGGCTCTAACTGTTTGGGGGGCCACTTAGGCAGGGGGATAGGGATCCGTCCCTGGTGCATGGGCAGGCTTTTGGGAATCTGGTGCCTGTGGTGTGATGCCTTGCGCAGCCTTAGTGCAATGTGAAGGGGCTTGGACCTGCCTATGCTCAGTGTGCCAGGCTCTGCTGACTCCCCATGGGAGACCTCGATTTGGGAGATGTGAGGATGTGGGGTGGCTTGGGAGAGAGGACTCGGGGGTGGAAGGAGGGAGGAGGTGGGATCTGTGGGTGGTATGTAGAGTGAGTAGAAAATTTCTTAATAAAGAAAAAAGAAATGAAAAAAAAAAGCCAGGCAGGAGTGGCAGCTGTGATCCCAGCACTGGAGAAGCAGAAACAAGAGCATCACTGTTATTCACTATGATGATTTCTGATCACAGTTGGTTTTCTGCAGAAAGTTTTACAGTAATATAATCCAAATTTGACTACTTAATAAAGTATTGTTTCTAACTCTCAGATGCAACCATTATAAGGGTTTGTCCTTTCTGTTTTATATGAAATTTTTACCAAGCAGCAAAAATTTCTCATTGTATATGAAAATACAGAAAAAAATGAACATAAAAAGAAAGAGATTGGAATAACATAGCTATATAACTTTTATAGTGTAAGTTATTATAAATTATTTTGTTGTTGTTTTCTAATTTTGAAACAATGAAAAGTAAAAAAGGCTTCTGTTTGCTATTTATTTTCTGGGAACCTGGAATATTAGCTCATTTTACTGTCACTGGGACAAAATTCTTGGCACGAATAACTTATGGGAAGGGGTATAATTTCATTCAGAATGTCAATGTTTAATGCTATCAAGCTGGAGAGTGTATGGCTGCTAACGTGGCTCTGTGATAAAGGCTGATGTATCCTCATATGGCCCAGCCTAGGAGATCAGACCCAAAAGATAATAACTTTGAATGACCAACCTCAGGAGACTGACCTTTTCCAGCTAGCCTCCATACTAGGAAGGTTTCACAACTTTCAAAACAATATTACCTGCTGGGGAACAAGTGTTCAGATACATCAGTCTGTAGAGGCTATTTTATGTTCAAACTGTAACACTTCTTAAGAACATATATGAAAACCTACAACTGCAGAAGCTACACACACACACACACACACACACACACACACACACACACACACACACGAGCTAAAATGGAGTTACCCTATAATGGAGAACAGTGCCCCTATTAGATGCCACAGGATAGCAAATAAAAAGCACAGTGCCAGGGATGGGTTACTTCTTTTATAGTTGTTAGCCAGAGAGGTCCCACAGATGACTAAACATTACAGGCTATTGCCAGTATTCTTGATTGCTTTCTAGAACTTGATGGTAAGTAAACCCTATGCCTGAAGACATACATACTTGAGTCATAGAATATGGAAAATCAAGCTGGTGCTAACTGTATGCTCCACCCACACAGACTAGCTTTCCTAGTGCTGGAAGGTGTTACATATGTCACTGGATAAGAAAAGTAATTGTCAGTCTTACTCATCCGTGAGCCCTGGGAACTACAATAATGACTGTCCTGTTAAGATATGGCTACTGGTGCAATAGTAGCATGAACATCATGTGAGTAACCATTCACTTTCTGATTTGATTTAACTCCTACCCCTCAAGATGAAATCCATATCTGGCACAATGATTGAGTCAAAGACCTATGGATAAATAGACCATAAACTCTAGAAGAAAATGTACTACTATTATTCTGCTAAATGAACATGGTATTAAACTGATTTCTAATAACTTACCATTATACCCATAGATTAGTGTATCTCTCAACTTCCACCTGAAAAGATTTTATTTGTGGTAGATGTGATTAACCCAAAGACCCACAAATAGCCAAGTTGCAAAGAATATGACACTACAGAATATTCAGCCCTAAATGGAACTGTGCTGGATAGTTTTATGTCAACTTGAATCAACAATCTAGAGTTACCTGAAAGGAGGGAGCCTCAATCGAAAAAAAAATGTCTCTATTAAATCTGGCTGTAGGGCATTTTCTTAATTACTAATCAATGTGGCAGGGCCTTAGGCCATTTTGGGTGGTGTCATCCCTGAGCTAGTAGTCCTGGGTTCTATAAGAAAGCAGGTTGAACAAGCCATGAAGAGCAAGCCAGTAAGCAGCACTCCTCTACAGCATTTGCAATAGCCTCTGCCTCCAAAATCCTGCCCTGTTTGGGTTCCTGTCCTGACTTCTTTCTATGATGAACAGTACTGTGAAAGTGTAAGCCAAATAAACTCTTTCCTCCCCAACTTGCTTTTTGGTCATGGGGTTTGGATGCAGCAATAGAAACCCTAACTAAGACAGGAACTTTTCACCCCATCTCCTAAGGCTTGGGGACCAGTGTAACAGAAGGGTAGAAAGTTTAAGAGACAGATGCAGTGGATGACTACAAGGAGACAGTGTCTTCTGTATACAGCAGAGCATCTGCACAAATGGACTAACGGAAGTTGTGATAACACGCAAAAGACCATCCAAGTCCACACCAGACCAAGTTCTCACGTGGTAAGGGGAGCAAGGCATGAAGTCACACCCTAATTGAGTAGCTATTGGCAATGGTTAGTTTCTCAGAGAAGGAGAATCCATTCTGTTAAAGAGCATAGCCTTGGGTAACCTGACCACGCTTCGGTGAAAGCTGCACATTCAAGAAAGAAATTTGGGCGGCAGGAGTTGGTCTTGACGGAAAAAGCAGAAATGACACAAGGTAGCATGGATAGGGAAGGGGTTAGATTTGGGAAGAGTTTTGGGAAGGGAGTGTATATAATAAGAGCATGTTGTACAAAATTCCCAAAGAACTAATGAAATACTGAAAACAATAAGAATAAAAACAGTGATTCATTGCTAAACAATAACAAACAAAAAGCAGAAAATCTGTCCTAGGTAGTACACATTTGTGAGAATCGAGCAGTTACGAGTAGTCTATAGAAAACTTGGGTTTCTCAACTTCAGCTATCACTAGTGCAGTGAAGTATTGCTCCCAGAGACACTGGAATCTGCGGGGACGAAGTGCCAGTCGCTGCTCGCTGATTTCTCAGAACTAAGAGTTTCTGTCTCTTCTTGAACACTGTGTGCTTTATCTTCCATCTCTCCTTAAATATTTTCCTCCCTCAGATGAAATGCATCAGTTTTAGATTGATCTTGACTCTCAAGCCCTTGTTGTCCACCATTAACACAATGATGCCCCCATGAGACTATGTTGTAAAATACAATGAAGCCTAAAACAATTCGTATTCTTTTCATTCCAGGTTCAGAACCACATCTAAAAATCTGCCTAACCTGTTTTCTAAGTGCTGGACCATTGAGTCCAAGTGATCAAAATGCCATTTAGGTTTATATATATATATTCATTTTTTGTTTTTGTATATTAAAGGAAAAACTGGCAACTGAAGACAGGGGAAACTCTTTGCCTCATCTTCATCTCTCTTGGCCTGATTTTTGACACACAATGATGAGCACAGGAGCTAATCACAGAGGTACAGAGACACGAAGACAGTGACATCAGGTCCCCTGAGCTCCTTTAACAGTAATGGGTCTGTACTCTTGAAGGCATTTTGTTTCAGGAAACAGAAATGATAGCCAGTTATCTCCAGAAGAGATTTAGTCATCTTATCTTTTGGTTAAAAATCATTCATGATAATGCATTTCTAGGCACTATAAGTGCCCTCTGAGATTCATCTGTAGAGTTCTCTACTGAGATGAGGCGGATGGGTTTGTAGTTACAGGAAGGACTTGGCACCTAGGAACTCACTTTTCATGGCATCAGGTTCTCCATCACATGTCTCAAAATAATTTTTTAAAAAATAACTGCCCTGAAACAGTTGATTTCAGTTCGTAGGGACACTGGAGTCCCCTATTCCATCTGTTAACTTGACCCATGCTGGGCTATCTGGATTTTACCTTATCACTATTTAAAAACCAGGTTACTCGGCAAGAGAAAACCAAAGTTTGATAATCCCACTTTTGCTTTCTTAGAATAAAAAATTCAATGCTGCTGTCGTTTTGGAAGAAAAATGCACTGCTACATCTGCATTTTTGGCTTCCACTGGCAAGAGCATTGTTTGTTACACAAAAAGTACTTAGGGTTGTCATTTACGGCAGAAAGCAAAGCCTTTATCTTTCTTCTCTATTAGCTTTCTAGACATTTTCTAGCTCAAGCTCATCTTGAAGTAAATAAAGACAGGTCTTCATCCAGCAGGACACATATTCATGCTTTCTTATGTGAGATGGCATGTTGTATATGTGTGTATGTGCTTGTGTGCAAGTGTAAGTACGTGTGCAGAAGTGTGTTTGTGCAGGCGTACGTTTAGGTCAAAAGTCAACATTAATTGTTTTCCCAATTGCTCTGCACCTTTGTGTTTTTTAAGAGTGTTTCTTTGATCTTGAATGGATCTCACTGATTTGGGAAGATTGGCTTCTCAGCTTCAGTCCCCAAGAATGGTCCTGTCTGCTTTCCTAGCACTGGGTTTACAGGAGTGTGTGTGGGCACACACAGTTTTTTTATGTGGATGCTAGGGTTCTAGATTCATGTCCTCATGTTTGAGTGGTGAGCATTTTACCATTGTAGCCATCTCCCAGCCCTTAGGCCACATCTCATATGCTTTAATCCCTCCTAGTGATGAGCTGTTTTGTCATATGCTGTCACTGATGAGTACTCAGTACCTGTACAGGTCCTAGTAGGCATAAAAATTATTTATATACCCAAATTACTTGGTAAAACAAGAAAATGACCTCACACTTCTTTTTGTTTTCTTTGTCTTTCATAATAAACATTGTCATGTGCATGGTTCCCAGAGCATCCTGGAATACCTATTTGTGGACATCCAATTAATATCCCTTGTATAATGGAGTGCCTAAAAGCTTCAGCCAGACCTGAAAATCTAATGAGATAACAAGGGTAGTGTGACTCCAGTGTTGGGAGGAAGCTGACAAGGGTAGTGTGACTCCAGTCACAGGAGAAAGCTGATTTCTTGGTGACTGTAGGAAAAATCTCATAAATGCTCTGATGATAATTTTTGAACTGCAACTTCAAGGACTGCAGTTTATTAGGTTGAGAAGAGGAGAAAGGACAGCTGAGTTCGGTTCTGCGGTAAAATACTCCGATGAAGTTTAAGGAGGAAGTCTGAGAACCATATGCTGGTTTTTATATCAACTTGACACAAACTAGAGTCATCAGATAGGAGGAAGCCTCAGCTGAGAAAAAGCCTCCGTAAGACAGAATGGTTTTAGGCAAGCCTGTTGGGCATTTTCTTAATTGGTGACTAACTGGGGTGTCATTCCATTGTGGGTGGAGACATTCCTGGGCTGGGTAAGCAAGCCATGGGGGCAAGACAGTAAGCAGCATTCTCTACATCAGCTCCTGCCTCCAGGTTCCTGCCCAGTTTGAGTTCTTGCCCTGATTTCCTCCAATGATAGACTGTGATATGGAAGTGTAAGCAGATAAATCATTTCCTCTTCAACTTGCGTTCGGTCATGGTGTTTCGTCACAGCAACAATAACCCTCCCTAATTAAGATGAACCAAGTGGTCAGGTTTGTCATAGTTACTTATGATAACAATTTTTTTTTCAGTTATTTCTCCTATGGTTGTGATAAAATACTCTAACAAAAGCAACATACAGAAGAAAGGATTTATTTCAGATCATAGTTGGAGGGTAGAGTCCAGCATGATGGGGAAATCTTGGTCGCAGGAGCTTAAGGTATCTGAGTACATTGCAACCATAGCCAGGAAACAAAGAGTGAGGAATGCTGGCACTCAGTTCACTCTCCCTTTTATAAAGCCCAGGACCCCAGCCCATGCACTGATGCTACCTACATTTAAGGTGTAGCTTTCTATCTTAATTAACCTAATCCTAAGCATGCCCACAGGCTTGTTTCCTAGGTGATTTTGGGTCCTGTCAACTTGACAATCAATATTAATGATCACAATAATCTAAATAAAATTGAAAAATAAGATGTTGCAATGTGGTATTGTAAATAAGTCTAAGAAACTGAGTTATATTGGAATTGCTCAACTATCATGACAGAGTAAGCTGCTCAGGTTTGATTTTAAAGCCTGCTGTTTATCTATATAACTGCAGATAAACATTTATTTTTCCTTTTTAACCTTTACTACCTACTTTTGGATAAGGAGTGAGCAGTTGGATTTCAGCCTGTGCCTGCTGTCTTGCGTTGTCCAGAATTCCATAACAAAGTATGTGAAACACTCCACAAGCTAGATACAGTTCTCTCCCTTTTATTCAAGGTAAATAGTAAATAGCCATAGCAATACTAACCAAGAGGCCACCAGCAGAACTCCCGGGAGACTCTAATTACACCCAGTGCTCTAGTCTTTGCTTCACTACACCTGAGGAAGAAGCTGTAACTGTTTCCATGATGAGAAGACCGAGGCTGGGGGAGGTTACGTGGCGTAGCCAAGATAACACAGACAATTACAAGTGGGTCAGGAATGAAATCAGATTCCTTTCCTCTTTATTTTCTTGTCTTTATTTTTTGAGACAGGATCTCAGACATTTCAGTCTTACCTAAACTCACTAAGTAGCTGGGGGTGACCTTGCAGTTCTGCTTCTCCTGCCTTTATCTGCTGATACCTCCCAAGTGTTGGATTCTAGGCATACATCACCACTTCTGATGTTTTGGTTTGGGAAATCAAACTCAGGGTTTTTTGCATTCAAGGCAAGCACTCTACCAACCAAAATACATTTACCAGCCCTATAATCTGTTTTAACTTTCCCCTGGTGACTGGCCAACATCTAGTTGTGTCAAATGAGTTCTATGTACAGGTTCCTTTTTGGCCAGCCCCTCCAGCTGATTCTTCCTAGCATGGTCAGCTCACTTTGATTGGCTTCTATCTATAAGCTGCTTCTCAGAGCATCTTCTTGATACCCATACCTCAGGCTGTGTGCAGGGTAAACTTGTCCCTATTGGACCTTCATTGACAGCCACTGGCTTCCCTTGGTCGAGAGCTGTAGGACACCACTTACTTGGAGAGTTGGAGGCGTAAGTGAGCCATTGTTAGGTCCAAAGACAAATACTTTTTCCTGAAATATGATGCAAATGAGTATTATGAAACTGAGTTAAGCAAAGGCTATTCTTACTTCACTGTGTCTTGTTTGTATGTTCAGGACACCAAGCATAGAGAGGTGACAGAACATGAATAAAACAGAAAATATGGAGCCTGATTTTTGTAAAGGTGCCAATGGAATGGAAGCCAAGTGCCTGCCTGGAATCTAGATAAAATGTATCATGTTGTTTTTCATTCCATCAGAGGTATTTTATCAGGTGTATCAACAGATAAGCCTGTTCTGCTGGAAATGACTGACTCTAACTTGGTTAAACTGTTGTTTATCCCTCAGAATTTCCTTCTTCCTAGCATTTCCTGCAAATTTATCTTATCTATCTATCTCTAAGTCATAGAAAATTAATTTTTAAGGTTCATTCTGTGAGTCAACGTGGTAAAGGATAAAATGGAGCAGAAGCCAAAGATTAGGCTCTTGAGCTTACTGATGTAAATTTCCTGCCCACTTGCTACTCTTGAGAAGATGTGGGGTGGTGCTGTGGTCACCAACACCCTTACAAGTACCCTGGACTCCTTTATGATTCCAAGTCTAAAACAGAGTTTTGTGCAGCCTGCCACAGTGGGTAGAATCATTTATCTGCTTAAAGTAGCTATGCTGCTTGCAGATCTGAGCAGAGAAGTTTCTTTGGGCAATGGGGAGCAGTGATTAAAATACGCAGATGGTTGAAGTATAGGGAATAAGTGTTTGTGGTTTTTCACCTACAAATGGGATCACATCCCATCTTCCCAAGGCTCAGTAGACATGTCGGCCATAGGGTTATAAGGATTATAAAAGCCAGTAGTCTGGTAGGATCAAAGTGAAACAGTGTTTTCTGACATGACAGGGCAACTGAGCTCAGTGACTCATAGCAACTGTAATTGCTGACAGAAGACATGAACAAGATTAAGCCAGTCAGAAAACTATTAGGGATCTTGAAGGGATTCACAAGCTCCTAGGTGAGGAGCTGTTGATGGTTGATAGCTTTTAGGGGAAGGGTAAGTCTGCTTTTAGCCTCTGTGAGGTCAGCCACATCCTTGGGTATACAGCCAGCACAAATTGGACTCAGTAGATTGAGTGAGTAGGTTGTTTAAAAAAGAAAGGAACCCATGGCTGATATGTAGAACTGAATTGTATTGTAAAATAAAATTAAATTAAATAAAAAAAACAGATATGAAATTGAGAAGGGAAGGGTAGTGGACCTGGAAGAAGTTAGGGGAGGAGGAGGGGTGAATATGATTAAGATACATTGTATCCAGGTTTGAAATTCCCAGAAGTAATAAATATTAAATATGAATAAGCTGAAAGTCACGAAGATGGACATTCTGTGTGTCATCAATGGCTTTTCTTGGTATCTCTCACTCATCTTTCAATTACACATAAATTTAAAGTACTTTGTTTCTTTAAAAGCATGTATATGCACACATAAATTAGCAAATGTTTCATTCAGCCAGATAATAAGAGAAAACTTTGTCTGAAACCTCTTTCCAAGCTTGTATTCTTGACCACAGCTAGCCTTACTACACTCTTCTGTGTATTAACCACTGGTCTCCTGTATGTATACATGATGAAAGCAGATCCTGAAAATGTTAGATCTACTCCTGAAGACAGCCAGTATTCACCACCGCTTCCTAAAGGGCCATGAGAAGTGATGGGTCCACCCAACTTCGTAGAGGGTCATATGAAGTGGTGGCCGGCTCCCTACACTGCAGTTTTATTTCCATCCATTTCAGCCTAGAGGAACATGCTTCTAGAGCTCAGATGTGCGAGCTACTTTGAGCTGCCATGTTTATTGCAAAAACAGAGCCACACTGGCAAGAACTTGGCATTTTGTGGGAATCAGTCAAGTTCTCAAAACACTTCTGGAGTGCCACAACCCCCCTGTGAAGTGGGATGTTTTTGTCTGCCACTAAGACATGGGGAACACATCTATTTGACTTGTTTAGGGTCACAGAGACACAGTGCCAGGGAAGACAGAAACAGATAAGCTGGTTAGCTCAACAGCTTCAAATTTACAATGTGACCTAACAGCAAACATTTCAAAATCTTTAGAGCTAAAACAATCACAACAAAATAGCAAACTTGCATTTATCATTTACCAACCCTCGGACATTGTTCTTTCATATACTTAACTCATCTTCAAAATTATTCTATATCGGAACTTCTGTTAGCTACAGTTTAAGAATGATGAACTTCAAACACAGAGAATTTAAACAAACTTATCCATAATTTTGGAAAATAAGTTCCAATACTTCTAATCTCCACTGTTCACCATGTTTTGAATGGTTAAGTAGAAATAATAAAATGGATATATAAAGCCCAATATGATACCACCACACACTCACTATGACAGATAGAGCCTCCAATAATAATCAAGGTCTAGAAAAACTTGTCTCTTAAAGATTGCTTGTAGGAATTTAATGCAGCCTTCCTTTTATAAAAATGCATGACATTTTCTTACATAAATATATATCTAAGTATTCTAAGCCTAGGTATTTACTAAAAGTAAAGTTTAAAAAAATAACCACAAAAATGTGTCACTACAAAGACTTCTTATGAATGTTCACAATAGCTCTATTCATAATGCCTCCAAACTAAACAACCCAAATGTGCATTAATTGATGAATAAATAAATAAGTTGAAGTGTAAGACATACAGTGGAATTCTGTTCAGCAGTTTGTAATAACATGGATATTTCAATCACACTACTCAGAGTCAGGCACACACGCAAAATGAGTAAAGAATGTGCAATCTAATTTAGATGAAATCTAGAAGGTGAAAGTCTTGTGACAGGAAGCATAAGAATTGCTGTGGTCAGGACTCTTGGAGCTGTTTGATTCTTGATGGTAGGGACTAATGAAAACAGCTAAAACTTGTTCATTGCACATTTCAAATGTATCCATTTTGTTGTATATGAATTAAAGCATAACATTTTTTTATTGAAGAAAAAGATAAAAATTTTAGTCCTAGAGATAAAGTCACTGTGCACATTCTACTCAAATGATACAATTTTTTTTTACCATCCTGTTCCAATGTATGTGATTAGTTCGAGGACAAATGGGGACAACTAACAATAAATGTGGAAACACATTAAAGAATAAGAAATTATTCTTCAAATAAGATATCATGATCTTCCTATTAGAAGAGGACCTGGCCTGAGATGAAGCAGCCAGTTAGCAGCTATCACACAGCTTCCCTGACTCCACAGTAATGCAATTCATTTTAAGGTATGTTGATGATAACTTCATAAGTCCATCAAATGATGACATACAAATCACAATGAGAGTAGATTAAAAGCAGTAGTTTCACTCTTTAGTTTTTAAACTTGTTCTCTCACCATAGCTAAGTGATGCAGACTGAGGAATTAGGCAATGTGAATTTGAAGTCTGGTCTCCCTGCTGAGTGCTGTGGGACTGGGTAAGTGTTGACCTTCTCAACCACCTTCATCCATAAAAACATGAAGTATGACATCATTTACATGAGATAAATCATAACATAATTTAGTCTCCCATAAGTCTAGGGACTTCCCTTATAAAACTATGAGAAGAAATACTTTAGGATGATAGTTAATTACTAGTTAAATTTTTATTACTAGAATTATTGTAGCAGGAAATTCCTAACTTATTGTTTGCACTGTTTTACTTTCTCATCATAAATAATGTCCCCTAATTTTATCAATTAATGTCTTCTCAGCTCAGCTTGCTCCTTCTCTTTGATAAACACTAGGTGCCTTAGGATGGGAACTATGTGTAGACTATGGTCAGTAGATCTGGAAGTCAACACGAGGCCAAGATTACCCATCTTCCTCAGGCTTCTGTTTTCAGAGGATATAAAAGTCAAAAGTCATCTCCTACAATTAAATGAGATGTCATCTCTTGAGGAGGCTGTTCGGGCACACTCTAACCTATCAGAAAATGGCCCCACTGAAAATCCACCTGAATAGCTTTCCTTTATCACAGATGATTTTTAACTTGATAGCTTGTTAGGCACACTCCACGAAGCCTAGCTTCAGTTCACACCTCCCTGACATGGTTCATCCGATCTAGAAGAATGTCATAGAGGCTCTGTTTCCAAATTTACTCAGAATATGACTGCTTCTATCACCTCTGCCGCTCTTAATCTTATTGTGAATTGGTGTCATCTTTGGAGTAGCCTCTTATCTGGCTCATTTCTACCTTTACCTTTCCTCTCACCCACTTCCTACATTTGTAATTGACAATGAATTCATTATATACTACATTACATGTAACGTAATAAAATTCATATACATGTATATACTTAAGCAATTTCGTGTCTTGATATATGCATGTGTTGTAAAATTATTGCCATCAAGCTAACATACT
This sequence comes from Peromyscus eremicus, assembly GCF_949786415.1. Taxonomy (NCBI): domain Eukaryota; kingdom Metazoa; phylum Chordata; class Mammalia; order Rodentia; family Cricetidae; genus Peromyscus; species Peromyscus eremicus. Next base: position 36,684,748 of record NC_081418.1, read on the forward strand.
CATCACTCTACACATTTGCCATTTTTGTCATAAATAAAACTTAAGATCTATCAGTTTAGCGAAGTTCAAGTGTATAATACAGCACAGTATTAGCCATAATCACTTTGCTGTGCTTAGATTACAGAAATGACTCATCTTTCATGATGAAACTTTATACTTTTTGGGCAAAATATTTCCATTTTACCTCAGTACTCAGCCCCAGCCCTGGGGATAACGTTGTGTACCTGGCTCATATGCAGTTGACCATGTGAAGTGTCTTATATAAGCGAGATCATACAGTACTTGTCTTTATGTGTGAGCTTTACTGCACTTAGCATAGTGACCATGTTCCTTCACTTTGTTGGAAAGGGCAGCATTTCCCTACTCTTTCCCTAGTCTTTTGTAGCCAGTCATTAAATTTGTTTTTCTATCTTGGCTCTTGTGAATACTGCTGCAATGTACATGAGGATGCATTTTTTTTTTTTTGAGGTACTGATCCCAAAACACATTTTGTACTAAGGATCCATTTTTTTCAACAAAGAATGTATTCTTTGTTGGACTATGTAATTTTATCTAAAGGCCTTTTGTTTTCTTTCCTTTTGTGTTTCTACAAACTCAGGACACAGTAGTATCGACTGCTCTATTCTGGCTACTGTATCAAAGTACTGTAAATTAGGTGCCTTTTAAGTAGCAGAGACTGGTTTCTCATATTTCTGGAGGGTGGAGAGTCCAAGGTCAAGATGACAATAGAATCAATCTTGGGCATCTTTCTGCTCACAGAAGCACCTAATCTATGCCCCATAAGTCTAATGACCTCCCTTATAAAACCACCAGTGCCATTCATGTAAATTCGGCCATCAAGACCTAAGCATCTCTAAAAAAGATTAGTAACAAAACCCTCAATGTTAGGATCACAGCATAGGAATTTGGTAGGGACACAAACACTCAGAAATTCACTAGGAAATTGAGACATTAAAAAGTTCTCCAGTATCAAACAGCTGAGCTACTGTCTTAGTTTGGGTTTCTATTACTGTGAAGAGACATCATGACCAGGGCTCTTTTTTTTTAACTTTTTATTTATTTTCTGTGTCTTTCACATCATGCATCTTGATCCCATTAATTTCCCATCCTTGTGTATCCACCCTCTGCCCTTGCAGCTGCCCCCACCCCCCAAATAAATTTAAAGAGAAAACAAGAGGGAGAAATCTCGTCATGGAAGCTGTAGTGTGACACAGTGAGTCATGCAGTAAACCCTTTTGTCCATACATCTTTACTTGCAAGTGTTCACTGCAAAGAGTCATTGGTCTGGTTCGAGGCCTCTGGTTTCTGCTACACTGTGGATGCTGGGCCCTCACTGGAACTTCTCTTGGTTATCCTGTTGTCCTGTGTTGTGAGAATTCTGTAGTTTTGGGTCTTCAGGACTGGTACCTTCACAGGTTCCAGTAGATCACAGATGGGGTGGATACTGGGGTGGGCCAACCCATAACCCTGGTTCTGGGCTGGGTAGTGGCAGGATTGGTCAGTCCACCAACTCTCCCTTGTCCTCACCAGCAGGGTGAGCTCTCCTGCATTGCCTTGATGAGTTCACCCTCTGCAGACGTGAGCAAGGGGCTGGGCCTGTTCCCTGGGTCAGTTCTCCTGCTTTCATGTCCTCAGGGTCAGATCTCCCACCTGTACTCCTTCAGGGTTCAGGACCAGCTCTACTGTGTTAATCACGTGTGGCATAGGGGCCACTCTCCTGAGTGCTGTAGTAGATGAGGGGCAGGGCTAGCTCTTACACTCTTATGACCTCAGGGCCAGCTCTCCCGCCTGCCTCAGGCATTGATGGCAAGGTCAAGATGATGATAGAATCAATCTTGGGCATCTTTCTGCTCACAGAAGCACCTAATCTATGCCCCATAAGTCTAAGGACCTAACAGCCTCAGGCTCTCTTGCCCATGCTGCCACATGATAGATGAATAATGGGAACAGCTCTTTTCATGCTCACAATAGAGTGGCTGGGGCTGGCTTCCCCACACCTCTGCCAAGGGGGTTGGCTCTATTGTGCTGCCAAGGTGAGGTGCAAGGCCTGCTCTCCCAAGTGTTGCAGCTGGTGGTTGGCAAGGTCAGCTCTCCTGCCCTTCTGACTTCAGGGCCAGCTCTCCCACCTGCCTCAAGCGTTGATGGGTGGGCTGGGGGGAATGACCTCGGCTTTTATGAACTCTTATAAAGGAAAACAGTTAATTGAGGTGGTGGCATACAGTTCAGAGGTTTAGTCCATTATCATGGTGGGGAGCATGGCGGCAGGTGGACATGGTGCTGGCTACATCTTCATCAGAAGGCAATAGGAAGTAGACTGTGACATTGGGTGGTATCTTGAACATAGGAAACCTCAAAGCCCACTCCCACAGTGACACACTTCCTCCAACAAGGCCATACCTACTCCAATGAAGCCACACCTCCTCATAGTGCCACTCCCTATGAGCTTATGGGGTTATATTCAAACTACCACAGCTACTAAGTTTGTATTTTTATCACTAGAGGAAAAATATATGATATAATTCATCCTAAAAGCTTTAATGTAGGAAACCAGGAAAAACCGATCTCAAAGCAATTGACCACTCAGTCAATTGCTCGGAATTAGTTTCTGTTGTTGAAACAAGTTTAAGGAAAAGGAAGAAGGAAGGAAGCCCAAGCATAGACTGGAGCAGCCCCAATAGTAGAGGCAGCACAGAAGGACTCCAGTGCACTGAAGTGGCCAGTTAAAACCAGTTTCCCAGCTCAGTCACCAGGGGAATCAGCTGTGGTTCCACCAGGTCCACTCTGACTGGCTGAGTAAGACAACCTGGTTGATACCAAGTTTGAGATCTGGGAAGATGATTCCTTCAGCATCACCAGTAACTTCTGATTAAGTTAATTCTCATGATTCCGAGATGTCCCTTGCAGGCTGGAATGAGATCCATATGACTTGGGGACAGAGGACTCTGCCTCTTACTCTGCCAATACACTGGAACTGCAGTTTTAAGGGCACCAACTTGTCACTTGCAGAAACCACTCATACCTGAAGTCTCTGAATGGTGACAGTGTCAAGCACCCACTGTTCTGTAACAGGAGACAGTGTTTTCTCTTGTTCATCTACACAGTGGCTGCCTTATAGACTGTCTGAAGCAATTCAAGGAAGATCCTGAAGAGGGAGAGAAAGGTCTTAGTGTACTTTACACATGACCATGAAGAGAAGATGATGATGGTAATGAGGAATGATATTCAGTCAGAACCCATGTAAACACTGAGGAGCAGCAGACAAAGGCTCTACATTGTGTTGTCATTTTGAAGCATTAACCTAACTTGGGGCTGCCCTAAAAGTACCATAAAAATTAACTTTCTTTCTTCTAAAAGAATATGAACATATTATCAGATTGTAAAATACAATAGGGCAAGTCTTTAAGATTCTCAGGGTAAAGATCATCCAGGTACAGTGGCAAGTGCCTGTAGAGCCAGCGCTCAGGAAGCTGAAGTAGGAGGATTTCCACGAGTTAGAAACCAGCCTAAGCTTTCGGGCACTCGGCTTGCCAAAACAATGTAGTAAGACAGCAAGACTCACAAACAAACAAACAAGCAAATAAAAAGTGGTCATTGTGGTAGCAATACTACCTGAAAAGCCCTGCTCCTGTTGCTCAACACTGCGCAAAGCTGTGTTATGTAAAGCAAAAGGAAGCTGTTGTTGTCTTACCCACACATCTGTGTCTTACTTTCATTGTGCTTTCCACCTACATCTGGACATTGAAAATGACCAAAAAAAAAAAAAAAAAAAGTCAAATTGTGAGAGGCTGAGCTTAGCCTTACAAAATTGAAGTGAGTGCAAGCAGAAAGAACAGAGTGGGGGATGAGAAGAGGAGGGGTAGAAATAAGTCAAGTGGAGGTGTCCAAGGTTTGGCTGGGGAAAGATAAAATCAATGGGTACTATATATACAGTGGAATTTAGAGGTTATTGAAAGGAAGGGAGCAAGATGTTGCACAATGACAGAGTTTTTGCTGTGATGCATACTGTTAGCCTGTCCTCTTTGTCCCTAAGACACTTTCTTTTTTGTTTTTTTCCTTTATTAAGAAATTTTTTAATTCATTTTACATACCAACCACAGCTCCCCCCTCTTCCCTCCTCCTGCTCCCCCCCCAGTCTTCCTCCCCAACCCACCCTCTATCCCCTCCTTTGAAAATGTAAGGCCTCCTATGGGGAGTCAGCAAAGCCTGGTACATTCAGTTGAGGCAGGTTCAAGCCCCTCCCCCTACATCAAGGCTGTGCAAGGTGTCCCACCATAGGTAATGGGCTCCAAGAAGCCCACTCATGCACTAGGGATAGATCCCGATCCCACTGCCAGGGCTCCCTTAAATAGACCAAGCTACACAACTGTCCCGCTTATGCAAAGGGTCTAGTCCAGTTCCATGGAGGCTCCACAGCTGTTGGTCTAAAGTTCATGAGTGCTCACTAGCTTGGTTTGGTTGTCTCTGTAGATTTTCCCATCATGATCTTGATGCCCCTTGCTCATAGAATTCCTCCATTCTTTCTTTGACTGGACTCCTGGAGCTCGGCCTGGTGCTTGGCTGTGGATCTCTTCATCTGCTTCCATCAATTACATAGTGTTATCTCTATGATGACAGTTAGGGTATTTACTAATTTGGTTACTGGGGTAAGCCAGCTCAGGCACCCTCTCCACTACTGCTAGTAGTCTAAGCTGGGATCATACTTGTGGATTTCTGGGAACTTCTCTAGCATCAGGTCTCTCCCTATCCCCATGATGTCTCCCTCTATGAAGTTATTTCTTTCATTGCTCTGTCACTCTGTCCCGCCCCCAGCTTGACTATCCCATTCTCTTATGTTCTCATTCTCCCTCCCTAACTCTCTATTCCCCCCCCCATCAGTTTACTCAGGAGATCTCATCTATTTCTCTAAGACACTTTCAATGAGCGTCTACATTTCATTTTATGAAAAAAATCAAGAAAGGACAATAAGATTTAAAACTACTTAAAAGGTCACTTGATGAATTTTTTCATAACTTAAAAATAAAAGCTCATTTTTCTAGGGTAAGATTTCTTTACTAACAAATGACCTCTGAAACAGAGAAGCGGATAGTCATGTTAGGTTATGAGTTCAAAAATCAGTGATTCTTCTAGATCAGTGGTTCTCAACTTTTGAGTCATGACCCCCTTGAGGGATTGAAAGACCCTTTCACAGGGGTCACCTAACACCATCGGAAAACACATATATTTACATTACAATTCATAATAGTAGAAAATTACAGCTTTGAAATAGCAATGAAAATAATTTTATGGTTGGGGTCAGCACAACATGAGGGCTGTATTAAAAGGTCGAAGCATTAGGAAGGTTGAGAACCACTGATCTAGATCATCTCAAGATTGAATTACTATTATTTCACAATCAGTTTTATAGCTGATGATCATTATTGTTACATGTTTTATACTTTTTTGTAATTCTCTGGCTGACATAACACAAATACACATAAATCCATTTATCATACTTATACAGTTTAAAATTTAGGTTCTTGGGGTTGGGGAGATCGCTGAGCAGTTCAATGCATTTGGTGTGAAAGCCTCATGACCTGAGTTTGGAACACAGACTCAAGAATCCAGCCAGATGATGTACTATGTACCCGGCAGCCCCACCATTCCCACTGTGAGATGCAAAGTAGACAGAACCAGAGCCTGGAAACCTAAAGGTCAGTTAGTCTGGAGCATGTATTACAGCAAAAGCAAGAGTCTACATCCACGAGGGGAAGGAGCAAACTGACTCTGAAAGCCGTGGTTAGGCCTCCACACATGAATTATAACATGAGCACACTTACACTCAATTAACAACACACACCCACACATAGGCACACACAAGTATAAATAAAAAGAATAACTAAAAATTCTTGTATTTATTACAGGTTCCCATTCTCCTCAAAGTTAATTATTATTTATTTTATCTCCATACCTGTGTCTTCCTGCCTTGCACACAGGTGTTTATATAAAATCATACTGTATGCTGCTTTGTGCCTTGCCTTCTCCCCTCAGTATTATTTTTGTGAGATTTTATTCACATTGTTTTGGTAATAGTTGGTTCATTTTAAATCATGGATAATATTCTATTGTGTGTACTGGTTTATGTAACCAGCCACTCCTGGGTCATCTAGAGACATGTACAGAACACACCTCAGAATTGGTTGAAGAATGCCTGAAGCAGTGCTAGTCCAATCCAAGTGTCCATCAAGGCATTTCCCCTGAGTCTGGCTGCTGCTGCTTCTCTCTTAACAGTCTTTTGTGATGAACAGATGCCCATAATTTCGTCTTTTTTCATTTTCCCTGCTTTTTGGTGCCGGGGGTTTGAATATAGGAAGTCACACTTACCTTAGTCCCAAAGTCCTCAATTTCAATATAACTTGGTTGATGATTTCCCCCCCTATAATGATAGTAGGGTATTTTTGTCCTGCCTTAAAAAAAATCTTTACATAGACGAATGTCATTAATATCATTGAGATAATAACACAGTTAGCTTTATTATTTTACTTTTCATATTTAAACTGACAGCAGACTTAAAAAAAGCTGAGAAAAATGTCTTTTTCTATAACATAAACAAGTTTTGTGTATATTAATATTAGTTCACAGATTTCTCTGTTTTCTTGTTCTGAAGCAGAGTTACTTGCTTAGATTCCTTTTAATGGTTATCTTGTGGTCAAGATCACCACAAGATTGGATCATCATTTTGGGTTTGTGCCATGGTTGTGAGAAAGCAACTTAAATTGGTTTTTGTTTTGCTTTTGTCTCTTTGAATAATTGTCAGGGAGGGAAGGGAAATGCATGAGGTCAGACATCTTTTCTAAGGTCAAATATACTTTAGCTGAAATAAGAAGAAAAAACAAACCAGGACTTCTATAAAAAGAAAACAAAAACCCAGACTTGTCATTGAAATGGAGTTATGAGATGGAGCAGGATGATAATTTAGATTTTTAGAATACGGAAATAAAGTGAATCCTCTAAAAGCATTGACTCTGTGGAGTCAAGGATGTCACTTACCATGTGTGGACATCAGGCAGTCTGTCTGCAGATATACCTCTACATCTTCATGCTCTCTACATTCCTCTGTGAGCCTGGATTTTTATTTTTATACAGTTAACTAGATCACACCAACGGTTTACAAATTTTGCCCTGACATAGCTGTGACGTGTTGACTGTACATGCTGCTGCCATGTGCAGACATGGGTCAAGATTTGACTTCTTTGTTCGGTTCATTTTCAGCTTTAACTTCTCCTGAGAAGCTTTCCCTAAGGCAGGAAAATAAAGCTGTCATATGGGAACACAAGTTTGCATCCCCTTTAACTCGTTAGGATAATTTTCCAATTATATCATTGAAGTGGCTCTGGGACCACATTAAGCTGAGAGTTTAGAATGCCCTATAATTGCTCACAGATTTCCTTTTTCTCCATTTTCTTTTTTTGTTACCACAGCATCCTAGTCACTACTGATCTTTCTTGTGATATAAAGAGAGCATTGGTTCTCTCTGTTGCCCTGGGAGAAGGGGTAGTTCCACTTCCATGTTCTCAGCTAATTCTTCCATGTGACCAAAACCTGTATTAGCTGCCATAATCTTAAAGATGAAAGATAAGTTTGTGACTATAAGGAACAATGAAAGAAATTTAGACCTTGCACCAACCATATTTCTCCAAATCTAATATACCATCAATTTTAGAGGCCTTTTCATTTTAAACATCATGAAGACCACCAGTAATAGCTGTTCTCAACTGAACCAAGAAAGCCCATCCATTATAAGATACATCCCAATATAAAAATATTAAAATGAGAAGTTTCTTAGAATCTGTGAAATAGAGTAGTCATTATTTGTCTTTCTAAATGATCCGTCATATACAAGGGAAAAAACATATAGGTATGTTTTTCAATGGCTGTGGGTGCCTTTCTCCTATTCGGATAGAAATCATGGTAGGGGCCACACTGGTGGAAGCCCATGAACTGTAGACTAGTGCCCGTGGGGCCCCCATGGGACTGGACTAGGCCCTCAGGATACGGAAGATGGTTGTTTGGCTCGAACTGTTTGGGGGGCACCCAGACGGGGAGGTCAGGATCCATCCCTGGGGCATGGGCAGGCTTTTGGGAATCCGGTTCCTGTGGTGTGACGCCTTGTGCAGCCTTGGTGCAGTGGGGCGGGGCTTGGACCTGCCTAGGCTCAGTGTGCCAGGCTCTGCTGACTCCCCATGGGAGACCTGGGTTTTGGGAATGTGGGGATGTAGGGTGGCTTGTGAGGGAGGGTTGGGGGGTGGGAGGAAGGAGGAGATGGGACCTGTGGGTGGTATGTAGAGTGAGTAGAAAATTTCTTAATGAAGAAAAATGAAAAAAAAAAAAAAAGAAATCATGGTAGGCAAGAAGCAGCTCTCTTGGGCATAGCACGTAGAGCTGGGCCTTCTAACCCATAGACTTATAGTTCTAGGCCTCGAGAAAGAGAGACTTAGGATTCTAGGCCTTCAGAGACCTATGATTCTAGGTGCTCAAGCTTGAGGCTCTAGAATTTGAGTGCTAGTGGTCTTTCACCAAGCAGCTAATATCACAGCTCCAAGCGTTGCCGGACTCTTAGCTCTTAATCTGGCGTGCTGGAGTTTTCCGGCGGCCACAGTTGGCAATTCTGTTCAATTCTTTGTAGTCTTACCTTTCATTGTCTTGGCTTTTCTTTTTGTAGTCTCAATTCTCTGCCACCACTCACCTTGCCAATGTTTCTGCAATCCCTTACAGCCTCTAGTCTCTATGCCCTGTTGCTAGCTCTAACTCTTCAGCTGCATTATTGAGTGACACAAGAGCTTACAGACCCCCTTACTGCCCCAAGAGTCACTCTCCAGCTGCCTGTTGTAGGGTGCTTGGGGCTGGAAACCTTGGGGATTTCTCTGGTCACTGGTCAAGCAGCTTACCCTAGTCTATCTTTGATATAGATCCCCAATAGGCATTTAAAAGACCATTTGAAGAAGTTTTTGTTGTTGTTGTTTTGTTTTGTTTTATTTTTGAGGGGGGCAGGGAATCAGGGTTGTGCACAAGAGAGAAGTCTTCTATATTGGCCTTGGGAGATTGTAAAAGCGGAGGATTATACAGTTACAAAGTCGGAAGGGCAGGTTTGTGCACTTGATCAAGTTCCACCAATCAGAAGCAGGGCATGTGCGGAGCCTTCATTCTGTGCATCACGCTTTACGTTAAATCATTTAAAGTGTTCCACAGCTTAGAAAGCCACAACAATAGCTGTAAGGTGGGTAGGACCATTTCAGGTAGGGTAGCGATTTCAGGTGGGGTCCTGCAGAGATTTCCCAGGCTTGTCATACCATCATATCTGAAGTGACGTCTCTTGGAGCTGGTGAATGCTGTGGGACAGCTGGTGAAAGCTGTCTGAAATAGTCACAACAGAAGCCAGGAGTCAGAAAGCAGGGGTCACAGCTTCTCCACAGCAGGGGTCACTGTGCCTGCTCAGCTAGATAGGAGCTTTCTTGGAGTGCCTAAGAAGTGCTCAGAGCACCCAGCCTGCCATGATGACTGCCCAGGCAGTCACTGAAGAAGTGGTTGCTATGTTGACAACATCCTGCTCTATCTAGGAAACCAGGAATAAGGGGAGAATTTAGCTGCCAATCAAGTGGCCAAGCAGGTGGCTCTTAACAGTTTTCATTATGAAAGGTAAAACATAAAGGAGAATTTCCAACCAATCCTTAACGTTTCTTCAACAGACTGTGTCTTACAGTGCTGGTTCCTTTCCACCTGGTACCCTTACATAATGTTGGGTCTTCCTAAGTGTCTCATGGGAAAAGTAGCCTCCAAACTCTGCTGTTTATTCGAATTACCTGGGGCTTTCTCTATCCATCTTATTGTCTGCTAAATCTGAATAATAGAGGATGGCTCCAGATAAAAATAAAGCAGCCATCAAATTAAAATGAAAAAAAAAATTCCTCACTTGGTATTGGTGGTTTATCCCTGCCTGGAAACTCCTGGAACAGAGGAGCCCACCTTGGCAAATGTTCTGGTGCTGGTGTCTCATGTCTACAACCAACAACCAGGGCTCTCAGGCTAGAGTTTCCTGGTGTGTTGATGGTTTCAAACTTCTATAATAAAAATGTTCATTGAGGAGGACGTATAGGGGCGGTGCTTCCACATTTTTTCCCAAAAAAAGGAGAATATAAATTATGCTAATACTAAAATGGATTCTTGACAAAAGGACAAAAATAAGAACTAAGAAACAGTTTGATTTTAGAAATGAATAACCCAATTACAAGAATCACAGAATAGATACATAACCTATTGTTTCTCCTTTTTATTTTTCCACGTACTAGATATCTGGGAATGACAGAATCATAATGTACATTTAGTGCAGTGAACATTTGACAAGCCTTCTATAAATCCTTGGAACCATTATTATGAAATATGTACCATATAGTATTAAGTGAATTTGAGCTTCAAGGTTGGACAAATAAATAAATCAAGGTTCCATCATTAGTTATATCTTATTTGTCATTCTCATTTTTGCAGATAAGTTTATTGAAAGTATATAAGAACACATTTATCCAATTTGAACATGGCTAAAGCTGGTAAATTTTCATCAATACTAAAATATCCTTCAAAATGACTGGCTATATGACCTTGAAATTCTGGAACAGAAGGACAAAAATAACAATAAAAAAATCATTTAATTGAAAAACTCCAAGATCTCGATTTATGTTAAATATGTACTTCTGTCTGAAGGTAAAGCTCAATAGTAAGCCACGGGTTCAATTTCCTGCATTAGAATAATGTGTGTTTCCCCAAGGCTCAGGGATCATCCTAGAGGAGCAGGCCAAAAGATTGTAAGAGCCAGAGACTGGGAAGAACCAGAGCAAATCAGGGTCTTCTGTCCATGACAGGACCACTGCATTCATGAACTCACAACCGTGCTTGCCTGAACAAGACCTACCCAGGACTGAGCTAGTAACATTGCAGCTTGCATAGGTAAAGGGCTCACAACCCTACCTTTAGCGGAGGAACTATTGACAGCTGACAGCTGCTGGGAGAGAGGGGATCAGTTTTCATTGAGAGTGTAGACCCTGATAGGTTGGCCATGATCCAGTGAATGACCACGTGTCCATGAATATACGGGAAGCACTAATTGGACACTATGGATTAAAAGACAAGAACAAGAAATGGGAGGTGTTGAAAGGTCGGGGGTAGATCTGGGTGGAGTCGGTGGTGAATATGATCAAGATACACTATAGACATGTGAGATAATCAAAGAATCAACAAAAATATCCTAGTACAACGCTTCTACAAAAATGTGTGTACATACATATGTATAGTTTACATATCTCCAAAACTCAAGAATTTTAGTTTATCTGAATTTCATTAATTGTGATGTATAATGTAATTCTTGGACATTTACTAGTGTGCTATGAGGGAATTAACCAGCTCCATTAATGGAACAGCATTCTAATTTTCCAATCTTGATGGAGTTAGAATCCTTTATGGGAAGGCCTTTTGTAAATACATCATTCCTAATTTTTTTTTATTCAGCATGTACGCATTGATTTTCCAATGTGAGGGAGGCACTGGTCTAGACAGTAGAAATGTTTTCATGAGAAGAGACAAAGTTCTCTGTTCCTGGAGACTGTAGTGAACAGATAAGTGATGAATTATAATAACCAAGCAACTAAAGAATGCAAAAGCACCAGGTACTCTGGAAAATGGAGTAAGGACATGGAAGCCAGGCATTCTTGGAGCAGCTGTGGGCAAGTGCAATCAGAGATATGGCATTCAGAGTGGGTCAACCCTACTGAGAAGTAATAGTTGAGTAAAAACTTGAAAGCAGTAGAGAGGTTTTTATTTGAAAATAACACACCTCTCATGGAAACACCGCTTGTTAGAATGGTAATAACGCATCATTTATTTACTTTTATCCACTATTTTAATATTGTCCTATGCTGTGGGATGGTATTTCTGTACACTGTGAATATATTTTGTTCCCATTGGTTAATAAATAAGCTTATTTGGCCTATGGCAAGGCTGCTTAGAGGCAAGTGGGAAATCTGAGAGAGACAGGAAGGAGAAAGACAGAGTCTGAGGAGAAGCTGGGAGCCGCTGTCAGGAGAAGCAAGATGTAAAAGTACCAATAAGCCACAAAGCCACATGGCAATGTATAGATTAATAGAAATGGGTTAATTTAAGATGTAAGAGTTGCTAGCAAGAAGCTTGCCATAGACCATGCAATTGGTAATTAATATTAAGCCTCTGAATGATTATTTTATAAGTGGCTGAGGGACTGCGTGGCTGGGAGACTGGAGAAATCTTTCAGCTACAGTCTTAGATCAATGGTTTTAATAGTTTTATGTTTGTTATTTTTATATACATGTTGCTTTAATATGAAATTAAGTTTATTATTAAATAATTATTTTCTAATTTGTTTAATACATTTGTATTACATGAATGCAGAAGTCTGTGTTAAAGAAATGGTGCCCTGTTTTAAGTTGAGAAGATATATAGGATCATGCTTTTCTTTGAAGTATTTCTAATGTGCAGATCATTTCTCTTCATTTTCATTAAGACCATGTAACATGTAAGTTATATTTGTAGCACTGATGAAAATGATGTATATTTATGTAATATTGACCATGATAAGATGTTGGACTGAATTTTTATGTTATAATTTTGACAAAATCTTTTGAATAGTTCTGTGAAGTTATTGAAAGCCCTCAGGGGCCTGCCCCAAGGAGATTTCTCCCAGAGTCCTGGGGAAGATGCTATGAGCAACGTGGGTTGCTAATCTGAGGAATATCAAATGAATCTACTTACACAAAACTCTTTAGTCCATCCACTTCATTCTTCTGATACAAAATTCTATCTGCACAGCTTCAATTCTGTTCTCATACTTAGCTCCTCTCTACTCCTTCTTCTCCTGTCCTCTCATAGTTCTAAGTTCTTCTTTTCTCATTCTCATCTTCATCCATATCTCCATCTTTGTTCCTTCCTCTCCTCTCCCCATGATGTGTGTCCCTACATCTACCCTCAGCCATACTCTGCTCTGCCACTTTCTGCTCAAGTGGGGTGAGTCTGTTTGGTAGCTAGGAAGCCTGTACCACAGCTTGATGCGCCTGGTATCTGAATGCTCCTTTGTTCTCAGTTAAAATGTTGAAAGGCGAGGTCTAGAGATACCATTTGGGCTATGGAAGAAAGGGTTAAGCTTAATTTACAAAAGAAGCAAAGGTTTGTACCTAATATCTGCCTTGTCTGCCTGGCCTAGGTGGTGTCTCCATATGGATATTTACCTTAATTCAGGAGACTAGCAGGAGGTCTGGGATGTTATTTCTGTCTGCTGTTGTCTTCAGATGTTTGAGAGGTAACTCAGATAAAATACACTGCGAGCAGTTCTTAGAAAAAGAATTAATTGGGAAAGCTACCATAGCTCACAAGAAAATCATTGCAGGAAACGGCTAATATATACTTAAAAGCTAATATCACCAAGACTTCTTGAGGCTTGGCTTTTTCTTCTAGAACAGCACTGTTTCTTCCAGGTATTAGCTTTTGCTATAGTCAACTGAATTCCTGCTTCATGTTTTTGTGTCCTGCAATATGAAGTAACTCTTCATTCATGTATCATAGATGAGAAACCCAGATTATAGGAGGTTAGTCAATGGCAGAACAAATTTTAACCCATGTTGGTTAAAGAAATTTTTTTCTTTAATTCACCACAGTTTCCTGAAATTCATATAGCACAATTGTACAGTGTAAAATTATTACACACAAGCATGATTATTTTAAGAATCATGTGTTTTTTAAAAGGTTTCAAAGTTATATTCTCACTGGATGTCATGCAATGCAAAAACCACTGAACAAGAAAGAAAAGGATCCTGATGTTCACAGACAATGAGCTCCAGGAAAACATGGAGATAGCTGAGGCTCACAGATCACTCACTTCTGTCTGTCTCAATGAAACAAAACTCACGCTGTTACTGAAGTCTTCCTGTGTCCCACCTGGCCTATGGTCAGGACAAATCTCTCTCACCCACCAGTCCTGCAGCTGCTTGGACCCAAGTAAACACACAGAGTCTTATATTAACTAAAACTGCTCAACCATTAGCTCAGTCTAACTATTGACTAGCTCTTACACTTAAATTAACCCATAATTCTTATCTATGTTTAGCCACGTGGCTTGGTACCTTTTCTCAGTTCTGCCTTCACATCTTGCTTCCTCTGTGTCTGTCTGGCGGCTCCTGACTCTTCCCAGAATTCTCTTCTCTGCTTGTCCCACCTATACTTCCTGCCTGGCTACTGGCCAATCAGCATTGTATTTATTAACCAATCAGAGCAACACATTCACAGCATACAGAGGGATATCCACAGCATCATTCAAAATAGGTTAACATTTTCCTTAAGATGAGCTACTTTGTACCCTACTAGAATGTAAATTTACAGAGTCTGGGAGACCAAATGAACCTGATGCTAAGAATAAAATAAGGTACAATCAGAATTGTGTGTGTGTCATACAGAGGTATTATATATATATATATATATATATATATATATATATATATATATATATGTATATGTATAATCAGTTACTTCATTTACCCATTCAGTGTAATGAATCGATATTAGTGGCTACTTATGTCAGGTTCTCCTTATATATTTGACACAATCAACTTTTAAGATGAAATTTTTATTTTTAAAAATATCTCTCCCCAGGGCCATGGTGACATCCAGTCCCAAGGTGCTGCCAAGGACCATGTCTGGGTCTGTAGCCCTATCTGTAGCAGTCAGGGTCAGTGTTGGTGTCTGTGGCTCTTGTTACCACCAAAGGCTGTGCGGATGCCTAGGGTCTGGGCCTCCACCTGAGACAATGTTAAAGTCCAAATCCATGCTGCTTCCAAGGCCATACTGACCTGGTTGGCCTGTGCTGCCACCCAGGGTCATGATGTCCTCTGGGCCAGGGCTGATGCTGAGGACCATATCTGGGTCCAAGATCCTACTGCAGCGAGGTCTATGTTGATGTCCATGGCCCATGTTGCCACCAAAGTCCATATGGATGCTCAGGGTCTAGACTGCACCTGTGGCCATGTTGGTGTCCAAGGGCCAAGCTGTTGCTGGGGCCATACTGATCTGAGTGGCCTATGCTGCCAGGCAGGACCATGGTGACATCTGGGGCCATGCTGCTGCTGAGAGTCATATCTGGGTTCGTGATGCTGCTATAGCTGGGGTCTGTGGTCACATATTTAAAAAAATTTTTTCTTTTGCTGATGGTGGTGGGGTGCTGCGAGGGTGAAGGGTAGATATGGATGGACTAGGAATGAGTAGGATTGGGGTGTGTGATGCAAAATTCCCAAAGAGGCAATAAAATTATGTTTTAAAAATATTTCTTATTTTAATTTTTAGAAGTGTTTTCCTTACATGTATGTATATACATGTCTGGTTCCCACAGGAGTCAAAAGGCATTAGATCCCCTGGAACCAGAGTCATAGAGGATTGCAAGCTGTCCTGTGAGTTCTGGGAACTGAACCCAGGTCCTCTGCAAAAGCAGCCAGTGCTGAGACAACTCTCCAGCCCTGAAATATTTATTTTAGATGCCAGTTTTGAAGGTTTCAGTCTCTAGTCTGTTGATCTCATTGGATTTTGTCTTGGGGTGAGTCTGCTCATTAGAGTGTTTTGGGGGTTTGGGGGAGTGGGTGGAGTTTTACAAGAAGGACATAGAAAGAAAAGCCCAAGAAGGGGCAGGCTAGGGTCCCAATAACCATTTCAAGGGAAGACCCTAACAACTAGAAGATCTTCTATGAGGCTCCATCCTTTTCGTATTTCATATTTCTATCACCACCTCAACCTTTGAGAGACATTTAAGTCTAAACTATAGCTTACTACAGGAACAGTGTGACTTTCTGACTCCTTGACTTCAAGGAGAAGGTAGAACAAGCAGAGAAGCCAGGAAATGATCTGTCTATTTTTCAGCCCACACACAATGGCATTTAAGACTAACGCATCTGTGAACTGTCCTATTAGTCTACGAGGAACAACAAAAGAAGATTTGAGTTGACCAGGGGAAGGTTTAATCGGTGAGTTAGAGTTAATTAGGTGAAGATAGGGGGCAGACATTCAAGCAAGTAGCAGGTGCATGAGTGCCATGAAGATGATGATAAGATAGGTGGGGTGGATGTGAAACAGGATCCGCTTATCTAAGGTGGAGGAAATTAATGGGTGAACCAGTAACAACACCAACAAGCTTGCCCAATGAACTTTGCCTTCAGCACTAAACCTTCCTCAAACTACAATTAGTATTTCTACTAGAAGAATTTTAATAATTATAATTGTTTTAAGGCTTTTTTCAGTGTTAAGGATTAAACACAAGGGCTCTGCACATGCTCAATGAGTGTTTTATTATTACTCCCCCAGCCCACCCTACTCTTCCTTTATTGTTCATTCCTTTGAGACAGCCTGTCAGTAAGTTCCTCAAGCGATCTTTCTAAAGATAGGGGATGGCTGGTGGGAAGAGAGTGTCTTTGGCGCCCATTTCCTCCCCAGGCACTGTTGAAGACATGAATAACAAACAGCATGCCAGCTCTGACTGAGACAAACAGCTTGCTGGTGGTCAGTAACACCCCAGTAGGCAGGAAAACAGAGGAGAAAAAACATTTAAGTGGAGGCAGATTTCAAACATTATAATGGGAACTCTTCAAGCTGGTTTTATTTCACTTTCAAATGCCTGGCTAGATTACAATTAAGCCAGCACGGTTCTCTCAGTAACAGAGAAAGATCCACACAATGCTCTATGAAAGCGTAAACCAAAAGCTATAGACCATCTTAATTCTTCTTTCCTGGCTACAAATCTGGTGTGGAAATGATGTGAAGACTGTTTCTCATGTATGAAGATCTCAAAACAATAATGAAAGAAATGTAAATCATAAAAAAAAAAAAAGCTGAGTACAGTAGTTCTGTTGGCTCTTTCTTCTTGAACCAAAGCTAACAGGAAGGATTATTTAGTTATCATGCCTTCCTGTCCCGGCTGCATCCTGAGTTCTAGGCCACCAGGAACAGTTCTTAGTGGACTCCAAGGCTAAACCAAGTGCTACTAGGATTAAGCATTTCCTCTTTGGTTGGCCCACCACGGTGGACCCAAACTACCCAGACAGGAAGGTAATTTTCTGCTACATTATCAAAAAACACAAGTAAGAGAAGGCCACAGCCCTCATTCTTTGGTCCTAGTGTGCCATCTTGTCCTCCTGAAAGACCCAGACACAGTTCCCCCAGAAACCAAAATGAGTCAGTTCCCCCTTCCTGGAGAGGGTGAAGTCAGGTGTTTTCAAAAGAACAAAGTCAGGATGTCTGGTGGTAACCGATTAACCACGAGTTGCCCCTCTCCGGAGATAACATGACCAGACCCCGGAGATGAGTTGTAAAACTCCTGACAGGGCAAACAGATAAGCTAAAATAAGACAAAGTCCAGGCCCAGGAAAAACTGGACCAATCAAGGATGGACCCATACTAACCCCCTCCCCTCTAGGAAATTTTATGGGTTTTGCCTATAAAAACTAACTTCCCCAAGAAAGAGTAACTCCTCCTTGCCTCATTGCGCTGAGACCAGTGTGTGCTTGATGAGCTCCCTGTCGCGCAACTTGTAACAAAAATAAACCTTGCTTTTGCATTCCGGTATGCTCATCCTTGGTGGTCTTTCTGGGGGTCACGATCTGGGCACAACACTCCAAAATATCTTTTTTATTTGCACTTTCTGAAAAGTGTATATATTTTTGGTGTAATGAGGAGGGGCCTAGTTGGAAAGAGGAGACTTAGCAGGGGTGGTAGATAGAGAACCAGGGGCAGGTAATGGGGTAATGCGATGCATTGTATACAGGCATCATATACACTGCTCACAATGAAAATTAACAAGTAATTATTTTTAAAAAGAATAAAAATGAAATTTAATGAATTTTAAATTTTTTCTCTTCTCCCTTGTCTCCTTCACAGGGGCAGCTGCTGAGATCTCTAGCTTGACTACCTTGTTGCTTTTCTTTTATATATATATATATAAATTATATATATATATTAGTATTATATATATTAATATATATATGTCAGTGAGACTAAGAACCTACAGAAGGGACTTGGTGATCTCTGAGACAAAGTCTACCTTTTTTGCAAGTAATATTGGTTTTC
This sequence comes from Peromyscus eremicus, assembly GCF_949786415.1. NCBI lineage: Eukaryota > Metazoa > Chordata > Mammalia > Rodentia > Cricetidae > Peromyscus > Peromyscus eremicus. The sequence goes on from NC_081418.1 coordinate 36,702,898, forward strand.
TTTCTACAGTAGTAATTATTAATTTTTTCTAATGATCAAGTGAAATTTTAGTTTTTATAAGAAATGTGATTATACACAGTTACACACTTTATAAAAACTATGAGGGGGTGACTATGAAATGGCATAAGTCTGAGAAATGTTATACTGAGTCAGTGTTTGGCAAATGATGGCCTTTGTCAACTTCTGCGTTGTAAGTACCATCTGTGGAGCCCACCACACCCAGTCCCTGATGACTGTCTATGGCTGCTCTCCACTATAGTGGCAGAGTAGACTATTTCAGACAGAGATGGAATGGCCCCACAGCTAAAATATTTACCATGTGACCCTTTTAGAATCATTTTATGACCTATTTGCAGGGCTGTGCTAAGACATCTAAAATGAAACTTTAATAGTATCATAATGATTCTATAAGACACCATTCTATGACTTTTCCTGAGGACTTGAAGAAATGCCTATTCATTCCAGATACGGCATTAACAACAGACCCAAGAAACAGCTCCATTTAAGTCTAGCTGGGTGAAACCATGAGGTTCATTAGGGTTCCAAAAATGTGGCTGAGGGGTTACCTGCAGGAACATGGGCAACTTGTGGTCAGCTACACCACTGAATAAAAATCTCTTTTTTCTCCAGCAACTATTAACTGTCTGCATATCCTTGGGAAGGGATGAGATTTAGTGAGTCCCTCCCAATTCCATGACTAAAAGTTGACAGGCCCAATCTCGTGCGGGTTGCCTTCAGGTAATCTTAGCTGCTGACACTTTAAGAGGTCAAGGGCTGCATCATGACCAGAGGACAGAGGTTTGCAACAAGCATGAGCACATTCACCTGCCACACTTGTTCTACACTGTTGCTTTTTTTATGTTCAGGGTGGGTAAGTGCCTTTCCAAAGCTCCGGAGCATTCCAGGACAGCAAAGGCTTGAGGCTATGTGAGAACACTGGGCTATTATGAGAGTTTCTTTGTTTACTGTTTGACAGGATGGATTCTGTCTTCTCAAATGCTGTTTGATCGCTAACACTGTGGCATACTAAAAGGGGCCGATGAGTTACTCAGGCCCTGAAGCTCCACTAAAGAGTAAACCGTGCACTTCAAAAGGTCCCGGCGAAGGAGGGAAAGCCGATAGCTTTCTATTTTCAGCAAGGACAGAGAAAGGGCTGCTGGGAACGCTCATCTTATGGGAGCATCTGCATAGCAGGGGCACATCTCATCTGCTGCTTAAGGTTCTTCTGCTTTACTCCTCTTTCCTCTTCTGTTACTAAATATGTTCCGGCCTTGTTCTCCACAGTTGGTATTCCTGTAGTGAAGCAGAGTTCTGTTCACCTGTGTGTGTCCTCTGAGCAAGTGTGTCCTCTGGATGGTTGCTCGTTAGTATTATGAGTCCTTACTGTGACTCAAATACTCTTTCCAAATGTGGTGCATTTGTTGTCTTATAATTGAGAAAGAATGCTAGGCAGGAAATGAAATGGGCCATTTGGAGCCCTGTGCTTTCCAGTGACATTGGAGACTTATGAATATATATGTGAGTATCTTCTGGCACAATTGGCTTGATCAATTTTCAGTAGAATCCTTTTTGATGTAGATAGGAGGTTCCTCCATCTTTCGGGACATAAAAATATTAACATGTTGACATCTTCAGATGAAAATCTCGTTGGTGATCAATAATACCCTGTATTGCTGACAGGGCCAGTAGCTGAAAATAGCCTTTGGTAGAGGCAGCAGCTACTTCCCTTCATCAGACAATGCCAGGGACCTACTGTATTGAGGGAATTATGTTTGCTAGCCTAAAAAGGACAACAGTAAAGCTGAAAAGTGAAAAGAAATATGATATGCTTGAGACAAGACAATAAAATGATAGGGATAACTGTCCCTTTTCTATTTTACTTTCAGTTTTTGTTGTTGTTTTTCTTTTTTATTGAAAATAGATTTTTTTCATGCAGTATATTCTGATTATGGTTCCCCCTCAACTCTTCCCAGATCCTTTCCACTTCCCCATCGGCCCAAAACTGTATCCTTTCTTTCTCTCGTTAGAATACAAACATGCATCTAAAATCATCATCATCATTATCATCACCACTAATAATAATATAAGATAAAATAAAAACAAGCAAACCAGAATAGGACAAAACAAACAGACAAAATTTAACTGTCCCTTTAATCAGATATGTACACGGATATCCGCAAAGTCCCTCCCTCTGAGCGGTGGCTGACAGACTTGGTTTCGTCTGCTGGCTTCCTAAGTTCTTACTTAGAGACAAAGCTCCCTGCATCCCTGTTTTCTCCTTTCTCCTGGCATAGGCCAAACTCCTCAGCACAAGTCTCAAGTTCAAGGCACATTCATTCTCTCTGAAATCCCAGTGGCTACAGTGGCTCATAGACTTCCACTGTTGATCCTACCTACCCCCCTTTTTCTTCTCTGCGCCTCTCTCTCATCTGGAAGCTGTGGAGATTCCCAGCTAACCACTCTGCTGTTTTCTAGCTAGAGCCCCAATAAGAACAATCCTTGCACTCCCCATTTTGCCCATTCTTAAATTCTTTTTTTTCTTTTGAAACCTAGAATTGGCAAAAGGGACCCTGAGTCCTCAAATGACACATGGCCTCTTGAGGTAGGTTCTCTTATTATCTCTATTCTACAAAACACAACACTGGGGATGCAGAGAGATTTAGTAATGCACTAAAACTCATATCGATAAATAGCAGAATCAAGATTTGAATTCAAAGCCTTTCCTTAGCTATATTTTAATGTATGTTTTCCTTTCTCTTTTTCTTTCTTTCTTTCTTTCTTTCTTTCTTTCTTTCTTTCTTTCTTTCTTTCTTTCTTTCTTTCTTTCTTCCTTCCTTCCTTCCTTCCTTCCTTCCTTCCTTTCTTTCTTTCTTTCTTTCTTTCTATCTTTCTTTCTTCTTTCTTTGTTGATTTGAAAGAAAGGAGACGAGAGAGAGTTAGACAGACATAACCAGAGAGGGGAAGAGAGAGAATGTGTGTATGAACATGCTACGGAACACATGCGGAAGTCAGAAAACAACCTTCAGGAATCCGGTCTACCATGTGAGTTCTGTGGGTTAAACTCAGGTCAGTTTTAGCAGCAAGCACCTTTACCTGCTGATCCATCTCACTGCCCATAGCTGTATTTTAATCAATACACTTGCTTGTCTTTTCTGATCTTGATGTCCCAGTCAAGTGACAGCATAGAGCCATAGCTTGTGTTTCAAATCATCCTTGTACGGAGTGACCATTCTTACCTCCCATTCATGGAGGAAATGAAGATTTCAGCAGGAAACTGGAGCTGGAGAGCCTGGCCTTAGATAGGCTGGAGAATATGTTCCTGCCTCACAAATTGCCCTTCTCTCCAGACCAAACCACGAGGCAGCAAGAGCTAAGAAGACAGCAAGAACATTTCAGAAGCAAAGGACTTGGAAATTTTAATCCAATTATTTTAGAGTGTGCTTGTCTGTGAACAATAAACATTCAACGGTATAAAGCACTTCTTGTAGGATGCAAAATGATCAGAGGAACCCAAAACCAATACAAGAAAGAGTTATGTGTGCTAAGCCCACATTATCAACAATTAGCTAATATAATGACACATTTTCATGTGATAATATTTTTATCTAAATAAGTATGTCTTTTAAATTTGAGACCACAGTTAAGAGAAACAAGTATTGCTATACAGCTGTAAATATTCCTCCACTAGGAGGTAGTTCTACCACTAAAGCCTTCCCTCTTGCTTGTTTGCGTTTGTATAGACTATGTCTAGATGGGGTTCTCCTGATTTGTTTAGTGTGTGGGAGCAGGCCAGTTGCCAGGACCCATCCTTGTCACAGTGCCCATGTAGGCCAGAGACTGTAGCACTGGAAGCCAGAGCGTTTCAGACAGATAACTAACAATCTGCTGGGGAACGTTGACCATCACACTTCGGTCTCTACCCTGAGTCCTTAACACAGCCCTGCTCACAGTACTTTCCTGCAAGCCACAGTTAGGAGTGGCATTTGATCTTGTTTGCTAAGAAAGCCATTCTTCAGCATGAGGGAGGTGATGGGTGGGGAAGAGACAGTGTGCGTGCCTTGCTCAGGACTGACCCCAGATTCTGGAACTTGCTATGACCAGTGCTTAACTCTGCTTATTTCCTTTTGAGGAGAGACTGAAATTGCCCAGATCTGCTTTTGTTGAAAACCATTTAATTTGCTATTGCCAATAGTTGCTATGTGCATCTCCGTTAGTCTCTAAATAGGTGTGATAACATTAGGATTTCAATGCTAATTCAAATTTTTTTACACACCTGCTTTTGGTGTTTTTTTTTTCAGGAGTGAGCCAAGGAAAGCTCCCTACCCACAACTCATCTCCTAATGCCATTCATTTGAAGACTAGGATTTTGCATACTGATGTTTTGGGGGTAGAGGAAGACAAACTTATCCAGACATAGGGAAACACAGAGAGGAAAGAGAAGATGGTTATGTGATGCAGAGACTGGAGTGGCACATCTCCAAAGCAAAGACTACCAAAGACTGCTGGATGATACCAGAAGCTAGCAAAAGCAGAGAAGGACCATCCCCTCCCCTCCAGGCTTTAGAAAGTGTAGAACCGATTCTAATTTGACTCCATCCCTCTAGCCTCTTGAACCATGAGATAACAAACATATGCTGTTTTAAGCACACAGTTCGTGGCCCTTTGTTAACAGAGCCCTAGAAATAAATGTGTGAGGCGCATCACTGTGTGGATTAGTATAGTAGACACTGGACTGTTTCATTTTATATTAGTTAATATATGTTAGAGTCTAGCCAGTCAGGCACACTAGCCACAGGGCAGATGTGCATTCACCACATGGGGTTAGTGGATAGTGAATGGTTCAGACAGCATTTCTCATTGCAGCATGTTCTATGGACAAGACTGGAGTGAAGTTGACTTTTGAATAATTTACCAGCACTCACCCGGTGTGGTGAGTGAGCCTATACAGGTTCCACGGCTGTCCTTTGACAAACGCTGAAGAAAAAAAAAATCAGTTTAAGCGGGGAAGGATTCATTTTGGTTCAATAGTTTCAGTCCCACTTGGCTGATCCCACCGTTTGGGCACATGGCCAAGGCAGAATATCCTTCTGGGAGGATGCAGGAGAGTAGAATTGGTCATCTCTCCCGTGCTAGAAAGCAGAATGCAAAAGGAGCTGAGGACAGCACACCCCCTTCTTGGGAACACCTCCATCAACCTACTGATGGTTTAGAGACTGCATAAATAAATTACCTTCCAACCCCACCTCTAACGCTGTTGCACAGGGGACTAGGACTTCGATACTCGAGCCTTCGTGGGACTTTCAAGGTCAAACCATAACAGGTCTATCCAGGAAAGGCTTCGCATGGAAACCAAACTCGGCTGTTTTAGAAAGGTCATTTCGAATCATTGACTTCTAGCACAGACTTTTCCTTTTTCTAGAAATTTTAATTTATTTCCTTAAATAATTTTGAAATACTAAGTAACCTAATAAAAGTCCTTGCAATTAAGATACCCGTGTTACCCAAAGATATAATTTAGGTAGCAAAGTTTTACTATCTGGAATTTTTATCCTCATCAAATCTCCCTAGCTGCCTCAGTGGCAAATTTACATTCAGATCATTATTTAGTGTTGGGGGGTGGTAATAGCTCTCACACAAAGTGCAATCTGCTCCTTTATGGTTGGAGGAGGGAAAGGAACACAGACAACCCAGATAGTGGTTTCTTAGGAGGTCACAATTTCCTGCCAATCTTGTATGTAAACTACCTGACTTGTGCATAGCTTCTAAAGTAATATAAGGCAGTCTGAACTAAAACAACATCTTACAGGGCACGTGAGATGGCACAGCTGGAGGGGACTCTTGCTTAAGGTCTGACAACCAGAGTCTGATCTAATGCCACAAGGTGGCAGGAGAGAACTGACTCCTGAGAGTTGCTCATAAGGACTTTTTGGCATGTGTATGCCTGCACAGACAGACAGGCAGACAGACAGACCCATGAAAATAAATAAAAACTTAAAAGTTCTTGGCTAAGTGATCCAGCTATCTATTTTGCACCTCCCAATGTGAAGCCTCACTCTGCTAAGCACATTTGGAATTATTTATAGACCAGCTAGACATACTATTAGATATTCATGTTTCTGAAATGGGAATAAATAGCCTATAAACTTAATGGGAATGTAGTAACCCATTTATAATACATTGAAAATTGATTTTGTGATCTTGAATACCACTGGCAAAATATTTTAAACCCCTTATCTCAAAACTTAGTCTATGGAAGGCAGCGGAGTAGCTCTGACTACAGTGCCCTCAAGGCCTGACTCAGCGCTCAGAAAGGCTAAAGACAGAGTGCCTCTGATCACATTTCCCTGAAAGATAACTTCCTGAGTAATAAAATACACTTAGAAATAATAATAAAAATAGCAAGGGAGTGATTTAGAATCTGCATAAAAAGGTTAAAGTTAGGCAAGAGCAAAAGAGAGCTCATCTCTGGAGAGAATTGGAAAACTAGGAACAACTAGTTTATAAAATGGTGAAAGGGCAGGACAAAAGGATGCTTCTTTGTTTTTAGGGACACTGCTCTTTCCTAACTAATGACAGTCTTGAACCTTCTGAGAGACACATAAAGATGCCTTGAAATATGCTAGAATGAATTGTGATTCATGTCCTCTCCTATCTTTGTGGTACATGATATCTCCATGTTTTATCTATGATCTGTGGGTAGGAACAGGAATTATATTAAGAATTATCACCATGTCAAGAGCATAAATATTATGGACTAAATACATTAAATTATGAGCTCTAACCTCATTGTGACTGAATGTGGAGACAAGATCTTGACAGGAATATTTAAGTTAAATGAGATCATGAGGGAAGTGGTCTGATATAGAGGGATTAGGGTTGTTATGACGTATGATAGAGCTTAATCTCTTTGAACTTTGAAATAAGTTAGTGAGAAGATTGCCATTTGCAAGCCAAGAAAAGAACCTCTACCATCCACCAGCCTTCTCATTCCTTAACCTGGGGCTTGTAGCCCCCAGGACTTTGAGAAAAATCCTTCTCTGTTGTTTGAAGTAGCCAGCCCATGGTATTTTGTTATCGCAGCTTCAGGTAACAAATGCTATAAAGTACTGTTATGCTTTGAATATGAGGTGTCCATATAGACGAATTTCTAAACCGTCTTATTAAATAAGAAACAGAGCCAAATACAGGGGTAAAAGCCATAGAGACCAAAGAAATAGTGAGAGCCACCAGCTAACCTTAGCTCACTGTGTTGCCATAGCTTCCCCAGAGAGAGCTTCTTCCTATCTAACCTGTGCCTTTATTGCCTTGCTGTTCTGCCTTCTCATTGGCTCTTAGCCCAGCTACCTTACTTCCTTGTCTGTCTGTACAAACCTCCAGGTCTCTGTGGTTGGTACTGGGATTAAAGGCATGTGTCACCACACTTGGCTGTTCCCTAGTGTGTCCTTGAACACACAGAGACTCTGCTTGCCATGTGATTGGATTAAGGGCATGTGCTACCACTGCCTGACTTTTGTTTATGGCTGGCTATGTCCTCTGATCTCCAGGCAAACTTTATTAACATACAAATAAAATATCACCACATTTAAGCACAAATAGAATATCACCACATATCCACCCCAAACTCATGGGTTGGAGGCTTGGTTACAGGATGTTAGTGCTACTGTAAGAGGTTCTTGGAACTTATTATTATTTTTTTTTTTTTGTAATTCTTCTCATTACATCCCCATGGCAGTTTCCCTTCCCACCTCTCCTCCTAGTTCCTCACCCCTGTTTCCCCTCTCCCCCAGATCCACTCCTCCTCCTTTTCCCTTCAGAAAAAGGTAGGACTCCCAGGGAAGTCAACCAAACATGGCATATCATGTTGCAATAAGACTAGGCACCTCCCTTCACATTAAGGGCTGGACGAGGATGAAAAGAAGTCAAAGAGAGCCCCGGGTCCCACTGTTAGGAGTCCCACAGGAACATCAAGCTGCACTGTGGGGTCTTGCCCCACCAGGAACTTAGGTCACCTCTGAAGAGGTGGCCTGGAACCAAGGAAAGGTAAGTGTGCCACTTGCCCCTTTCCCAGCCTTCTTCTTACCTGGAGACAATCAGACGCAGTGGGGAGTCAAGTCAAGCAAGAACTCGTTTATTGTTAGGCAGTAAGCCTCTTTTATAGCAAAAACCTCAGAACCCTAGGAGGGGGTAGAAGGAACCAACCAATCATTTTAAAGGTCACCCTATACTCATTTTCTTGTTTAGGAGTTGTTTATGCACTGACATCATCTCCTGATCTTTGTATCTTATCTCAGCATAAACAACTTGAGCTCAGCTCCTCTCAGCTCCATTTGTGTAGCTCATGTATGCCCCACGCTGCACAGCCATAATGTATAAGCAGAGGACCTAGGTCAGACCCCTCCAGGCTCTCTGTTGGTTCAGTCTCTGTGAGCCCTTAGAAGCCCTGGTTACTTGATTCTGTGGGCCATTTTCTTGTGCCCTTGGGCTCCTACAATCCTTCTTCCCCCTTTTCCTCAGGGTTCCCTGAGCTCTGCCTAATGTTTGGCTATGGGTCTGCATCTGTTCTCATCAGTTGCTGGATGACGCTTCTCGGATGATGACTGTGCTAGACTCTGGTCTACACGTATAGCAGAGTATCATTAGGAATTGTTTCATTGACTTTTTTTCTTTTTCTTTTACTGGGCATGTTTGGTTCTATCCTAGGTCTCTGAGCTATCCAGCCTCTGGTTCCTGGTCCTCCAGCCAGTGTCAGCTGTGGGCTCCTTCTTGAGACATGGGTGTTGGAACTTTTAAGTGGCAGAAGAAGCTGTAAGAAGCAGTCACTGGGGTAGGTCCAGGAGTCCAGCTTGTCACTGGACCCATCATGTCCCCCTTCTTTGCTTCTTGACCTCTGTGGTTCTCTTTCATATGTCCCTGCTGTTGTGACCACAGGAGACCACAAGAGCATGTGCTCAAGCCACCATAGGCTGAACTCTTGGAAAATATTAGTCTAAATGTATTCATGTTTGGCATTTTGGTGACAGATATGCAAAGTAACCAATATAACACTCAATAGTAGACTTACTAATTTTTTTCAGCCAAGAGCACTCCTATATTAATTTCATAGTAGGCACTCCATAAATATTTTCTGAATAAATTATTAAAGAAAAATATAAAAATTTGTTGTTGTGTAAATCTTTAAATTCTTTTGAGTAGGTATGAATTCAAATGTCCCGTTGGTTGCTTTATTGGAATATGAACAGGGCAGCATGCAGATTCAGGACAGTGCCAGCATCAAGTCCTTCTGCCTGTGTTCCCTATGTTCTTTTGACCTTTCCTTTCTCTTCCATTTGTAGAGGTGACATTTAGAGAATGCAGCTTGCAATCCTGATTGCCAGACTATAAATCCTTGTTCTACCACTGTGACCTTTGTAAAAATAATTTCTCTTGTGTTCCAGCTTGACACCTGTAAAAATGTGGATAATGGGGTCTTTCTCTTCAGGCAGCCAGGAGAATTGAGTAGAGATGAGTGCCATCCTTGGAAGATGAACACTAGGCTCCCATTAGAGCTAGTAGTTATCAGTTGTTCCTGTGTTTAAACCATGAGGCTTTATGTTCTCTTCTTTTTTTGTATTTTCAGCTTCTAGGCTTTTGAGCAGTGTTTCTCACAAGAATGCATGTTTGCACAGTTCTCCCAATTTGGAATATAACAATTTTTTCTTAACTCCATATTGGCTAGTCTTTTATCCCTTCCTTTATACTGAAAGTCACTTATGTTATTGTTGCTACTCACTCAGATTTCATTACTCCAAATGTTTAACTCAAATACACTCCCATCTGTTATGGTTTGGATATAAAGTATCGCCAGATGCTCATGTGTTAAAGTTTTGGTTGCCAGTGGATGGACTTTTGAGAGGTGGTTGGAACATGAGGGCTATAACGTTATAGTTTGATGGACTATTAAGAGATAAAGTAGCTTATAGAAGTATGGCTTTGAAAGGTGTGTCTTATCCTTGGGTCCTCTCCTTATGCTCTTTGTGTATTCTGACAGCTGTCGGGTGATTAGCTTTCTCCTCCACACACTCCCACTGTCTTCATGTTCTTCCCTCATCACAGGCTTGGAGCAATGGAGCCTGCTTTCCGTGGACTGAAGCCTCTGAAACCACCCATAAAAATAAACATGTTATGGTAAATTGTTCTCTCAAATATTTTATCACAATAATGAAAAACTGATTAACACACAATCTCTATCTATACCTTACTTTCCTGAATATCCTGAAATACAATAATCATAGATTCTCTTATTTTATTTTTTAAGCTGAACTTTACAATGCTGAGCAAATACTGATCTCTTCCTCCTGTGATATTAATGTTTGTATCCCCGTAACTTCATCCTAAGACCAAGGCTTTGGTATTAGAAGTGAGGGTCTTAGCATGTGATTAAATCATGAGGGAGGAGTCTTCTGAAATATTAGAGTTTGATTAAAAATTTTTCACCTCTTTCATTATCTTGAGGTATTGTCCCTAGTAGTTTTAACGTATCATGTCTTACATTAAGGTATGTGACTCACTTTGAGTACATTTTTGCTCAACATGAGAAATATGAATCTAGTTTCATTCTTCTATATTTAGATTCCCAGCATCATTTGTTACAGAGGCGCTTTTCTCCAAATTGTGTTTTGACATGGTTGGCAAGACTCAGTTGACTACAACTGGTTGTGTTTATTTCTGAAAACTTTATTGTGTTCTATTTGTCTGCATGTGTTTTCATGCCAACAATGTACTTTTTTGTTATTATAGCTTTGTTGTAGATTTTGATTAAATTAGATTGTGTGATGCCTCCACTATTCTTTTTGATTCAGATTTCTTTAACTATTGAGAGTCATTAGCATTTTCATATAAATTTTAGGATTTCCTTTTCCTAATTCTGTCAGAAAATACCATTAGTATTTTGATGTGGATGATATTAAATCTATAGATTGCTTTTGATAAAATGATCATTTTAACAACACTAATTCTGTTAATCTGTGAACATAGAAGCACTGTCTTCTAGTATTTTTTCAACTTATTCCATCAGTGTTTTATAATTTAAGAAGATATTTATGAATGTCAAGTTGACAAGTGCTAGACTTGCGATGTTAATTTTATGTGTCTACTTGACTGATAACAAGATGCCTACATATAAGGTCAAACATTACTCTAGCTGTTTTGGCAAGGCTGCTGGTGAATGATCTTACCACTTAAACTGACCAAATGAGGAGCATATATTGCAATCTGTAGGACTGATAGGCCCTATTCAATTAGTTAAAGCCCTGAATAAAGTTAAAAGACTGAAAACTAGAGTGAATTCCTTCTAGTTCTTTTGAACATAGACATAATTATTTTCTTGCTGTGGGATGTCTTTCTGTATGCTGTGAATATATGTTGCTCTGATTGGTTGATAAATAAAGCTGCATTGGCCTGTGGCAAGGTAGCTTAGAGGCAGGCAGAAAATCTAAGCAGATATATGAAGAGAAGAAAGGAGAGGAAGAAGAGACATCAGCTGCAGCTGAAGAAGAAGCAAGATGCCAGCAGACTAGTAATGCCACGGCCATGTGGCAACATATAGATGAATAGAAATGGGTTAAGTTATAAGAGCTAGCTAGCAAGAAGCCTGCCATAGGCCATACAGTTTGTAAATAATATTAAGCCTCTGAGTGATTATTTTATAAGTGGCTGCAGGACCATGAGGCTGGGTGGGACTGGAGAAACCTTCCGGCTATATTTTTTCATCTTCAGACTCAAGCTGAGACTTCAGTTATTCCTGAGTTTCAAGCTAGAAGGCCTTTGAACCTTTTCTCTGCCACTAGTTCTTCAGATCTTGCTCTGAAGCCTTTGGCTGTAGGGTGGAATTATATTACCAGCTCCTTGCTCTCCATCTCACTGACTCTATGATCATGGGATATGAGTTTTTATAATAAATATCCTCCCTCCCTCTTTCCCTATCCCTTTCTCTCTCTTCCTCTCTCTCCCCTTCTCTCTCTCTCTCTCTCTCTCTCTCTCTCTCTCTGTCTCTCTCTCTCTGTCTCCCTTTCTGTCTCCATACACACATACACAGATGCTGCCTATATATTCACACACATTGAAACTCCATGCATACATCCCTCCCTTCTCTATTTTCCATTGGTTTTGTTTTTCTGGATAGCACTTCCCAATACACTCTATCAATAGTGTTTAGAGTTCAAGACACAGATAAAATTTACAAATGAAAACAAATATGTACCACATACCATTCCCAGTAATAAACATTTAACAAATTAAAACATTTTATTTTCATTTCACTTCATTTTCAAAATATTCAAAACTTACCAAAATCCAGAACATCATTTTAAAAAAACAACAATAATCTAGCAACATCAAGAAGGGAAAGCATGGATCAAATGGGATTTTGTGGAAGAGTCATACAGCCAAACACACTAGCCAACTAAAACAGTTCAGGTGTATATCATCTTTCTTTTAAATTCAGACTTCGGAAGTAATGCTTTAAAGGATAATTTGGACTCCTTGATTAGATAATCAATTAAAAATACCTCCTGATGTAGATAAATTGTATTAGAGAAGTAATGGAGCCTTGTACTTAATGAAGCTGCTAAGCAGAAAAGGTAAGAATACATGAAATTAAGCTGTTCCCTCCTCCCCAGGCACAGTGATTCTTGTGTATATCCATAAATAATGAAATTGAAGCTACATGTTGTCATCTCGAGAGATTCTTAATTACTGCTGTCCAGTATTGAAGCAATCAATATCTCCCTACCTTCACTGGCTGAGTGTTGGGATTTGAGGTATGCCACCATGACTGGCCTCTTAGGAACTTTCTAGTAAACAAAGTCATGGGGTGGGGGTAGGTGGTTTGACTATGAAGGTCTTAGTAGATTTGATGATCTCAATTATTGATTGTGGTCAAGAAGATGGCAGGTGGCCATATGTCCAGAAGATCTGGGTGAAATTATGGTATCCGCAGGCAAGCTAGATGATCTCTTGTCTCCTCAAGATATACAGTTCTATGATCTTTGGTTTATAATTAGTTGTGGTTTCTTTGCCTGAACTCCCAAAAAAACTTCAACTGTTCTACTATTAAATTGTTGTAGCTTGGCTCAGTAACCTGATTATTATACAAAATTAGAAAAATTTCACTGGTCAATAGTAACACACTAAAATTTTCATTTGTTATCCAATAAAACAGGGTATGCAGGGTTTTGTGAATGTAACATTTTGTTAGAATGTAAATTTTATGTTTTAAGGATTTAGACTATCACTCCTCTTTATGCATATGTTTAACCATAAAAATAACGCATTCGTGTCTCCAAGGCTCTTAAACACCACCTTATCCTTACTATTACTCTTCTGTGTTCCTGTTTTCATTTGTTGGCTGTGGAAATCACCATGATGAGCAAGTACAATGACAGATTTTCTTAAACTCTACATTTTACGAACTTGAAATATGAATGCTTGTTCTGTTGTACTCCAAGAAACTCAGTTAATTTTTCTTCTTGTTCATTCATTGCCTCTAATAAAAACTTAAAAACAAAATAATTCTCATCATTAATGTAAATTTCATTCAACGTTTGTCTCCAAAATGAGGGTACAAAAAAATAGGCTGTGACCACTTTTCACAATCAACCCATTATTATTCTTTCCTGAGAGTGGTTTTTCAAAATACTTGAAATTCAGGGCTTCATAATCTATAGGTTTATTTGTCAGCACCATAGGATTTAAAGATATGTGGTAAAATATATTGCATACAGCATATGTCTATATTATAAGGTAATCAAATATGTAGCTAGATTTTTCTTAATACAGCAAGTACAATTTATTATTATTATTTTCCTCTCATATATTACATCCTAACCACAGTTTCTTCTCTCTTCCCTCCCCACAGCCTTTCCTCTCCACCTCTCCTTTCCCCCAGACCACATCCACCCCACCCTTAGAAAAGAGTAGGCCTCCCAGGGACATCAACTTATTGTAACAAGTCAAATAAGACCAGGCACATACCATCACATCAAGGATGGATGAGGCAATCCAGTAGGAGGAAAGGGTCCCATAAGTAGGCAAAAGAGTCAGTGACTGCCCCTACTACTACTGTTAGGAGTCCCACAAGAGTATCAAGCTACATAACCATAAAATATATGGTGGGGACTTAGGTCAGACCCCTACAGGTTCCCGGATCTCTGTGAGCCTTCATGAGTCCCGGTCAATTGATTCTGCGGGCATCTTCTCTTGGTGTCTCTGACTACTCTGGTTCCTCGAGTTTTTAAATGGGCATGTTGGCCTTTGATATTTTTCAACAGTACTTGGCTAGCTACTTGTTTCTTTGACATCTCTAGCCTCGTGATCCCTGTGTTTGCTGGGATAGGGGTGCATGTGAAGGTGGGAGTGTAGGTTTTGGAGAGAAGGCAAGGGCAGGACATCAAGGACAATAATTTTCTACCTAATTCCTGTGAGACAAGGTCTATCACTGAATCTGATGCTGGGTTTGTGGCCCAACAAGTCCCAGCACGCTTACAGGTGCGCATGGCCATACCCAGATTTGTATGTGGATACTGGGATCCAAGCTGAGGTCCTCATTCTTACTTACTGAGCCATATCTCTGTCTATTAAATTTTCTGGTACAACTGGGTAAGTTAACAGTCAATTTCACCTGGTGATATTCTGTAGGCCAGTAGAGTAACTAGTCAAATCTTTCCCTAGTTTTAACCATGTAAAGACTTCAGTGATTCATGCAGAGTTCCTGAATTTAACCTACTACCATACTTATAGCCAAGATGTTTTTAATTTCTGAAATAATAATAATAATAATTCTAAAAGCCCTCCATCATTTGAAATAAAAAGTCATAAGAATAGCAAGAAAATTAAGCATGGAAATTTTCAATGAAGGGGAAAGAATTTCATAAAAAAACAAAACAAAACAAAAGAACTCCATGGAATGAATGGCAAGCTATTGGCTCCTAATGTTTTGGCAGCCTGATTCCTTTACTGGTTGAGAATGGACTTGGTGATTCTGTTGGTGACAGTGTTCCTTTCTGTAGTGGGTAGCTGTTCTAGCTATGACCTTGAAGCACCACCCCCTAGTGAGGTAGCAGGTAACTGTTACATCTGCCTATGACCTTGAAGTACATGCCCCTGGGGCATGGCTGCTGGGGTGGGGTAGGGGACCCTTAAGACCTGGGATGCATATAGGCGGTACTCTCTTCAATCCCTCATGGTTTTGGATGCTGGGACTAACCAGGCAGATCTTGGAAGATCAGCATGGGACATAGTTCAGCTTTCCTGGACCCTACAATAAATATCTGTGCTATAATGAGTTACCCCCTAATAAATTCCCTTGTTCATTAAGTAGACTCTGTGGATTTCTCGCATCATCCTTCTACTTAGTCTTTGTGACAAAATACAATGAAAACTATAACATTCAGTCTAAATAGAGTCAAGGAATCATCCCTCAGAGGGCCTTACTCCTGCTATGAGTGAAAGGCCCAATGCTTTAAGTGGCATAGTTTCTTGCAAAGTTTAAATATCCTTAATCATAGTAGACATACGTTAATTTCCAGCTGAGAAAACTGTTTCACGAGAAGTTTTACGTCTTAGGAAACTTCAAAGGTACAAAGAAAATTAACCAGTTCTATATATGGACAAGTCATTCCTACTCCCCTCCCTGTCTGGTAATCTTAAAAAGATCATTTTAAAATTAAGAGAAATATTATCCATATTTGCATTTTTTCCTACATCCTGAGAAAGTGTTTTCACCAGAAAGCTTTCTCTTCACACACCACAGAGCGTTTTGCAGTCTGGGTTGCTTGTGACTGGAATCAACTGCCTGTGTGATGGCTTGCTGCAGCAGTGTGAAAAAACGAGAATGAGGCCAAGTCTAATGAATGGGTTCATTAGACACAGAGACAATTGCTACTTTTGTTCCTTCCTCTGCTACCAACTCTACGAGTAGAAAAAAAAAGTCCTGGCAGCACAATAGAACTATCCTTAACTGCCACCTCTCATAGTACCACGGAATAGGTGTTTGTGTTTGATGGAGGGAGGTGAGGGGATGATGCATTTGATGGATGATGTTTTGTTTTTTAACTTTCCTTTGGTAAAGGAGTTAGCTCTAGTAAGCACTGTTAGAGTTAGTGTATTCAAAATTAATTGAAATGGTAAAGAGTTGCAATGCCTTTTAATGTATGGAAACACTGCCTTTATTACAGTGTCAGATATTTCAGTACAATGGCTTACTACGAAGTGTGTCATGAGTTCTCCCTGTGTTCAGATATACAGATGTTTTATGAACCTTCAAAATGGAAGGTAAGCCCAACCTGTCCACCAAACTCTTTCAATATCCTTCTTAAACAGAACCAGGTCTGCCAAACTGACAGAGACTATTTCAAAACAATGAAAATTATTTTTTAAAATATGTGTTAGAAGAAAGGATTATCCAATTAAGTATGTTTCTCAAACAACAAAACCGGTCATATGTTTCTAAACTGTTGTGTGTTGCTTGGTTGAAGTATGAACTGTCAATTAACAGAACACAAAATAATCAAGTACACCAAATCATGGGAATGTTTGAAATAACTCAATAGGTTAGCAACTTTATTGGAGCTTTTCTTTGATATCTGGACTTCTGTATTCATTGTTAACATGAAAATTCAAGAGTTTATATTTCTCTTTAGATTCACAGAAATCAATAGAATTTACTTAAAATTTCAAGTACTTCTAAAAAGAAATCTCAGCATTGTATATGTTAAGCACACTTGCTACTTTTATATTTTTCTACTAAGAATGTTTTTCTTCAGTAGAACTCAGGATCAATGTCTTTGCAAAAATAGAGGGTTTTTTTTTTTTTAAGACAAGATATCATTATGTGCCCTAGGGTGATCTCAAATTTGCAATCTTTCTGCCTTAGCATCTTCAGTATTGGCATTACAGTTGGGTGCCAACACACCTGGCTACAAACTTTCTCACTTTTGGGGTGGTTAGTTCTTACAATGATATCTGCTCTAAGAACAATATTTAATATATAGCAGTGATTAATTATATGTATATTCATAGCTTGTGATAATGGCCTACCTTGCATCTTGGCATATTATCCTTACATTTTTATGTTGCAAATTATTTTGGTTTATAGGAGAAACTTCCATTCAGAGCACTGCTTAAATATAAAGGCATTATCTATGGAGTGAAAGAAGGCTGATTGTCAGTTATATATCCTGATATTAATTCATTTGCTATGCACCACATAATAAAAAAGCAACAGGAGTCTTTTGTCCTGACAACAGCTGTCTGTGCATCTCTAACATCATAGGGAAGAACAGTCCAGACATGATCCAAATCACTGAGGCCAGTAGACAGGCACAATCAAGCTGTTGTTGGGAAGTGACTGGAGTCCAGCATCTACTAACTTAAATATAAATGCTTAAAAGCTTTGTAGCTCGGGTAGTTACTCAATCCATTTGGGCTTCAGTTTTATTGCCTTCATCTATAAAAGCAGGGTTGTTGCAAGATTAAGTGAATATATACACACATATAAATATGTACTTAAAATATATACTGTATGCATATTCACTTAAGGCATAGTATGTAAGAATGTGTTGTTAATTTGATATCTATATAATACATACACACTTTAGAGAAGTTTTTCAGAGAGCAAATGCTATTTAAATATTAACTATCATACTGACTTAGCATTTCTGCCTCTAAACTACTAATAATAACAATGATTTGATGGTTCTCTTATCCTGAAGGGTCAAAGATCACAGCAAATGCCTCCTTTAAGAGGTGGAGCAAACGCAAAACGAGAAGCCCTAAGACAATACACTGCGTTACCAGCCAGGCTGATCACTTCCTGTATACACAGCTAGCAATTTGGAGAACTAGCATGGGGACTGTTAGTTTGGATATTTTTTAGGAATGATGGATTGCTATGTTTCAGGGATAGGACTGATGAGATTCTAGCTCCTGCTGCTCATTACTTATTACTGAAACAGCAGTCTTGAAAAAAACCAAGCAAACAAAAAAAGGAGTATAATTTCACAACATCCAAACAGTCAATTTCCAGCTTTATAAAGACAGAAATCTGTCTATTGGTTCATTATCGTGTATACACAATCGTAGGAAGTGCCTACTGATTACTGGAGGCTGGGTAACTATTTCTTGAGTAAGTCTAGTGAGTGAAAACCTTACTCTATCCCCTTGACGACCATTGTATTAAAAGGAAAATAAAACGGCATGTGTTCCTGAGAGATGGTTGGTAGGCTCCTCAGTGGCTCTGAGAGACGCATAGGCTGGAGGTGAGTGGGACACTTTACTAAGTGGGGACAATTTCAACAGCCATGGAGCTGACTCACATTCACAGGAACGTGGGGTGTTCAGTGGTGCCATACTTAACTCAGATTCCTGTGCATGTGCCACATTTGAATTCCAAATCCCTTGTCCCGAGTCTTTCTAACTCTGCTGTGTCTACTTCCATATTTTCCCCTCCAGCATTTTCAGAAATCTTTGACCCGTTACAGTGTCATAAAGAATTTAAGAGAAACCTCTGACAAACCTTGAGCTGACTTTTAAGTTTTGAGTGATGAGAATGATTAGTTTGTCCTCATCCACTTTACAGGTGGGGTTGACTATATGACATTACTTATCATTTAGCTTATAACCTCAGAGGATGGATTGATATAGCACTATTAGAACCGTGTCTGATGTCAAATCTAAATACACATTCTCTTCAGTTCTCCTAGCAAACCTTTTTTTTTTTTTTTTGTTAATAGAAAACATCCCTTTTTACAGCACAGGCAATTGGACAATTCAAACTCATTAGTACACAGTCTAAGATTTCCTAATTATCTTTGTACTGAAAGCTGAGAGGTTGTTAGTCATTCTTGGCTGAGCCAGACTCCATTCTCCTCACTCCTCCAAGTACAATAAAACAGCAAACACCCTCAGAGTACATTATTAATCAATTAGATATAATTTCTTAGAATGGCTTCCATCATCTCATTTAACTTTGGAGCTTTTAGGCATTAATTAATCATAAGCTGTCAAAAAGCTATCATGCATTTATAAGGTGCGTTACCATATCGGGCCTGACCCCAAATCTGGGCCTGAAAGGGGGGAAAAAAAAGGGAGAACTGTGAGAGATATGGTGAAAACACATCAGCAAACAGAAAAAATAATTAGGCCTAATGAAATTAGAGGGAGAATTGAGATTCATTTTATTCCACGGTACTGTTTCTATATTTGGAGCTCTGCGTAGAAAAAACGGTACTTAGTGTTAGGACCCCATTGAAGGTGGTAGAATTTCATTTGGCCCTGGGACATAGAGGGTAAACATTTAGGTTATTGCGCACACAGTTACAAAAGTTTAGATAACACATGTTCTGATTAACGTTAACACAGTAGTGTTTAAGGCTAGCCAACATTGGAAAGCAATCATTTCCAAAATGGTGACCAAATGTCTTAACACAGTGTCACCTGTTGGAGTCGACAGAAAGGACGTCTCACGTCAAAATGTGTTCACGGGATATTTTCACACTTGCCAGCTTCCTCTCACTTGTATACTAGACAGAGGCACTTTAAGAGCTGTGGATTGAAGTTTCTGAAGTACATACGAGACATGGAGTTTCAGCGGCCATTGGTAAACATGGCAAGAAAGTAAAATGAAATTGCAATAATTAAAAAGAAAGTAAACAGCTCATTAAATCAGGAACTTGTAAAAACCATTGTTCTCTGATCTGAAAACTTTCATAGAAGAACAGAAAAGTAAGTACTTATCACGCTTTGAGGTTCAGTGAATATTACCGGTTTCTGATGTTAAGGTAGAGTGGTTTAGCTGTTTGACCTCGAAAAGGTTTAAATTATTGATGAGTTAAATATTTTGAGTTAGGTTTGAGTAACACTTCAATGTATTGAACTTTACATATCGATTCCAAGCAGTCTGGAAAACTAAAACGTCAAGTAAAACAAATTGGAAGAGTTTAGTAAAGTGTATAAAAATTAAAAGACTGAAAACCACCTCGTTTTAAATGTGTAAAAATAAATTGCATCCAATCGTCATGTTCCTTTCTTTTCTTCTTCTTTTTTTTTTTTTTTCTCCCAATCTTAGTTTGTTGGGACATACTGCACCCGCCACAACACGTTGGACAGTAGGTCCTGGTACACACTAAGGAACAGCCAACCAGGTAAATACATCAGAGTGATGAGGCCCATGAAATTGAGTGGATAGTGAGAATAGTCCCAGGAACAGGCCCCACACATGCGAAGCCCCAGGCCCCAGGACAACTCCCAGGCGTAGATAAAGATCACATAGATGGGCACCCGCTTCCAGGTGCCCCAGCCACGACTGTAATGAAGATGGAAGTAGAGTTTCTCCACCACAAAACTACAACTGCCATACATGAAGAAGGACCAGAGCGACGTGTGTCCACCGCTGGCCCCGTCCCCCTGCCCCAGCACATTGAAGAAGAAAGTGAAGAAGATCTCATCCAGAAAGCCATGCATTCCAAAGAAAAGGAAGCGGAGGAAGTCTGGTAGTCCTTGGCTAGGGGCTCCTTCGGCGCCCTTGGGGCCGCGGGGTCCTTGTCGCCGGCCACCAGCCTCCAAAAGGACTCGGGCGTCCGGGGCTGCCGGTAGCGTGTCCCTGGTTTGCTGCTGGCGCTGCCGCGGGTACCGCAAACGCAGGAAGCGCTTCAGGAACACTTGGCCGTGGTAGAGCGCCAGTACGTACTGCAGCGCCAGGTCCAGCGCCCCCGGCGCCGCCGCCGCGCCCCCCGGCCCGCCGCCTAGGCTGAGCACCATCGCCTGGCCCGCCAGGGTCTGCAGCCCCACGTGCGCCCAGGGGTAGAGCAGGAAATTGAAGAGGAAGGCGCTGGGGCAGCGCGGCCGCTGCAGGTAGAGCTGCTCCAGGGCGAAGTGGGTGAGCGAGTGCAGGAGGCAGCGGTAGGGCGATGAGAAGCCCAGCATCCGCAGGTCCAGGCTGCGGGCGAAGCGCCTGGCGGAGGACACCAGCACGTCCAGGGTGATGCCGTGCATCCCGTAGAAGTACAGGCGCATCCAGGCGGGCAGCGCGCCGCGCTCGGCCGGAGCTTCAGCAGCGGACAGCGGCTCAGAGCTGCTGGCCGCTGCCTGGCTGCGCAGCCCGCCGGGAGCACCGGGTCTCCGGGTCGCGCCTCCCCTCCGCGTGGGCCCCTCACACGCCACGTCGCTGCCCGCCATGGGCTACTCAGGTGTCCGGGGCCGAGTGCCCGAGCCCCGCACCTCCTCCCGGCCGCCGGCCGCCCCCGGGGGGCGCGCACGTAGCTCTGTCCGGATCAAGGTCTCCGGGCGCTCGGGGGACGCGCCGGTCGCCCGGGCCACTAGGAGTCCCCGGTGCCGTGGCCCCGCCGCGCCCTCCTCTCCAGTCCAGGGCGAGGTGCCGCCCGCCCGCTCCCGCGATCACCCTGTGCGGCCTAAGGAATGGCCCGGCCGGGCTAGGGGAGATGATGCCGGGGCTGCAGGGAAGAGAGCCGAGGCTGGTGGCAGCCCCATCCCCTCCACGGCTCAGCCCCGCCGCCTCTGCCGCAGGCTCCGGGAGCGTTACGCGAGCGGAGACGGCCCTTCCCCCGGCCCTTCCCATACCCCTCTCCGCCCGGCTCGACCTCTCCCGCCTTCCAGGGCCCCCGCCCCGCCCAGCCTCCCGCGCCAGGGCTTACAGGGGTCGGCTCCGAAAGGCCCTGCGCGCCGCCGGCCGGGTCCCCTCTGGCCATCTCTGCAGGCCCCGGGCGAGTGCTGCGGGGGGGCTCCCGTTGCGTTGGTGGCGGCAGTGGAGAACCCCCTAACAGGTGTGAAGACGAACTGTGGGGCATTCCCGGTATCGTGGAAGCCAGGGCCAGGCCTTGGCTGGCGGAGACAAATGGCCAGGTGCCACCAGCCGGAGGCCGGGCCCAGGACCAAACTGTGGTACTGTATATTTAATGTCCTTATGCAAAGCCAGCTGTGTCCCAGTCACAGAGTGTTAACTGGAGACTCCACGCCTGCCTGCCCAGAGCAGCCTGCATCCGAGTGCTGCCCCAGGCCGGATCCTCTTTATCAGTCTTTGCCTAAGTTAGTTTACTCAGAGTCAAGCCCAGCAGAATTAAAAAAAAAAAAAAAAAGACTTAAGGCCAGTCCTGCTGAGTTGTGCCCTGGCTATAGAGGGACAGGAGTCCCCTCCCGAGGACAGTGTGCTAGCTGCTCCTGGCACAGACAAGGGCTGGTTTTTTCTTCGTGAAGAACTAGGTCATCTCAGAAACACAAAGTGAAATAGAGCGCCAAGCTTTTGCTTTTTCTGTCTTTTGCCCCCTCCCCCACTTCCTGCTTCCTCCTTCAGGCCTCCTAGCCTCCCTCATCCCCCTCCCTGTTTCCTCTCCCTCTTCTCTCCTCCTCCCTCCCCTCTTGGTCTTAGGTAGAGAGGGTGGAGGGATCTTTGATATAAATTATATCATTAACGATCCCCTCTCCCAGTTCATGTATAAGCAGGCACTAGAGAATAATTTTACTCTGTCAGGAGTTCAAATCTTCCCTGGATACAAAGCTTTATGGAGATGTTTTTCTTTTGGAGAACCAACATTCTCTGGTAGTTCTATTTCTGGAGCAACCTTGAGCCTTCTTTCCCCCTTATTCATTAAACCGTTTAAACTACTGTCCACGGTAGCCATGTTGTTGTTGAGTCAGCTAAGAGAGCAAACGAAAACAAACCGCTCTCCTGATGACAGTCTGAAGTTAAAGGAAGGCGTTTTCTCTCAGCTGTACCAGCAAGTTGTTTCTTCTGCTGACTTTGAAGTCGTCACACTAAGGACAAAAGTGTCAGGTAGCAGACTCAGCGCTGCCGTGGGACTGGAACAGGGCTAGGTACCCAAATTCCTGAACACCCAGAGGAAGAGGAGAAGTGCGGTAAGATGCACATTCTCTTTAAAAGATGAATAATCTGGTTGGAGCGATAGGAAAGAACCTGCCAGGCTTGATGGGGCACACCTGTAGTCCCAGCAGCCAGGAAGCTGAGGGAGTTCATGCCAGCTGGGACTACACAGTGAGGACTCCTCCCTTGAAAAGCAAAAACAGAAACAAGCAAAACACAACAAACACAGCAACAACAACAAAAACCAAAGAGAAAGACTTGAAGTGATGTGAAACAGTCCATTATACTTACGATAAATATTAATAATAAATATTGTGATGGCCTAGTACGCCACACAAAGAGAAAAACTGCTTTTGACTTATTTTGTTCGACTTCCAAACAACTTCTCTTTCACTGGACCATTGCTCTTCAGTCAAAAGAAAGCACTCCATCACAAGTACAGTACACACCCACCCATTCAGCTGTGGTAGGTTAAACTTCGACTGCTTTAAAAGAGTAAATCAAACTTCAGAGGTATATATGTCTTCTGTTGTCACGTTTCCAAAGAATGCAGAGAAAACTGGCCAAGTATGTAGGGAAGTCTTTTGTATTAAAGAACTGAGCTTCTAAAAGTGTATGCATGCTTTAGAGACAGGGTCTGACCTTGAACTTGTAATCTTGTGTCAGCCTCCGGAGTGCTGAGGTTACTGTCATGTGCCAGCACTCCTCTTACTGATATTCTGATTCTGCCATTAAAAAAAAAATTCTATTTTTGTATGCTATATGTGTTCAGTAAAATATTAGTATATAAGGTATTTGTAAACTTTACATGCTTATGTGTATGTATAGTTTATGCTAAATTTTTAGTGGAAGGTATAGAGTAAAAAGTTGGGAGCTCACTATTGTCAGGTGTGACATTCTATCAAGTGAGAGAGAATTCTGGAAATCTTATTATTCTGGGCCTCTCCCTGAAAAGTTCCTATTTTCCTTAAAGTGATACAACACAAAGATAAGCAGATGCAAAGTCAAAATATAAGCACAGTTGATGTCTGCTTTTCTCCATGTTTCTTTCATAGTTTCGTTGCAGTCTCCATTATAATACCTTAGAAACTGAAAAAGAAGCCAGTAAGTATAAGACACAAGGAAATTGAAATTAGACTGCTCTTAGTTCTTTTAATTCAGTGCCTCCTTAAAAACAAGTTGTGAAGAGTCAGCTCAGGGCATTATTCCACTTAAACAGAATATCCGAGGCTGGACAGTTTTAAAGAAAAGAAGTTTATGTAACTCGAGGATGGCACTGGATTTTGCTGGGCCCTGTCAATGCCTCATGGCAGAGAACATGACAATGGTGGGGGTGGGCACAGAGGAGATCGGGTAGTGAGACAGGAAGCCAGAGGGACTGATGGGTCAGACTTCCTTATAATAATTACTCTTTTAAGGAAAACCCAACTGAGAAGAGCAGCATTGGTGTCTCCTGAGGGTCTTCTGGAGATGCTCAGCTTTCAGAATGCTCTTCTCTCACCGTTTCCATCACCTTGTAATCCACTCACACTGGGGAGCAGTCTCCCAGATGTGTGGATTACACACATTACCACAGTAATAATGCCAACTTCTGTTTCTGCTTTATCTTCTAATTCTTCTTTGTTGTTTTAAACACCTCGTCGCTATATTTGCCAAACATTTATTTTAAAACTACAGAATGGGTTTAATGATCCATGAACATTTTAGAATTAAAATCCTCACATCAGTATCTCTATGAATGTAAAATGCTTCAAAGCACTGTGTGTACGTGTGTGTGTGTGTGTGTGTGTGTGTGTGTGTGTGTGTGTGTTGTCTTTCCTCATGCCAGGAGCCAAAGCTGACAA
Organism: Peromyscus eremicus; assembly: GCF_949786415.1. NCBI lineage: Eukaryota > Metazoa > Chordata > Mammalia > Rodentia > Cricetidae > Peromyscus > Peromyscus eremicus. The sequence goes on from NC_081418.1 coordinate 36,727,612, forward strand.
AATAAATTTGTAAACTCAACACGTTCTTTGGAGATGGTGACATGGTTGTAAGGGGAATGCAAAGGAAGAATCAGAAAGCTACAATGAAATAGCATCTGCTTGAGGTTGCTTGGGTGTAAGGAGAGCTGCTCAAAGAATGCTTCAAGGGGCCCACTCCTCGAGAGGGAGCCCATGCCTGATACTGCTTGAATGGCCAGGAACCAGAGACTGGAAAGCCCAGAGACCTAGGGTAGAACCAAACACAACTGGTCTAAAAAAAAATATGAAATGATTCGTAATGATCTTCTGCAATACTTGTAGGTTGGTGCCTTGTCCAGTCACCATCAGAGGGGCTTCCTCCAGCAGCAGATGGAAGTGGGTGCAGAGACTCACGGCCAGACATTATACAGAGAGAGAGAGAGAGAGAGAGAGAGAGAGAGAGAGAGAGAGAGAGAGAGAGAGAGAGAGAGAGAGCCTAACTTGGAGGCCTCCATTGTGTCCCTCCTGTTTGGAGAAGCTTCCAGAAGAGGGAGAGGGAAGACTGCAGGAGTCAGAAAGGATAGAGGGCACCAGAAGAACACAGTCCACTAAATCAAATAAGCAGGGCTCATACTGGCTCACAGAGACTGAAGCACAGCACGGGCCTACCTGGGGCTGCACCAGGTCCTGGGCATATATGCTGCAGCTGTTAGCTTGGTGTTTTTTGAGGGACTCCTAACAGTGGGAGTGAATATGTCTCTGACTCTTTTGGCTGCTCTTGGGACTCTTTTTCCCCTTGTTCAGTCGCCTTGCCCAGCTTCAGTGTGAGGCTTTTGCCTTGTCTGAATATATTTTGTTTTGCTGTGTTTGGTTGTTGTCTCTTAGAGGCCTGCTCTTTTCTGATGGAAGATGGAGGAGGAGTGGATCTGGGGTAGAGGGGAGGTGGTGGGGGTCTGGGAGGAGTAGCGGGAGGGGAAACTGTGGTGGAGATATATTACATGAGAGAAGAAATTTTAATAATATTTTAATAGTAATAATAATAACAACAAATGCTTCAATGTATTGCTCTTTGATATATGGTACAGGCTTCTTTGACTTCAAGGATTAAGAAAGTGTCTGAGTAAACATGTCTGTACAGGTATAATAGATTATGTGAGGCCAGTACCTTATGAGACTGGTCAGCTTGGCTATAAAATGATAGAAACACTGCAACTAGACTAGCCAGTGTGACTAGAAAGTAATACGAGAATGAATAGAAGGCCCTGGTACTTCAGAGGATTGTGATTTCTGGTGATTTGTTCCTAGTGGCCACAGGTTCAAGGCTGTTGTGGTCTTTCAGATCACCATGCAAGACTTCAGTGCACTTTGAAAGATCTGAAGGAAAGTGCTTGGAGAACAAAGAGCTGAAGAAAGTCCAAAGGAAGTTGAACAGGCTAAGACATGATGAGTAACATTTGGCTTGCACCTACCTCTGTACATAACATAGGTTTCCTTATCCATAGTAAATCGTAACCTAATCTGACATAAATATATTGTGAATTACTCTTGTAACAAGTAGCTGAGTCTCAGCCAACCACACGTGTGACTCCTGCTCAGCCTCCTGACTTTGACTTTCTTTCTTTCTTTCCTTCCTTCTTCCTCCCTCCCTCCCTCCCTCCCTCTCTCTCTCTTTCTTTCTTTTTCTTTCTTTTATTCTTCCCTCTTTCCTTCCTTTCTTCCTTTCTTTCTTTCCTCTTCCTCCTCTTCCTCCCTTCTCTTCTGTCCTGGGGACCCAACTCAGGGATTCAAGCATATTGGGCAAACACATCCCAGCCTTATGGCTCCATTGCTCACATCTCCGTCATTGTTGCTTTAATAATAAAACATTTCCTTTTAATTTGATACTGTCCTCTGTGCCCTGCCCTGAGAGCCACACCTGGTACTAAAGTCGAGGAAGAAGACAAGGCATGTTCTTTGTCCCGGGTACTGTGTGGGTACAGAGACCCAGGTGAATCTGGAGGGACCTTAGGGAAGATCACCATAAGACATCTCAGAGGTCAAATAGATTTACAAATTTTACTTTGCTTTTACAAAATGTAATTTATGATAGCTAGCTGTGCTTTTCATTAGCAATTCAAGATAATTACTAAAAATAAGTAAAATAATGAAATGTAAATAAATAGGTAAAGATAATGAACACTTCAAAGTTTATAAACCTTAATGAAAAGTTAAGGAATTAGTTAAAAGTACTAAAACATTAATCATTGATCATAAGTTTTACCTGCTTCAGCATCTCAATATGATATTGAGAAGCTAAATGCATTTAGGTCTGTTAATAAGTGTGTAAAGTTTCATATGTAAAAAACTTTGTCTAGAAATGTTGTCCACACAATGGTAGGGCACAACTGCTTAGGGTTAAAATTGCTATTAATATATAGTAATTAAATGAGAAACAAAGGAAATGTCATGTAAGGAAAGCGAAGCATGTTTTATGGAAGTTTATGAATATATGGATAGATATATTTTGTTGTGGGAAAAAGAAAGGGGTTTTGCTCTAAGGTAGACTGAATCACATGTTCCCGTGTGGTCTGAGACGGAAATCACATGGATGGGGATTGAAAGCTGTGAAGCATTGTGAGTAATTTGCAGAGAATGATTCTTATAAATTATTTACCTTGTAACTGACTTGGCTATTATTAGAAGGAAATAAGTGATTTTTTTTTCTTTTTTTTTCAGTAAAAATTGAGTCTTGACATTGGAAGTCAAACGATACATAGAGTTTTATCCTGTGTTGGAATGATGCTAACATTTTCCTGGAAAATCATTGATTTGGTCTCAATAAAATGTTTTTCAGTTCCTTCTATTAAAAAACACATTTCTGAATAGTTGGTTTGTATTGCTTCTTTCTGTGTTTATGAATGTTCTTTTTCTGTGTTTTATGCTCTTATCTTATGCTTTCTTACTTAAGAAAACTTACCTTTCTCATTAAAAGAGAGGGTTTATTTTTCCATAACTATATGACTTCCTTTGAAACCCACCGAGGTTTCCTAAGAAAATGATTGGACCACGGGCCTGAGTACCAGGTGTTTGGAAGGGTCTGCACTTGGCTGTATCCAGCAAGGGGGAGGTCTTTTGCTCCATCCCTTGGCAATGTTATAAAAAGCCCTTTTGAATAAAGTTCTGGGCCTGTGGATAAGGATCCAGGCCCACTCAAGGCTATCCTGTGTTTCTCTCTGTTTCTCTCCCCTCTATACTTCTATCTGAGTCTCTTATCCCTTGCTCCTCAAGAGTCCCTGGGGTAAATAAATGTGGGAGCTAGTCTCCCACAGACTTCTCTGGGCTTTTCCTCTTAAATATTGGGTTTTATTTCATTGTAGTCTGTGGTCTTATTTTGACAGATTGAACAAGCCTTCCAAAACGGAATTCTAAATAGAAATCCTTCTGAACTTTAATGAAGTTTAGCACTTCAGAGAGTCCTACATAGAAAAGATCACCAAAAGACATTATATTGAAATTTTGTCTTTAATATGTTTATATAGATATGTCATTAACGTAGGGCCCAAAATTTTCATGAGATCCCTAGAAAATTGAGATATCTTGGCATAATATGACTCATCATAATTCTATTTGTTAAATTTTATGTGCCATAGAAATAAAAAAGCTCTTTGATTTTTAACCATGGCTGTGTTAAGTCTTTTCCACAGTTAAATTCCTTTCTTTTGGTGCAGTTTTGGAAGTTTCTGGAAACATTATTATCACAAACTATAGTGTTTTAAAGGAGGTTTATAAAAAGGATGAAAGAACCCTAACAGATGTAGGTTTCTAGTAACCTAGAATGGATTAGGAATTTTTGCAGACTCTAATAAAGAGAAAGAATGAAAGAGTGCTAGAAGAACTGACAAGGAAGAGTTATGGGTTTCTGTAGGTTGTTTGTGGTTGCTGTTGCTTGCCTTTTTTGTGCTCTGGATCATATCCAGGTCTTTGTTTATGATTAGTGAATCTTCTACAGTTGAGTTAAATCCCTAGCCCCTTTCATGAATTTTCTTTATGTGAAGTGTTGCTAATTGTTTTAAGATTTTTCTAGATTTATGGTAAATATTTTTTAAAATTTAAGCTATCTGTGGTTTATTAGACTGTAGTTTTGGTGAGTGTTTTTTAGTTTTATGACCCACCCATACACTGAACAGGATTCTAAACTCTTCTGGCTCTCTCTAATTCATTATTTTCATCTTTCATCTCTCCAAGTATGGTTGAGGACTATTTGCACTGTTTCTGAAGCCATACAAGCCAAAGCTGGGCAACTTCATATAAATTTCAAGGGATAAATCTCAAGGCAGGTGCATAGGCTCTACAGAGTTCAATGAAATGGCCCGTTCACTAAACAATGCAAAGGCTGTTTGCATTGAAATATGAAAATGAAGTGACTTGTGTCAACCATAACAAAGGAATATAAAAGCTGCCAGGTTTTGAAGGAAGGGCTCACAAAAGACTATTCTAGAATCATATCCTGGTACAAAGGCCAATGTAACCATAACAAGTAATACTTACGCAAGAATATCTGCCCAACAACTGTCTGTTTACTTTCAGACTGGTGCCACCTTTGCCAAAGATCTTTTTGAAACAGCTCCTGTGACTCTATCCATTTCTGCCTTTGGTATCTCCATATCTCAATACCTTTGGGAATACTCCTTATTTACTATGAAATGCACATTCTCACTTTAATTGTATTCTATATACAAATATATTTACATTAAAATAAATCTCAGTTGTTATTTATGTTGACACCAAAGACATTCATTCTGTTATCTTGGGATGTGAAGTTTCTGAGTTCACGGTGTGAGCAACTTTTCCTAAAGCCACACACAGCCGAGACTCCCTATCAGATGAGACCTTTTCACTTGCTCACTTCGCTTTGCTGATGCCTTGCTCCTCTGCTTGGCAGTGGTCACCTCAGTTACAGAATTTCACAGTCAGTCACATCTGCAGGCAATGAGCCAATTGTCACTCCCTGCTTTAGATGAAGCATTTCAATTGTGGATCATTTGGGGCTACCTAACTGCATGGGGGTAGGGCACAATTGAAAGGTTTTGAAACATGCCACAGGCAAAATAAATTCAAACTCAGACATGAAATAAATCCAAGTTATTTCTGGCAATGCTTTCCCATGTTGTATCACACAACATCTCTGCAGCCTTTGCTCTGGACACGTAACATGCACTTGGCACTCTGCTTGCCATCACATCACACAGCGTTGACACATGCTACCTGAAATGCCTTGACATAACTGGAGACTTTGCATGTTGTTAATAACAGTTTGTTTTTCTGTACATGCGAGGTGGTTCTTGTACTTAGCTATGGAAAAATAAGGCTTTTAATGTTGTCCTGCCCTCATTCCTTAGCATGTAATTAGTATATCTTTGGACTGTGGTGGGTTAGAATGCTTCATTTTAAAAGTTGGTCTTTGGCCGGGTGGCGGTGGCACAGGCCTTTAATCCCAGCACTCAGGAGGCAGAGGCAGGCAGATCTTTGTGAGTTCGAGGCCAGCCTGATCTACAGAGTGAGATCCAGGATAGGCACCAAAACTACATGGAGAAACCCTGTCTCGAAAAACCAAAAAAAAAAAAAAAAAAAAGTTAGTGTTAGAATTGCTGGTTTGAGTTCCATAAAACAAAACAAATAAAAATCATCAAATTAATTTGGGCTTGAGATTAGGATAGAATTTTCAAAAACTTTTGAAATGTCTAAAAACATACTTCTGCATTTTGTTCTATGTATTTATGGGTCCCAGTATTGACGACTATAAAATCAAAATATCAGTTACAAAAAACTTGAAGATAGTCTGCCTTATAGTATCAAATATTTACCCAACATTTAACTCTTTATATAAAAGTAAATGAGAATATTCTCATAAGTATGATTTCATCTTTAATAATTATATGTTAGTGAAAATTATTTTCAAACAAATTTCCATATGATTCACTGTCACTAGATATCTGATTTATATACATGCATACCCTGGGTCACAAAAGAATTTCACAGGTGGAAATGGATTAAGAAGTCCTGCTTTCGATAGCCCGCACTCTGCCTGGACCAAAAAACATCGAACAGTGGCCACTGCCTCTTCCTTTACAGGGATAACTATATTAAGTTTAAATTAGAGGCTCAGTTGCAAAATATATTAGTTAAATGAATGGGAGGCTGTTTGGTCCATTCTTCAATGAATTCAAGTTTAGTTCAATTGGGGACCATGGGTAAGGAGCATAGTCCAAACTCTCAGTATTAGATTTAATCACAATTATAACAATGTTTCTCTCATTTTTTATTGGCTCAAAATCAGTGTTGTGTTTGCATGCAGCCCTGTATTGAACATCAGGTGATCTCTCTGACTGTAATGACAAAAACTCAAAGATAGAAATGGAATGATTTTTTTTTCCTATTTTGGCTTTAATTTTTCACCCCCTTCTACACTGGCTGATTTTGGATTGTTTATTAAAGTAAGCCTTGACTATTTTTTCAAAACGCTAACATCAAAAACATGAATTACTGCGAGAATCTATAGACCCACGAGTGACATGTTAGACTGGAAACTCAAAATGAGAAGAACTGAGAGTAGTGTTAAGCCTTAATCTTGGGTCATACTTTTATCCAGTTGATGACCTATCCAAAGGGGAAGGCCATGTCTAACAAATACGGGAGACCATGCTTTATGTGTTTCTGCATTAGGCTGCGACAGATTAGAATTAAAATAGAGTCATTCATGTTAAGTAGCACATAATCAAACTGAAAAATTTTGGAAGCAAGTAGAGTCCTGAAAGGAAGTTCTCTCTGATTTAAACGTTACTACTACTACTGCTACTACAAGTGCCATTACTACTGCTAATATTCTGATTTGTCCCCTTGAAATCCCGCCCCTTGGCACCGCCTTGAGTCCTGATGTAAAAGCTTCATTTTAAGGAAAAACTCCTCCCCTTCTTCTCTCTCTTTGGCCTTTTCTCCCAGGAGGTGTGCAACCCCCTCCCTCCCTCCCTTCCTCTCTCTCTCTCTCTCTCTCTCTCTCTCTCTCTTCTCTGTCTTTCTGCCTTTCTGCCTTTCTGCCTCTTCCTCTCTCTATTATAATAAACTCTCCACGTGGATGCAGGGTCTGGGTTGGGAATTACTGGCCACCATCCGCCATCCCCGAGTGCATCTGCCCAGCATGTTTCCCTACATGCGTGGGATACCCTCGGGGGTCTCCCCCTCTCCATGTAATAGTTCATAACAACCACCACCACCACCAGCAACCATCACCATCTAGAACCTGGAGAAACCTGGTGTCCAGCAGTGGCTTGAGTTCTTTCCACTCTACCTTGTTGGGCTGGTGCAGTCTTACAAAGCCCACTGTTAGACTATTGCTGCTCAACTCTGAGAGCAAGGAAGTTCAATTAGTGATCTGTGATGTGTTCAATCAGTGTCTCAAAGTGGAAAGAAAGCCTTAGAAAACAAAGGCCCAAAGTATGAGGCTGACCAAAAGATGCTGTTGCTGATAAAAAGGCTGTTTGGGGTTAGTCAGGGTTGCTCTAAAGCTGTGTTTGAACATATTTTAAGTTTGGCCTGAAGGTGTACATGGTGAACTGTAACCCGCTTTTGTAACCAGCAGCTGGTTCTTAGCTAATCACAAGTGGCCATTCGTTCAAACCAGGTTCAAATAGAACAGACCCAAGCTGTAACCATCTTCCCTGTCCCTGTAGCCCATTTCCATTTTCTGTATGTCACTTCCTTTTTCCCTGGCTATAAATACAACATGGCCATGTGGTAGGACAGGATTCTATACCATTTTTGGTCTGGACAGTTTCCAAATCTCAAATTGCTACAAAACCCAATTAAGATCTGCAGAAGTTAAGCCCGTTGGAAATTTGTTTTTAAACAATTCTGGCAACTGTAAAAAGATACTGAGTCAGTGGTGACTCTTTAGGTCCCTTCAAGGACAAAGAGATGTCTTTTCAGCCCTTAAGGTTTGTGAGTCCCTCTGGGGCTACCCTGAACTCTTTTTGCATTGAGCCTACCAATGATTGGTTTTCTACTTTTAAATTTGTATTTATTTACGTGTGTGTGTGTGTGTGTGTGTGTGTGTGTGTTTGTGTGTGTGTGTGTGTGTGTGTGTGTGTGTGTGTGCATATTCATGTGTTTAGGCAGGAGTGTGTGTGGTGGCAGAGGTTGATATCAGGAGTCTCTCACAGTTGCACTGATTTTATTTATTGAGGCATGACCTCTTACTTGAATACAGAGTTAACTAATGGAGCCAGTCTAGCTGTCCAGCATTGCCTGTTAACAACGCTCTGTCATTGTATCCCGAGCTCTGGAGTTGCAGGAGGGTTGACAATTCCTACAGGCATGTAATATGGGTTTGGGGGATCAGAAATTTGGTCCTCAATCTTAAGATGCCAGTGTTTTACCCACTGAGCAATCTCCTCAGCTATGTTATTGGTTTCCTAATTAGTTTGTGTTGGGTTGGAACAGTTGACTTGAGGCTGATGTGTTAGTTTATGTGGTAAGAAGGTGTTAGTGACTGACAGTTTATTGACAAAACTGTAGTTTAAAGGGAAATGGAAAGGAATTGCAAACAGAGGATGTTATGTGACATCAGGCCACAGAGGCATAGGTGTGTGTTTCTTTCCTTTTGTTGTACCATCAAAGAAGGACGCCTCAAGTGTCTGTCTGAGTCAAACAAAACCCAGCAGTAAATGGTGATCCATTGTGTGAGAAACATCAGCTGTACTGCTCAAGAGGACCTCAGAGGCTGCTGTAGCTTGAGGGAGCTGTTCGCCTCTTTCCCCAGTGTATATCCTGGAGATTGGACCCAGGTCCTCGGGGTGGCCACAAGTGCCTTTCTCCATTGAACCGTTTCACTGGCTCTATACCTCCTTCTGATGACCTACTTAATGCAGAATCACACTGATACATAGATTTCCTTACTTTTTCTGGTCTCAGGCTCCCTCTTTGAGCTTCTTATGTCCTCCAAATGTCAATGTGAATTTCAGGCCTTTTCTTCTTCTTGGGAAGTTCTTGGAGCTCCCTTTCCCCTCTAAGAGATGCTCTCTCAGGCTGAAGTTATTTCTCAACTCTCACCATAGGTTTCTGTTAATTCAGAAAGCATTTTTGGTTTTGTTTTTAAAGGTAGCAAAGTGCTCTGGGAGAAGTTCCTTAATCAGTTTTGTCTTGAGTGCTATGCTATCCAGATTAGCAACTTTCTGTTGCAAATCTGTCAGTCCCTTGCCATGAGTTGCTAGGGCCACTTTGCCCTCCCAGTTTATCCATTATAAGTTTCAAGGGAAGCATACAATTCTGAACAATGCTTCTTTTCTACATCAGTAAAGGATTTAACCGCTAACAGAAATTTATCAGAGACAAACTACACCATGCATTAAATGACATTACTTCTTGAATATTTATTATATTTAAATATATTTAATACATTCATAATCACAGTAAATATTTATATAATTAGATATAATATATAATATATATTAATATACAGCAACGATATATTAATATAAAATATTCATATAATTAATGTTATTAATATTTAATAATAATTTAAAAAGTAATTTCATCAACACCTTATAGCTAATAACCTAAATAAAGTTGCGAAGCTACTTCCAAGCAGACACCAAAACTCATTTGTGCTGCCATGAACTTCATATTCAAGCCACCCTGAATGAACTGCGGTTTACAGATTCAATGAAAAAGACATCAGCTCTGTTTCTTGTTCCTCCAAGGGACAATAAAATATACCAACTTATTACCTCTCCCCTATCATTTCCCTTAACTATCATGCATTTCATTTTAATAAACTCTTTATAGTAAGTTTTAGTATTTTCCCTACACATTAACTTAATTTATTTAATCCTCTTTTCTTAAGGATTTCTTTACAGCTTTGTAGATGACTACGCATTATTCTAGAGATTTCTGCTGTGACTAAACAAGTACCTAAGCTAATAATTGAGAAGAGGTCTGGTTGGGGTCATGGCTTCAAAAGTTTTGGCTCACAGTCGTTTGTTGGGCTTGTGGCAAGGTAGAACCTTATGGCCAGGGGAAATGTCCCTTCTGCCCTTTGAACATTCACTGGACTAAATGATTAAAGAAAGATTGCATAGAAAAAGCCATGCAAATACGTTAGTGCAAGAAAACAGAGTTTAACCATTGTAATATCAATTCAAAAGCGTGCACATACATCTTTTCGTAGGAAAAGGGTAGATTGGGGAGTGTAGGAGTTTTGGGAGGTTGCAGATGAAAAAAGAGTGGGGGAGCGAACACTTCTAGAGACTGAAAACAGCTTGTAAAAGCATTCTCTTTAGCATTTGAGCCCAAGAATCAGACATTATCTTGCAACGGAGTCCACCCAAATCTGGTAACACGCTTCATCCTTCCTTTCTGAAACAGATGATGATATTTCATGGTGAGGATGGAAGACACTTGTGCTGCCTGCTGCATTCTGGCCAAGATGTACACAAAAGAAGCCTGGAGAGAACCTCTCTCTGCACTGGGGTGGGTAGAAGCAATGCGTACTTCCAGGAACCCTAACTCTGTAGTTGCTTTTAAAATCATTGAATTTCCTTTAAATAAAATGCCCAGCATGCCTAAGCCATGACATTTTTGTTGCCTTCTCTGTGTGAGTCCCACCACGGTTGTATTTCATACATTTGTTGTGCATCTACTGAATGCTAGTGTTCTGCTGTGAGCTGAAGGTGAAGCTGAGTCCAGGGTGGATCTCTTTCTCACTAGGATTGTAGTTTAAGCTGAAGTGTTAATTTTTAATCATTGCAAACAAGATGATACATTTTGGCGGATGATATGTATAGCGCTGTAGGCGTAGGGAGCTGGAGAGATCTGATTTGATGCCAGCACATGAGGATTGCCAGGTCTTTTCCACATAAATAAGAACCCAGCAGCCAACTTCCCTGATGTACACAGAAAGCCAGAATATGTGCTGGCTGATGTTCATCTTTGTTTGGTCCCTCTTGTCACTTCTGCTGTGGAGGTAGGTAGGGGGTCTGTAGGGATGAGTAGGATTTCCTTGTTCCTTCCGATGGAGCTGAACTAACAAACTGAACATCTGCTCTCTTGCACTACCGTGTCTCGTCTGCTCTGGAGGTTGATTTTATGGTAAAACTTCCCTCCATTAGTCACCAGGAATAAAGTCAACACACTTCATATTTTAACACCTACTTATTGCACTTACTGTTTTTTCAATCCTCTCATTTGATCCTCTATCTTGATGACATTTTTTTTTTGTTTCAGAATTTGTGATTATCAAGTAAAACAAAAACTATGACTTGCTGAGATTAACAAACCATGTTAGTGATAGAGTTGTTTCTTAGGATCCAAAAGCAACTCTGTTCAGACCATATTGTCATTCTTTAGAATTCTTCTCTTAAGTGAAAGGTGACATATGCCCACCATGGCTGTTTGCAACAAGCTGGTTGATGATTTGAATTATCTTGGCCTATTCAAGGCACTATAACAAATTACTATAAATTGACTGACCTAGGAGTAATTAATGACCTATAGACATTTATTTTTTTCATAGTTCTGAAGGCTAGAAGGTTCACAACAGGATACTAGATTTGCTGTCCATTGAGGATCTGCTCCAGGTTCAGGAACCTATGGCTTTGTTGTCCTTACCTGGTGTGTGTGTGTGTGTGTGTGTGTGTGTGTGTGTGTGTGTGTGTGTGTGTGTGTGTGTTGATGAAATGAGAGATCTGTCAGGGTCTCATTTGTAAAGTCACAAATCCTAATGATACAAACTCCACCCTATGAACTAATTGCCTCCAAGCAGCCCCACCATTTAGTACCATCACGTTGGAGATTAAGACTTCAATGTATGAGGAATGTATGAGGTTTGCAGAGAAACAGACATTCAGCCTACACAGCAGGGACTCACAGGTGAAATTTTTGGTTTTTTTTTTCCACTGAAACTCCTGAAGGCAGATTAAGGAAGCTGAGTCAGTCTTGTTGGCCTCTATCCTAGATATCTTAGACCCTCAGGTCAGGGTGAAGCTATTGAGACAGGATGTTGCCGATTTCCTTCTCTTGGCTGAGCTCCTGGCTCTTCCTTGTTACCTGGTAACAAGGTGGTTTTCTTCCTATGGCTGTAATGAGGTCTGACCTATGGAATCCTGTTTCTTCAGAGGCAGGCCATGTTAGTGACATATCACTCCCTTCTGTGGTTATCACTACTGCAACTCTTACTTTCAGTAATATGTTTTTATTATTATATAGTATGTATGTAGACCATAAATTCTATTTATTTATAATAGTAAAATGTGGATATATAGTTAATATATATATATTTATTAAATAACTATTGAACATTTTTTGTAAGATTGTGTATTTTGTCCTTGTCATATGAAACTAAATATAATGAAGTCTATATAATGCGAGAAATCCATAAAGTCTATTTAATGAGCAAAGGAATTTATTTGGGGGATAAATGAGAGATATATCGTAGGGTCTGGGAAAGCTGAGCTATGTCCCACATTGATTTGCCTGGTCCAAGATCTCAACATCCAATACCATGAGGAAGTGAAGAGAGAGCATGTAGCTAGAGTTTTCCTGCCTGGCCCACAGTCAGGACAAATCTCTCTCACCCACCAGTCCCACAGCCGCTTAGACCCAACCAAGTAAACACAGAGACTTACATTGCTTACAAACTGTATGGCCGTACCAGGCTTCTTGCTAACTGTTCTTATATCTTAAATTAATCCATTTCTATAAATCTATACCTTGCCATGTGGCTCGTGGCTTACCGGCATCTTCACATGCTGTTTGTCATGGTGGCAGCTGGCAGTGTCTCTCACTCAGCCTTCCACTTCCCAGAATTCTTTTCCTCCTTGTCCCACCTATACTTTCTCCTGCCTGACTACTGGCCAATCAGTGTTTTATTTACTAACCAATCAGAGCAACATATTTGCCATACAGAACATCCCACAGCAAAAGCATCCCAGGAATCCTGAGTGGCCATGCCCCAGGGTCATGTACTTTAAGGTCATAGGCAGGGGTAACAGTTACCTGTTACCTCACTAGGAGTGGTGCTTCAAGGTCATAGCTAGAACAACTACCCACTACATCTATATCATCTTCAATTGAAAATATAGATATTATAAATGATATAGTTGTCTACTGAAGAACTCATAAATAAATAAAAGTGAAAAGTAAAGTAAGTAACTATTACACATGACAACACAATTTAGAACAACTGTTAATATTTTTGTATAATTTTTTTTTTACCATGTTATGGCATTAACAAAAGGAAGTCATGGTGCACATCCTTCTACAATTTGTAATTGGCTCTTGTTACTTATTTATAGTTTGGGAGCATTTCTTCATTTGGTAGCATCATTGGTAGTGACTGTATAGCATTCCTTTGCTCAGATATTCTAGAATCTGTTCAGCTGATCCCTAGAAGGGATTGCTGTGTTGTGAACATTGAAGAGGCAAGGAGCCTTTCCACAGTCATGTTTATTCACCTAGAAATCATTCTTAAAATTTCACTGAGAAGGGGGAGGCTGGGGGGTGGATGGGAAGAGGGAAGGGGGGATCTTTGATTGATGTGTAAAATGAATGAAAAAAATTTTCTTAATAAAAAAATAAATAAAAAATTCACTGAAAGATCAAAGTTACACCTTTTAAGCCCGTGTTTGTTGTTAATAGATAGCCCTCCAAAACTCTTAATGGAAAAACTATTTTTATAGAATTAACATTTGCCTTTGATGGGACCAGGGAGTTGTGGGTGAGAGATAATTTTTCAGTTGAGTCTTAGTGTTGAGAATGTATACATCATGGGGTGCATTGCCATGGGTCATACTGAGTCAACTGTAGTAAAGGTAGTCTTAGAAAAAGTAATTTTGAATATATAAATATAAATTTGCCATTTAAATCATAAGCTGTAACTTCCAACCGACCATGTACAAAATTCCCTACTTCTCTCATACTCTAAAACAGATGCATCCATCCCTTCATTTCCTCCTTTGCCTTTCATTTTGGAGACACACAAACATTTTTGTGCCAGATATGCCACAAACAAAGCATAATATTTGCTTTCAGCTGCTCAGTCTAGGAAGAGAGGTGTATGAGTGACTAGCAACCGTGGAGCTACTGGCTAACACAGACTGAGGCAGAAAGAAAGCACTGTGTGAATTTGCACACTCAGGAAGATCATGGGAGATCCTTTCAACACTCTTCCTGCTCTCTCAACCTTGACCCCCTTAATGCCTCTCTAATATTCAGTGGCTGTTATGCCACTATTTTATTGTCCAATGTCATTTTAAATGTATTTTATAATGTATGCATTCTTCTACCTTTCCATGCTATTGCCTTCATCTAAATCTTCATCACCCCAGGAAGGACCACGCTATCAGTGCAAACTTCCTAAACAGCTGCTTTCAAGATTTCATACTGCAGTCAAAAGAAGCCTCCTAAGGATTTTTATCACCTGTATAAGCAGAAAATGCAAGGGCTTTAGCTTGACAGTGGCATTCAGAAGATCACCCATTTTTCCATGTCCATTTCTTCTACTTTCAAAACCTTTTTTGCATTTCTCCTGCTTGGGAAACTCTTATCCATTTTTTATAACCTATTCATCTTGACCTGCCTTTTATGACTTGCTCCATTTACCTAAAGTGGTTGATGTGTCACTTTTATGAGTTCCCCACTTGCTCCTTTTATTACTGCTGTGGACTTTTCAAAATGTGTCATGGTCAGGAGAGCCATATTGGGAACTCATTCGAATCACAAGTACAGACATAGGACATCACTCATCTTTGGAACCATGTATTAATTTAAATGAGCTGCTGATAGGGTAGTTCTTGAATTTCATTGATATGTAAATGCAGTCCAATAATATTGATGTGAAAGACATCCCATGTATTTTTTTCTACCCCTCCATATTTTATTTTAATAACCAGTGCTGCAGGTAAACTTCCATTTCTTCACCCTCTCCTCTTGCTGGAGAATTCTAGGGAAGGAAGGACCTCTTTGGCATACACCTCTCATATATAATCCTCACTCCTACACATAATTTTGTAGAAGAAAACTGCAAGAGCCACAGAAAGGAAGGAGGGAAAGGAAACCTATGTAGAAAGGAAATGTGTATGCATATATAGTGCATAAATAAGCAGGCCTGGATGCTTATCCCTTTCTTCCTGATCACGTTTGTGGCAAGCACAATTGTGGAAGCCTTTCTCAGTAAGTCTAGATTTCATCACAGAATTCCATTCAGCAAAGTGATCCAGACACTGTTGATCAAAATGAGTTTTCAAGATGAATAAATCCTACTTAGCACCTTTATTTGAGTATGTATACAGGGGAGGAATTCATCTTTGTTTGGGTAAATGTAAAGCATGCAAATTTGCATACAAACATTTTCTGATGATTGGGATAAATGTCTAAGAAGTTCTTTTACTTGTCAAGAGATCCACACAGTACAGAGTTCTCTGAGATCATGAGACTGTTAATAAATTAAATGTATATTTTGAGTTACATACAGCTATCTTTGAAGATTATGTATGATGGGGTGGTAACTAATTTGATTAACCTTGTTGGATTAAGAAATACCTAGGGGATTAGTTAGACACATCTTTGGGTGTGTCTGTGAAGTTATTTCCAGACAGGTTTGCATGGAGAAAGAAGACCCAGCCTGAATGTGAGTGGTTGCATCTTATGGGCTGTGGTCCAGGATATAACAAAAATAGGAAGCCAACAAAGAAGCACCAGTATTTTGTTTCTCTACATCCTGAACTGCTGATGTGCGAAGATGCCCTCCACCTCCACCCCTTCCCTACCATGGTGGACAACTTCCCTGTGATGGTAGACTGTATCTCTTTAAACTGTGGACCAAAATAAATCTTACTTCCCTTAGGTTACTTTCTGTCAAATATTTAGTCATGGCACTAAGACAGTTAACTAATTCATTATGTGACACAAATTTGGTTCCTTTTCCTGTTTATGATTAAACATTACAGAATCCAGAATAAATGGCAAATGAATAGGGTAGAATTTTGTGGCATTCTTAAGTTTTTAGACTTAAGTATTGAGTTTCAATAAAAACATCAGAGTAAAAATCATATTCTTCATGTCAAGGATCCAGGACTAGTTAATACTGCTATGGGCTTCCAACTTATGTATTTTTTTTTGCATTTTATATTACTTTATAGTTGAAAAAGGGTTTCCATGCTCATTATGTCATTGGTTCCAAATCTGCTTCTGATATGTCTCTCATCTACCCCCTTTCCTTTCTAACAATATTATTTGTATAGTATTAGCATTATTATTCCAAGAGTTATTATCTCCAATTTAGTTTTATACAGAATCCCACCTCTACCGATTTCATGCACAAGTTTCTTTGTACCATGTTTCGCTTAATTTGTGTGGAAGTCATTCCAGATATGAACATAAAGATCTCATTTTCATTAACAAGGGATATTGCAAGATTTGTATGAATTATTATTTATCCAAATAAACTCTTACTGATGAAGACTTACATAGCTTTGAATCTTTTGACATGGTAAAAAAAAAATGTTACAATTAAAAACCCTTGAATATAAATCATTCACCTTTGTGGAAATGTATCTTCAGGGTAAACATCAAGCTAGTGTTTAGGTAAAAGGGTGTATATACTTGAAAGTTGTCCTTATAGCAAGCATATTGCTTGTGTCTACTTGCACACTCACCAGCAATTCTGAAGTGGCCTGTTTCAGTACACATTTCCTAATGACAGTTCCTAGACTTTTTCATATTTATGAATATGATGCTATGAAACAATCTTTCACCGTAGTTTTAAGCTCCAATTATTTTATTAGGAGTGAGGTGGTAGGATGAAGTGGGACACTATATATCTTACAGAGAATTATTTCCTTTTCTTCTTTTGGGAAGTATTTGCATCTATTTCTTTCCAATGGGCCAATAATCTTTTATAATACATTGGGAGCAGTTCCTATTTATTACAGAAAATTGTTCTTTGTGTGAGGCACAAGACTCTTTTGAGCCTAAATTTCATGCCCCTGCCACTCTACCAAACAAAGAAAACATCATTTCCAAATATAGTGCCTCAAGGGCTTGTGAATGATTTACATTATTTATTAACATGTAATGATATTTCTTTTTGTTTCTTTCTTCCCTGTAATTAGTTTATAATATTGATGAACTCCAATTTCTCAATTCTCTTGTTTCTTAGAATTGCAAAATGTTCACCAAGAATAACCCAATCTCTCAGAGTGCCCTGCCTGCCAAAAGGGATTTCCTTTTCTTGGAACAAATGAGCATCTCCTGGTACACCTTTGCGATTTTCAGGGATTCGAATCTCTTGATTCTAAGCACTTTGGACCCAAGATTTTTTATTTTCTTTTTAAGTGACAGCCAGTTGTATTCCTTGGATTTGTTTCTCTTCAACCATAACCCAAAGCAATTTCTCACTCTGAACTCATTTTCTGCGATGGTGTACCCATCCTCATTTGCTAATTTTCTGGAATTGTCCTTGTAAAGCAATGAACAAAATCCACCCCCTTCCCCTCTCTTTCCCATGCCCTCCTGTCCACAGATGAATTTTGGAGGATTCTGGCAAACCAAACACAAATTCCCAAACCATAAAGGACAGATTGTAATTGAGAGATCCTTTGTTTTCTTGTTGTTCATGTGGCTTTTGAGCAACAGCACAAAACTCTCTTTGTCTTTGGAAAACAGAAAGAACTTCTTAACTCACCAAGGATTTAAATCTGCTAAAATACAGTGGGTGGGCTAAAGCCTGAAGCCCAGCTTGGGACAAAGGTGGTGCTGTGGGCAGCTCTTTCTCAAGCTGTATACACCACCACATTTACAGCTATGAGTAGGACTTGGGTATTAGTTTGAGAGGAAGTTTTACATGTTCGAAGGTTTACAGTGGGAATAATAATTTAAGGAGTTGGGAAATTAACATTGTATAAAAAAGGCTATAGGCCTGGAGTTAGACCTGCAAAAGAGAAATGGCCAGAGTAAATTTCAAGGTAACAAAATAAGCATGAGAAAGATGGTGCCTAAGTAGCCTTTTATTTTTTGAGGAATAGTGTAAAAGAAGTCTGTGCACCATGAGGGAGAATTGAGGTTAGAAAGAAGAGGACATTTCACTTGAATGTGCTCCCCATTCAAAAGTAAAAGTGTAGAGTTTCTTATTTTAATAATAAATTAGGAAAACACAGAGTGCTGTTTCAAATGTGCAGGATTGCTTTAGGGGTAACAGAGGGTTAGATGGTATGGTGGTCTGAAAGAAAATGGCCCCCAAAGGGAATGACACTATTAGGAAGTGTGGTCCTGTTGGAGGAAGTATGACACTGTGAGGGTGAGCTTTGAGTTCTTTTTTCTCAAGCGTCACTCAGTGAAGTCAGTCAACTTCCTATTGCCTTTGAGTCAAGATGCAAGAACTCTTAGCTCTAGCACCACATCTACCTGCATGCCGCCATGCTCCCCATCCTGATGATAATGGACTGAACCTCTGAAACTGTAAGCGACCGCCTCAATTAAATGTTTCCTTTATAGAGTTGCTGTAGTCATGGTGTCTTTTCACAGCAATGAAAACCCTAACTAAAACAGCTGGCTTCCTAGAGTCCAGCCATTCTGAGGGTAGGTGCATCTGACTGCATCCCGGCATCATTGCTTTCTGGTTGGATCATTGTGGATAGTCTAGCAGAGGGTTAGATGGACAACTGTGGGCAGTCTTTCCTCCTGGTTGCCAGACTCACATCTTCCCAAACCAGATACTGAGAGTGAGGCAGGATAGGAAAGCTGACAAAATTTTGGGGGCATGACAATAGAGAGAAAAGTAGCTCACTGTGAAACCCAGTTGAGGCTTCTTAGCAATACAGAATCAAGAATTCCAGCTTGAGATTTCCAGCACAGTTAACAACTGCCTTCGGCCTTTCTCCCTTAGGAGCTGCAAACCTGCAGTTTTCTAGGAATCTCAATAGAAACCTTATTTACTGGGCAAGGAAGTGTGTGAAATCCACTGTGCAACCATATTGGTTTTTGATTTTGCCTTGTTAGATTATATTTTATTCCAGACGTCTTTGGAGTTACCTTGCACATTTTTCTTACAGAGAGAGAGAGGAGGGGGGGGAGAGGGGGGGATATTTCTTATTTCACTATTCATTTTATGAAACACATATCCATTAGATTGGGTCTTATTGTTCTGAGGGCCTCATTCCTTTAACTGTCACGTTTAAGCCTATATTATAATATTTAATAAAACCATCAACTTTATTTCAGTAAACTGGCGAGTCCTGAAACTCTTCACAATGAAGCCGAGAATCCCAGTTTGGCCTGAGGTTTCCCAAAACACTAGGGAATCTTTCCAGGCAGTGTAGCTGGGGTCATGTAGCTGGTTTCTAGAATTCACATTTTATCTGGAGTCTCTACAGTATATTACTTATACTTCAAAGTATAAGCATATTCACTGTAGCCAACAACAAGGACTAAGGTCATTTTTTAAATTTATTTTTATTTTATTGAGACCACATTTTGGAAATTGTACTTCCGTTCCCAGCCCATTGGAGCTAGCCACTCCTGCTACCGCATGGGAAGTCTTTAGAATAGAATCTGGCCTTAAGGGGCAACTCTCATGACTGTTAACTTTGCAAAACTCAGATCCACACAGGTAGTGTCGTGACAGCTGTCTTCATCAGGGTCCGTGACAGGCACTACCACCACAACAGTTTTAAAACACAAAGTCACAAAATCTCTTTTCATTTCACATCTTTAATCTGCCTATTCAGAGCATAGGCTTGGCCTTGTGCATTCTCAGTCTTCAGTGTGTGTCAGCTTCACTAGAGTTTCCCCCTCATACGCCATTTTATTTCAATTTCTAAATTTATTTTAATGTAGTTTTTATTTTATTATTTTGAGATTTATTTTCATAAATCAATATTGTATTTACACTATTTCCACTCTGTCAGAGCATGGCCCAAGAATGGAGTTGTGTGAGGAGGTTTCTGAGTACTTGGAAGAAAACACTAAGAAACTAAGACAAGTCTTGTGACCTCAGTTTCTTCAAAAACTTGGAATTGTTCTTAGATTATGCTTTTATTTTCCTGCCAGATATAGCAGATAGGAGTGAGTTTACCTCAGATTATTCGTTACAAATGGCTATTGTTATTTGTTTACATGTCTCAATGGAAAAACATGTCTGCCACCTGTGGCTTGCCCTTGTGATTGGACCCTTTACTCAGATGACCTTTCTTAACCCTCAGAGTATAAATTGTCTGATGCTCTGAATAAAGTTGGCTATTGCATGAGACTTGTCTCCATCATTATTGGCTTCATTTTGCTGGTTCCCACTGACTCTAGAGCAGGAAATAGGACTCCTCTCTCTCTTTACCCTACAACTCCTCCCATGTATCATCCAAACTCTCTTTCATGTTTATGACTTTTTTATTATTATTGTTACATGCACACACATACACACACTCACATTTACATTCACTTACATGTGCATACAGAGCGATATGTAACCTGCTGTGTCCATTTAGTGCTGGTCGTATGTACAGGTGTTCAGGGCTGACTACTTGGGATTGTATAAGCTATCACAGTGTTTGCCCCTGGAGAAAACGGTTTCTCCCTCTCCCAGCAGCCACCCATTGACAATAGGTAGGGGTGGGACTTTGTGAAATTTCCTCTTTCTACTTTTTCATGTCAATTGACCGTGTCATTATGCAGGTCTTGTTTAGGCAACCACATTGCTAAGATTTCATGGGTGTAACTTCCCTGTGATATATAGATGACATTGTCTCCTTGCAGTCATCCTGGTTCTCTGTCTTGTACACTTTTCCATTCCCCTTCCATTACTTTCCTTGAGTCTTAGATGAGGACTTATATTGTAGATGTACCACTTGGGGTTGGACATTCATGATCAGTGATTTTCTGTATTTTGACCATTTGTGTTTTTTTTTTTTTTTGATAGCCTGCATCTTCTAGAAAATGAAGAATTTCTGATGAGGGATGAGAGCTACCTTTCTCTGTGGGTATAAGGGTGAACTTTACAATAAAGTTAGGAATTATGTTGATTGAGGAATATGGCAGTAGTAGGTTCTCCTCTCGGGTCTGTGATCTCTCCAGTCACATGTACTTGGCTTGGCCTTTATTATTAGTCATAAATTCTCACTTATTAAGCAAGACTCGAATCTAGTTAGACAGCTGTTGGTTACTCCCAACTATAAAAGTACTACTAATGCACTATTGGGAATTTCTTGCCAGGCTGGTCTTTGTATTTTTAGGCTTTATAGCTTTTTTCTTTTGGCAGTTTGCCAAGAAATGTTGGACATTATGAGGGGTAGTTCTCAGGGAAGAGGCTTCTATGTCAGATTCAGCCAGATTCCTTCAAGTTCTGTGTCTGAAATGTGTAGTGTCTTCAACAAAAAGGTCTTACCTTCAAGTTTGGGAGACAACCAAGAGAAAGGCAATAGCCTTTGCTGTTTGAGGAGTCTTTTGAACCAACTGACCAACACTTGGAAGGGAGATTTTCTGTGTGTGACACTAGAATATTAGAGTCTATGGCTCTTGGGAGAGGGCCATTGTTATCATCCATGTGACATAACTCCACTTAAGCTGTGTGTGTGTGTGTGTGTGTGTGTGTGTGTGTGTGTGTGTGTGTACATATCTTTTTCATAAGCTTATTTGATTCCTTATGGCTTTGTCAAATATCCTTGGTGTTATTTATCTCTCTTTCCTCCCACTCTCCTGTATATCACCCTTCTATCTTGATCTTTAGTTGAAGTCTGCCCCACCTCATCTTTCTCCCTTTCCCCTTCATAGGACATGTGTCTTACCATCTCCCTCTCTAGAGGTCCTTCTTTACTTCTCTACCAATGGTTCTTGTATATTTTCCTGGCTTCCTTATTCTCTTTGAGAAACACCCTTCTGTTGCTGCTTTTGCTCTTCACAATCTCACTTCAGTTTGTTTTACACTTCAGTATGTCTTTCACCACGCCATTCCATGCTAAAAAGCTAACATGGAAGAGGGAAAGGCTCACGGGGCTTCAGACACACACAAAGAGCTACAGGCAACTGAGGAAGGCTGAGAGCTAGAGAACTCCTCTCTCCTGGGGAAGATCGCATCAATTGGTTATCCAATAACAAATGGTCAGCCCTGAAAATGTACATACAAGTATCATTAGGCAGTCTAAGTGGGTTGTATTTACATATTTAGGAACACACAGACAGGCAGACATAGACACAGACACAGACACACACACACACACACGTTTGTAACAATGTTAACAAGAAAGAGCCCATGGATTTGAAAGATAGCAAGAAGTACATGGGAGAGTTTGGAGGGGGAAAGGGAAAAGGGGGAAATAATGCATTTCTATTATAATCTCAAAAAGTAAAAGAAAATTAAAACGATGACAAGCAATCTCTGACCCTAGTGCTATGGTTGGTAAGACAATATTCCTGTATTTCCTGTTGCGATCTCATGTCAGCTACCGGAGTGTTAGATTGCAGTCTGAGGAAAGTATTAAACAGACAAATGCTGTGTTTGGAAACCAGTATGCTAGAAGGAGAAATGGTGTTATAGAGGTTGACAGGAAGGAAGAAAAAGGAAAGGAATAGGAGAAGTGGGAAGGTTTCATAATATTACTGGCAATCATTAATTCTTATATGGCAGTATTTACCACATGTCAGGACATGTACAAACAACTTACATATGACAGATAACCCATATAATATCAGCTCAGTTGTTCATTGTTCTAGTTGACAGTGTGAACCTGGGAGAGTGGAGCCTAAAAATGAAGCAGACTAAAGTCTCAATCACTAGCCAACTTTATTCAGAGCATCAGATGGTTTATACCCTGAGGGTTATGAAAGGTCACCTGAGTAAAGTATTCACAAGGATGGCTGCATGTGGCAAAGGCATGTTTATCCATAAAGGCACACAAACAAAATGATGATAGCCAGTTGTTATGAATAACCTAAAATAAACTCACTCCTATTGGCTATACCTGGGTTCCAAGAATAATTTCATGTTTTGAAGAAACTGAGGTCGTAAGACCCTTGTCTTGTTTTCTTGGAGTTTTCTAACAAGTACTCTGAACTTCCCTCAAAGGACTCCATTCTTGGGCCATGTTCCGATGCTCAGTGTTGAGGGAAGTTTATTAACAGCTGCTGAAACAATTCTGTTGTGGAATACTTGATTTTAGTCTGATATTCCCAAACTGACTGTACAGTTTACTTTGAATTAGAGGGCAGAGCTAGCTGCTAGCTGACCAAAATTAGCCATAGAGGTTTTGGAGGACTGAGGACATATAGAGAGACACAGGAAGTAGTAGGGAGGGGTTTAGAAAGATTCTTGGTCCTTTTGGATTGAGGAAGGAGAGAGAGGAGATCACTGGTTGTTTCTCTGCCACTTTTATGATCATTCAAGTGTTTACCCCAATATCTGACTCCTGAGTTTTTGTTGATGGAGAATAATTAGATAAATGCTTCCCAATTCTGTTGTCATTTGTCATGACTGAAAGTAAAATAGAATAGGAAGTGGTAAGTGACTGGCCAAATTCACCCAGGAAGGAATTAGTGGAAGTTAGCTTCAATATTCAGAAGACTATGTCTCTAGAGTTTGATACATGAATTACTTTGCCTATGTCTTTTTCTATTTATTTTTCTGTTTATTAACACAACACTTTATTAGTGAGGACAGTTTAAATCCATGTCTGGTGATAGACATGAAATCACAGAATGTGGGACTCTGAGGCAGGAAGATGGTGAATTCAGCTGCCATTCTGGACTATATAGGAAATGGTTTTTCAAGAAAATGGGAAACAAAGAGAAAAGAAGGAAGGAAGGAAGGAAGAAAGAGAGAGAGAGAGAAAGAAAGAAAGAAAGAAAGAAAGAAAGAAAGAAAGAAAGAAAGAAAGAAAGAAAAGAAGAAAAGTCAGCATCATAAGCCTGAGGACTGCCCCAGTTCTGGCTTCATTACTCTCTGATCATGTGAAGTGGGCCAGAACTCTGGTGATGGTTTAAAGTGGGAATTTGAGTAGCTGTGTACCCTTTTCACAGTTTTACTTTTCTGTCTGTCTTAGCTTTGATGTTGTTTGTTTTTTAACATTAAAAGAGTCATACTTTTAGATTGATGAGTGACTCATAGCAGGTAGATAGTAGATAACAACTCTTACTAACTTTGCCATTGGTCAAAGATTGCATTCTGCTCCTTCTGTTTACATCTCTGTCTTTGGTGAGAAATCAGACACCCATAAAACGCCATAAACTGGCATTTTTATTGTTATTCCTTAATATTCGGATAAGAAAACAGAACCCAAGTGGTTGTAAACTTTCCCAAGTTCCTGGATCAACCAATGACAGAACTGTGATTTTAACTCACATCTGTCTAACTATGCTGAACCTTTTCTACATTATCAGCTGTTGGAAGCATAGCACAAAGGTCCTTGTGCCCATAGATCTTCAGAGAAACCAGGAATGTTAAACACACATGATTGTCTTTCCAGTGGAAAAGATGAAAAACCTGTTCTTCCATACAGAAAGCTGAGAATTGGGAGTGATAAATAGGCTGGTGATCTGTGTTATCTACTGGGCCAGGCCATATCAAGCTCTTACAACCAAGAGCAGAGGTGGCTTAGTAATCTAAAGGACCCTTGTAGCCAGAGGCTCCCCCAAGCTCCCACAACCCGGACCAGAGGTGAGTAATAGCCCAAATGAACCCTAGGCCCTTAAGGTAGTACAGGTAGCATTTCTCTAGAACCCATTTTCTTGGAAGAAATGATGTGTGCCCTGAGCTGAGTTTCAATGTAATTATGCTTCCTTGTGCAACGGGAGTTTGTATTACACCAGGAAACTTTTTTCCCCCCCAAATTGTGATGGGCTTAAATCACAATTTAATAACTGGGAATAACTGATTAGACTCTGGGAAATCTGATCCAGGTTGATGAAGTCAACAGGCACTGGCTTTTCATTCTTACCTCTTTGTGTGGTTCACTTCCCTGTCTGGACATCTGCAGGGACCCCCTCAATCAGCCGCTAGAAACCAGTCTTGCATTTAGTTTGAAGTGCACATGGCTGCCTTTTCATGTAACTAAAAGATAAAATGCCAACCAGTGTTGAAACTGATATTTGCTGAGATAATATGTGCTTTGAGTTATTCTGGTTTTACCTGTCTCAAAATAAACGTAACTAAGTGCTTATAATTGCAATCAAATTAACACTAAATTGTCTCCCACTTAAATGATGACCAAAGCTTTTTCATAATTAGGCCAGTTTTTTTTGTTCTCAGTGGTTTCTCATTCTTTGTTTTTATACCATATGGTGGTGTTTTATTATTGTGAATCCAGAGCTGTTATATGAATCCAGTTTATTGTATGTTTTATATACATATGTTATGGTTTCATGTGAAATGTCTCCCAGAGGCGTCTGTGGTTGTACACTGGTTCTGGCAGGGGAAGGAGCAGTGTCGTTTCTGGAGGGTTATAGCTTTCCTGCTTTCTGCCTCGACTCTCTGTTTCTTCACCACCGCTGTTGACATGAAAAACTCCAACCTCCCATCACCACAGGCCAAGCTGCGTTAGCTGCTATGCCGTCTCTACCTTCCTGGACTACCCTCTGAAATCTTGCAGAGTAAGGCCTTCTTCCTTTTTTCCTGTCAGGTATTTGATTCCAGAGACTAGGAAGGTACTACCATGTGGAGAAGTACTAAACTAAGGATGGGAATATGGCTTGATGTTTATGTTTATTTCATATGTGTTCTGCCTGCATGTATGTATTTGTGCACCATGGGTATACCTGGTACCCATGGAAGTCAGAAGAGGACTTCAGATCCACTGGAATCAGAATTACAGATGGTTGTGAGCTACCATGTGGGTGCTGGGAATTGAACTTGGGTCCTCTGCAAGAGCAACAAGTGTTCTTAACTGCTGAGCCATCTCTCCAGCCCCTGGGGGTTCAAAGCTTTTGTTATGCAGTGTGAGACTGAGACCCAGGATCCTGGGAGCTAGCTGGACAACTAGCCTACCAGAATCTGAGCGCACTGGGTTTAGTGATAGACCTTGACTGCCTCAGTATATGAGATGAAGAGGCAGTGAGAAAGACACCTGATATCAATGTCTGGCTAGTACACACATATTAAAAAATACATAC
This sequence comes from Peromyscus eremicus, assembly GCF_949786415.1. Lineage (NCBI taxonomy): Eukaryota > Metazoa > Chordata > Mammalia > Rodentia > Cricetidae > Peromyscus > Peromyscus eremicus. Next base: position 36,753,688 of record NC_081418.1, read on the forward strand.
ACATTTACATACATCACACACTTACAGACATACAACATTCTAGATAATGCCTTATACTTTATTTTAAAGCATATGAATGTTTAATTGTTTATTAAACCATGTTTGGCAGGCTCAACCAATAATTTTATGAAACAGTAGTTCTCAATGATCTTTTGTTAACATTTGGACAGATTTTGGTGTTCATGATCAGAAGGTATAGTACTATCAAGTGAATATATGCCATCCAATAATACTATTATTACAACAAAGAATTATGTGGTGTAGGGATGAGGATGTATCTTATTTGGTATAGTAGTTCCTTAGCATGTACAGTGCCATAGATTTTATCCTAAGACCAACATTCAAAAAACAGGTATGGTAACTCCAGAACACTGGAGGCTGGAGGCATGGGGATTAGAAGTTCAAATCCACCCTCAGTTATATACACAGTTCGAGGCCAGCCAGCAACCCTGATTTCAAAAATATATGTAGTATAAAATGCTAATAATGCCAAAGTAAGAAGTCCCAATAATTTTTACAGAATGTTATTATCTCTTTAGAGATCTCAGAGAGCTTAAGCAGCTTGCTCAGCTTTTGTCTTCAAGCAAAAACCAAGGCCAGGAATAGAAGTATATCTAGCTCAAAGTCCATACTTTTTATCAAGAGGAAGGAGATAATTTTAGTTCAAGGAAGATGAAAATTAATACATATATACCATAACTTTTTAAAGGATGATGAACTGGAAACAAATTATTTTCAAATGGAATATTTAACAAAAGCATCTGTCAGTGCTGTGATACCCGAAGTTACTGTCTAACATATAAAGTGAGAAATAAATTTGTAAAGATGATAGAAAAATTGGAATAATTTTTCCTTCATTTAATTACATCATATATATATATATATTTACATTCTCAAAAAATGTTGAGACTAGATGTCATAGCTTTAAATGACACAGGCAGCCAGACAAAATTATTCATGTTTCTAGGAAAGAGGGTCATCAAAAAGAATCCATCAAGACTTCATTAAAAATAGAGACATAATGGAACAAAATTGATACTGAGAAAAGACTTGATGTATCGGTAAACTGCCTGCATGCTAAACAATCTTTTAAATGAGTTAATTGCAGCTTAGAAATATAAATAGATATTTTGGCTCACTAAAACCAAGACTGCATGCTTACTAGGCTTATTTTACAGAAACTTCTTTGCATTTTATTCCCTATTCAGCTAAATATAATGCCCTGGGATTTATATCTGTAATCATACACACACACACACACACACACACACACACACACACACACACATTCATGTAAGCAATTTCTAGAGACTAAGACTGCCACGGACTGGCCCATCGGGGGTACCACGACCGTAGGAGAACCAGGGCTTGGGTAGTCAGGAAGGCAAGGATTCGGCGAATGACAGACAGACAACACAGAAGTGGTTTGAATCTGCTGCAATTTTACTTCTGCAAATCAGTAGTTTATATACAGAAAAGAAAACTATCAAGTCATACAAGGAGCAACAAGAGCTTGGCAATAATTCAATCACATCATCTTTAACAACAAGCACACAGTTATTAATCAGTGCTAGACATATCCCTTCACCCACAAGAACTTTATGACCCAAAGAGTAGTCTGTGTTTTTTAAACTTAGTACAGTCCCTAGACTTGTGTAGACTTCTTTGTGGTTGAAGCTGTGTCCTTCATCTTATCTAGTTTATTATGCACTTTTACTCTTCTGGTTCTCATGACCCACTTAGCCAATTTGGATGCTGCAGACCCTCTCTAAGTCTTTCTTCAGTTCTTTTATCACATATCTCTTTTAATATAAAACCTTTTTACCTGCTAGAATATGGACTCTTGTACTTTTATGCCTGTAAGGGGAAGGGGTTCTGCTGTAGTCCTTAAATTTCCCACGCTGAACTTCCTCAACAGAGGGGCCTGCCATCTGCCTCCTATGAGATAACATTTTCTATCATAAATCACTTTAGTTGAGATTCCTAAAGGATTCCTAGTGGGTGAGTGTTCATTCCCTAGAAGTGCCTGAACTATTATACTTTCTTTATCTAGCAGCTTGGGGTCTTTAAGAAACAGTTCATTTTGCTATATCTGATTAAGATCCATGTCCAGGTTTTCCTTTCCTCCATAGTTCACAACCCAAGCATTCATTAATTTTTGCTGTGCTTTATAGATTAATTAGAACATTATCAGAAAAGTAGTTATACAGAACCCATAGCCCAGGGAGCTCATGATCTGTGAAGTACATCTTTTTTGAGAAGGAAGCATAACGCGGGCACTCTGCCAGGGACCTCCAGGGAGCTTAGTCCCGTGGGACATGTATCTCCCATCCGCTATTGACATAATTGTTTATGTCACATGGACGACACTGGAGTTGGTGTGGCATAAGCCTAGATATTTTAGACTTTTATCTGTGAGAAGGAAATATTCCTCCCATGAATCCTTTTCCTAGTATTTCTACATAGGGTTCCCATAGGGAGAAATGATAGATGACGGAGGCAGATACTTGAGAAATGAAGGACAATTAGATCTTACTCATAATCTTTAAACTGGAGGATGGGTGGAAGGGTGATATAGCTGATTATAGGGTGGGATGCTACTTTGAAGATGGTACGTTTGGATGAAGAAGAAATCTCCACTCTTTTTTCTGGTCTGCTGATGGTAAGACTCCCAAGTGCTTATATAATTCCTAAGGATTTACTTCATACCATGTTTCCTGAATAAAAATGGTTCATGTTTCTTGCCTATTTCTCTAGAGTCTAGTCTATGGGAACAGGGTAGGTCTCTAAATTTTGATTGTTCAGTATTAGGTATTTCCTTAATCAGTTATTGGATGTATAAGAAATTTCTTTACAGGTAAAAGGAGTCTATGCAGTTAGAAGAGACCTGTAGATAATGTGAATAATTACTTGTTTGGGGAACAAGTGGGTGAATAAGCAATTGATGTGCCTAGGGTAGAAACTGACAAAACAGAAGAGTTCATGTCACTTGAAAACTGAAATCTAAAGTGAAATAAAACTAAATACAGATAGATTCCTGGGAAATGTTTCTGAACAGAGCATTAGAAAGAAAAAAGCCTTATATGATGATATTTTAAACTTACCAACGTCTATTAAGTAAGAGATCACAAGCATACATGCTCAACTATGTTCATAGCAGCATTATTTGTAATAGCCAGAACCTGGAAACAACCTAGATGCCCCTCAACTGAAGAATGGATAAAGAAAATGTGGTACATATACACAATGGAGTATTATTCAGCAGTAAAAAACAATAAAAATACGAAATTTGCAGGCAAATGGATAGAACTATAAAATATCATCCTGAGTGAGGTAACCCAGACTCAGAAGGACAAACATGGTATGTACTCACTCATAAGTGGATACTAGCTGTAAAGCAAAGGATAACCAGACTGCAACCCACAACTCCAGAGATGCTAGGTAACAAGGAGGATTGCCCTGGGAGGAGGAAACAGATGAGATCTCCATGAGTAAACTGGGGGTAAGAGGGGCAATGGAGAGTAGAGGATGGAAGATGAGAACATAAGGGAACAGGATGGTCAAGCTGGAACAGGGATGGAGTGGGAAAGCAATGAAAAAGATACCATGATAGAGGGAGACATCATGGGTAAAGGGAGAAACTAGGTGCTAGGAAAGTTCCCAGGAATCCACAAGGATAACCTCAACGTAGGCTACTAGCAATAGTGAAAAGGATGCCTGAACTGGCTTACCCCAGTAGTTATATTGGTGAATACCTTAACTGTCATCACAGAGCCTTCATCCAGTAACTGATGGAAGCAGATGCAGAGATCTACAGCCAAGCACCAGGCCAAGCTGCAGAGTCCAGTTGAAGAAAGAGAAGAGGAATTCTATGAGCAAGGGGCATCAAGATCATGATGGGGAAACCTACAGAGACAACCAAAGCAAACTAGTGAGAACTCATGAACTTTAGATCAACAGCCATGGAGTCTCCATGGAACTGGACTAGGCCCTCTGCATAAGGGAGACAGTTGTGTAGCTTGGTCTGCTTAAGGGCCCCTCTGGCAGTAGGATCAGGATCCATTCCCTGGCTTTTTGGAGCCCACTACCTGTGGCGGGACAACTTACACAGCCTTGATGCAGGGGGACCTGCCCCAACTGAATGTACCAGGCTCTGCTGACTCCCCATGGGATGCCTTACCTTGTCTGAGGAGGGAATGGGGCATGGGTTGGCGGGGAAGGTTGGGGGGCAGGAGGAGGGAAGAGAGGGGGAATCTGTGGTTGGTATGTAAAATGAAAGAATAAAAAAATTTCAAAAAAATAAGAGATGAAAGCAAGCTCACTGCTTTCCTTTCCCTATGCCATGGGTACGTTGTGTTTACCACCTTTAGTGTAGTCAACAGAAAGATGATGCCTCACTGATGTTATGGCTTTCATTTTGATTCTGTCTTCCTTTTTTGGAAGAAACACATTCAGGTTTGGGAGGTTTTTTTTTGAGTAAACTTTGATAGCTTTTCAAAATTTTTCATCTTCAATTTTCAAACAATTTTATTCCCAAAGAAAATTTTTGCTTAAATAAGTGTTGGATACTTTTCTGCTTATTGAAAAACACATTTAACTTATCTCATGAGAACTTGATAATGTAATTGCAGTGCTGTTAATAAATCAGTACTTAAAAACATGCCTAAGGAACACAAGTTAAACAACGTGATTTCCTGCATTATTGTTCACTGGCAAAATAAAGTCAATAGGGAGATATGACCTTGGGACTTCCAGAAAGCCAGGGAAAGTGACTGGATAAATAAACTATATTGGATCAGTAACTGAAATATGTCCCTCTTTGTCTCCTGATCAAATTAGAGATGCTTACTGACTCTTTTCTGGTTTTGGAATATAGATGTCTGAGAATAATGACAGAAGCAAAACCTTGAAAAAGAAAAATGAGGACTTGAACACATTGTTGCTGAGTTATGGATATTACCAGGATCTGGTAACTGGTTAACTGTCTTAGTTTAGCTTTGGTGTGACTGAAAGTTTTCTCCTTGATGAGCATAGACTTGCCTCAGCCACCATAGGCCTTGGAATCTGGAGAGCATTAATACTGCCAATCCTCTTATTGCTTAAGGAATATGCATGCTCTATTCTCATGAAGTGACTTTCCCAGAGTAACACCTGGAAGAGCTGGTTACTCAGGTAGGTCTTTGACCCAGATATTTTGATTCTCAGTTCATTTTCTTCCTTATATACTGTGGATTGTCTGTTTGACAATGAATAATTGGCAGAAAGAGAGATGTGATAGGTGTACCAGTTCTTTGAGGCTAAGGGGATGGAATACAGACTGTCCTATTAAAATTTAAAATCCAAAGAACCTTGTTGATAACAGCATAGAAATATCCTAAAGTAACAGAGGAAAAATGGTTTTATAGAATAGTAAAGCACAGGTTATGCAAATTAAAAGATGAAAAATGTTTAAGTTAGTTGCATAGCTAAGAAACTTTTTACACGTGTGTGCTTTACAAACATAAACAACAGTAAAATAACCCTAAGTGTAAAAAAAAAATAGATCCTGGAACTATTTTAAGGTATTAAATCATGGTGCCTTCTGTTCCTGAGAGCAGGTCACTATTAGTCTAGAATCTGCCCAGGTGTGAGACTTCAGAAGAAACTCTGTGAATTAGTAAGGAAGGAAAAGGCCCTGTACCAATCCTTCTTTCTTCACCCTTCTGAACAGGAGCAAAGGTTTAAAAACATGCTTGTAGCTGAAGTTTTCTCCAGTCCTGCCCAGCCCCATGGACCCCACAACCACTTATAAAATAATCACTCAGAAGCTTGTATTATTTAAACTGCTCGGCCATTAGCTCAGGCCTACCATTGACTAGCTCTTACACTTGAACTCAGCCCATTTTTGTTAATGTATATGTTGCCATGTATTCCATGGCTTTACCTATTGCCTTTAGATGTTGCTTCCTGGATGGCAGGCTGGCGTCCCTGACTCAACCTTCCTCTTCCCAGAATTGTCTTCTCTCCTTATCCCACCTATACTGTATTTCCTGCCTCGCTACTGGTCAATCAGTGTTTTATTTATCAATCAATCAGAGCAACACATTCACAGCATCCCCAGCACATGCTTTTGCTAATCTTTAAAACTTTGATTATAAAAACTGATATGGAAACAATACATATTAATAGAAGAGAATATCACGAAGAGTCATTCTTGCTTAAGTGTATTTTCTTTCTATGCTGTAATAAATCATCTTAAACTTGTGATGTAAAACTTTTTATCATATAATTCTAGAATGTAGAACTTTCACAGAGGATACAGTCACAGTGTCAAGACAATGTAATTTCTGCTTGGAGTCTCCAAGAAGAATCCATTTTCTTGTATTCCTCCATTTCTAGAAGCTGCTGCATTTAGTGAGCATCCTCCATCCTCAGACCCATCCACATTTCATCGCTTTGGTCATTCTTCTGGGGACATGTCCCTCTGGCTCTTTTCCTCCTCACCTTCTTTGTCTTTTAGAGACCTTGCAATTATGTGAGGTCTATATGGATTAACCAGAATAACCATGTCTTAGTATTAACTGCATATACAAAGTCTAGTTTGCTATTTGAGATAACATTCACTAGATGTGGACTTAGAGAGATCATTCTTTGGCCTTACTACACACAGACCGTATTTTTGGTATAAAAAGTGTACCAAAAAGTCTAGTGTATCTCCAGTAATATGTCAGAAAATTATTTCATTTTAGTATATGCACATGGCTAGAAAAATTAAGTTATTAAAGAGTTCATCTTTTATCCAATATCATTCTCTAGTCTTTACAAGTTACCAGTTTTATAACTTCAGTTTCTATTTATTATGGTGATTAATTCCCATCTCCAAAGAAATCACATACAGTGCTCTTATGATTTATTTACCTCAGACCCTTTGTAGTGATACCTGACTAGGAGCTCACACTGCTTTGGGAGGACAGTTTGTCAGTGCCGCAGCCTGGAAAATTCTTTATTATGACCTCTGATGTAATGAAAGATCTGCCTGAGGATGGAATTCTTGAATGGCAGAACCTCTCAGACAGTCTTCAGACACTGCTGTGCTCTTCGGTTTTGCTGACACAATAGGAAGCCGTTGCTTCTCACTCCACTCCAGGATTCAGCCATCTTTTAGCCATCGCTGGAACATTTTAAGCTTATTTCTTGTTTGAGCAGTGCTAGAATGGAACCATAGGCTTTTTGCATGCTAGGCAAGTGCTTTTCCACTGACTTACATCCACACCCCATCCTTGCAGTTCAGAAGTATCATAATAAAATGCCCAGAATGGTTCTTTTTATTTTAAAAACAATTTAAATTCTTATTAATTAAATTTCTTTGACATTTTCATACATGCATAAAGTACATTCTAATTACTCTCCCCTCCCACCACTGTCAACTCCTTCCTCCCTGAAAATTCTTCCTTTTCCTATGTTTTTGTTTTTTCTTGTTACCCACTCAGTTTAACCAAGGCTTTTCTTTGTGACCATTGGTTGAGAACTATTCGTTGGAGTCTCATGGACTCATAGCTGGTACACACCTGAAGACAATGACTCCTTCTCTCAGAGTATTTCAGTAGCCAAGGGCTCAGCTTGGAGGTTTAGGTCAGAACTTCCTTCCTTATCCAGAACTGATTGTTGACATGTCCAGTCTTATGTAGCTCCAATGTTGGTAACTATGGTGCCTGTGACTTTAAGATTGCAGTGGCAAGGACTGGAGGATGGCTCAGTGGTTGACATCACTTGCTGCTCTTGCAGAGGACCTGGGTTTGGTTCTTAGCACCCACATAACAGCTCATAACTTTCTGTAACTCCAGTTTCAGGGAATCTGATACTCTTTCTGGCCTTCATGGGCACCAGGCATACATTCAATATATGCAAGCACCCACACATACACATGAAACAAAAGAAAACAAATCTTTAAATTAAAAAGATTGCAATGGCTGTGTCATGCCTATAATAAACCTCCCTTTCTGCATTTTCAAGCTCTTACATGCTTTCTGATTCCTCTTCCATGATGAGTCATAGAGGGGGTATGTGGTGGACTATCTTTTTTTTTCTTTCATTTTTCTTTATTAAGAAATTTTCTACTCACTCCGCATACTATCCTCAGATCCCCCCTCCTCCATCGTCCCACCCCCCCAGCCCTCTTCCCAAGCCACCCCGCATCCCCACATCCCCCAAATCGAGGTCTCCCATGGGGAGTCAGCAGAGCCCAGCACACTGAGCCTAGGCAGGTCCAAGGTGGTGGCCTATCCTAGTTGCCAACTTCTTATACCTGAGAAGGAATAAGATCAATTAAAGAACTTCCTCTAGATTGCCTTGTGAGTATGTTATGGGGCATTTTCTTTATTTCTTATTGACATACAAAAGGCCAGCCCACTGTGGGCAGTATCATCCCTGGGTACGTGGGCCTGGGCTATATAAGAATATGAATGTGTCTTGTGGAGTAAGCCAATAAGTACCAGGATTACTGCCTGAAGATCCTGTCTTGAGTTCCTGTCTTGGCTTCCCTAGATAATGTACTGTTACATATAAGGCAAATGAACGCTCTTCTCTCCAAATTGCTTTTGGTCATGCTATTTTATCATAGCAACAGAAAAGCAAGTTCACTAAAAGAAAAACTTCTCAGATTAAGGCTGAAAGCAGGTAATTCTTACCAGATTGGGGGATATATCTCTTTATCACTGGAGAATTTTTCTATGTAATTCATTGATAACTTCTCTTTTCTTTAAAAATACTAATAATTAAACTTCCTTAATCGATTTTCAATTTTGCTGTTCTTTTATCTTTTCCTCCTTTTGTTTCTGTTTTCCTCATTTTTACTTTTTGAAGGGTACCTGCACATCATCTTCAAAACATCCAAGTGATGTATGATTTGTCAGATCAGGCAGTTTCCAAAGAGCCACTCTTATTGCCTGGTCCGTGTTTTTCATAAACCAGTGCCCCTTTTTCTTTGGTTACAATATATTCTACCCAGGAACTTTAAAGTTGTGTTTCAAGTTCTCTTCTGTACCTGAATATCCTTTCTCTTCTGAGGGGAACTTCTTTCTTCTGTTTGTCTTGGCCATTCTTTCTTGTGCTAGAGTCTTCACTCCATTTGGTGAGCTGGAGATAACTCACTGTCCATTCATATTTAACACTAAGGAAATCATGTAGTTGATGCTGTTCTCTCTGTGGGAAAGAGGCTTGTGGACTAGAGCTTTTATGTTACAGTGAGTAGGACCTAAGCCTTTGAGTGAATGTTGGAAGGAATAGGGCTTTGCTTTCTGCCACCAATGTGAGATGTTAGACTGTAGTTAATCTGTATGAGAAGACTGTTGACTGACTGGTTCACATGCATGCTCCAAATGAATCCTAGCTTCCAGCTCCACTCTGTTCTTGCTGTTTGCTCTTCTACTGGCTCTGATCCGTAATATTTATAGAGTCCTGCTGGGCATGTTCTTTCTCACATCCATCCCCTTTGCTTTTATACCAGGCTATCAAGTCAGCACATAGCCTTCTTCTTCAAATATTCCAGAACTGTATTGAAGCAGATGTTTGGAGATCATTCTACTCATTCCTTTAATTTTTATCCTTTGTTATTTTAGTTAGTATTTATTAAAATCTCATTGAAGTATACAGAGGGAGAGAAGATGAGTTAATGGATGGATATTAACATTTTGAGTTAAAAATACCACACTGGCCAGGTGGTGGGGGCACATGCCTTTAATCCCAGCACTCAGAAGGCAGAGGCAGGTGGATCTCTGTGAATTTGAGACCAGCCTGGTCTACAGAGTGAGTTCCAGGGCAGCCAGGGCTATACAGAGAAACCCTGTCTCAAAACCCCCACCTCCATAAAAATCTCACATGGTGGGAGCTGAGAGATGGCTTACTAGGTAAAGTGCTTGATTTGTTCATATGAGGACTTGAGGTCAGATCCTTAACACCCAAGTAAAAGCTGGGAATGGTGGCCCGTATCTGTAACCCAAGTGCAAGGGAGGTGGAGACAGGAGGGTGACAGGTGCTCGGTGGCTAACCAGTCAAGTAGAAAAGTTGAGCTCTAGGTACAGTGGCATTGTGTCTCAAAATTAAAGTGAAGAGGACTGTGGGTAACACTTGGCATTGACCTCTGACCTCCACATGCAGCCATGAGGGGATATGTATATACACATGCACACATCTACATACATGCACACACAAATAAATATATATGGATACATGTTGTTGCTGGAGAATTCCTGCCTGGCCCACGGTCAGAGCAAATCTCTCTCAGGCTGGAGAATTTCTCTCCAGCTCCCGCCACCAAGTCCCGCCAGTCCCAGAGCCCACTTATAAAATAAACACACGAACTCTTACATTATTTAAACTGCTTGGCCATTAGCTCAGGCCTGTTATTGTCTAGCTCTTACTCTTATATTTAGCCCATTTCTATTAATCTTTACTTTGCCACATGGCTCATGGCTTACTGGTACCTTACATCTTCCTTGTCCTCATGGCGGCTGGCAGTGTCTCTCTCTCAGCCTTCCACTTCCCAGAATTCTTTTCCTTGTCCCGCCTATACTTCCTGCCTAGCCAATGGCCAATCAGTGATTTATTTACTGACCAATCAGCAACACACTTGACATACAGACCATCCCACAGCACTTCCCTTTTTCTTTTTTTAAAAAGGAAGGTTTTAACTTTAACATAGTAAAATTACATATAACAAAACAATTATCAAGCAAGAATTACAGTTACAATATTAAAGAAGAGATCCTATTTATCTTATATTTGTGAGTTTAAGGTTTTATATCTAACTTATCTTTTATTATAACTAAGGAAAATTGTAAGTATCTAGTCTTTAACCACATCAAAGACCTCAGAAGGATATACTACTACCTGAGAAATGGAGAAGGATATAAGCAACTTTTAGGAGTCTTGTAGGGTAGACAGAGACAGCTGGCAGCCTGGACAGTCATTCGAAGTTCTCTTGTAAAGTTGGGGCATCTGTCTTCAGCCCACAGGCCTAGAGTCTCTTATTCACTTTTCTCTGTGTCCTGTAGAATGTCTGGCAGTTTTCTCTGCAAAGCAGGAACCTGAAGGACCATTTTGTCAAGCAAAGTTCAGCGGTCACCTTTGTATGGGTCCTGCATGTCCAGTTGATCAGGCAGTCCAGGCAAGAACAGTTTCTTGCCCAAATGGCTATTTTTATCAAGGTGAAGATAAACTCCGTATGGAGTGTCTTCGATGCCCATCCTCCTCTCTGAGTAAATCGGTGCTGTCAGGAGCAGACATGTCTCACTGTCCAAAAAGTCTAAACTTTTAAAACATTTTAAATGCCATATTCTGTAGGTCTTTGAAGTGTTTGAAGACTACCTATCTATCTGAAATATATCTATGTATACCTAGAAGACTTAACTAACATGGCTACAAATATTATCATAGATGACTAACTATTAATCTATTTTTTAATTATCCATTACAATTTTAAATGAGTTACATAAACATAATACCTCAAACAAGAATAGAAATATATATACAGTATAACAAAATTAAGTTTAAATTTGTATCAATAAACTAAAATCTATAGCAATGTAAAACATTTTAAACAAGTTGTTACTCTTTAAAAGTAGGTTCATTAATCTACCCTTTCATCCTATCATATCTAAACTATCCCCCTTTTTGTTTTAGAAAGAGATTGTATTTATAATCAACCTGATTTAAATAAAAATATTGGTTTTTCTCTGTCCCACACCAGAGGGCTCTTCTGATTTGGGACACAAGAATCTCTTAACCATTTTTTTTTTTTTTGAGCAATATGTCTGGGTTTAGAGGGGGAGTGAGCCAATTCCATCTCTAAAGCCAGCTTGGTATATTTGGGAATTTGGGCGTAGCTTCTCTTACTACTTCCTGCTGGAGGGGGGCGCTGTATCTTCTGGAGACAGAAAGAAAATTTTAGGATCATGGAGTAGTCCGTGAGGCTGTATATCTGAGCCAGTTGACTTGAAACCATTCTGGATGTTGAATCATCTGGGCCATGGTGTCATTGGAGACCTTTCAGGGGGTCTTGGCTGGTCAAACCTGATGTATCTTAATCTGGAACAAATCCATAGTCTCTGGCTTTCTGTGGAAACAAGAGCAGAGACTCTTTTCCAAAGCAACATATCCTTATATCCAAATTTTGAAGTCAAGGTACCTTTAAAATATACATTTTGGCATAACTCAACAGCTTTTACAATCAAATGTTTTTCTGCAGTTACGAATATCAAAGAGAACATAATCCAGATTCTCTGTGTGGTAGTCATCTTTACGTGGCTTATTTTTTTATATTAGCTTGAGCCTATTCCTTTTAAACTGCAGCCTTCTAAGCCTGAAACAGCGCAGTGGCTGCTGGCTCCGCCCACTTCAGCTTCCCAACATGGCGGTGGTCTGCTTTCCGCCAGCTCTGGGAGCCATAACTCTCAGAAATAGTGGGTCTACACTTTTACCAAAGTAGCGTGTAGCCCAGAAACCTCTTTTTTTGTTTTGTACTAGCAAAGGCTAAATCCACCACACAGTTTAATGTGCTACTTGCAGAGGCCTCATTCCCACCATACTGCAGGTCGAGAGCGCACGCTAGGAACCCGCCAGTAGCTCAAACCGGCAGCTGCCGCTCATTTGAGAGAGACAATTAGGAAGCTGTTTTTAGTTCCGTTTTAGAATCTTTTCTCAGGTTTTAGGTGGAAACTCTTGCCACCACGTTGGACGCCATTTGTAGCTTAAGTTTTCCTGCCTGGCCCACAGTCAGGACAAATCTCTCTCACCTGCCAGTCCCACAGCTGTCAGACCCAACCAAGTAAACACAGAGACTTATATTGGTTACAAACTGTATGGCCATGGCAGGCTTCTTGCTAACTGTTCTTACAGCTTAAATTAATCCATTTCTATAAATCTATACCTTGCCACATGGCTCATGGCTTACTGGTACCTTACATCTTCCTTGTCCTCATGGCGGCTGGCAGTGTCTCTCTCTCAGCCTTCCACTTCCCAGAATTCTTTTCCTTGTCCCGCCTATACTTCCTGCCTAGCCAATGGCCAATCAGTGATTTATTTACTGACCAATCAGCAACACACTTGACATACAGACCATCCCACAGCAATACAATGTTTAATCAAAGGTGAGAAAGGTAAGCATTGGACTAGGTGAGCAAAACATACTTGTGAGTCTCTTTATTCTCTACGTATTTCAGTTATAGTAGGTTATTGTCTATTGGAGTTTATTTGGGAAGAGGTGAGAAGGCAGACAATTGCCATCATTATGTGATGTCAGCCACTGAAATTTGAGATGAAAACTGTTCCTGAAGATTCTCTCACTTCATATCCACCCATACCTGTTTAAAATATATAAGAATATAAAAATCAGCTCTGATTATTCTTTTTATTTTATTATGTTTTATCTTTCTACTAAACTTTTAAAGAACTTTATGAATAATTTTTAATCAGGTGTATCATTGCTGTTTGGTCATGATACTATAAGAACAGATAATAAAGGATATACTGTAGGGTTTGGGCTTGCAAAAACTGGTGAACTGGATGATAAAAGCTTCCAAAATGTGATTATTGGAGCTCAGGGGAAAGTTTCAATCATCATGAGGAGAAACTGATGAATTTGTCTAGGACTTTCTGACTATGGTGGTAGGCCTGGAATCTCTCTTGGTGAAGAAATCCAAATATGAGTCAAAACAAGTACAAACTGGAGCCTGTGTTGCCAAATGACAACCTGAATTAGAAAACTATTATTTATATGGGTCACACGAAGCCCTGTTAAGATACTTGTAGTATCTAATACTAATGTTGAGTGACCTGAAGGCAAAACTGATGGTTTCCCATGCCTTGGGACTCAGAATCAGAAGGGGGGTACCTGGCAGGGGTGGGAGGAGATGTGGGTCAGCTGCTGTCCCTTTTAAAGAGATACAAACACGTCAGGAATAGGTCACACTGTCACAGCAATATCTGTGGTCCCCTACTAACTTGATATAAGGATGTCTGCTTCTTCAATTTTACCTTTCAAATCTTATCCAGATTCCAACCCTTAACTAGAACTGAGATGAGAAGGAGCTTCAGGATACACAGTTCCATTTTGATAAGTTGACAAACTACAAATCCCATATACTGTAAGAGTATGAGGCTATTGCAAAACCATTCAAATCATAACTTCAAGATTATTTAGAATAATGAATCGTGTTTGTTGGATGAGTGCACAGTGAATACTTGCATTTACTAAGTAGTAGGGATCATAGGTAGAGGACAGTTTGTCCTAAAGGAGTTATAATAAACTTGGGGGGATAAAGGAAAGATCTTCTCTTAGGTACTTTTAGCTCAGTGTCTCACATATTCAGGTGAGAGAATTGAGAAGTTACTATTTATTATACCTGCCAAATGGGCATTTCACATTTTTATGAACTTTATATTCTAGAAAATAAATTTGTATTCATTATTTAAGTGAATGATGGGTTGATTCATTGCTATGAACACAAGATGATATGAACACAAGATGTTTTCAATGAAGATTGGATGGCATTGGAAAGTATTCCTTATCCAGCCAAATTTTGAATGGTCAGCTGCAAATAGATATAAAAGATGGGATTGGGTGCAGATGGACCAGCTTAGACAAATACATGATCCTTCTCTTGAGTAGAGTAGATTGGGAGAACCAGTTGGCAAAGATAATGGTAGAGGAAGTTGGTACATTTAGCATGAGTGAGATCATGAAGAAATCAATATGCCATTGTTTATGAAAACAATGGAAGTCATTGAAAGATGAAAACTGTCCAGAAGCATTTGATTATATACTGGGGTTTTAATTAATTATTTTTTCAGTGTTCAGGATCAAAGCCAGAGCCTGTGCCCACTGGGCTTGTGCTCCATAACTGAGTCAAATCCTTGGTCCCAAGCAATTTATTACTAAATTATGACACATATTAGATTTCATAAAACTTTTAAAGTAAGTATGTTTGACACATTTAGTTATTTCTTAAGTAGTTGCCACCATACTTTCAGATAAAATGCTCATAGTTTTAAACTATATGTCTAGGTATCATCCATTTCTTTCTTCTTGTATGAGCCAGTAAATTGCAGCTTCTCAGTGTCATTCTCCCTCTATATTTTTAATATAGTACTATCACATTTTCAGTCTAATGATGAACTATAATTTAAGTGATTATAAAGAGTTAATTGACTCCCCATGGTTGAACACTAGTGAAGAATAGAGTCAGAAATGCCAGTGTTCTGGACATGTGCATGTTTTTAACTCATCCCCTGGCATGTTAGTCTGGCATCATCCTTGGCTTCCACCTTACCTGAGATTTACTGTTCAGAACTCTCAGGGATCCTGGTGAGGTGTGTTGACTTCCTTCTTATGCAGAAACCATTCTGTATACTGAAATTCTTTTTATATTTGCTTTTTATCTATGACCTGCCCTTCACTTCACGTTTTCAAAAATTATGTTAAAATCTCTCATCAGCTAATCTCTCATCAGTTCTCCTTCTATAAAATCTAGACATCCCATGTTTATTCTTTAAAAAGTGTCAACTGATGCCACTTTATTGAAAGAGGATATAACTGCACGTTTTAAATCTGCACCAATATAAGCATATTTGTGGAAGTTACGGTGGAAGTGGCTAGAGAGGAGAGACCAGTGGAGACCTTTGCTGAAACGGGATTAACAAGTAAATAGAGCATGAAGTAGGGTTGGGCAATGGGAGAAGCAGTAAGGTAGAAGAGCTGCTCCTCAGCTATGACCAGAGGTATGGGCCTGTAATCTCAGTTACTTGAAAGTCCCAGGGAGGATCACCACAAAGTCAAAGCCTGCTTGGGCTACTGATTAAGTTCAAGACCATGTTGGGCAATTCAGAAAAACTGTCTTAAAATACAAGCTAAAAAGGGCTAAAGAAATCCCAGTAGTAGAGAATTTGGCTGTCCCTCCAGATACCCGAGATTCAAACTCTAGACCACAACCCAAAATAACTTACAAAGAACTGTTTTCACTTTTCAAAAATGGAGAGTTTTAGAGACCTATTGTATAGCAATATGAATAAGCTTCACTCAATTTCCTACCTTAAAATCATTAAGATGGGGAATTTTACACCAGGCTTTTTTGACCCATAGCCATTTAAAAAAATCACACACACCCATGCACATCAGGGTAGTATAAATTGGATTCAGCAGGTTAAGAAAACAAGGATTTGAATTTGGGAGGGAGATTGTGGGAGCCTACCAATTTCTCTGTGGGAGGCCCACTCCTACATTTTCCCCAGGGTACTCTTGAGGAGGGAGGAGGGAGAAATTTCTAGATAGGAAGATAGAGGGGAGAGAAACAGAAACACAGGATAGCCTTGCGAGGGCCTGGAGCGATGTCCACCGGCCCCTTCTGACTCCTCTAAAGGGCCTTTTAGAGGAATGCCAAGGGATGGAGCAAAAGACCTCTCCCTATCACAGCCAAGTGCAGACCATCCTAAACACCTGGTGACCATGCACATGGTCAAACAATCCTCTAATTCAACCCTGCTGGGTAAAGCAAGCTCAGATCTCACTAGGAAACCTCTGTGGGCCTCCACAGGAGATATTTTGAGAGATTTCCAGGAGGAGTTGGAGGGACTTGGGGGAATGGATGTGATCAAAATACACTGTATATGTGCATGAATTTAAAAAAGTAAGGAAAATAATTATCTCAGAAATAGAATTTTTGTGACATGACAGATAGATAACATGTGGGCAGTATGCTCGAAGTTAAAGTGACTAATCTCTCACACACACAAACACAAAAACAATATAATGAGGCTAGAGATTTAGAGCAAGCCAGTGTCTGTTGTGGAATATCCAGTTGCAGGTACAGTTTCTGCCTTGGGGAACTAAGGCATAGGCTAGAAATTAAGATAGGCTAAAGGTCAGCAAGAAATGGGAGGAAAGAAGTCATAGTTAGCAACTAGCTGATCGTAGCTCACCAATAAGAAATGAGCCACTGGAGGCAAAGAATTTCGATAAATCCTGGAAATTCAAGGAAGGGAAAGGAATGCTTAGAAAAATACCATCCTGTGGTAAGCATTGATTTCAACTGTGCAATTTAATGACAGGAATCTTAACAAACTTTTCATGGAAACTTTGAGGGTGATGTAGTAGATAGAGGGAAATCTGGCTGATAATCTTGCTTACAGCCAGAGGACATGTGTTCTGTGTTTATATTATTGAAATAAACTACAAGGAATTTCAATATTGTTTGGCTTGCTTCAATCTATTCCAAGAGTTTCATCTTCTTCTTTATAGTTGTTGTTATAAATATACTTTTACAGAATCTTGACTTGATTTGGATTGATCTTGTTCATGTAATTGATGAACCACAAAGTTCAGTTCTCCATTGCTGGCCATCCTAAGTGTTTTGCTCAAGTTGAATCTGGTCACTTGCTATGTTATGTGAACAAGGTCATCCATTTTAAAAATCTTCATATTCAGGCATTCCTCTTCATCCTGATCACTTCATCAACGACGATGATATCATTATTGTAAAAATTGTCAGCAAAAGGGGGTACAGTAGCTGTGGTAAAGTGATAAGCAGCCTTAGGCCTAACTAGGTAATAATCCTTTAATTTTCACATACTCTTAAGTTAGAAGAGAGTGCATTATATAGGAATGGTGTTGAACAAAATGACGAGCATAGAATACTAATAATACATCCCAGAAACTTGCATATGTGTGTTTCATTTCATCCATTTCCAGATTTCATCTTCCTTTCCTGCACAAATTAGAATATGTGGTCATTCCTTGTATGGCAAGACAGTGTTTTGTGTCTGTTTAGAACAAACCTAATTAATTATAAAAGCAAACCAAACCACACCAATGATGTTTAGAGTTCTCAGAAACAGGATAAAAATATGTTGGGCACTGGATTTGTGAACAGAGTTTGAGTATTTCTTAAACAAATAGACAAACAAGCAAAGAAACATGTATTCCTTTCATCATGTAGGTCCCAGGGATGGAACTTAAGTATTTGGACTTGGCAGCAAGCAAGTTTACCCTACTAATACATTTAGCTGGCCTGAATTTGAGCATTTCATGGCCAACACTGAGCCACAGAGACTAAGGAAGTTGTAATGGAAAAGGTTATTTAAGGCATATTGACTTTTTTTGTGAAAATTTTGGTGTTTATAAGATACTGTATTTTCATACTAGAAACTGGAAAAACAATTCCAGAATGTTCTTTAGCATGAACAAACAAGTGATAATTCTGATTTTAGATTCATTAAAGAAAAAACCTGGAACCTACTGCCAGAGTTGATGCTTGTTACATTTAACAACAACAACAACAACAACAGCAACAAACCAAAGCAAAACGTATTAGTAAATAATAAATATTAGTAAAAAATCATATTATATTCTATATGTGGAAGTAATCACCTTGAATTTGTCTTTTGCCTTTGAATCTACAACTATATTACATTTTGTTAATAAGCTCTAAATTTAATAGAAAATCAAAGGCTTTCAAGCAGTTACAGTGTGACATTTTAAAATCTCCTATGAAGCTAGGAGAATTGTATTATAATTGTAAGTGCTTGATGAATTATTTTAATGTAGGGCTGCCTTGATGTGTATGAGGCAGGAAGCCATCCTGGACTCTGAAAGATGCACCATTTACTTAAGTTTAATCTTATTTTGTAGATATGCTAAAGGGCTGAAGAACAGAACTTTCATATTTAATGGAACAGTCCAGTAGCACCTTGCCAGTAACTCAAGCCTTTTGGAACAAAGCCCTGAATCAGATTTATTTTGGAAAATGATTCTAAGTTTTCTAAACAGCTGTCATAAAGCCTTTGCTATAGAGTCATTCCCTCAACCATTATTGACTGGATATCACTGACCTTAGTGACTATTGACGTAATGTGTGTCTGTAAGCACGAGTACAGAGAACTTCATTTGTTGATTCTACAAATATCAAGTTATGTACAAAAAACCTAATAGAGGTGCTATAGTGATTACAGAGTGATTACAGAGATCCAATGTACATGAGTACATCTTTTAATACTTAAATGGTATCCTATTTTATTACTGTGGATGTGCACATGCCCTTGTCATTAAAATTTCATAAGGAAGACTTAGAATCAACAAAGAAAAACTTAGAGAAAATCTATTTGCTAGTCTTTAATAACTGTAACATACTATTTCTTTTAAAAATGATTCCACAAGTAATCATTATGTAATTCTTAAGTTGTTGGATTTAAGAGGCTAGGCTAGATGTTTTGGTAAAATTCGCTGGCACTTTTTTGTAAAACTAAGGTCAGTGTTTTTACAATGTAGGATAGTGAAAGAAAAATAAAATTACTCCTAGCACATGATGTTTGCATATAAAATATCTATCTTGATATAATTTACTCTCAGAGTGAAAGACCCTAGCCCTTCAGGCTTACACCCCCAAGCCTCAGAAAAAGAGAAACTTCAAGCACCAGGAAATGAGAAACTAAAAATCTAGTTCCAAGGGCAACCTGACTCAGCCACTACTCAATCTCCCCTACAACCTGTAACAATGTAGAAAGATTTCTATTAAGAGATGTGCTCAACTGTGACTGGGATAGTTGCAAGTGTTCTAGGAAGGACCACCATGACCTTTGTGTAAACTCCACTCCCGCCCTGATACCCCCCTTGAGGTTTCAGGAAGAATGCGCCTGCGGACGTGACTGTACCCACTCTGTGATCACCCTGTGATTAGGCCATGAAATTGTATGGGAATTGTAATCTTGTGGATTTTGTGAGTTTTTCCTTTAAAAGCACCTATGTGACTACAGTAAGATGCGGCTCTTGCTCTTAGAAGCAGAGTTTGCCCTTCTGTACAGAAGCTTCATTAAACTCCTCGTGCTGTTGCATCAACTGGACTGGAGTCTGGGTTCTTGGGGCGCCCACTTGAGACCCTAAACTTTGGGGTCCAACAAGAGTAAGCCTCTAGGTTGCAGAATCTGAGCCTGAGTTTGTTGGGCATGTGGAAAGAGGATGATGACTGTTTTCATTGGCCTCCTTTCATAGGACTGCTTCCAGCTGCTGCTCATTTGATGTGACTTCATGTCATTTAGTGTGACTGGCTTCCAGAAGTGCTCTTCTGTATCATGTCCAAGTCCATTTCTTTAGGAAATTGATGAGATTGAACTGGAGAACAGCTGTGAGACTGCAGAGGCATTACTCCATCATTTGTCCCAACTCTCCACTCACTAATTTTCAGGAGAAAAATAAGTTTATCTTTGAAACCATGAGAAAAGATCAAGACAGTAATGAAATAACTCCACCCCATGGCTATTGCTGCTAGGATTCTTCATCTTGTAACAAATATATTCCAGTTGAAAAATTTATTTTCCTACCCAAATTATGAATGAATCATTGAATTGTGAGTATAACCTCTGAGTCATTTGCTAGCATACTTTGCTGAGTTTAAACCACTCTCTGTTTCTTTTGCAGAAGAAGCAAGTTCGACCAGATTGTAGAGAGTCCACGGCTAGAGGGATTCACTTCCCTTGTACTAGAATTACAATTTGGTTTCATTGCTATTCAGATGTTAAGAACTGACCTACCTAGTTAGGAGCTTGTGGGTAATGGACACCACCCACACCTTACATGAAATATCAGGTGTAGTAGGCCCTGGGGACCTGTGTGTAAATTGTGCTTCAGATTTCAATCTGTGATGCTGAGATTGTGATAATCCTCTGATGACCTACTAACAGCATCAGCAGTTTTTAAAAAATCTGGTCTCAGGTTACAAAGCAGGTGTGGACAGTTGCCTGTCCTGCTGGATGTGATTCTCCCATTGTTTCTCTAGTAGCTACAGGACACAAGAAAAGAAAAGAGAGGAACAGTTTTTGGTAGAGTGTGGGAAAAAGGTTGTAGGATACTTCTTTTTTTTCATATCATTCAGAATATCAGTATGATAGGGACGAAGTGATCTTAGACACCAATTGTTGGGGGCTTTTTAAAATGGAAACTCACTACTCATGTCCTACAAAATAAAGTACTACCTTGTAGATACTGCATTTTGTATTTGGTGGGGCAGAGGGTATTACTGCTAATAAGAACCTCCTTCAAACTTCAATTTCACTTCATTAAACTTTTTTTCGAGTGAGGAATAAAGGAGTATAGTTAGTGTACCTGGGATCTCATGTGTTTTCTCTGCCCGATTCCAGACCCACATGACTACCTATTACAGAACTCCAGACCCACATGACTACCTATTACAGAACTCTAGACCCACATGACTACCTATTGCAGAACTCCATGTGAGCTCTCTTCATTCCTTCTTTCCTTGCTGGAAGAAGAAATACATTTTTTACTTAAAAAAAAAAAACCTCTTATTTTTTGATACTAAAATATAATTCCATCATTTTCTTACCTCCAAATCCTCCTGTATACTCCTCCCTCTCTTTCAAATTTATGTTTTTCTCGTTAATTGTTGTCACATGCATATTTAAGATGGCATTTGTCACTGTCTTTGTAGAGCCTGTCCTCTCTACCATGTCCTTCAACACAGTATCAGTTTGCTCTCTTTGCTCTTTGGAGCATGTGGAGCAGCCAACACATGTTTATTACACTCCATCTTAGCTGCTTATTATGATCAGCTAGGGTCCATTCAGCCTACTTGTTTCACAAGTATCTCATGC
Source organism: Peromyscus eremicus (assembly GCF_949786415.1). Classification (NCBI taxonomy): domain Eukaryota; kingdom Metazoa; phylum Chordata; class Mammalia; order Rodentia; family Cricetidae; genus Peromyscus; species Peromyscus eremicus. Next base: position 36,775,321 of record NC_081418.1, read on the forward strand.
ACTGAATAAAAATAAGTAGGACTTATTCCATGCCAAACTATTATGTGGGTATTGAGAAACTATCTGGGAGTTGGGTGCTGGGATATAGAGCTTTTATTATAATGCTGAAGATAAAATAAACAATTAGACCAAAAAGATAATTATAGACTTAGAGGATCATCATAAAGCCAGTAATTAAAAGATGAGAGGTTCAGTACCCAGGATGTGACTGAGATGTCAGGGAGAGGTTTAGAGAAGTTCATGGTTGACCACAGATCAGGAGTTTAAAAGTAAATGGGTTCTACTGTGAGATAATAATTATTGTCAAGATCAGTCTCAACAGGCATAATGAATATTAAGGTAGCAAAAAAGACCTTGGCCTTTTTGGGATAAAAGATAAGAGTAAATGAGTCATCTAGAGACACAATTACTTAGTATAGGCAATTAATCTTTATGAAAAACAGTCCATTATCTCCAGTAGAATGAGAGGAATTTATCATTTTTTACTCCTATATTTATTTAATATACTGTACTAGAAAAATGTAAAGCAGAACAGCCAAACCACTTTCTTAACATGCAGCGTCTTCACTAGCTAAATTTATTGTTAAAACTTATATTTTTGATATTTGCTTTATATTAATACACTTCACAAATAATAATGCACAAAATAAAATATTTGGATTTTGACTAGTATTATGCCTGATACCGCATGATATTATTGACAATCACGTATCAACTCTGCACATATCCAATAAAAGGACATATATACAAATTCAATATTATACAGTCTGTTGCTTTACTGTCTCAGATGAATCAGAGACAGACATCTAATTTAGCCTGGGCCAGTCAGGCTATTTTCTGCAGAAATTTAGAGGAAGAATCCAAGAGACTGAGCACTTTACAGTGACAGTAGATGTGGAAACTGAAAGATTTAGTAGAGCTGGAGCCATTCATTTCAGAGCAGCGAGTTCCAGACGTTTGGGAGTAGAAGAGAAACAATGAAAAGCAGAAGAATCCAACTAATAGAAGGAAGAAAGTGGATAGAGTAAACATACTGGGAAGTAAAATTAAGACCGTGAAGCTCATCGAACCAGAGTGTATTCTCGAAGACTCTCTGAGTCACTAGTGGATCATATGAAGTCCAGGCAAAAATCTGTTCTGGGCCCTTTAAAATGTGTATATTGAACATATCCCCAACACACACACACACACACACACACACACACACACACACACACACACACACGATTTTCTGGAGGTACAAGGACACATGTGCCCACCTGAAAGCAGCATTATCAAAAAACATACAAGACCCTTAATTCTTAACAGCTTTTCTTGTGACCAAAATGACTCAGTTCTAAAGTTGTAAAGAGACTGCACTCCCACATCTGTCCCATGGCACTTAAGCAAAAAGCAGGTGGGTCCAATTAAGGCTGTGGTTCTTTGATGTTGGAAATGAGTGTTGCTTCAGGGTACATGGCCAGTGTAGGCAAGTAGAAGCTGTTGGGAAAGAGATAAACTCAACTGACTAGTCAAACATTTCTCTCAGCCAGCATAAATGACTTGCACAATAAATGTGGTATGTTTATTTTCATGTTTTTTTTTTTTTTTTACGGTGCTTCAATTTGTGATTCCAGCAGTATTCACAGACAAGAATACTATTTACAATTGTTTTGCAATGTGAGAAAGGATAATTTTACAGTATTAAAATTATTTACATTAATAAGTTCATGCAAATATAAGTTATAAGATGCATGCTATTGTTTCTTTATATGACTGAAGACTGTATATTATTATCTTAAGAGATTTGAAAATAGAATATAAATATTATGGATTAGTATATTACAAATAGTTATATTCCACAAGGACACATGCTCAACTATGTTCATAGCAGCATTATTCATAGCATCCAGAATCTGGAAACAACCTAGATGTCCCTCAACTGAAGAATGGATAAAGAAAATGTGGTGTTTGGGAGGCATCCAGGCAGTGGGACCGGGTTCTGTGCTCATTGCATGAGTTGGCTGTTTGAAACCTGGGTCTTATGCAGGGTCGCTTGGCTCGGCCTGGGAAGAGGGGACTGGACCTGCCTGGACTGAGTCTGCCAGGTTGATCTCAGTCCTTGGGGGAGGCTTTGACCTGGAGGAAGTGGGAATGGGAGGTGGGCTGGGGGGAAGGGGAGGGGGGCGGGAATGGGGAGAACAAGGGAATCCGTGGCTGATATGGGGAACTGAATTGTATTGTAATTAAAAAAAAAAAAAGACACAGGGAATGGGGTTGGTAACAAGAACACCAAGCAAGAGGGAAGGTAAGACAAGAAGAAGATAACTTTCTCTAATTCTTCACAGTCCCATTGCATCCAAAATAAAAATAATAAAAGCACTTAAAAAAAAAAGAAAATGTGGTACATACACACAATGGAGTACTACTCAGCATTAAAAAACAATGACATCGTGATATTTGCAGGCAAATGGATGAAACTAGAAAAATATCATCCTGAGTGAGGTAACCCAGACTCAGAAGGACAAACATGGTATGTACTCACTTATGAGTGGATACTAGATGTAAGCAAAGGATAACCAGACTACAACCCACAGCTCCAGAGAAGCTAGGTAACAAGAGGGAGCCAAAGAGGGATGCATGGATCACCCTGGGAAGAGGAAACAGATGAAATCTCCATGAGTAATCTGGGCAATAAAGGGTAGTGGGTGAGGAATGAGAATATAAGGGAATGGGATGGTCGAGCTGTAACAGGGATAGAGAGGGAGAACAATGAATGAGATACCATGATAGAGGGAGATATCATGGAGATAGGGAGAAACTAGGTGCTAGGGAAGTTCCCAGGAATCCACAAGGATAACCTCAATGTAGGCTACTAGCAATAGTGGAAAGGATGCCTGAACTGGCTTACCTCAGTAATCAGATCAGTGAATACCCTAACTGTCATTACAGAGCCTTTCTCCAGTAACTGATGAAAGCAGATGCAGAGACCCACAGCCAAGCACCAGTCCGAGCTGCAGGAGTCCAGTCAAAGAGAGAGAAGAGCGATTCTATGAGCAAGGGGCATCAAGATCATGATGGGAAACCTACAGAGACAACCAAGCCAAGCTAGTGGGAACTCATGAAATTGTGACCAACAGCTTTGGAATCTCCAAAGGACTGGACTAGGCCCTCTTCATAAGCGAAACAGTTGTGTAGCTTGGTCTGCTTAAGGGGCCCCCTGGCAGTAGGATCAGAATCCATTCCTGGTGCATGAGCAAGCTTTTTGGAGCCCATTACCTTGAGGCAGGGGGAGGGGCTTCACCTGCCTCTACTAAATGTACCTCCCCATGGGAGACTTTACCTTCTTGTGGGAGGGAATGGAGGGTGAGTTGGGAGGGGGAGGCTAGAGGGGCAGGAGAAGGGAAGAAGAAAGAGGGGGATCTTTGATATGTAAAAATGAATAAAAATTTTTCTTAATAAAAAAACTAAATTGGTATATTTTATAATATATAAAATGATATGGAATGGGTTTTCATATACAATTCCATTAAATTTAAAATTATATCTATAATTTTGCTTTATCTCTGAGTTATTGTTATGTGGTGATATTTTAATTGTGCTGAAATGTGATTTTATTTGTATGTTAATAAATAAAGTTTGCTTGGAGATCAGAGGTCAGGGAACCATAAACAGAAGTCAGGCAGTGGTAGCCCATGCCCTTAATCTGATCACATGGCAGACAGAGTCTCTGTGTGGTCAAGGACACAGCCAAGCGTGGTGACACGAGCCTTTAATCCCAGTACCAACCATGGAGACCTGGAGGTCTGTATAGACAGGCAGTGACAAGAGGTCATGTGTCTGGACTTAGGACCAATGAGAAGGCAGAACAGGAAAGCAATAAAAGCACAGTTTAGACAAGAAGAAGCTCTCTCTGGGCAAGCTACCATGTGGTGGTAAGCTGAGGCTAGTCGTGGCTATTCGCTATTTCTCAGATCTCTTTGGCCATTACCCCTATATTTGGCTCTGTGTTTCTTATTTAATAAGACTGTTTAGAAATTTGTCTACATTGTTACTTCCTTTTTTTCATTGTTCTTTGTTTTGTCTTGAGACAGGGTTTCTTTGTGTAGCCCTGACTGTCCTGGGACTTGCTCTGTAGATCAGGATACCCTCAAACTCAAACATTCACCTTCTTCAGCCTCCTGAATGCTGGGATTAAAGGTATGTGTCACCACTGCCTGGAACTTCCTATTTTTATTACTTCATAATTTTATTACTTCATAAGAACATGTTTTATCTAAATTGAAACATACATCCTAGTAAGAGTCAGAGGATCAGGATGCCTGCTGCAAGATGGTATCTTCTTCATATGACAGGGAAGCTGCCTCCTTACAGTGCTAACCAGGTGATTATCTAAAAAAGACCCCCCCATAATGACCATACCAGTCAACATGTCAGCAAGGACAGGGGAAATTTCACAAGGCTCCACCCCTAGATGAAGAGCTACAAGCAATCAATTGACTGCTGAGAGAGGAAGAATCAGTGTCCTTCAGCAATAAGTCCCTCAGTAGGTTTTCTAACATCTATCTGTCTGCCCTAAACACAAGCACATGACTTTGAGATGGAGTAGGGGGACTAGAGGAGGAGTTGGAGGGAATGGTTGGAAATGATAATACAGTATTCATATATAAAGTTCTCAAAAAAAAAATCCAGCATGGTTGAGGGACGAACTCCTAGCTGAGGAGCTATTGGCAGTTGATAGCCTCTGAGAGAAGGAGAGACATTTTTCTTCCAGAAAGGGGCATCAGTTGGCTGTCCATGCTCCTGTGGATGACCCCATACCCATCCACATAGTAGCAGCACTAAGGGACTCAGTGGGTTGTTTAAAAATAGAAAGACAAAAGAGAGGACATGAAGTTGAGAGAAGTTACGTTGGCAGGGGCAGGAGGATAATGGGAGTGGATATGACCAATAAAGATTCTCAAATATAAAAACAAGTAATTTCATTGACTTAAAGACGATTGCCTAGTATAATATTATCACTAATAAAAACAAACTAAGTAAGCATTTTGATGTACATAGTCATCACATTTGTAGAAATGAAAACAGGAATCATTTTGAGAGATAGATATATTATTTGTGCCTATGCATGTCTTTATATATCACTGTCATATTAGTTTCTATGGTCTTTCAATGGAATAATTAGACAAATTTGGTTATAATTAGATTCATTTATATGTGATACTTTGCTAACTGCTAGTTGTAATGACTTACATTTAACAAAAATCATCATCAAACTTGGCCAATAGGAGGGTGAAAAAACATTATGTATTTATTAATTTATTTACTTACTTATTTTTTATTTTTTAATTAAGAGATTTTCTATTCATTTTATATACCAACTACAGATTCCCCTGTCCTCCCTCCTCCCACCCCCAGCCTTTCCCCCAACCCACCCCCATTCCCACCTCCTCTAAGACAAGGTCTCCCATGGGGAGTCAGCAAAAGAAAAAATGTTTTTTAAATGTTTCATATCTAGTCTTAAATTTTTAAGAATTTAGACACATGACATATAATTTTTCTTTTGCTTTTATTTCATGCACTCAGCAGAGAGGAGAAATGAGCCTGCTCCCATAGCCTGCCTTTCCTTTGTTTTCTAAGATTTCAATGTTGTCATTTTCTATCAGGCTACTACTGACCCTTTTTAACACTAGCCGTTTTTTTTTTCTTTAAACTTTAGAAATTTTAAGTGAGATCCTAGCTTTTTGCTCTAAAGTGTTTTATTTAAGACATCATAGAGACTCAAACCTTTGTTGTATACTTAAAAACAAAAACAAAAACAGAAAACAAAACTAAGTAGTAATTTCAATGTGAAAATCCAGGAGAAATAATTCTTTTATTATTTTCTTGGTTCTCATTCTAACTTAAAGGATTGTTGATCTAAAAGGATCTTTGTAGAATTCTCGGTTATTCTTTCATCTTATAGATTAGAAAAGTTGAGGCCTTGGGTACTATACTCATTTGTCTACATTCCCAGATCACAAATAGATCTTAAAATATTTTTGTGCTTAAATTGAAGTCCAGTATCATTTCCTCTAAAGAATATTTTTCTTGTGGTGCTTTGAGTAAAAAATACTGTCTATGTGCTATATTTGAATGCTTAGTCACCCAGGAGCAGCGCTATTTATAAAGATTACAAGTATTAGGAGGCCTGGCCTTGTTGGAGTGGGTGTGGCTTTTTTAGACTAACCCTCTGAAACTATAAGCCAGCTCCCAATTAAATGCTTTGTCTTCTAAGAGTTGCCTTGGTCCTGGTGTCTCTTCACAGCAATAGAACAATGTCTACGTGCCTAGTTTCCTTATCTGTCCTTTCTTTCCTCTTACCTTGTCTCATCAGAGGATGACTTATGGGATGGAGCTGCTTTTCTTCTTCTACTACTATGTGAGTTCTAGGGATAGAACTCAGGCTGTCAGGCCTGACCTCCAGTACCTTTGCCCACTAAGCCATTTCATTGGTCCCCAGAATCCATTTTTATAATGTATGAAGGTAAGACTAAAGGAAGAGGAAGTCATAACCAAGAAATTTTGCACTGAATTTGGATTTATACATGTTTTTATTGCACCAAACTCTGAGTTCACTCTCCTGGGACACGGATATTCATTCAAACCCTGATTGGTCTCTGAAGGCTTGCAGGATCAATATCATGAAGCAGGGACTGAAGCATTGAAGTTCTGTGAAGCTGTGCTGATTTCCCATAAAACCATCATCTCAAGTGCTTTCCTTTGCTCCACACAGGGGTTAATCATCACCCTGAACCATGTAATAACTTGCTTCTCTCTGAGGTGGATCCTGCTCCTCTCCTCTGAATCCACTTGCTGGTTTCTCCTCACAGACTTCCTTATTTACTTTCAATTTCTTTCTCCTTAAAAGCCATCACCAGCCTTTAAATGTACTCAAGCTTCTTCTACTACTAAATGCAAGCAAACACTCTCCTCTGTGCCACCAAATGGATATTTCCTTCCATCTACCCTCATTTCCTCCATCAGGTCTAAGCTGTTTTCAGGAGGTTTCCAGCCTCTGTCTCTACTTGCTCATTCGTCACTCCTTCCTTAATGTGTTTCATCTTAACTCGGCTCACCCTACTCACCTACCCTTCGCCTGTCCCAAATTCTTACACAGAGATTACTCTAAAGTTTTCTCTGACTATTCACTTGCTATTACAAAGAATTGTTTTCAGTTCTTGTATTTCTTGGAGTATAGGACATATGGAAACAGTATATCTGGAAAAACATACACCATTTATTCAAGCCCTCTCAAATAACAGTTGTGAAAACTGGAGGCTGGAGGTGGAAGAGGTGGAAAGTTTTCTTCTTAGTTGATCTTGTCAGTGTTTCAATAGTCAATGAGAAAATGTAATTTTGGCAAACAATTCTACACTATTCATCTGGCCATTTCTCTTTTACGATCAACAAATGAAAATTTATGATACTGAAAGTGAAAAGTTTTCATTAAGAGATCAGGGTACAGCCGGGCGGTGGTGGCGCATGCCTTTAATCCCAGCACTTGGGAGGCAGAGGCAGGCGGATCTCTGTGAGTTCGAGGCCAGCCTGGTCTACAAAGCGAGTTCTAGGAAAGGCGCAAATCTACACAGAGAAACCCTGTCTCGAAAAACCAAAAAAAAAAAAAAAAAAACAAAGAGATCAGGGTACATTATGACATGTTCTGTGCATCTACTGTGCCTCATTTGTGAACTTCACAATAGTTAGGTACTTTTGAAAATTATGACAGTAATTCTAGAACTTTAAGGAAAATGGGGATTTGGAAGGAATGTCACCCTCCTCTCAGTATTTGCGACCTTCTTAAATGGCTAATGCGGATACATCTCCATGAGTGGATTTTAATTATTTGCACAAAGCGGCAGTAGACGGTGCCTCATGCAGCTGGCTGTGTTCTGTCAGCCAGTCAGAAAAATCTCTACCAGAAGAGGAAGAAGCTGTCTTCTCTGCTTCCTTCCTCCAAGGAGAAGGCTGCTGTCTGTGATCTTGGCTCCGGCCAACTTGGGTTCCTTCCTGTTAAAAGTCAAGCATTTTAAGCTTCATGTCCATCTGGTGTTTTTCAGATTTCTGGAATTAGGTCAGTGCTTAAACTCGGAGAACCTTATGATGTAGAGCATCAAGAAGCCTTGGAGCCATACCAAGCCTCATGTCCATAAAACAGTCTTCCCAGGTTTTACTGATACTATGTGGCTAATCTTTCCTGAGAACTTCCCAGGACTTGCTTGAGTAATCAGTTATATCACATATTAAATATCTTGAAGCTCTTTTCTAGTTTATTTTCCCTAGAGTATGTGTCTTTGACTACTCAAGTGGTCATTATCATGAAACATTTTGGAGTCCTTCCAACTAGAGTAATGAATGTAGTTAATTTGCTTACCCTCCCTAAGTCTTAATTTCTTCCTCTCTCCAGTGGGACTATTACCTGCCTCACAGAACTGTGGTGAGAATTTCAGATTTCCAGCCGGCTGTTTAGCACATGGCAGGCATAAGATGCATAATATTTCCTTTTCCACCTCCTCAGTCTCCTGTTTTTTTTTTCTGTCTTCCTTCTTTTTCTCCCTCACTGAACCAATGGCTGAGTCATCTGTGATAGATGTTTTATTTAAGTTCTTATTGAATGAGTGAACATGACACTCATGAAATTAAAGCAGACTCTTTTTTCAAGGAGACACTGAGCTGCATGTACAACTGGGGCTAAGCTGGGTTTTATGCTTTAGCTGACTAGGTCTATTATGCAATGTTTTCAGATGATATAATGAATTATTAATTCTCATTAGAGTGTGGTAAGCTGGAGACCTGGATTTGTGCCCAGAGAATGGCTTTGCCACATTATAGACATATGGTCACCTAGATGTTACAATGACATCTTGTACATGAGCCATAGAAAACTTTACAGTGTTGGTTGACATCCTATCCTCCCTTTATTTCTCTATTTTTGGATGACTTTGTTGCTCTCTCTCTTTTTTTTTTATTTAAAAAGATTAACATAGATTTTTGTCCTTGCTTATGCTCAACTGAACATTACTGAGAGGTGAACAAGACAAAAGACCCATCATGCCCTGTTTGATGGTCTCATTAAGAGTAAGGTAAGGCCTTCAGTGGACTGTAGGTGCATAGAGCTTTGAATTTCTTTACTGAGAACCTAACTTTGTCTCTGATCACGTTTACAGAATCGGAGAAGTCTAGTGAGGCTGACTCCTCCTATATATTAAGTGAATGCTGTCTCTCAGGTTTGGGCAGACTATCTTCCCACAAATGTAAATCCCAGTTACTCAGTGCCATAGGACTGAATTCCCTGATTCTGAAATTCTCAGTGGAGTGCATCATCGACTAAAGTAAATTATATATGTAGTTCTGTCTGATTTTAAGGCATAGTTACAGATTTAATTGCAGCAAAGAACATTAAAGAGCTGTGTGTCTTCTTATATATGCCTAGATAGCCACAGGTTACCTAAAAATTAATGCCATCTCCAAGTATTTCCTATTTCCTAATAATGTAGGCAACATGATCTAAGTAAGAAGGGTGTACATTATGATCATTGAAATTAATTCAGATGTGGTCAGAATAAAAACATGAAATAGGACTGTAAACAGCTTTTAGCTTTGTTTCAAATTGTTCTTTATTTTGATTACTTGCTGTGGAGCTCAGTGGTAACCATCTGGGGTTACTCTAAGATGGGGCATGTCTATACAGGTTCCTTTCATAGTACACTGGGCTGTTTAATGGACAGAACTATGAGCTGTGAGTTAGATGAATACAGGTTCAGGCGAAGGATTGGGCAACTTCTGTGGGAATGACTTAACAGGGTCATAGCAGGGAAGAGTTGGGTAAGGACAGGCTGGGAACAACACCTGAAAGTTAAGACTAGCTTCAGCCAATCACAATTAGAAGAACGGCCTGTCTCCTTGTTAGATGTGACTGGGTTATAGGAAATAGGTAGTAATGGTATGCTAGAAGGGGTTAAGGAAATATATGTGAGGCAGCAATTACAGATTGATCTGGGCTCTGCTTTAGTCACAGTAAGACAGCATAATCTGTTGGTTGGGATAAAGGCCTCCATGTCTTTAGTTATAGCATAATGAAATCAGGCCATTTAAGCCATCAGTTAAACTGATTACCTCTTATGCTTCTAATGTAAGGTAATGCTTGTACCATGTTCTTTATAAAATGAGAGCATCCCTTAAATACTTAAATATAGCAGAGGAAATACCCAGTATGTTTTATGAAAACTGATACAATTGGCTTCCAATTTTTGATTTTATAATTCAAAATTGACTACTATTCCATATCCATTTAATTTATATTTATACTGCTCCATTGTTGAGAAGCAATGTTGAAGTATTTAACATAATAAATTATGTTATTTATTTCTTTTGTATTCACTTCCATCCCCTTCCTAAAGAGTTCTTCTTTACCATTTCATTGGTCAGATTACGTGTATTCTGCTATTACCTTCCACAATCAAACAAAACGCAGAGTTCTAGAGGCCAGTCTCAGTGGATGCATTCACAAAACACTCTTGCACCTAATGTTTAGGGAACGTAATTTTTTTTATTTGAGACCATGTTCTTTTCTGTTGTTAGTTTCAGTATTCTTGGCTTCAAGAAATCCTCCTGCCTCAGCCCCCCAAGTACCTGGAGCCATCTGTACACACCACCGCACTAAGATTAACATCCTTTATAATTATTTTCAGTAACATGTTACAAGACATTAAAATCTACAAACTCTGTGATTAGAATATATGCGGGCATAATGCTATTAACAATTATGAGTTTTGTGTGACTTCAATGTTCTATTGTAAAGAACTGTTAACTGATATTTGCCTTGTGTTATTTATGCTTTAAAAACTATATTTCTCATTTTCACCAAAAATGATGATAGAAAACAAAGCATATATTTTGTATACTATATACTAGGGAATTTCAACACAATCTCTTTTCTTATAGTTATTGGGTTCTTTTTTGTTTCTGCTTGGTTTTATTATTAAATACTGCTCATATTATATTCATATATGTTTCTCTGGTTATTCATATGGTAGGGGTATACATTAAACATTTATACAGAATTGAACAAGGAAGTTCAGAGCACACATACCCTTAAGTAATAAAATGCATTAATTATGTAATTGAATCAAGAGATCTGAAATAGCTGTAGAGATCTACATGAAGGGAACATATGGGAGATGCTAGAAGAAAATGTGACAGCTAGTATCTTAGACTTGAAGAAGCATCAGCAGCTGGCAATGCTATTTGCACAGATGGAAAGAAATGATGTGTTTCCTAATTGATGGATAAAAATATTCAATGGCTAACAATTCAAAAGAGGGCTTGCTATGTTTGGTATTGGGATTTTGTTTGGTGGTCTTTGACCCTTGGAGGGAGCACCATCAGCCCAGATTAGAAAATTTCACTAAAACCCCGTATGTATATTTATACATAGAATTGTGTGTGTTATAATTTTTAAGGTAGTAGTTCATAATATGACTCCTTGTGGCTTTTCAGGCTTCCTCATTGTTATTTTACCTCTCTCCCCTTTCTTCTGTATTTACCTCCATCCCCTCCCTAAAGAGCCCCTCTTTCCCATTTCCCTGGCCAGATTACTTGTATTCTTCTATTACCCTCCACATGCAAACAAAATGCAGAGTTCTAGAGGCCAGTCTCATTGGATACATTTATGAAACACTCTTGCACCTAAGGTTTAGGGAACTTTGAAAAAGTGAGAAAGAAAGGTTATAAGAGCCGAAGGATCAAGGAGTTTGCTATGAGATTGTGTTTCCTAGTAATATCACAAGCTATACCCATGAAGATTCATCAACATGACTGCCCAATGTGAGCTGAACAAGGATGACACCAATGGACACGAAAAAGTGGACAGGAAAAGCCTAGGAGACCTCAACTCTATACAAAGAAGTACAAGCAACTGAGGAAAGTTGGGAGTGGAAGATGTGGTCTTCCCTAGGGATGAGCACACCAATTGGTTGTCCAGAGCCAAATGGTCAGCCCTGAAAACATACATACATGTAACATTATACATACTGAACAGGCTATAGTTAGGAATATATGTTAAATAAACATGTATATGCATGCTTTAACAATTAGCAAAAAAAAGGCTGTGTATTTGAAGGAGAGTTGGGAGGGTTATATGGGAAGGTTTAGAAGGAGGCAAGGGAAGAGAGAAATGTTGTTATTATATTACCTCAAAAATAAAATAAATTAAAAAATTTAATGGCCCCTGAAATGTTACAATAGATTAAAGGGGATGTGTAACTCATCATCTCTACTGAATAGAAATTTTGCACTGCATTGTGAGAGAAAATGAAAAATGGTCTGGTCATAAAGAATGTGTTGGATATTTACAGTGTTCAGACTCCTTATGGCTAACCTTTTGAACACAAATCCATCTGATTTAATTAAATTTGAATGCTACTGAAGGAGTGTGGGTAAGAGTAGGTCAGAGTTCTTTGGAGTTTGGTCCTTTTATTATTCTGTAGAATTAAGAAAAAGGAATGGCAAGTGACCTGAAATTCAATGAGAGGATGTGGTAGTCTCAGTGAAAAGATTCAATTAGTTCACAGTAGAAAGAAAATGGAAAGGGGGGTTTTCTGCTGAAACAAACATCTAGAACTACAACGGTATTAGCACACTTTGAAATGTAATAATTAGATCTAATACCTTGTATGTTAATTAAAAATAAAACTACAAGGTAACTAAAAAAAAAAAGAAATCTAGAAGTTAAAAGCAAAAACACTGAAGCTTTCTAAATCATTCCAGGGAAGCAGGCATAGGGAGAAAATCTCGGTTGATCTTGCAGTGCTCTCTGCACAGTTAGGAAACAGTGTGCAGTGGAGAAGCTGACTGAGAAGAACTGTTGGAACCTCCAGGAGTGGCTGAGCCGTGGGACTCCTCCAGCTCTCCTCACTTAGCCTGCAAGGCATGTGAGAAATAGTTAACCTGAATGATAATCGTCTTTAGGAACAGAAATAACAAGAGAAGTGTTAGCCCAGAGTAGGAACTCAGCTTTAAAGAGAATAAGAAGAGAGTTTGTTCTGAGTCAAAAATGAGTGACCATGGCCTGTGAGAACAGATCCTTTGCCCTGAGAAGTATGCTCCACCCTGCAAAAGGGTATGTGGCCTTTTATGAACAAAGCAAAATGAAAGTCATAAGTAAAATCACTTAAATGCATTGTCAGACATTAAGTCAGAGGCCACAGCAAAGTCAGATCTGCCCTGTTGTCACTGTATGTCTGTGGACTTCTTGGCTTTGGAGATGGTAGAGGTCTTTTAGCCTTAATAGCACACTGGAAAGGTTTACTAAACCCTGGGAAAGTTAGATCAAATATAAAGATTAAAAATATATGACTATTTCTCACAGGCTTAAGAGAGTCCAAGATAATTTTGGCTTTTCTACCATTTTTCATCTCTCCATAATCATAAAATTTCACCCAGCTAACATCTTATAGTCTTCAGGATCTCTACATTGATGTAGCTGCCTCAGAGAACATATTCACATCAGGCACATTGATAGTGAATGTTTTTGAACTAAACTTTTCTCAGTCATAAAATTTTACCTGCCTGGACAATAATTTGACTACACTTGGGAGATGTGATTAGAGAGTTTATAACTTAGCAGAAATTCGAATGTGTATTTAACATAATGGAGTTATATGCAAAACAAGTTTTAACAGAATCATATATAGTAACTTAAATGTAGCTCCATTAGAATGAAACACTGAGCTGTAAGCGAGTGTTTTGTCTCCAAAGACTATGTTCATTACATTGCCTACCTTCGACTGATGGCTGTGGTCCGGAGGTGCCCAAAAGTCATGTGCTAAAACTTAATCCCTATTGTGGATGGAGCCTTTTGAACCCTGAACAGTGTCTTATAAAAGGGCTGGAAGAGACATGTTTAGGACACCCTCTTCGTTAGTCTTCTGTCATACAACAATACAGTACTCTCTCTGAAGGATGCACAGATGGAGCCGTTTTGAAAGCAGAGTCAGGTCTTTATTAGATATCAAACTTGTTGGCACCTTGATTTGAAATTCTAGCCTGCAGAACTGTAAGAAATAAATTCCTACTAGTTATAAGAAAGATACAGTTCACCAGAGTGAGGAAGGCACAGTAGCAAGAACAAGAGGCAGCTTGTCACATCGCAGCTACAGTCAGGAAACCAAATGGACACGAAGTTGGACCATGGTATTAAGCCTCAGGGCCCACCCAGTGATTCACCTTCACCAAGGCTGCACTTTGTAAAGTTTTTACAACCTCTTCAATAGCGTCTCCATCTGGAGACCAAGTGTTCAAACACAGGACCACAGGGGAGATAGTCTACCTTCAAACCTGAATGCCAGGTATTGTGTTATAGCCACACAAATGGACCAAGACACTGATGGTCTATCCTGCCACTAGTCATTCCTCAGGGCACTATTCTGAGCCTCTAGTTCTCCTCCTCCCCATAGTCTAGGCTGTCCCATGTGACCTACTGCTTTAGTGACCACATGCTGATCACCTTCACATCTGCATCTCTGCCAAAACTTTATGAGCATTAATCTTATACACCCAGCTACATACACACTTCATAGCTCTTCACAGATGTCTTAGAGGCAGCTCAAAATCAACATGTAAAACAAACAAAACAAAAACAAAACCATAATTTAACCCTTCCCATCCCCTCACTAACTTTATAACACGTTCTTTGCTGCTTGGTGAGACCCTTGCTTATTATTTCACATATGGTCTTTATTCCACACCTGCTTTTCCAGTGTATATTTCTAATTGTCATGCTTTTAAATTTAGTAATTTCTAATGTCTCCTCATCTTAGAAGCAGCTTTCACCCTATTGTGGGAATGTTAAGAACAGATATAGTAATATGATTATAGATACGAGCTTAGCACTATGCAGGGCAGTTTGATGGAGTTGGTTTTTCCAAGTGGTCAAAGCTCTCTCCAGGAGATGGCGCTCACAGTGTACTTTTGCTGTTAGTTTTTACTATTGAGAAATAGTTCACATAAATGTTTCCTTACACAGATGATTTAATAGTGATAAACTGTTTCAGGTTTGTTCTTTTTGATAGTCCTCTGGGTTATTAAGACTTCACCACATGACTTTGCATTGTTTTTCAACTGAAGTAGGTGTTACAAAAGAAGTTTCTAGAAGGAAGAAAAGTTATGATGAGGCATGAATTTGTAGTATGAGATGAGAGGAAGATTTTTACCTTAAATCTCTTGATAATAACACCCTCTAGAACTTAATAATGTCATCAAAGACAATGAAGTAAGCTGGAAAGCAGAAGGGAAGTATATGTTTTGGGATAATGCTCACTGAACATATATCATGGGTTATTTGCAAAATAAAGAGATAAACTATATCATTAATGATTATTATATAGTGTAGTCTTTATATCTTATACTGGGGGGTGTTGAGGCTAAATATCATGGTCCAAGTGTGTGATAAGGGCTAATTACTTTAACCTTAGAATGACAAAATTGAGCTAAGTGAACTCAAGTATTTGTGCTTGCCAAATAAAGCTGCAGAGTAAATAAGTTGGTGGGGTGTCAGTAATCACAGACTGAGTGTCTTATGGTAAGTTAACTTATGGATCCCTTCCCCAAACTAGTTCATTGATAGATAGTTTCTCTGGGCCTCTATGGTGGTATTTTATTTGTACTGAAATGTGATTTTAATTGTATGTTAATAAATAAAGTTGCCCGAGGGTCAGAGCTATTAGAGCCATAGCAAGAGCGTGGCGGTGGTGGCGCACGCCTTTAATCCCAGCACTTGGTAGACAGAGCTAGGTAGATCTCTGTGTATTCAAGGATACAGCCAGCATTGGAGACACATGCCTTTAATTTCAATCCCAAACATAGAAGACCTGGAAGTCTCTACGGACAGGCAGTGATGAGGCAGTCATGTGTTTGGGTTTACAACCAATGAGAAGGCAGAACAGAAAGACTATATAAAGACAAACACACAGGAAGTAGGTCTCTTTCAGAGAGGTCTCTTGGCTTAAGAGGCTAGCTGCAGGGTAAGGCTCTTAGCTTTGATCTCTTGGCTTTCTTCTTTGCATTGGTTCTGTGTTTCTTATTTAATAAGACGGTTGGTTACATCTCCAGGCTTCCATTATCAATTTTGTGTGACTCTGAGGATCAGATCACTGGAGAGAATTGGAAGGTACCTGTGACAGCCCCACTCAGAACAACTAGTCAGGGTCTGTAAGGAAGCAAGCAAGCTAACAAGTATTTACACAGCACAACTTGGAGGTGCTGTGGATATCACTCGGTATGGTGTGAATGTGTTGCTCTGATTGGTTAATAAATAAAGTGCTGATTGGCCAGTAGCCAGGCAGGAAGTATAGGTGGGACAAGCAGAGAAAAGAATGCTGGGAAGAGGAAGGCTGAGTCAGGAGACACCAGCCACTACCAAAAGAACAACATGCCAGCAGATTGGTAAGCCACAGCCACGTGGCAACTTACAGATTAATAGAAATGGGTTAACTTAAGATATAAGAACTAGATAGCAAGAAGCCTGCCATGGCCATAGTTTAAAAATAATATTAGCCTGTGTGTATTTATTTGGGTCTGAGCAGCTGCATGAGCTGGGTAGACAAAGGAAAACCTTCAGCTACATGGGGGTGCATGGGAAAAGAAAGAATTGCGTGGTAGAGAAGTTACCTAATTTGATGTGTTATTTATTGCCTTTTAAAAACTTGAAAGTTGCAGGCAATTATACAAGAAGGAAGGAGAAAGTGGAGGGCAGGAGAGAGGAGGAAATGGTGATTACAGCTGGATTAGAGGTTGAGGGAGAAGGGAGAGGAGGAGGAAAGAGAGGAGGAGGAAATAAACAATCTTGTGAGAAGGCTCAGCTGGGAAAATCACTTGCTGGTCAAGTGTGATGACTTATAATACCCAGGACTCATTGGTGGAAGAGAGAACCAACCCCCAAAAGTTAGATCCATACTTGGTGTGGCATGAGCCAACACTCAAATACAAATACCAGGTTCACACATACAAGCTCACATACAAAAATAATAAAAAATAAAACAATAAAACACACAGTTTAAAGAAAGAGGACATTTCTTCACCTAGTTATACATTGCTTCCATTACCACTATTAGGAATTTCATTTTTTAAATATGGGAACTATTGAATTTGAAAAAATAACATAATTGAGTCAGTATGATGGCTCAGCTGATAAAGGTATCTGCCATCAAGGATGATGAGACCCATGGAAGAAAGAGAAGAGTGATTCCCAGCTGTACTCAGACTTCCTCAGGTGCGTGGACACACACACACACACACATACACACACACACACACACACAGACACACACACACACACACACACACACACACACACACACACACAAACGCACCCCTCCTCTCCTCTCTCTCTTACGCACAGGCATGAACATACACAAATAAATAAGTAATTATAACTTAAAATATAACAATTATCTTTATTAACTTAGATCACCATAACTAGAGGCTCTTCTCTGTTTACAGACAGAAAAGGCTACATGTACAGAGTCTTTATATACAAAGAATGGTCTGACATCTTCCAGTCTCTTTCTTATTGAACTGGTAGCTAATTTAGATTGCAGGTAACTTCTGTGATTGTTTACTTAATTTTAGGATCCAGAAAAATATATGATTTTAAAAAAGCAATTAAAGGTTTCTTTTTACATCATTTTGATCCTGTTTATTTTTATAGCATCTCACTCACTATAAAGTTTATTTCTGGATTAGTATGAAGAGTCAAACTAATGATCTGTCACAGAAAACAAGACAAAATAAAAACCAACTTGTGCTACACATATACAGAAATACATCTAGTTTCATACATAATTTAAAGTTTCAATTAATCTTGAAACCCATCCATGAATTTCTAATAAGCTTTGGCTCTCAAGATATATCTAAAAGGGATTTGGATTAGACAACATTCATGAATTTATTTGATGTCTTTTTAAAATTTTTATTTTTCAAGATCATAATAGAATTGTAGCCTTTCTCCATTTCCTTTTCTCCCTCCAAACCCTCCAGTCTTCACCTCCCTGCTTTCCTTCAGATCATCACTTCCTTTTTTACTAATTACTATTACATACATATTTGTATATGTCTATACATATATATTCCTAAAAATACCCTGATCAGTCATTATAATGTTACTTGTGTGCATATTTTTATGATCCACCATTTGACCCTGGAAATCAACATTAAGTCAATGTGGTCTAGGATCACGGAAAGAGTAAATGATAGATAAGACAAGTAAGACATGGAAAGAAAATACAAAAATAGATATAGCAATACAGAAATCTATTATAAGATAGAAGTGACATCTTAAATAGGTGCTAAAACAACTATTTCTGAAGATACCATGCACCTTTGTTATAAGAAAGAGAAATTAAACAAGAACCGAGCTCAAGTTTCCTCTGTGTTGACTAGGTTTCATCATATTGAAAGGGGCTATGCAGCTCAGTAGCAAAGAAATGTCATATGGATCTTAACCACCAGACCCTGTGTACTACAATACTGACCTGCATTCAAAAAATCGTCACTAGGGCAGTAGTGGTATTGCTGTTTTGGGAGCAACCAATCACTTTTGATTGGATTTAAGGCCTGCTGCACAGGAGGGAATTGATGTCTGATATTGTAAATCTGGTGAAACCCCATGATTATAGAGGTCATAGGCTCTAGGGGGAGAGTTACTACAATTGTTTTGCTAAATGGTTGGAGAGTACTGCTTCCCAATGTCACAGGAAAATAGTAATACAGTAAGGGATGGTTTGATTGGCTACTGTTCAGCATTTGCCTTATTTGGACACACTTTGCATGAATGACAGCCCATGACTGACTGAAGATCAGTGGTTATGATGGGTAGATATCTAACTATCTGTTACTAAATATTCTTGTACATTAAGCTTGCCATTGTCTACACATATTATGCTATCGTTTGTTACATATGGTCTCACATCAGATCAAATTTAGTTTGATATTTCTTGTCTGTCTGTCTGTCTGTCTATCATATATATATCTAATCTATTTATTATCTATTTATTTTATCTCTTTGGAGAACTCTAAGTGAATAAATGTCATATATGTTATGTAGTTTTATTCAAGAGCAACCTTAGAAGATACTGGTTAGCTTAATTATGAAATATATATTCATATTTAAATACTATTTTCCTTTTGAAAAATATTTTATTGATTCTTTGTGGATTTTGCATCATTTATCCCAATCCTACTGATTTTCCCATCCCCTGGCTTCTGCCCTCTGCCTCTGTAACCTCCTCCCCAAACCAAGACAAAATTTAAAAGTAAAACAAAAAAACCAAAACCAAACAAACAAAAAAACAAAATCAAACAAACAAGCAAAAATTCCCATCATGGAAGCTGTAGTGTGGGCCAATGAGTCACACAGTATGCCCTTTAGTCCATACATCTTTAATTGTCCTTGCAATTAGTCGCTGGGTTGGTTCGAGGACTCTGGCTTCTGCTACACTGTTGATACTTGGCCCTCACTGGGACTCTTCTTGCATATCCTATTGTTGCCCTGTGTCATGGCAATCCTGTAGTTTGGATCTGTAGGTCCGATGCCTTCACATGTTTGGGCAGTTCATAGATGAGGTGGAAACTGGTGGGGGAGGGGGTTCATAGCCCTGGTTCTGGGCCTGGGTGGTTGCTGGGTTGGTCAGCTGGCCAGCTTTCCCTCATCATCACTACTCATGTGAGCTCTCCAGTACTGCCCTTGCTAGCTCATCCAATGCAGCAGGCAGCAAGGATCAAGGCCAGTTCTCTTGCTCTCATGCCCTCTGGCCTGGGTCACCCACATGTACACCACCAGGGCCAGCTCTAATGTTTTGCCCAGTTAAATACTATTTTCAAATAATACTAATCAGAATCCTTTGGAAAAGTAACAAGCTGACAATTATGTCAGGCAGTTTCAAAGTATTTTCCAGAATTGGTGACTTGATATTAAGATTCAAGAGATAGAGTCGTACTCATGCTTTAGTTTTTGTGGCAAACAAAATCATCATCAGAAGAAAATAGACATAGGGTATAGTTAAGATGAAACCAAGTATGAGATTCCAAGAGCCTTCTAGTAGAATTACTCACAGCAGGCTTAATTTAGCAGAAAATTGTAACAGCACAGACTCAGTGTATATCAGGGAAGAGTGTTAATGATTCCACGTTGTGTTTGTATTGAGATCTGGTCACATTGGGGACCTTCTCTAGTGCACTTCCTGCTGCTGTATAGCAGGTTACCACCAACTGCACCAAGAAAAAACAACAGAAGCTTGTGTGGTGGAGAAGTCCAGGATCCAGAACAGTATCTGCTAAAAGTCTTCAAGTGCTGGATCACAAAAAGGTAGAAGAACAAGTAAACACACCCAAGACAGAAAAACTGGACCAAACTCTCTTTCAAAACATCCACTTTCACAGTAACTGTTCTGATGCTGCAGAAACATTTATCCACTTAATTGACAATGTATCTTCTTCTTGAAGATTATCAATAACTCTTAGCTTTCTAGATGGCCTCATTTCCCAACATTATTACAGTGATGATTAAGCTAAGGAAAACAGACAAATTCACAAGAAGAAATATGGCCCTCCCCCCAAAAAAATCCTAAACCAACAACTAAAAAATGAACTGCTCCAGTTAAGGGCAGCTGAGACACACATCTCTGAGATACAATATGTTCTTCACTAGAAAACCTGGAAAATTTAAATGATCTCCAGACTAGGACAAACTGAACATTACATACTAGTTGTATGATAGTAGGTCAGCTAATTTTCTTTACTGTAACAAAGTACCCAAAGTAATCAACGAAAGAGAAAGAAAGCTTAATTTTCCTCATAACTTTACAGGTATGTAGTCCAGGTAGGTAGCTGGTCCTACTGCTTTGGGCCTATTGTAAATCATTGTGCTCAGACTACGTGGTAAAGCAAAATTACATGGTGAAGAATGCAAAGAAAGAATGAGGAAGGATTTGATGTTCTGCTGTCTTTTCTCAGGACATGCTGCCAATCACTTAAAGACCTTCTAATAGATTCTACTTCATAGAGACTTTTACCACGCTGGTCTCTGGAAGACATTCAAGATCTGAATTACAACAAATAGCATTGTATTAATTGTAGTTTCCTGATTTTGATAGTCATAGTGCACATATGTTAGATGCTAAAACCTGGAAAATTTGGTGCAGAGTATCTTTAAATACATTGTAGTGTTTTTGCAATGTCTTATTTTTAATATTTATGTGCTAAAGTTCGAACTCAGGGGCTCGAGCAAGTCAAACAAATGCTGTTACCACTAAGCTATACCCTCAACTCTATGCTTCTTATAAGTACAAACTTATTTCAAGTTGAAAAGTTGGGAGGAAATGGCTTAAAGAGGTAGGTCAGTAGTGGAGCTTTACCTGGCATGCACAATGTTCTTAGTTTGATCACTAACACTATATACTCCCCAGAAAGTAGAAGTTAAGAATGATGAAACATCAGTTTAAATGCATCTGCATGACATGAAAAATGTAGCATATGGCCTTTTAAAATTTACTGAACTGTGGTAAAATTTGAATTCAGTATTATGACACTCTACATTACACAATATGAAAGTTACAACAAATGAGACAAAAGTAAATTTTTGATACATATTTCTTGGTTAATAAAGTTAGCAAGTTGAGGATATAGAATACATACATTAAAAAAACCTGATGAACTCAGTAAATTTCATAAAACAAAGCCATTGTCTTTCAAAACTGTTCAAGTAAAATCAATAAATTATGTGGCTATAAATAAATATTTAAAAAGCATGATTTTTCTTATGGACAGAATATAAATGTTTTATGAAATATTTAAATGTCATTTCAAACAACTCTATTTAAAGTGTTTCAAAGGTTGTTTTCAATTGAAGTTGTTCAAAGTGACCTGATTCAGAAAAAAAAATGCAGTTAAAACAAGGCAATTTAGCTCTAACAAATATTGTTTTCAGACGCAGACATTCAGTTAAAGTTTTAAATGTTAATATTAAATGTCAAATTCATGCAATGACTTGGTCACTACAAACTACTTTACAAAACGAAAGCAGGTATATTTGTTGAGGAAAACCTTTGAAAACCTGTCAGACAAAAATGTTCAATGTAGTATGGGATGATATTTGAATTTTCTCGAGTTAAAACTGTGTTTCATGTAGCCCAGGCTGGCCATGAACTCTCTATGTAGTTAAGGATGACCTTGATTTTCTGACCCTTCTGCATTCATCTTCCAAGCAGTGAGATTACAAACGTATACTGCAAGCTCAGTCAATGAGGTGGTGATGATGGAACCCAGAGCTTCCTTTGTGCTGTGCAAACTCTACCAATTTAGCACATTCCCAGACCCTGTTTTGATTTCTGTTCTTTGACATGGATTACTTACAGAGACAATACTCTATAATACCTATTAATCAGTTTCTTCTTCTTTCTTTAGTTATAAAAGCTATTAGAGTTGAGTGTTGGGTGTTTATGAAATAGTGGTTCTATTTATCCACGATTCAAACTTATGTTAGCCTCTCTGTACACACTGTAGTCCTAAAAACAACTACCTATGGGTATTTATTTCTTCTCTCCTTTGATGGTCAATTATTACTGCTCTAACCTAAGATTCATTTCTGAATCATAGGATCTAAAAATCTTTCTTCAAGGTAGAGTTTCACTTTCTTCTATCTTTGTACCAGTTTGTCCACTAATATCTTGCCTTTCTTCTTTGGTTCCATGCATGCAAAAGGCTGTTTGGATTCTTGGCCATTGGCGATTTCAGAATTTATTCATATTACATATCTACAAGTTTCAATCTGGTTAGTTACAAACCAGGTCAATCAACCTCAACCGTGGTGAAGAGAAGAGTCTGACAAGTGGGGTCATGAAAGAACACCTATGTAGTATTTTCTAGAACATGGACAACAAGTCACAAATATGGTTATTACTATTGTGAGCCTCTTCACAGGGCAATGTTTGATTGCTCAATCAATTTAAGCACAACATTTATCAGCCCGTACTAAGCCTGTAGCAGCTCTGTGAAAACTGAGGAGTCAACACCGCAGAAGCTAGATGGCTCAATGTTTCAAGGGAGAAAAGTTTCTCAGACAGACCTTTTGAAGTGAAGAGCTATAACAGGCACAATGTCTGTGCAGGCCACAGTGAGCACTGAGTCATTGCCTCTTGCTTTGGGAAAGCGGTGCCATGCTCTTCACACATTCGGGTGTTTATATCACACTTAATATTGTCTCTAGGTCAATACAGGTATGTTCCTGGAAGACCCAAGCATGGATGATAACCCTGTTTATTTTTGACTCATATCACTACCTGATAGTGTTGTGCTTTATTTATCTACAGGGTAGTTTTATTGTTTAAAATGCTAACACTGAAATCATTGTTGCTTGGGAATGTTAGTGAGAATCAAGTAATGCCGGGCAGGAGTGGCACACGCCTTTAATCCCAGCACTCAGGAGGCAGAGCCAGGCGGATCTCTGTGAGTTCAAGGCCAGCCTGGTCTACAGTGTGAGTTCCAGGACAGGCACTAGAACAACACAGAGAGAAACCCTGTCTTGAAAAAACAAAAACAAAAACAAAAAATCCCCAAACCCAAAAAAACAAACAAACAAAAAAATCAAGTATTCCTGTTTGTACTTGAATTTATTGCTTGGTTTCTGTACAACTGATTTCCTTATCTGTACTTTACAAACAATAATTATTGTGATCATATAAATCACTTAAATATTTATGGACTCCTCTTTTAATTTAGAAATTTTTAGACTTATTTTCTTATCAGACAAACTATATTATGATTTGCAGTTCTTCTTACCATTATCAGCCTATTAGTGTGTCCATTTTCATACACTATTATGGGAGCACTTATAATTACTGCTCCTTCAAAAATGTTTAAACTTTGGAAATTTCACAGATATCGTTATATTTTAGCTTCCTTATTAAAAGTGGTGCCTTTTATGTTAATGCATATTAATTGGTTCTCTGGATTCCTTGCTTTGCATATTATTTATATGCTCTGTGCTCCACCTAGTGTTCTGTAGTGGCTCAGGTCTTTTATTTTGATGTGACAATACTCTGATTAGTGATAATGAGGTTTCATGTCATTTGGTTACCAATATCACTCACTACCGTTTGCCACTTACAGTTTATTAAACAGATTGTGGTGTTTATACATAGTTTTCAATTGTTTATTAAATATTTGTGTAGTAAAATCGTTAAAGTTTTAACTTTTAAAAATATGTTTGAGTTTCTTCTTATCAAGATCTGAGCCATGTATACTTTCCTCTTTTTTTTTTGTATACTTTCCTCTTAATTCTTTAAATTTTTTTATTTTGAAATAATTTTGACTTATAAAAAGTAATAAAAAGATATGAGAAGTTTCTATTTTTCCCACATGCTATTAATTTTTATACTTTATTATTTTTTCTCTCTTACATGTGATTTCTAATGCTTTAACTATCTGAGCTTTTCACAATATAATTTTATCTATATTCAGTTTATTTGATTATATGGTATAAATTAGAGAGCTAACTTAATTCCCACTTTTCACTTGTTAGCTTCTTTCCTGAAACTATTGAATAATCTATGTCAGTATTTGCAAAGCCACATTTACTAAATATTGAAATATTATATATATTTTAGGTTTTCTTCTATTTACCTAATAACTCCACATTGTTAATTATTTTAGTTTGGTAAGAGTTTATCACTTGATGCTTTAGTTTGACTATGAAAGTACCTTTCTGGAATTCAGGTTTGAGTTTAATAATCATTAAGGGGCATAGAGGATGTAATTTAATGCGATTCCATTGTATAGAAGTGAGGACTTGGGAAGTGATTGGGGTTAGATAAGGACGTCAGGGTAAGATCTCCATAAGTGGATGACTGTGGATGCATGGGAAGAGGAAGAGGGACCAGAGCAGCTCACACAAACTTTGTCCGTCCTCACAGGATGCTCTACACTATCTCTTAACTCTGCTAGGAGAAGGACTTTGACCAAATGTTGCTCCTTGATTTTTCACCAGAACTCTAAACCAAAATAAACTTCTTTTATTGGTAATTTATCAGTCTATGGTAATGTGTACCAGCCTTAGAACAGGGGTCAATATATTGCAATTTATTTTTCTCAATTTAATTAACCCCAATATTGTTCCATTACAACAAATGTGTGAAAAAATTCACACACTTCTTTTTCCATCAGAAAAATATATATCAAAAGTACATTAATTCTAGCCATCTAGGTCAGAATTTCATTAAGAAGACAAAAATCAAATAATGTTAGTGTGGATTTATAGGGAAAAATGCTCTTGTACACTCTTGTTTAGGATGTAAATTAGTCTAGTCACTAGCAGTCAGTATAGAAATTCTTCAAAAAGTTAAAAACAGAATCACTATATTAATATGATACTATATATATATATACACACACATACATACATACATATACATAACACACACACACACACACACACACACACACATCTCCAGAATCAGAGCCAGCTTCCTGTAGAGTTGCTCATGCTATGCACATATTAATTGACAGAACACTAACACCAGATAAGGCACAATAACAAAATAACCAAAAGAATCATAGGCCAATCTCAGGGATGTACAAGGATCCAAAAATTCTCAGTAGAATCCTTGTAAACTAAATTTGACTACACCTATGAAAATTCAATCAGCATGACTAAGTTGGTATCACTTCAGGGACTCCAAAATGGTTCAGCACATGTAAAAATAAGCAAATACAATCCATCACATTAGTATACTCAAAGACAGAAATCAGTTGGTCATCTCAATAGATGCAGAAAAGGCTTTTGACAGAGTACAAAGCACTTTCATGAAAAAGGTCCTGGAAAAATTAGAAATAGAAGAGACACAATTCAACAAAACAGAGGCTGCATGTGACAAACCTACATCTAACACTTCACAAAATTGGAAAAAACTAAAAAAAAAGAACTAGAACATCTACCTGTTTTCTTCATTCCCATTCAAACAGTTCTTGAAGTCTTAGAGTAACAATAAAAAAGAAAGTGGAAATGACACAAAAGGGAAGAAAGAATCACATTATCCCTATTTTCAGACAATATCATAAAAGATGCTAAAGACTTTGTCTGGAAAGACTTAGAAGGGAAAAACACTTTAAGCATCAGGACATAAAATCCACATACGAAAATCATCAGTCTTTCTATATACTAATATCATAAACTTGATGAAAAAGAAATCAGGCCAATAATCCCACTAACAACAGAAAAAAGTGAAGGGAAGAAGAGAAGAGAAGAGAAGAGGAGAGAAGAGAAGAGAAGAGGAGAGAAGAGAAGAGAAGAGAAGAGGAAGGGAGCGGAGGGGAGGGAAGGGAAGAGAAGAAAAAAGGGAAGCAAGCAAGCAAGAAAAACCTATGAATTCTAAGAGTAAATTAAACCAAGGATTTGAAAGACTTTTACTACTAAAATTTAAGACTCTGAAGAAAAAAATTTAGACATTAGAAAATGGAAATCTCTTCCATGCTCATGGATTGGCAGGTTAAATATAGTGAGAATATCTATGTCATCAAAATCTATGAAATCAGCATCAAATATTCCCAAACATTCTCTATACAGACAGAAAAAATATCCTAAAATATATGCAAAGACACAAAAGACTCTAGCTATCCTAAAATAACAATAAAATTACAATACCAGATTTCAATTAGACTGGAGGGCCATATTAACAAAAATAATAAGATGCTCAAACAAATAGACACACACAGAAATGGACTAAAATAGAGGACCTGGAATTAAATCACAACTGTACCCACCTGATGTTTGACAAGCCAAAAGTATACTTGATAAACAACAGCATTTTAAACAAACATTGTTGGAAAAACTAGATAGGCACATTAAGAAGAATGACACCATATTGCCATTTCTTATTCTGCCCAGACACCAAGTCAAAATGGGCCTGAGACCTCAATATGAGACACAAATTTTGAAATGCTTAGAAAAACTATAAGGCAGACAATCTGTAGGTCTACACAAAGGTCTTTCTGAAAAAGTCTCAGATGGCAATTCAATAGGATTGAATGAAACTTTAAAAAAGCTCTAGCACGTGAAGGTTTATGGTTTGAGTGTGACATGTCTCCTATAGCTCATGCATTTTAACACTTAGGCCAGGATGTTGTTTTGAAAGGTGATAGCACCTTTTGAAGGTATAGCTTTAGTAGAGGAAGCACATCATGGTGAGGTGGTGGTGGTGAATTAATGTTTCACAGCCCAGTAGCACTTCACTTGCTCTGTTGAAGAGACAATGTGACCAACTGCTTAATGCTTTTGAAGACATGATTTTCCTGCCAGGCTTTTTGCTCTATGATGATTTTTAGACTGTGAGCCAAAACCAAACCAAACCAAACAACAACAACAACAACAACACTCTTTCTTAAGTTGCTTTTGTCATTTGTGTTTGGTTACCACAACTATCACAATAACTGGTATAGAATATTGGTACCAGGAGGGGTGTTCTTGCTATACATAATAAACCTTACCATGTGGTTCTTATGCCTTTGTAATTGGTTTCCCAAGAAATGATAAGATATAAAAGAGAGAGCTTAGAAAGACCTAGAATGTTGTAAGCAAAAGTTTAGAGGAACATTCTAGTACATGTTTTGAAGACCAGAATCCAAAAGAAATGTAGGCAGTGAATATTATGCTTATTAGATTTCAGAAAGAGACAATATTCTATTGCAAACTTAGATAGAAGTCACTTGTATTATATTCTGGCCAATAACTGGGCTGCATTCCTGTTCATGTCCTTAGAACTCAAGTGAAGCTAAATTAAAATGTAATAGACTTACTTGTTTGGTGGAAGGAATTTCAAGACAGGGTAAGATTCAGGTAATGTGATAGTTACTGTCCATTGCTTTTAGCCAAGTCTATAGGAAAGAGGCCAAGAAGTTGAGGAAAAATTGTGAATGAAAGAACTTAAGCTTAAAGTTACAGACAAGTTTGTTATTTATTTAAGAGGTTAATCACTCTGTAACAGAATGGCACCAGTTTTGACTGAGCACTGCAGAAAGGTGGGGACAGACTGAGAGCCACTCAAAGTTGTATTTGTTTTTTTCACTCACTGTACTTTAGAAAGTAAAACTTCTTTTAGAACTGTTTTTAACTGTCATATTTCTTCTGAAACTTATCTTCTACTGTCAGTGAACATTACATTTTTTCTTACATTACTGTATTGCTTCTTAATAGAAAGTATACTTTATTAAACTTTGAATTTTCAGTACATGCAACATAATTGGTACATATTCAATAATTAGGAATTTTTCAATATATAACAATGATATATTATTGCACTCTTGTACTCCACCAAGCACTTCCTTTGTCAGTCTTCCCATGTGTAATGGCACCCTTCATGTGAAAAGCCCCATCATCTCATATTTCTCTCTGCAACTCAAAGACTAGAACAGTGTAGCTGTCATAGTGTCTGAGGATTTGAACTCTGAACTCAGTTTATAACCACTTGGATTTTTATTTTTAAATTATTGGAGATGTAATCAATGACCTAGTGAAAAACCCTAGTTTCCAATGTACCAAAGAGCAGTAACGTAGAATGAGGGACCAGAGTTGACACACAAGAAATAAAATTAAAGAAAATGCACTTAAGTTCACTCATTAAACATTATTATTTATGTGCTTTTCCATGAAATACATTTTAAAAGTTTTAAAATGAGATGTGTTAGAGTGTGTTTTTGAGTTCTTAGGCACAAAGATACACACTCTTTAGTAATTTAGGTAAAGAAAACTAAGACCCCCAAATGGAAGGGTGTTTGGGGCAATGAGCAAATGAAATAGAATTTTTTCTTTATCCTTCTTCCTTATTTTCACTCTTACTCTGCCTGGATAACAACAAAGATCTCAGATATGAAGAGCTCACATTAAAATGATGACACTATAAAACTCAGTTCTAGCAAATTATAAGACATTATACTTTTCTACTTTCTCTGAAGTATAGAACTCCATGAAATTCTGCCTACTGTACATTCCAGCTTGGAAATTCTATTCTTCTACTATTCATCTGTTCAAATGATACTCTAAAACAGAAGAGATTCACAAAGCAACAAGGAACAAGGGTGGAGCTGTACATGAGGTGGTGTCTAGACTATGAAGTAAGGTTGAAACTAGTTCATAAAATTCACATCTTGAGATTTGTGGACAAGGAGGAATAAAAAATTGATTCTCTCTAGTCAGAATTCAATTACAATTATTGATAATCTTTAGATGTATGATAATTTAGTTCACACCTAAATTGTAATTGTCAACAATAATAATAGGGGATTTGAAATGAGCAAATGAGATGATTATATCCATAATACTGTGTACTGATACAAGCACAAACACTTTCAGGTTTCAGATATCACAATTCAATTTCTGAGAATGAGAAATTTTGGAATCTTGTTCTAGGCAGGCAAATTATTTTAGTCTACTTCCCCATTAACCATGAACAAATCTCTGAAAACACAATGTGTTCAAGTTACTCTTCTCAGGAAAAAAATGCACAAATATAATGTCAGAATGGCTATTAATTTCTAAACTAGTGAAATATCAGTTGATATTTTATTTTTTACTAGGCATATTCAGAATAATAAATGTTTTTGATCCCAAGTATAAGATTTGAGAAAAACGTCAGAATAATCAGTCAAACAAGTGAAGGAAATGTAAAAGGAGAAATCATGGAGTCAACAAAGCTTAAAAGAAAGATGAATTAGAAAAACAAGAAATATATAATACATCTAAGCATTCCACATAGAAATGGGTCAACATTGTCAAATTTAGACAGTGGTCCATGGTTTAGAGATGTTTTGTCCTCTTAGCATTTATAGTTTAAGTTTTCTCCAGTCCTGCTCAGGGCCCACAGCCGCTCAGATCCAAATAAACACACAGAGACTTATATTAAGTAAAACTGAATAACCTAATGGCTCAGGCATTTTGTTAGTTAAAACTTATATCTTAAATTAACCCATTTTTATAAATCCATACCTTGCCACATTGTTCTTGCTTACCAGTATCTTTACATTTTGCTTCCTCTGTGTTTGACTGGCGACTCCTGATTCAGCCTTCCTGTTCCCAGAATTCTCCTCTCTCTTTGTCCCTCCTATACTTCCTGCCTGGCAATTGGCCAATCAGTGCTTTATTTATTAAACAATCAGCGCAACACATTCACAGCATACAGAGCGATATCCATAGCAAGCATTTATGTATAGTCTTATAATTTGAGGATGAACATTCTAATCTGTGACAGACTTAGAATCCTTTGGGACAGTGATTCTCAACCTGTGGTCACCATCCCTTTGGGGTCAAATGACCCTTTCACATGGGTCCCACATCAGATATTCTGCAATAAGATATTTATATTATGATTCACAACAGTAGCAAACACAGTTATGAAGTAGCAATGAAAACAATTTTATGGTTGGAGGTCACCACATGAGGAACTGTATTAAAGGGTCACAGCATTGGGAAGGTTGAGAACCACTGTGCTAGGACCTTGTCCCAGTGATTCCTTTGGTTCTGATTAAATAACTCATGCACTTGTTATGCACATTCTGACATATGGGGGGTGTAGGTAGGAAGGAATGATGTGGATATGTCCTACTTTTCTCATTGCATAATTTAGCACTTATATCTTTCATTTTGGTATAGCCTAGTTCTCTGGATTTTTTTTTTGTTTTGGTTTTTCGAGACAGGGTTTCTCTGTGTAGCTTTGTGCCTTTCCTAGAACTCACTTGGTAGCCCAGGCTGGCCTCGAACTCACAGAGATCCGCCTGGCTCTGCCTCCCAAGTGCTGGGATTAAAGGTGTGCGCCACCACCGCCCGGCTAGTTCTCTGGATTTTGACTGTCTCACTTTCTATGCTTTGTCTTCCATATAACATATCCTTTTTCTTTCTTTCTTTTTTTTTTTTTTTGGTGTCTTCCCTTCCAAAACGCAGAACGATCAGAATCATTCTGTTTTTTTCTTTCATAAGATTCAACTTAAACTTTTTACCTCATTAACTTCAGATTTTTAAAATCTTGTTAGTTTGCTTGCTTTAAATGCAAGTGCCACAGCAAGAAAAAAATAGGTAGATATTTTAGGACAAATTTATATAATCTTGAATTATCTGTGAAAGCCAGATGAGTGCTGGAGACATTGATATTCAAGAGCGTGTTCTTGGGACTATTTGGTTTCCAAAGTTCCTTCAGAGCATCTAGTTCTGAAACAACAAACATCCTTTTGCTCCTGAAACTGGCTCAGAGAGAACAGAATGAACAAAGAACAATGTCTGCTGGATGAAGTATTGGAGGTAAGCCCATCATTTGCTTAACAAAGCAAAGCAAAAGGCTACCTCTCCAGGGCCCTTTCATCTAGAAACTGGGTTTGGAACCAGTAGACTTAAGCCCTGTCCAGTGGGATTCATCACTTCCTGCTTTTAGGTAGGCACAAAGAATAGGCTCTTTTGTGTTTCCTTACCATTCACCTTTTTAGTCAGGGTGAAGCTGGAAGTGTGCTTAAAAAATGAAAACTGTACACATTTCCGTTTTTTTTGTTTTGTTTTTGATTTTTTTTTCCAACTAGGAATTCAAATTCTCATTTTCTGAGAGCAAGGTGAAACTGTTTTTCCATTCAGCCCACTTTCCAAACCTGGTGCAAAATACTATGAAGTGAAAGTCTTTCCTAATTAGACAATTAGTAAGAAGGATACAGTTTCCGATGACCATTTCAATGCCATTATTATTACTATTATTATTGTTGTTGTTGTTGTTGTTATTTATCTTATCCTTAAATAGCTATGGCATTCTTTTCTGAAAGTGGGGAGCAGTGTGAGCACTCTTTAGCTATCTAAACACATTAAAATCAAACAAGTTGGCTCTTGTTATCTTCTATCAAGTCACTTATGTTTTAATTTTTGCATAATTGCCAAAAACTTTATATGGGCGTATGTTTGTACACACCACACATTTGAATTCATGCACTAATCAGCATGAACACAGCTTTGTCTCTCCTGCCTGCAGGGACAGGTCCTTCTCTTTGAAATGAAAATTTACAAAACACGGGGTAAGATTGAAAACAAGCCACAGGCTTGTGCTGTGGTTGAAATAAGAGTAAGACTCTCTTTGTGGAGGTGACTCATTGTTTTAATAACTTGTGAACATTTCAATCACATAGTTCTTGCTTAAGTAGAGTCTTGTCAACTTTCACATCTTCATCCACCTACTCTGATGGAAGATGTCCACAGAGAACAAGCTAAAAACATCCAGCTGTTGCTTTTGTCCAGCTTATGCCAGAGAGCTGTTAAACGCTGTCAAATTTCACCTTCTTTGTAATGGAGGAGTAGGTAGGAATGACTATTCTCCATCATTGAAAGGCCTTTCTTAAGAAAGCTGTTGTTTTGACTTTTTTGTCAAAAATCAGGTGTTCATAGGTGTGAAGATTAATGTCAGGGTTTTCAATTCAATTCCATTGGTCCACATGTGGTTTTTATGCCAATACCAAGCTGTTTTTATTACTCTAGCTCTATGGTAGAGCTTAAGGTCAGGGGTGGTGATGCCTCCAGAAGTTGCTTTATTGTAAAGGATTGTTTTAGATATCCTGGGTTTTTTGTTTTTCTATATGAAGTTGAGTATTGTTCTTTCCAGGTCTGTGAAGAATTGTGTTGAGATTTGATAAGGATTGCATTGAATCTGTAGATTGCTTTTGGTAAGATTGCCATTTTTACTATGTTAATTCTACCTATGCATGAGCATAGGAGATCTTGACATTTTCCGATATCTTCTTCAATTTCTTTCTTCAGAGACTCAAAGCTCTTGTCATACAGGTCTTTCACTTGCTTAGTTAGAGTTACCCCAAGGTATTTTATATTATCTGTGACTATTATAAAGGTTGATGTTTCTCTGATTTCTTTCTCTGCCCATTTATCTTTTGTATATAGGAGGGCTACTGATTTTTTTAGTTAATCTTGTATCCTGCCACATTACTGAAGGTGTTTATCAGCTGTAGGAGTTCCCAGGTAGAATTTTGGAGGTCACTTATATATACTATCATATTGTCTGCAAATAGCAAAAGTTTGACTTCTTCCTTTCCAGTTTGTATCAATTTGATCTCCTTTTGTTGTCTTATTGCTCTAGCTAGAACTTCAAGTACTATATTGAATAGATATGGGGAGAGTAGATAGCCTTGTCTTATTCCTGATTTTAGTGGAATTGCTTTGAGTTCCTCTCCATTTAATTTGATGTTGGCTGTTGGCTTGCTGTATATTGCATTTATTATTTTAGGTATGTTCCTTGTATTCTTAATCTCTCCAAGACCTTTATCATGAAGGGGTGTTGGATTTGTCAAAGGCTTTTTCAGGATCTAACGAGATGATCATGTGGATTTTTTCTTTCAGTTTGTTTATATGGTGTATTACATTGACAGATTTTCATATATTGAACCATCCTTGCATCTTTAGGATGAAGCCTACTTGATCATGGTGGATAAGTTTTTGATGTGTTCTTGGATTTGGTTTGCCAGTATTTTATTGAGCATTTTTTGCATCAATGTTCATGAGGGAGATTGGTCTGTAATCCTCTTTCTTTACTGTACAATTGAAAAAAGAAAACATCTTCAACAAATGATGTTGGCATAACTGGATGTTAACATGTAGAAGATTGTGAATAGATCCTTATCTATTGCCATGCATAAAACTCAAGTCCAAGTGGATCAAAAACCTCAACATAAATCCAATTACACTGAACCTGATAGAAGAGAAATTAGGAAGTAGCTTTGAACACATTGGTACTTCTTAAATATAGTACTAGTAGCACAGACACTGAGAGCAACAATTAATAAATGAGACCTCTTGAAACTGAGAAGCTTCTGCAAGGCAAAGGACACAGTAAATAAGACAAAACAACAATCTACAGAGTGGGAAAAGATCTTCACCAACCCCACATCTGACAGAGGGCTGATCTCCAAAATATATAAAGAACTCAAGAAACTAGACAGCAAAATACCAAACAATCCAATTATAAAATCAGCTACAGAGCTAAACAGAGAATTTCCAACTAAACAAATGGCCAAAAGACATTTAAGGAATTGCTCAACATCCTTAGTCATCAGGGAAATGCAAATCAAAACAATTCTGAGATACCATCTTACATCTGTCAGAAAGGCTATAATCAAAAACACTGATGACAGCTTATGTTGTAGAGGATGTGGAGCAAGGGGAACACTCCTCCACTGTTGGTGGGAGTACAAACTTGTACAGCCACTTTGGAAATCAGTATGGCAGTTTCTCAGAAAATTGGGAATCAATCTACCTCAAGACCCAATGATACCACTCTTGGGTATATACCTAAGGAATGCTCAATCACACCTCAAGGACATTTGATCAACTATGTTCATACCAGCATTATTTATAATAGCCATAACTGGGAAACAACCTAGATGCCCCTCAACTGAAGAATGGATAAAGAAAATGTGATACATGTACACATAGAGTACTACTCAGCAGTAAAAACCAATGACATCATAAAATTTGCAGGCAAATGGATGGAACTAGAAAATATCATCCTGAATGAGGTAACCCAGACTCAGAAAGACAAACACAGTATGCATTCACTTATAAGTAGATACTAGATATAAAGCAAAGGGTAACCAGACTACAACTCAGAGCTTCAGAGAAGCTAGGTAACAAGGAGGACTCTAAGAGGGATGCCTGGATCACCCTGAAAAGGGGAAATAGAAGAGATCTCCATGAGTAAACTGGGATGAAGGGGGGCAATAGTGGGTAGGGGATGGGTGATAAGAAGAGAAGGGAATGGGATGTTCCAGCTGGAACAGGGATGGATTGGAAGAGCAATGAAAAAGATGTCTTGATTGAGGGAGACATCATGGGAATAGGGAGAACCTTGGTACTTTAGAAGTTCCCAGGAATCCACAAGGATAACCTCAATGTGGGCTACTAGCAATAGTGGAAAGGATGCCTGAACTGGCTTACCCCAGTAATCATATTGGTGACTACCATAATTGTCATCATAGAGCCTTCCTTCATTCAGTAACTGATAGAAGCAGATGCAGAGATCCACAGCCAAGCACCAAGACTGCAGCAGTCCAGTTGAACAAAGAGAAGAGGAATTCTATGAGCAAGGGGCATCAAGATCATGATGGGGAAACCTACAGAGACAACCAAACCAAACTAGTGAGAACTTATGAACTTTAGATCAACAACTATGGAGCCTCCATGGAACTGGACTAGGCCCTCTGCATAAGTGAGACAGTTGTATAGCTTGATCTACTTAAGGGGCCCCCTGACAGTAGGATCAGAATACATCCCTGATGCATGTGCTGGCTTTTTGGAGCCCACTACCTATGGTGGGACACCTTGCACAACCTTGATGCATGGGAAGGTGCTTGGACCTGCCACAGCTGAATGTACCAGGCTCTGCTGACTCCTCATGGGAGGCCTTACCTTTTTGGAGGAGGGAATGAAGGGTGGGAGGGGGATAGGCTGGGGGTGGCGTGGGAGGAGGGAAGAGAGGAACTGTGGTTGGTATGTAAAATGAATAAAAAATTTCTTAATTAAAAAAGGAAAGAAAACAGTTGTTGCTGAGTGTTGGTGGCACAGGCCTTTAATCCGAGCACTCGGGAGGCAGAGGCAGGCAGATCTCTGAGTTTGAGGGCAGCCTGGGCTACAAAGTGAGTTCCAGGACAGTAGTGACTAAACAGGGAAACCCTGTCTTGAAAAAACAAACAAACCAACGAACAAACAAACAAAAGAAAGAAAGAAAACAGTTGTTGGAAAAGAGGCAACAACTGTCATTAGTGGTGGATATTAACTTCCTTGTCACAATGTACAAGAACCTAAAGTTAGATTTTGAGTCAGAAAATCACCCAGAGATAAAAAAGTTGTCTGAGCAAGGCTCATATGCAGGTGTAAGTCTAAATATTTGCCTAGAAAGCATTTTGTAAAATGCTACAAAAGGATAGCTCCCAACTAAAAGATGTATTTTTTTTTTTTTTTTATCTCTGAGGCCCTTTATATTCTTGTCTCTCATATGGAACAGAACAAGTGAAGGCATGGCATTATTTAACAGTTTTAAAATACAGGTGGACAGTAAATTAGAATTGTGTATTATCTCTGCATTTTTTTCACATTGAATCCCGGCATGACCTGTTTCTCTTTTTACACTGTATGAAAAGTTTATAAGGTCTTACATTGACTCAGAAACATTGGAAAACATAAGGCTTATATTTTAACAAAAAAATCATGTAAAAATTTATAGATAAGAACAAACACACATTAAACTGGAAAGAGTTTTCTTCATGAAAAAATTAAGAATCATGTCAACTTGAAAAATTGATAATGATGAACTCAATTACTTACAATGATGAGAAAATGAAGTAAATATCATTGTCATTTTTTTATTCTACCTTTGGTGCCCAAGAGAGCTATTACAGCTGGAGAAGCACAAAGGCAAAAGTTAACAGTAAAGAGGTTTACTGTTCCAGCAGGTGTAGTACAACTTTCCTTACCTAAAGCA
Source organism: Peromyscus eremicus (assembly GCF_949786415.1). Taxonomy (NCBI): domain Eukaryota; kingdom Metazoa; phylum Chordata; class Mammalia; order Rodentia; family Cricetidae; genus Peromyscus; species Peromyscus eremicus. The sequence continues at coordinate 36,811,890 of NC_081418.1, forward strand.
TCTGTTCTTCTCTGTAGACTCTTCTTTAATAGGTATAAAAAATGCATAGTATTTGTTGAATTGATACTTCAGTTGAGTATTCTTTATTTTGTTATTGTACCATGTTTCATTTGTGGCTGCTACAGAGAGATGTACTTGACCCTGAAGTACAATGGTATTTTCACCATAAATAATCATCATATGTATTTGTATATGCATCATAGCAATTTAATTTTATATCTTCTTTTTCTTTCTTATTGTATGATTAGGTTTAACAGTACAAATTGGAATGAAAATGGGAAAAATGACGCCATTGATTCATATCTGATGTTAGAAAACAAGTTTTTAACATTTTGTCATTAAGTATGATAGGTGCTTTTTGATCTACCGTTAGAGTTAGGAAAAACCCTTTGTGATGGTGGTGTCCAAAGAAGTCAGCAGCATTCTCTGGATTTGGGTCCTTGGCTGTATAAAGATGAGAAGGAGCTGAGCACAAACATGCATACTGATTCTCTCTGTTCTTGACCATGGGTGTGACTGGATGTGTTGTATTCCTGCCTTCTTTACTTTCCCACAGTGATGGGAATGCTTTCTCCTCTAAGTTTCCCTTATCAGGGTATTTTATCACAACAACTAACACCCTATTGCTGAAGACACCATGCCTATGGGCTCAGGGCCTAGAGAAATTAAGCTGGAACTAAGCTTAATTCCTCCTTTCAGGGAAGCTTTCATTGTGCTAGAAAGTGCAGTGTAGGCTACCATGGAGAACAAAATTCATCAACAGTCTTATCCAACTGTTAACCCTGCCAGTTACAGTGGTGAGCAGCATGGCAAGATAAGACAAATGGTGTTACAGTGGCATAAACGTATGAGGAGAACCAACTAATTTCTGATTGGAGTCAAGGTCTGCTCCCCAGGAAGACAGTAAAGCTTAGTACTATAAACTTGGTCAAGGACTGGTACTAGGCTGAGGTGATCATAGATCTAATGCTTTGTTAAATGAGCTTGTGTCAAACTGCCTTCTAAATACTCACGTATATCCAGAGATTAGCGCTGCTCTTCAACTTGTTCAAGGAAGTTCTTTGTGCAGTAGGCAGAGGTTAATGCAGACTAATAGCTGGTGAAAATTCTTAGAATAAAGGATTGTTCATGTTAAACTTACATTCTCATAATAAACACATTTAAATCTAGATATATTATACCTTTGCATTTTGCTAAATTTGACTTATTAATAGTTCTTTTTGCAAATTTTAATTTTTTGAGAATTTCAGTCTTTTCCTTCTAACTCCTTCCATACACACTCCCCAAACACCCTCACAAATTCATGGTTGTTTCATATATATAAATACAACCTGGTGAGTTCATTTAGTATTGCTTATATGTACAGGGTTTTAAGGCTGACCATTTGGTTTTAGATAACAAATTAGGGGTCTCATCCCTGGAAAAGACTAATTTCCTCTCTCTCCGCAATTGTTTGCAAATCTTGGTATAAGAGTGGCGACTGGTGAGACTTTCCCCATCCACATTGCCATGTCAACTAGTGCTGTCACTACTCAGGTCTTATTTAGGTGGCCATATTGTTGAGATTTCATGGGTACAGCTTCCTTGTTGTATATAAAAGGCAAAATCTTTCAACAGACACTGTGGTCCTCTGGCTCTCATGATTGTTCTGGCTATACTTCTGCAATGTTCTCTGAGTCTCAGATAAAAGGGGTTGTGTGATTGAGATGTCACTTGGGGCTGGACACCCTACACTTAGTTGTTCTCTGCATTTGATCACATAGGACTCATCAGCTCCCTGTTGTTGCAAATCTCTAATTCGCTCTTTTTTTTTTTTTTTTTAAAATATACCTGAGGCCTAATGACCCTGTAAAAACTTCCAAGTGCCAATCCAAGATAGTCCTTGTTGTAACTAACAGGATAATACATTTATTATTTTAAAGGAATAAACATTAGTGAGGTTTCTCTGAGGTGTTGATAATCGCAGCTTATGAAAGCTCTATGTCCATCGGATGGTAATTATGGTCCCATACCTGGTTCTTAGCTATAAAGTCTCGGGAAAAACTTTCATTAAAAAAAACCAATTAATAGAGACAGATGTGCCAGGAAACCAAGAGGGCTGAGATATGTTAGCTGGGACAGTCTTTTCTAATATCAAGTTTGATAAGCATGGAATTTTTTGAACAAATGAGTTGTATAACATTACCTATGAAAATGTTAAAAAAATATCAAGGATACTAGTTTCTACTGATATCCAAATGAATTTTTTAAAAAAATAACACTGCTTTTTCTTATATCCAAAGGTATTTCTTGGGATAGGTTTGGGCATTGATTTCATATATAAATGACTCATGCATACATCTTAAAACTATTAGGATGAAAAGTCTTACAGTGAAAAAAAAAGTTATAGCCCGTCATCTATCCCGGCACTCTCAATTTCCTGTCATCAGAAGACCAACTTCTGCTAGTGTGTGTGTGTGTGTGTGTGTGTGTGTGTGTGTGTGTGTGTGTGTACCTTTTAAATGACATTGTTTTAATTTTTCCTTTACAGCATCATTTCCCTCCTAGCTTTTTATTTTCTACGTTAATCACCACAATTACATTGCTGTTTTATATATTCTGAAGGAAACAGATTAGAAATCACTTTTGGAATCCCACAGTGACATTGATTTCCTTAGTTCACTTATGAAAAGATTTTGAACTCACAAGATTGTCTTCTGAAATACTAAGCCATGGGATCTCTGTGGTTTTAGTAGTCGTGGCCAAGGATGTGTAAGTATGCATTTTGTGATCATATCATTGCCTCTCACTCTTCAGTATTAATAATGGTGACAGAGAGATGTGCCAAATAGGCACAGGTTCCTATAAATGCTCTCCCCTCTTTAGCGGAAGATAACATTTCATATCTTGTTTAGGCACAAAGTTATAATTGTGCAAACAATGATCATGCAAAGCAAGATGGAAGATTTCTAAAGCATTAATTCTACCATGTCAGAAGGTGACCGGACAAAAAAGATCCAAGCTACTGTATTTGAAACTTGCTATAAAATCATTTGTGGAAGATAATGTTCTTTGTGGTAGAACTATTTTGGATTTCAGCTAAAGCTGCTTATTTCTGAAGAGACATAGTGTTTCATTCCAGAAGGTTTACCTTGGATGATGTGATGATGTCTTTTCAGGTCTCTCTAGCCTTGTTTCCTCACACAATTTATTTCTGCTAGGGAATGCCTATTCAGCCCTTTTGGAGATCTTAACTATTCTCCTTTTCACTACTCAAAAGGCACCAGTAGTCTTTTGCATATAAGTTGCTATGTGATGATTCCATGTCTAATTCCAAATAAACAGTGTGTCTTTCATCTTAAATGAAGGAAAATCTAAATCTCATTGCAAAGGCTGAAAGGAAATAGGATTCTTAGTTTAATTCTCTGTGGCCTCAAAGATAATCTCAGGTAGCTTTTTAGCAATGTCTCTAGTTAATTGATTTATTGTGTGAGATATTTTAGTTATAATCAAAGAAATTATTAAACAATACCAAAGGTGGGGGGCTCTTACCTTTAAAGTCTTAGGCATTTTACAATTTTAGTGTTTAGCTTTTGACATTCTCCTTTGCAAGGATGACATCCTGTCTACATCATTTGACTAAACTTGTTGATATCTATACTAGTGGCTTCATAAAGCTGCACCAAAAGATGACAATTGCATATACAATGATGACTCTAACCCCGGGACTATGAACAGGTATGTTTCCAATTATTTTAGGGAGTTAAATAACTTAAAGCTCAACTGATGAAGCTGTATCCTTGGAAAATGCTGCTCTGTGTCCAGAACTATATGACTTAGTGTGTTGGCTCCTACCAGAGGCTTGTGTCTCTAGGCAGAGAGCAACTCAGGCTTGTTTCAGAGAGGTATTCTTTTAGGATCAGTAAATTCATTGATAACATTTATGATTCCTTCAAGAACTTCTAGTCAACTGACTTTTCAGATTATTTTTGTCAGTATGCTGGCAAAGTCCACCTGATGAATATTTCAATATGTACTTTTGCAACTATATTTTAGAAGAATATAACCTGCACACCATCATACATGTTATGCATGTAATCACTCAGTAGTGTGTCAGAGGTTATTTAAAGGGAGAGCTAATGAGTAAAAAGGGTGTTAGCTGATTGACTTCATTTATTTTTGGATTTGATTTAGATTGATTTCAGTTAACACTCCTGTGTTGAGTGCTCTAGCCAGTGTTCAGAGTTTGCTCATATTTAAATCTCTCCTTATTTCGACATGTGAATTGATATTCAAAGCACAAGTTGTCTGAAATTCATTCTTCCTTTAAGCTATAAAAACACTATTAGAAAAAAATGCTTATATATTGACCCATTTTTATGTTATTTAGAATCTTGATAATTGATTCTGTATGTTATGAGAACAATTTTAGGCTTGTAGGGAAACTAAGATCCTGAGACATCCCATGTAACTCCCAGGCCCATACATGCATAACTTCCCCAACAATATCCTCCATCAAAGGGTATATATGTAACAATTGATGACCCTACTACCATATTATAATGTCCTATACACAAATAACATCTAAAGTCCATAGTTTGCATTAAGGTTTTCTGTTTGTGTTGTGCATTTTATGGGCTTAGATAAATACATATTGATATCTATGTCATATTCTAGCATTTTATACACAATTTTTACTTTTCTGCTCTGCTTATTTATTGTCTTCTAAGTCTCAGGCCCTGTTTAATCCTTGTGTTGTTCCCACAGCTTTGTTTGTTCAGGAATATCCTGAATTTGGAATCATATAACAGCAAGTAGCCTTTTAAGATTATATATTTTTGCTTAATAATATGCATTTAACTTTCCTTCATGTCTTTTCATGGTATGACAGCTCATTCCTACATTGCCTATTTACACTATAGCTTAGGGATCTATTCACCTATCAAAAATATCTTGGTTAATTCAGGATTTGGTAATTATGGACAAAGGTACTATAAACAGATACATACAAATTTTGGCATAGACAAGCTTCTTTCAACTCATTTGGAATAAATAAGCTTGCTTCAAGTATGTTTAATATTATATTCAAAAGTAGCTGTACCATTTTGCCTTCCCATTATGACTAACAACTGAACAAAAGTCCCTGCTGTTCATATCTCATCACCAGTTGGTGTTGTCAGTGTTCCAGACTTATCATTCCCAGAAGTTTCTCATTTTTCAAACATTTTTTATTTTGTACATGTGCCATGTATTGAACACACTTTCTTTCACGAGTGTGCTATTTATGCATCTTCTTTGTGATCTGTTGAAGTTGTTAACCTTCTTTGAAATCGGATAGTTTTTTTATGTATATTTTATCCAATATTTCTTTCTAAAATGGTTTCCCTTAGTTTACAGCAATTTTGTTATCATTCTTTTGCCATTTTTTCACCTAGAAGAAATTTATAAAACTTTTGCTCATGTGGAGTTTATGGAGCTATGAACTATTTCTTTGGTGGTGTGCTTATGTCATCCTGTACCCAAAGTGAGCTAGGTTTTTCTCTATGTTCTAAATTTTAGAATTTTATGTTTTATAGTTAGGTCTATGATCCATTTTGAGTGAAATTTTGTGATGAGTATTAAGGATTGTGATGAAATTCTATTATTCAATTATTTATTTGCCTAGAGATACTCAGTTGCTCCAGCACCTTATGATTACAAGAGTACATTTACTACTCTGAATTGTCCTAGTAAAAGTAGGTTTATTACATTTGAAAGTCAGTGCTTCCTTCACTTTTAGAATTATACTTGTTCATTTGTGAAACTAAACTATTACAGTGAAGTATTCCTACTGCTAAAATTTTTTTTATGTCAAGTAATGAAATTAGATAGAATAATGAATTGAAGGAGAGTGAGTGAGGGGCAGGGAGAGTTACTTCCAATTAAATCTACATGAAGTCTTCTTTTGCAATTTATACTTACAGCAAATGTTCCCCAGAAAACATTCATTTTGGTATTTTTATCCCCGTAACATCTTCAGGAACAGATGTGTCCTTGCTGGAAGCAAAGTGTGATGATAGTTAAATAGAATGGTTGGCTAGCAGGATGTTTCTAGTTTAATCTTTGCTCAACAAAGACAGCCATATTTCTCTGTCCTCTGGGACATTTGGGTCAACAATGCAATAATCTCACTGAATTGATACTTGCCTTTCCAGTAGAAGACGTGCAACAGGATTCAAACAACAGTTATTTAGATTCTAGAAGCTGTTAGATTGATACTTGAAGATGGTAGAATAGCAAAAAGTGAACAGAGCACCATTGTCTTATTCCACCAGCAAAGAGTCTCACACTGTTCAATGGATAGGAGACCTGTAGCTAAGCAGATGTTACAAGAAACAAGAATTACACTAATCAAGGTGGACTTACAAAGAGTAATTCAAAATAGGGGACTTGCACCAAATCTGGCTTTAAGTTCAGCTGCACCTCATGAAAGCTGCAAAGAAAAATACAATCAAATGTCTCTTCATTTCTCACCCATTCTCTCTATATTACACACACCTAAAAAACACACACACACACAACTTTTCAACTTGAGTGTACACCTGTTTTATTCTTTTCTTTTTAAAGACTGGCTCCTTGCATTCAATATCTGAGTCCTATTTGGTCTTTCACTTCAAGTTCTCATACTAGTTAATGAATCTCTGTGGCCCTGTTTTAGATCCCAAGAAAAGAGTATTATTCTGGTCTCAGACCCTTAGAATGAGTTTCCATCTCTTATCCCACTCAGAGCTTTTTGGAAGCTTCATTTCAGTATAGCTTTCATAGACTATACTAGACACACAGAAAAGTAATTTTATTTTCTCTGCTTGTACTCTCTTCCTCCTCCCTCACCTTTATTATTTCATTTAGTTTGTTTCATCTTCCTCTTTCCTTTGTCTGCTCTTTATGCAACAGTTTGAAGAATGCCAAAGATAGACTCTGGTGCTTGTAGCTGAGACCATGGGAAAGTCTCAGGGTAGAAGGAGGGGTTAGGAGTCCAGTTCACTGGAAGTCTGACTAACAGCACACAGGGAAACAGTTTTGTTGTTCTTTTGTCTGTATCAATTATACTCAGTCTTATGGAAATTAACAATTGCCAGTTTGATCAACTTTGCTTTATTATTGCCGTGAATTGCATAACTCTACCTAATTTCTCTATTATGCAAATACAGGCTTCTAAAAGAGTCAGTCTAAAGCACTCATCAAAAATAAATATTTAAAAAATGCCTCTTTGTTGCCCCTCCCAGCCTTTCTTTTTAGGTTATTGTCATTTCTTTGTGACTCCCACCAACCCACAGAGCTGCTCTCTATCAGAGACTCACAAACACCATGCTAGAGAGGGAGACAAGTAAGTAGTCTGTATCTTTCTTCCTGCTCTATTTCACTCTCTGAACTTACTCCTAGTCCTGCTGCAGCCCTCCTATCTAACTAAGCTCCTTCTCCAAGCCTGCCTTCATCCCTAGAGACTCAGCTTACTGGTGCAAACCAGGGTCTCCCAGTTCTTCCATGCCACTGCTCTCAACCTTGACTTCTACCCCATTCCCATTATGTTGTGAATCCCCAACAACCTGTAGAACATCACTCTACCAGGGACCTCACAGCCACCACATTTGGCTGGGATCCTGATGGATCAGTCTAACTCTATCTTAAGATCAGAAGTCACCTTGTTACAGTGTCAGAATAAGTTCATTTCTGTTTGCTATAAAACTTAAGTTTCTGGAATTTGAAATGTTCCACACTTTACACTCTGACCATACCCTGACCTCCCCCTTTTAAGCTAAGATGTTCTGTCAATAGTTTTGAGATGTTCTGTCAAGTTCCTACATAACCAAAATTTCTCTGGAAATTCCCCAAGCATTATAAACCCCCTAGTCTTGCAGTTTTGGGGGTATAAAAACCCAACTTGTCCCATGTTCGGGACTGCTCCTTCAAATCCCACATTTAGGGAGAGGCAGTCACTTGGCCAGCTATATTGTACACATATAATAAAGCTTGCTATAAGTTTGGTTAATTTGGGTTCTGATCTTTACTCTTCTTTGGTGGGATTCACAACCCAGGGACCCTACAACTATCACACACAGCTAAAAAGGAAATTACAAACTTTAGAATTGAATGAAAATGAAAACATAACATACCCAACCCTATGGGACAAAATGAGAGCAGTCTTAAGAGGCAAGTTCATAGCACTAAGTGCTTACATCAAAAAACTGGAGAGACCTCATCTTAATTACTCAATGACACATTTGAAAGATCTAGAAAAATAAGAAGAAATAATTCCTCAAAAGAATAGACAGTAAGAAACAATAAAACATAGGGCTGAAATCAATGATAGAAATAAATGAATAGAAAAAGCAGCACAAAGAATGTTTAGCTAAATTAACAAAAAGATGAAGAGAGAAGATTCAAATTAATGAAATTAGAGATAAAAGGGAGACATTACAACAGACACTGAGGAAATTCTGACAATTAAAAAAAACTTTAAAAATCTGTATTCCACCAAAATGGGGAACCTAAAAAATAGATGTATTTCATGTTATATATGACCAACCTAAGTTAAAGCAAGATGAAATAAACAAATTGAACAGATACACAACCCCTATTGAATTAGAAACAGTAATTGAAAGCCTCTCAATAACAACAACAACAACAACAAAAACCCCAGGGCATGAGGGATTCAGTGCAGAATTTTTACCAGAACTTCAAAGAATAGCTTAAACCAATACTCCTTAAAATTTTCCCACAGAATAGAAACTGAAGGAACATTTCCTACTTCTCTTTACAAAAGAGGCCACTATCATTCTGATACCAAAATCGGATACCAAGATACAGTAAAAAAAATAAATAAATAAAAATAAAAAAGTAAGAAAGAAAGAAAATTATAGACCAGTTTCCTTTATGAACATAGATATAAAAATTTTCAATAAAATTATTGAAAACAAAATTCATAACACATTAAAAAGATTATCTACCATGTTTAAGTCAGCTCAATCCCTGAGATGCAGAGATGATTCAATATACAGAAATCAATAAGCATATTAAATTACAAAATACCGTATGATTATCTCATTAAGATGTGGGAAAGACTTTTTGACAAAATCTAACATGGCTTCTTGATAAAAATCCGAGAGAGAGCCGGGCGGTGGTGGCGCACGTCTTTAATCCCAGCACTCGGGAGGCAGAGCCAGGCGGATCTCTGTGAGTTCGAGGCCAGCCTGGACTACCAAGTGAGTTCCAGGAAAGGCGCAAAGCTACACAGAGAAACCCTGTCTCGAAAAACCAAAAAAAAAAAAAAAAAAAAAAAAAAAAAAAAAAATCCGAGAGAGACTATGTATATAAGAGACACACCTCAACATAATAAAGGCAATTTACAGTAAGCCCATAGCCAGCATCATCCAAATAGAGAGAAACTTAAAACATGTCCACTAAAATCTGGAACAAGAAAGGGTCTGCGTTCTCTATACCTGTTCAAATATTACTTGAAATCTCGCTAAAGCAATAAGACAACTGAAGGAATCAAAGAGGATACAAACAAGGAAAGAGGACACCAAAATATCCTTATTTGCAGATGAAATGATTTTATATATTAAGATCCTTAAGACAACACCAAGAAACTTCTACAGCTGATAAACACTTTCAGTAAAATAGCAGGATTCAAAATTAGTCCAGGAAAACTAATGGTCTTCCTGCATATAAACATATTGAGAAAGACACAAAGGAAACTACTTTTCAGAATAGCCTCAAAGAGACTTTGTGATAACTTCAACAAAGTAAGTGATTTGTATAATAAAAACTTTAAGAAAAAGATCGAAGAAGACACCGTAGGTGGGATGCCATGCTCAAAGGATTAATGTTTTGAAAATTATATCCTACCAAAAGCAATCTACAGATAGAATCTGATCCCTCCAATATCTGAACATAATTCCTCACAGAAAAAAAAAAAACCCTTCAACTTTATATGGAAACAGGAAAAACCCAGATTAGCTTAAACTATCCTTAATAATAAAAGAACTGATTAAGATACATCATCCCAGATCTCAAGTTGTATTACAAAGCTATAGTAATAAAAACAACATGGTATTGTCATAAAAACAGACATGGTGGTCAATAGAATAGAATTGAAGACCCAGACATAATTTCACATACCTATCAACATCTGATTGTTGACAAAGAAGCAAAAACAAACAAAAACCCAAACCAAACCAACCAACCAACCAACCAACCAAAAAAAAACACCAGACAAAGACAGCATCAACAAATGGTTCTTGTCAAACTCCCTACCTCAGGGTTCAGAGATCTATGCTGGAGAAGAGGCAGAAGTATTGTAAGAGCCAGAAGAAGGAGATAATTCCAAGGAATAGTGTCTTCCAGAAGAATACTAATACACATATAAACTCACAAAACTGTGCCAGCCCACACAGGACCTGCACAGGTTCCTAACTGACCAAATTCCAGCACTGAGAAGCGAAAGTGAGCACAAAGCCTACCTCTAATCAAGAAGCTATTTACAATTCATACTTGCTGAGAAAGAGAAAGTGATTTCCTACACCGAGGTGTTACTGGATATATCCATCACAGTCCAGGGCAAGCCCCATGGCCAAGAGTAGTTGACCAACACAAAACAGTTCTGTTGGTTTTGTTTTGTTTGTGTTACTTTTTGTCTTACTGGTTTTATTTTGACATTTTTTGTCTTATTCATTTTGTTTGTTTGGATTTTTTTTTTTTTTTTTTTGGTTTTTTGAGACAGGGTTTCTCTGTGTAGCTTTGTGCCTTTCCTGGAACTCGCTTTGGAGACCAGGGTGGCCTCGAACTCACAAAGATTCGCCTACCTCTGGCTCCCCAGTGCTGAGATTGAAGGCGTGCGTCACCACCGCCCGGCTGGATTTATTTTTTGAGATAAAATAAAGTTGGGTAGGTAGAGAGCTAGAGAGGTGAGGGAGGATCTGTGAGGGACTGGAGAGAGAATATGATAAAAATATATTGTAAGAAAAATATTGTTAAACAAAAAGTTATTAGAATAAAACATTCTACTTATTTTTAGAATGTGGCAGTGTAAACTGATAAAACGGTATTTCTCACTGAGGGCTGTTAATACTGGCTAAAAGAAAACAAATCATCAGGAAGTAACAGCTACTTGTAGTAGACACAAACCATTCATTCATGTGATCTTTTACAATTTTGCCTAAAATAACCCAAGTAGTTCTTTTGCAATCAAGTTCTACTCCTGTTTACCCTGGCAGAATTAACCTCAGAGGTCCAAGCTTTGCATATAGGCAAAATTCCTCAAAGCACATGTGTTTTGAAGCTCAGCTATCACAGGTGTTTGTCCTCATGCTGTGGCTTTTGAATGTCTGTGCTCTCAGGTGGTGCTCTCACCTGCCTCTTAGTAACTGTTTGCCGCTCGTGTTCAACTCTATGTTCTGTTCTCTTTCTGGCCCCAGGTCAAAATCAAAATATCTGGGCAAGAAGGAAAATGAAACATTTAAACGATTAAGTGGGTAAACAGCTCTTACCAGCATTCTTTTCCAGTGTACACAAGATTAGAGAAACCCAAAGAACATCCTGATTTTTGGTTCCAGAGCCTGAGGTGTGAGACTCCTGGTTCTCCTCCACCCCGGGATCCGCTTTTATGTCCAGCTGATTAGACTCTGCCTGATTCCATCTCTGCTTCTCCTTCCTTCTTCTTTCCATCTTGACTCCATTTCTGAGTTATATACCTGGTCCTTACTAGCTGCCATGGTTCAGCTGTCTTCCCCAATGCATTCTGTAGACCTGACTGATTTCAGGCAGCTGATAGGATTTAGCTGGGTTTTGTAGATGCACATCTTATTTCTTGTGCTTTCATTTCTGTTAGTTTTCATCTATACTATGGCCTTTAGCTTATTGATAAATTTATTTGATCCTGTTTAATTTCACATTCTTGATTATGCATGGTAAGAGCACATATGCTGCAGAACAAAATGAGTGTTGTTGTCTTATTTGGTTCCCATTAAAATGAAATACCAGTGACACCTTTCTTAAACACACAACTTAATAGTGTGTTATTCAATTAGTGACAAGAAAAGCTCATTCATATGTCTTTATAATATATTTTCATGGTAGATTTACATTTTGTTCCATGATGGTAAGATTTCTACATTTTATTTTATTAAAGTTGTATATTTCCTTCACATTAAGCCTTTATATTTCCAAATTAGTATTTATACTACAGTGGTCTAAGTCCAGTGCGAATATCCACAGTCTAGTAAACAAGGTGATAGTGTTCATACTCATGTTTAAGATGCTGTATACTTATTAGTATTTGTTATTATATACTGCTTTAAGAGCAGATACTTGCAAAAACTGGATCATGAATGCCACTCATGTCTTTTGTTATTGTATTCATCCATGTAGAATATAAAGTATGTTTTAGGGCCATCTATTTATTCATTTATTAAAAAGTACAGCATAGCAATCTTGCCAAAGAACCAAAACAAGTTTCTTCCTGACATGGGCTAGTTTACAATAATAGAGTTCATTATACGACATTGTCTGTCCTGGGGCCAGATCATACATAACTTTAATTATACAATAGTTAAAATGATTTGAACATTTCTGTGGCTAGAACGCAAACACTCTCCTTATAACACTAGTAGATGATGTTTATAAGGCCACTTAATACTATGGGGTACGCTGAGTTGATTTATTTTCTGAGACTATTTATTTAAATTGTCTTTGTATAGAAAGAAAGTAAATATAGTTTTTAATGAGACTCAAGGCAATAAATTGTAAGTGCAATAAATCTGATTTTTTAAAAAAATGACACTACTTATATATACAGAATTTTATTTCCAGAAGGAATACAGCATTTTTTGAGACAAGGTCAGGATGGTGTTGAACTGTTGATTCTCTTGCCTCAACCTTTTGAGAGCTAGAATTTTAGTCGTATACAAGCTCACCTGGAAAAGAAAATGTCTTTATTTCAATCATTTGTAATAAGAACAAAATCTCAGTGCCAGTTGTAAATAATATTGCAAATTGATCAAGGTGGCATTCAAAGTAAATTCCTTACTGTTTCAATATACTGAAAATACTGAAGGAGGCTTTGGAATATGTTATGATGTTCATCCAGTGGAAAATGGAATTAAAGCAGCTGATGGTCCTGAAGTTCTTACAAGCTGTCATATCTTTCTGTTCAAGGATCTGCAAATACAACCCTGCCTGAGGGGTATCTGTAGTGGACTTCTGTTAGTGGATAGCAAAAGGACCCCAATAGAGCTAGAACAATAGGAGGCTGACTCCACAAACAAAGCCTGCTTTTGCTTTTCCTTTGCTTGGCAATTTGATGGGTTGGTTGGGTTTTGGCTTATGGTGGGGCGAGTTTGTTCTTCACTAGAGAACGCTGGCCACATTTGCTTTCAAAAGTGTTTCAATTCAGCAGCACAAGTAGCATCCCAATTACTAAACAAGTAAAGGCAATTTCCTAAGGGTGCTAGCTGCCTCTGCTCTGACTGCTGCCCTAGAAGAAATGAGCAAATAAAATCATGTATTGAATACAACCAGAGCAAAGGAATTAAGAAACTGCTGATCGTCAAGTACAGGCCATTGAGATTATACTTAAAATGCTGAAATACACCAAAAGTGCTTTGTTTTTTAACCTTTACAAATAATTTAAAAGGTATTGACTAAATTTAACAGGGCTTTGTGTTGTTGTTTTTAACTAGACAAGATATGGATTTCAGATTTTATTAGCAAAGAAATAATGTGAAGCCACTCCTGCCTCTAGTTTGTTTGTTTTTTCTCTCTCCACACTGGCGCTTTCTGGAATACAGCTCTCCTTGAGCACTTCATGTTGCTTTGCAGAGCTGCCACTGAAGACAAGCTCACAAGGACTACAAAGCGCTTCTCAAATATGGAAGCTCTCCAAAGGCTAAATGGAAATCCACAGCAAGGAAATGTAACAAAGGCGCTACCCCAAACAGCGGCACACTATTTTAATAATTCAATTAAAATATAGCCAATCAGTATTCCTATGACATCTGTAATTCATTGATGGCTAGATAATAGCTACAGTAGGAATGGATGATGTACAAATTCATGAATTATTCCTCTGCTCAGCCTTTAATGGCTGAAATTAAATGTTTACATTGCGCTTCAGGGTTTCATTGCCAATGGTTTATGAAAACAACCATTTATTCTGTCCTGGAAAACTTAAATGGAAGTTTTTTGTGTGTGTGTGCGTGTGTGTGTAATAAATATGAACATTTTCATTATTCATTGATTCAATTGATCAGATAAAAGTATAATTATGGGTTGGAGAGATGGCTTAGTGGTTAAGAAAACTTGATGTTCTTCCAGAAGAACCAAGGTTTTGTTCCCAGCACCCACATGTTGGCTTACAACCATCTGTAACTCCAGATCCAGAGGATCTGATGCTCTCTTCCTGTATCAGAGGGCAACTGTCGTGCATGTGGTGCATAGACATACATGTAGGCAAGTGGTCATCCACACAATAAACACACAAAAAGGTACAACTCATTTAAACATACAATTAAACATGCAAAGCTCTTTGTTGGAAGTGCTACAGATTACTATGAGAAAACCACATTTGAATTTAGTTTGACCCAACTTCATCTTTCTTACAAATGTATTTATATATATGTTTTGCGACCATTTAAATACAATAATTTCATCTGGAATAATTGTGCAAACTGATTGTGCAGTGATTTAAGTTGTGGCATCTTTAATTCCCACATCAGACATGCTTAGCTAGCAATTTCATTACTAAGAAATGAATCAGTAATGGATTTTAACAGTCTTTTATGAACTAAATGAAGTTTCCTAAAAATGTATATGTTAAAGCACCATGAGGATCAATCTTGATTGTCAGCTTGATGGGATTTAGAATCACCATGGCAACATATCTCTGGTCAAGTCTATGAGGCTTTATCTAGATTGGGTTAAGAGAGATGGGAAGACTCATTTAATGGAGGTGGTATTACTCCATAGGCTCAGGTCCTAGGCCAAATAAAAAGGGGAAAGACAGATTGGCACTGTACCCATTGGTCTCTGTTCCCTGCTTGTGGATGTTCTATGACAAGGTGCCTCAAGCTCATGCTGCCATGGCTTCCCCATTATGATGGACTATATCACCCAACTGTGAGCCAACATTGAACTTTCCTTCTTTAGGTTGCTCTTGATGGGATGCTTTTGCCACAGCAATGAGAAAGTAACTAACATGAGCCATAATCCTCAATGTAACTGCATTTTGAGAAGTAATTAAAGTTAAGTTTGGTCACAAGTATTGGGCTTCCGTCAGTTGACTGGTGTTCTCATAAGAAGAGCCCTTTTTCTAAATGTACCCAGAGAAAAGGTCATCTGCAATGTAGTGACAAAGTGACCCTCTGCATGCTGAGAGAAGAGTTTTTCCAGGATATGAATGTTATAGTATTTTGTACTTGCACTTCCAGAACTGGGAGGAAGTAACTTTCTATTGTTGAAACAACCCAGTCTGTGGTATTTTGTTATGGCAGTACTAACAGGGGCACTAAGTTACTATCACCCAGGATTTTATGAACTCCCTGGTAGAAGATGGACTCCTGGCTTTCATGGGATAAATAAATGATGACAAAAATCTGGAGTCTATAAAATCAAATCTTTCTTCAGGGCAATGACATTTTTTTTTCCCAAAATTAAATTTGGCTACTCTGTTGGAACTTGGAGGTGTACTCACACTGTTCTATAGACATTGTCTCCTTTTTCAAGTGGTTCTCTTCCCTCATCCCCAAGTATTGGCACCAATTAAACATGCTAGGTTCATCAATGACCTGTAAATTTGCTACTAAGTTGATGTGTGCCATGAAACACACGATGAACCTCAGATACAGTTATTAGCAGTACAACAGGTGAAATTTTTTTATGTCTCTTACCAAGTAATTTCTTCTCTATTAAGGGATAATTTTAGTTGTCTCCACCACTGGATCAACTATTACAATGAGCCAAACATGATTCATTTGTACAATAGTGTGCTCATTTGCTCTAGCGGCTGTAACAAATATCACAGACTGTGGAGCTTAAAGAACAGAAGTGTGTTTTCCCATAACTCTGGAAGCCACAAATCTGAGATCAGTGTATTCATTGATGATTTCATTCTGATACCTTTTGTCTTGGCATCTAGATGACTTTCATTTTCTTCCTACTGTATGTATCCTAATCTTTTTAAATTTCTCTTTTTTAAAACAAATAAACAAACAAACAGAAAACAACAGGGTTTTTTGTAGCCTAGAATTTCATCAAACTTACTATGCAGCCTGGAATGACCTTGAAATCTCCCTGTCTCTACCACCAAACGTTTTGGGGTTACAGGTGTGAGTTACCTCACCCAATTCCTAACCTCCTCATAAGAACATATTCATATGGTATTAGGGCCTATTCATGATCTTCCTTTCATTTGTTCTTCCCTCACTTATTTATTTAAAAATTTAAACTCATACGTGTACATATGAATTTGCATACACATGTCTATATGTGCACCATGTGCATTCAGGAGCTCCAAGAGACCAGAAGAAGGTGTCAGATCCCCTGGGAGTGGAGTTACAGGTGGTTGTGAACTGCCATGTGGGTGCTGGGAACTGAATTCAGAGGCTTTGCAAGAGCAGTAAGAGATCTTAACCACTGAGCCATCACTCCATTCTTTCCTATTTGCTTATGTAGTGCTCATAATTGGACCTAGGACCTCACAAATGCTGAAGTGAATGTCGCACTATGGACATACATCCCCAGACCTAGGACTCATCTATGAGATCTACTTATTTTAATTATTCATTTAATTATTTTAATTCACCACAGTCACATTTTGGGCAGGTATAGTTAGAAATTCACCATATAAATTTTGGAGAAATTAAATTCAATTACAAAATTACTATTTTTTTTTATGTAATGTTCTCCAAACTTCATGCTGTAAATTCATTTTGGGAAATATTGTAGGCATTTTGAATAAAATTTCACTTTATTTATTTTTACCATGAGTAGCTCACTTGGGGAGAAATGTACACTCAGAATTGATCAGCCTCTTTTTACAGATTTGTTTGTTGAATCTGTACTCCTTCTGTATGACTAACGAAAACTCATGGAACAAATGAGAACAGAGCCATTACACATTGTGATCCTTGAGAACAAATTATTAATCCCACTGAGTAGCCAATTTGAGCAGTCTTAGCAGTGAACAGTTCTCTTGGAGAACTAAAAACAGGATAGTGGAATCTGACTCACTGGATTTTTCTCTGCAGATTGTTTATTCAGTTTAAATGAGGTCAGAGTCTTAGCTCTGTTTCTTTGGTTCCACTAAGCCTCATTCTTGTCTTCAGTATTTTTCCTTTATTTCTAAGATTTTAAAATATTTTTCAGCAGACTTTGCTGAAACTATTTTTGGAATTATTTTTTCCTTAAAAAAAAGTCTTTCAATTTTACCATCATCATTGCTTTTTTATAATTGAAATTTTAAATGCCATATGCCTTATTTTGCCTAATTCTCCCCAAAACTCCATAAAATTTAGTTTTATTTAAGGAAAAAGTCAAAACTCCAGAGCTGATAATAGTTGTGAAAGATGATGCTGTCTAGAACCCAGGCTCTGCAGACAAAAGTTCTGAGTCCCAAACCAGGCTTTCCAATTTAAAAGCAGCAAGTCTTAGACAATTACCTAATTTTTCTGTCTTGATTTCCTATTTGTAAAATAGAGGATAAGAGAGAATGTTGTCACAATATAAGACAACTGCTTTTTTTTTTTAATGAAAGGTTTGCTTAGAGCATTGATTGGAACACAAACATACTCCGTTAATGGTAGCTACTGTCTTTGTGACTTGCCTTGGATAGCTGTGACTGTCCCTGGCACTCAGGTCATGACTTCCATGTTTCCTGTCCTCACTGCTGAGAAGCAGCAATAAGAAGAGCTCATGTCAATTCCTAAGGCTGTTGTACTGGTGGGGCATGGATTTGTATTCATTAATATGGCCTCTTTTAAAGTAGGGACATAGCTTGAGTGGGAGTCAGATGAGCTTTCAAGTCCCTCTCCATCCCAACTCCATGCTTTTCCTACTAACTGGTGATGGTAAAAACACTGAATTTGTAAGTTTTATTTTCTGTTACATACATGAACTTGAACTCTCTTCTACAGCACTGGCAAGCCAGTAAGATTTATTTTAGTTCATGTTTCCTCTTCTCTTTCAGTGTTCCCAATCACAATTCTGCTTACTATCGGACAATTTCTCCTGAGTCCCTTTGGTGTCCTTCAGGTTTGGGGATCAGTTTTGGAGAAAATCATTGGAGTGGTCTCCTCAAAGGCCGTCTGAAATCACAGCATATTTTTAACTCAAAAAACTAAAATGATAGTGAGATGAGTAAACAAAAATAGAGATAAAGCTAAAGGAGAAAGGCCAGGCCTGAGGAAGTAAGTGACTGTGTGCCAGCGAGGTTTTAGGGAGCTAGACCCATGGGGCAGGGGTGATCTCCTTGACAACACAGACTTTGAGATAAGAAAAATGTGCACCATTGGGCGGACATGTCTGTCTATTTTGTTAAGCCCTAGGGAAAGAGAGATGCTGTGTCCAGCCTGGGAGGAAATAAAAAAGTAAATTCTCCATTCTTCTGCCTTTTAAAGAGTTGGATGATGTTCATCTATACTGGTGAGGGCCATCTGATTTATTTGGTCCTCCAATTTAGATGCTAATCTTATCTGGAAACACACCTAGGAAAAATGTTTGGCCAAATATTTGGGCGTCCCAACACCTTATTATGTCAGTACATGAGGCTAAACAAATTGAAACCATGTCATACACACACACACACACACACACACACACACACACACACACACACATACACACACACACATATTGGCTGTTTCATTGTTGAGTTGTGGTCATGATATTTGATGATTTGAAGTGGATCATGAGAGCCCATTTGCACTCTTATTAAACATCGTGATTGAGATCAGCCCTATTGCAAAGCAGACATTGTCCTGTGGCTTCATCTGCCATTGCTCTGAAAGCATCTGTACCTGCTGTCTTGTCATCCTTATTTATAGATTCTCACCGATGCTAACCCATGAGCATCTTATCTGTTCTAACCTCTGCTCCCCCTGTGGTGGTATCTCTACTGTTGTGTATCCGTTGGAATGACTTTGTGTTGTGCTGCTGCCTCCCAGCAGTGTCTGTGACTGGATGCAAAACCAGGCCTTTCCTTCATCTTTTTTCCTTGAGTAAAACAGGAAAAAAAAAATCGGTATGAGTTCAAAATGACTGTAGAAAATATCCAGTTCTCAAATATTCCTGGGAGCTCTGCTTTGGTCTTGTGACAAGGGACCTTGCAAATTGGGAAAAAGGTAGCAAGAAAAGACAAGAATAGTTTCAGAAAGACAGTCATTAGTTTGTGCTTTGTTCTCTAGAGACGACTTCCATCTTCATTTTGTATGCTTCCTGATTTTCTATTTTTTATCTGACAGCCTTTTGCTCTGGAAACATTCCCTTTCAAAAACACAAAAGAATACTTCTTTCAAATGTAAGCTCAGCTGTTCATCAAGTTGTCTAATTGGGGTAGGGACAATATCCTGTAGGGTAAAGCTTCCCTCAGCACACTGAAGTTATAGGTTGATTGGAAATTTGGTGAATGTACCTAGATCACGCTTTTCAATGGGTTAAACTATTGTGTATTGTGGTGATATATTGTGTCCCTTAATATATTGTGTACCCTAATAAAGCTTATCTGAGGATCAGAGGAAAAAGCCAGCTACTATATTAAATATAGAAGCCAGGCAATGGTAGTACATGCCTTTAATCCTAGCATTCAGGAGGCAGCCTTTCATCTGGATCTCTGTGAGTTCAAGGCCAAACTGGGAATAGAGCCAGGTGTGGTGGCTCATGCCTTAAATTCCATCACTAGTTAACCATAAAGGTCTGGAGGTCTGCACAGACAGACAGGAAGTGACAGAGCTAGGCAGAAAGAGGAAGTGATGTAGCTGGGCAGAGAAAGGCATATAGGCGTGGATATACAGGAAGTAGGTCTCTTTGGAGGCTGAGGGCTGGTAAGGTGAGGTTGGCTGTGGCTTGTCCTGTTCCTCTGATTTCTTGGTTTTAACTCCAACATCTGGCTCTGGGTATTTTTTATTTATAAGACTGTTTAACAGTTCGTCTTACAATGTATAAAAGAAATATCAAAATATAAGATAGAATTTTAGGTTACATTAAGGAGGATGAGTATATCACAGAGGTGAACAATGAACTCTGTGCTTCCAGTGTGGCATCTTGGGAGTGAAGAGTTCTCCATGAAAATGAGCAGCACTTCTATCTTGTTCATTCCTGGACCAAACATCCATTTTGGCAATACCGTACTTGCTATTAGTAGCTCATTTTCAGAAACATAAAAAACTGCGCAGGACTTTCTTACAATAGAAATTGGGTTAATTACTGCTGAGTTAATAGGTCAGGAGCATGTTCAAATATTTACTAATCACACGAGTTCCTTTTCATCAAACATACAACAAATACATATTCAAGTTTTCTTCTCTGTTATATGGAAATAATATAAAGGTTATTGTATACTGACTACCTTCTCCCCTTTTCTAAAAGGGTCTGAAACAGACACTTTTTGGAAAGTAGAATATCATAAACAAGTGTTGATCTCAGAAATCTTGACTGGGGATCTTGCTGCCTTTGTGAAAACTTCAAAGAGCCACAGAAATCGGTAACTGCCTTTGTTGTGGCCTCATGCTCTTCTCCAGGGCAGTAGATAAAAGAAAACATATCAAATGCCAGAGCCTTCCTCATTCCAGTGTGTTATCTGGTTGCCTTTTTCTCTATTTTATTTATTCTGTTTATACTGACTTTATTCCATGACCACTGGAAAAAGAAATCTAGCCCTACTAAAAGATACCTTTGATTTGAGCCTCAAGTTTGTTTATAGATAGCCATATTTATAAGCAGATAAAAATATGGTTGGTTTTGTCTGTGAAATTATTTATACAAGCATTACTATATCTGAAGGCTTTCCCTGATCACTTGTTCTAAAGTAGGACCACATTTTTCATGGCGTCAGTACACTTCCTCATTGTACTTTATTTTTCTTCTTACAGTTTTAGTACTATCAGGTATATAGTCACTTGTTCATTTTTTAAAATTATCCATTATCTCAGTCCTAAACCCTCAGTGTCTAGAATGATACTGGAGAGATAGTCACTGAGTAGATAAGGGACAGATGATGGAATTAAAGAAATAAATAAAATTAGTGATTGGCATATATTCAAGAAAATTATCATTGCAAATAAAGAGCATATTGCTGTGAAATAATTCTTCTGTACAATATGAATATGTATTGCTCTCGTTGGTTAATAAAAAGCTGGCAGACCAGTAGCCAGGCAGGAAGTATAGGCAGGACAGCCAAATAGAGAGGATGCTGAGATGAAGAAGGACAGAATCAGAAAGGTCACCAGCCAGATCCAGAGGGTGCAGGAGATGAATGTGCCATGCTAATGAAGGTACCACAAAATGGCAGAGAATAAATGAGAAATATGGGTTAACTTAAAATGTAAGAGCTAGTTAGTAATAAGCCTGAGCTGCTGGTTGAGCATTTACAATTAATATGTCTGTCTGTGATAATTTGGAAATAGCTCCTAGGATGAGAAAACTCTGCCTACAGAGTTTATTACTGAAGACAATAAACTCTGGAACCATGGGACCTAAGTCTAACTATTGAATCAACTCTTTATTGCTTAACCTATTAATCCTATTCTACATATAGTCCCATATATATGTGTGTGTGTGTGTGTGTGTGTGTGTGTGTGTGTGTATGTGTGCTAACTTTTAAAATTTTTAAGTGTGCTTTAAATATTAGAAGCATTATGGTTGAAGTATCTATCAAAGATGCCCAGATCATGAAAATGATACTGGTAATAGTAATTAGGAGAGACAAGATTTCAACAATTACAATACCTAAAACAATTAGAGCATTATCATAGATACAGGAAGTTCTGTAGGTACAGGATTTCATGACATCATTTGTAAAGTAGTTTCAGGTTGTTGTTGGCAAGTGACTGCTTCTTTCCTGCTATAATGATGGCTGTTTTACCTTAAAAATTGGTGCTATTAAATATATCAGCAATTCTGTCTTCAGTCTTATGTCATGTGTGGACATGGGAAACCAAACATGAGCTATGAACCTCTTTTTCCTTTCCTTTCTTTCTTTTTAAAACTATACACAGACATGGTTAGACTACTTGTATCACCTGGGGGGTTATAGATTTAGATAGAGATTTAAAACTAAAATTGTGACTTTTGAAATAACTTGAGAAAGATTAACAACCTATAGGAAGAAAAGTTGCTAAGAGGTTTGCTGGTGAGAGCATCTTCAGATCAACACTGAAGTTAGGAATGCTGTGAACCTCTTCTGGGCCTCAGCTAACAAAAGCTCACACACAACCATTTCCAAAGGTCAGGAAAGAGACCCAGGATCACCTTGGATGTAGAAGCTGAAGAACTTCCCAATTCCCTTTCCTCTTCACAGTCCCAAAGGACCAGAATTCTGTGTGTATCACCACTGCACTATATGTTTCCCTCAATGAGCAATGTTACCCTTGCATGTGTGTTAAACACGCAGATTCACAGAGAGGTTCTGTGAACACGTTTCAGCTTTTGTAACCAACAGCTGGTGCTGTGTATCCACATTCATTTGTAGTGTTCTAAGGTAACTGTCAGAACATTAATGAGACTGGAAATCTCAACTGACGAGAGTCTATTTAATGAGCCACTGTGGCTGCTGCTGGGTAAACTCTTTTCTACACCATACAGAGACTTGGCATCGCATAATATGTGTACATACTTTAAATCATGAAAGTGTTCAAGGATTCTAGGAAATATTGCTGGCATATGATTTATATCTGACAAATGGAGATATTTCTAAAACCTAGTAAATGTCAAAGATGAGATATAGCACACATAGTGTCAGATTTATGGTAAATTTAAGATTATTTTTAGCATTCATTTTAGTGCCTAAACATGACTGCATAAAGCACTATTATAGATATATTTTCTTCCTTCTTCATATAGTTTAGGACTGTTCAGATTGCCAGGTGGCATTTTCCCATTTTATGTCAGCATGATATCGAAAGAAGAGCTTAGTTCTTCCCAGAATACTTGAAAAGTCTCTTTTAACTCCACCATATCAGCTGCTTTGGGATTTGCTGTTCAGACGCACATTGCACGATTACTAGCTTCGGCCTTCCAGATGTTGTTGGTCTCTGTCCTAGTTCCCTCTCCCCACACTTCCCTTTCCTGTCCTCACTGGCTTGGTTCATTGGGGTCTCTGTCTACAGATTCAACTTACCTTCACTTCAAGTCCAGTTCTGACTGGAAATATTACCACTGAGTGGTCCTTGTCTTCTGTCTTCATCTGTACTGGAGCACAATGCTGCAACATCTGCCCACCTTCTAAATGATGCCTTCAATTCATCCTGTTAACAGTCTGAATTATTGCATGGCATCACAGTGCTGTAATTACACTGTTTACAATTTTCTCCATGTAACAGTCTGGGTTTCCATGTCTTGGAAACAGACTTGTTAAACAAAAGCTTTAATATTACAATCTATCCAAGAAATATGCAATCATATATTTCTCTTAGGTGAATGTCTGCTAAGTGAGATTTCGCTAATATTATAATAGGATGAAGAGACTGGTTTTTCTAAATGCCCTGCCCTTTGCTGTTACTGAGATACAATATGTGTAATATCAGACCTTTGGTAGATAATTAGAAGCATGATAAGTCTTGGGTCCATCTTTGTTTTGACTCTGTGTCC
Source organism: Peromyscus eremicus (assembly GCF_949786415.1). Lineage (NCBI taxonomy): Eukaryota > Metazoa > Chordata > Mammalia > Rodentia > Cricetidae > Peromyscus > Peromyscus eremicus. Next base: position 36,835,704 of record NC_081418.1, read on the forward strand.
ATTGTGACAGATTCCTGTTCAATTGTGTATATAGTCATGTTAACCATTGAAGGAGTCATAATCTAAACCTGAAAATTATGTTCGCCTTCAAGACAGACAACACTAAAATAAGAACAACTAAGGGTTTTTTTTTTTGTGGTCTGCTTTTACAGAATTCTCCCCAGATCCTCAAAAAGGCAGTTAGAAATCTCCAATACTGCCATAAACATGAAGTCAGCTGGAGCATTCAGAACAAGCTCTGCAGGAAGATCAACCCAGGATGAGACTGCCCCTCTCCAAAGCTGGAGTCATCACTCCACTACAGAAACCGAGACAGTTTCCCTAAGGAGAAAAATCATCACACAATTAGAACCACACTGGTCCATCAAAGCTCTGCATATCCAGATGAAATAACAATCAGCCAGGGCACAGTTTGACCAAGACTTCCTGACTATGTGTACTTCTTGTTCTTTGCAGTGCGATCAGTGTTGGAGCGCCTGTCAGTACTGCCACAGCCAGGGATGACGATCACGTTTATCTTTCTGATACAGCCATGGTGACCAAACTTCTTTCCTGTCTTTCAGTATTACATTTTTCTATTCGACATCTGGGGAGAGCACCCCAACCTAATTTTGGGGGTACTTGCCAAAGTTAGGCTTCCTACAATCCAGGACTGGCATGACATTCTCATTAGCACTCCTTGCCAAGCTCCTGTCTTCTTTCCAGAACTCTCAGTTATTTATCAGGGGCCCATCCTACCAACACTTACTGGACGAAAAATTGAGGTGCTGAACCTTTAGGTCTGAGACCACTGTCCCTTCAGTGAGTGGGTCGAGTGCTGGGTCTGAACCCCTCCCTTTACCTGATCACTTCACATTTTTGCGCCAGGTCTGAAAGTCACTGTGACATGTCTTACCTCTGAGCTTCACAAGATAAAATATTGTCTCAAAATTTACAAAAAAAAAAAAAATACCCAAACTTTAGAAGTTTTAAATACAAAGAACTGGAAAATTAAGAATTTTTGCTCATCCAGTAAAATATCATGGATTAATTGTTTTGATATATTAAGCCTCATAAATCCTTCCTTATTGGCAGTTCATTTTATGCTAGAGGAACTTTGAGCTTATTTGTTAAATACTTCTAATTTACAGACGAGAACATGTGAGCTTGTGTTAATGTGGCTTGTCTGAGATCATACAGAAAAGTCCAGGCTTACTGTGCCTTCTCTTAGAAAAAGTTAAATCACCTGATTAAGTTTAGAGTTTAATTGAATTATTTGCAATTCAGTAAGTTTCTCTATCTCCATGCTCAGGTGGTTGGAGCTGATGGATTCCAATGACATTTAAAAATCAGAGAATGGTCATTGGATTTTATCGATACTGGAAATAACATTCAGGGAGATTTTCAACTTCAAAACCAAGAATATCCTTAAATTTGTGGATCTACCCATGAGTAGTGACTGACCGTGTCAGCAGGGGGCAGCCAGCTACTAAAATTTGGAAACGTATTTCCCCTTGGATTTTGTTTTTGACTTAAAATTCTTGTTAAGTTTTATAAAATTAGGTTCTAGAAATTGCATTATAACTCTATTGATAATATATGATTAAATGTAATAGGATTCTAATGTTTAACCTTTATTTTAGAGACATTAGTTCTGATACCACTTGAAGTTATTGTTAGAGTCCACAAATTTAAGGGCAGTTTCCCCAAAGATCTGCTTCCTCCTATTAGACGGCCACCCACATGTTTGGGAGAGTGTCTAATCTGTTTACAGTTCCAGTTGACTGGCTAACACCTCAGTGCTTCCCACAGACACTTGAAGTATAGATGAGTCACTAGAATGACTGGCAAGGAACTCAGGAAGTGCTACACTTAGGATTACAGTTTCATTACAAAGAATACCTAATGGCAGAACAGCCAGATGAAGACCTGAATGGAAGAGAAGGTAGGTTGTTTTAATCACAGTTCTATTGCTGTAAAGAGACACCATGACCACGACAACTTTTTGGAAAAAAAAAAAAAGAAAGCGTTTAATTGGAGTCTTGCTTACAGCTTCAGAGACTTATTTTCACCATAGTGGGGAGCATGGCGGCAGACATGGCAGGCATAGTGCTGGAGAAGTAGTTGAGAGCTCTATCCTGATCTGTAGGCACACACACACACACACACACACACACACACACACACACACAGAGAGAGAGAGAGAGAGAGAGAGAGAGACAGAGAGACAGAGAGAGACAGAGACAGAGACAGAGACAGAGACTTGGCATGGGTTCTTGAAACCTCACAGTTCACCCCCAGTGACACTCTTCTTCCAACAAGGCCACACCTCCTAACTGCTCTAATACTTCTCAGATAGTGCCCCTCTCTAATGACTAAGCATTCAAAAATATGAGCCTATGGGGGCCATTCTTATTCAAGCCATCATGACCCCCAATAGGCCTGTAGTCACATCATAAGGCCAAATGAAGTACAACTTCAAAAGTCCCTATAGTCTCAATACTTTTTAAAAGTCCAAAGTTAAGAATCTCTTCTGAGACTAATGGCAATTTCTTAACAGTAATCCCCTATAAAATCATAATTGAAAATCAGATCACATACTGCCAAAATATAATGGCATGGAATATGCATTACCATTCCAAAAGGGAGGAAAGGGAGTACAGCGAGGAAATACTGGACCAAAACAAGACAAAAAGCCAGCAGGACAAATTCCAAATTCTGCATCTCTATGTCTAATGTCAAAGCACTCTTTGAATTTCCAACTTCCTTCAGTGTTGTTGACTGCAACACACTTCTCTTTCTTGGGCTCATTCCACACAGCGTTTACGTATGGAGGCCGTTCTTATTAAAACTACCATATAGGTCTTCTTATCTTTCCCAGAGATTGGAAAGTTGGACTGATATACATGGCATTCAGACCAACATTATGATCACATATTTGATTTTTTTCCAATGTGATTATCATATTCTGAAAATATCCTTGGACTCTCCATGAAGTTCCTATTACCACAGTGAAGATTCTTAGATAATTTCCTCTCAATTCCAAGGATTGAGATCACCCCTCCCAAGAATCTAGAAATAAAGCTTAGGCAGATATATTATTTTATAAAATCAAATACATGTACATATACTCACCATTGCCAAGGCATATTAATATTAGCATTTAACAATAATATAATTACCATATTTTATTATCTTTTACTGTCACTAAAGGACTAGAAAAATAGTATATTGGTGATACTTTGTAGATTTCACCTTGAAAAACATTCTGTGCCTGATTAAATATTGTTGGAAGCTGATAAATGAGGAGAGAGCATGTTCTGATGCTGAGGCTTGTATTTATTTTGTATTGTCGGTGGATGTTATAGATTTGGATGTGTTTTATGCCTCAAGAGTTTACATTGGAAGCTCTTACCTACTGTCACCACATTGGATTATAGTGTAAACTATTGAGAGGAGGGATACTGTTGAAGGTCCATTTCCTTCAGAAGGCTGTAAGGTAGTTCCAATGGGACTCTTAAGCTCTTCTGATGGGAAGTTATTAAAGACCAAGCAGAAGGCTTGGGTCTCCCTGACTTTGTGTTTTGAGATGTGATCTCTTCTTCCTACACAGTCTCCACTGTGCTGCCCCACCAACCCTTCAGCAGAGGCAAATCAATGAAACACACAATCCCAGACTTACACCCCAGAACTGGGAACTAAATAAAGCTCCTTTCTTTATAAAGTCAGCATGTCTAGGATATATTTTTTTTACACTAGTGGAAAATAGAGTAATACAGCAAGCATTAGGAAAAAGTAAGCACATTACAGAAAAAACAATAAACTACAAAAGGAAAATGACTGAGCAGTAGGTAATACGGTGTATTTAATCAGGCATAAGACATGGAACATGGTTTTCTTGACTCGCTTCCTAGTAGCTATTCTGCTTAAAGATCTGGCTGTTCTTAATTTCTCTTCTCCATTTCCAACACATCTAACACATAAAATGATTGCAATTAAAATTATGTACCTTATTTAAAAACTGAAAGATCGATAAAGAGTAGCTAAGCCTATGGTGTCAGAGAGGGACTAGAGACAAAACCTCATAATAATTGGTGCATAAGACTGAAGGTGAGATTTCAGATGTCTGAGCTTGAGGACAAAATAGAGCAAATGTATTTCACGGGAGACGGAAGTCTGGAGATTGAATTCTCATGTTCATACAACGAAACTGTAAAACAGCTATTTTCTTATGCAAAGTTACACTTCAAACTGACGCGGAGGGAGGCAAAGAAAACTAAATGATTAAAAACTAGACAAATGGAGAATTAGCTTTCTTTCTGTAAATGTGCAAGCCCTGAAGAGATTTTTTTTTTTCAATGTAACTGATTTGTAGACCCCTGAGGAGTGGAGCTAAAATTACTCCAGTTCTGTGCAAGAGGAAAGGAGAAATAGAAAAGAAAAAAATAAATTTAGAAAAAATAAACACACTAATAAGAATTAAAAAGCGGAAAAATTCAACCTTATGTTATGAATTCTCACTCATTGCAAAACAAACCTGTTCACAAAGAATAACAACAAAAAGAAACCAATTCACTTACAAAATCAAAGGCAAACTAAATGAGCTGGGAAAATCCTTTAAATGAACGTGCTTAAAGTCTTTGAAGTAATAAAGAAAAAAATCACAAAACATTGGGAATATTAAAACAGAAGCAGGTGCTTGCGAATTGTGAGCCTGTTAGATTCTGTGTAATTAAGAATTAATTATAATGGAAACCACAATAAACGTTCTACGTGAGGGAGCTGAGGGCAAAAATTTTTAGTATTGAGCTCTGAAAATTACCTAGAGCAGAGCTTAAAATAATCAAAATAAAAGATATTTAAAAGTGAAGTTCATATAAATATTCACAAATTTAGATTTTCTGGTAAAATATACAACATTCAGAAAGGGAAACAATTTCCAAGACAGAAGAAACACAAATTCCTATGCTGAAGGAATTTTTGGAATTCTAAATTTAATAAATGTATGATCACTTAGAATGAATATATTGTATCTCATAGCCTTAAGATTTCAAAAACCCATACTCGACTATACTATTGAAAAGAAAACAAATAAATTATAGAAAAACTAACAGTGAGTACAAAGAGAAAATGACTGAGCAATGAGTAACATGGAATATTTAATAAAGTATAATACATTATGCAAGCTTACTTTATACATTTATTTAGAATATAATTTTAGGATTAAGTTGAACGGAGGTACAATGCATGGAAAATAATATTTCTTCCAGAATTCAGAGATTATAAAGAAAAAAAAAAACCCACAATACCAGATTTGGGATACCTTCCTATGCTTTGTGGATCAGGGAAGTCTCAGAAGCCTCCAAAGCAGTATGGGTTATTACTACTGCTTTTGGTTGGTTGCCCACCAGCCCATAAAGATAAGACCCTGTTGCTGAGGACAACACATACTTAGGTTCCAGGGGATGCAGAAATCAAACTGGAAATGAACTGGAAGCATCCTTTCTGCTGGCTAGCTTTTAAAGTTTCTGAAGTTGTTAGGTAGTGTGCTGAGGAAGGAAAGTCATCAACAGTTCAATTCATCTGTGAACTCTGTGAGCCACAGTAATTATCTATCTACCTGGTAAGATGTGCTCATTAGTACAATGGTGACATGAACATTATAGAGGTAGCTAGTGACTTTCAGACTGGAGTCAAGGATTCAAGACTTATTCAAGGAAGAAACTCATGCCCAGCATTATAAACATGATAGAGACTGAGGAGATCATAGGCCTAAGGAGGGAATCAACTACTAGCATTTTGCTAAAAGAACATGTGGTCAAACTACCTTCTAAATACCTGTGGTTATAGCCCTCAAGCATGCAACATGTGGAGATCAAAACCAAAAGTGGCATGGTGTCCATCATGTAGCTTAGCTTTGCTGGATCTTTGTCAAGCAGTTGTGTTGGCTTTATGACTTTTTCCATTCTCATCAGAAATGGCTGCACCAGGTACTAGTCTTCAGCATTTTGTTATAGCAGCCTGACCACAATTAGGTACAGAATGTGGTGTGTTGGAACATGGTCCAAGAACAGAAGCATGTGAGGAGAATTCTGAAAACCCCAAGAAAACAAGAGTCTTGTAACCCTAGCTTCTTCAAAAAATACAGAATTGTTCTTGCATTATGCTTTTATAGCCTTTGGGTATAGCTGATAGGAGGGAGTTTACTTCAGATCATTCATTACACCTGGCTATTGTTATATGTTATATGCCTCTATGGAAGAACATATTTTTACTTTGTGCAACTTGCCCACCACATGTGGCTTGCTCTTGTGGTTATACACTTTACTCATATGACTCCTCTTAATCCTGGGTGTATAAATTGTTTGATGTTCTGAATAAAGTGGCTATTTCATGAAACTTTAGTTTGCCTCCATTATTGGCTCCACTCTCTCTGGTCCCACTGCCTCTAAAGTGGTAAACAGTGGTGCTTGATACATGCAATCATGAGTAATGTTTGTGGAGCATATCCTTTGCATTAAGCATAATTCTAGGACATCTACATGCTTAATCTTCTTCAAGTGCATTATAAGTTTAAAGTTAAAAATAATTTACCAATAATAGGTAAAAACAGTTTATGCTTATAAAAGTAGCATTGTTGATTTTTCCAAAGTTATTTTATTGATGTATATCAAAGGGCTTTTCAGAGATTCTTATGTCACTATGTTAATTTTCTTCAAGTTCTTTAAGAAAAGGGGCTTTCATTTGGTTCACAACATCAATAATAATGCAATTATGTCTGTAAAGTGCTAGATACAATTCCAGAACTCTCTGACTTTATTATAGAGGTTATTTAATCATATACAACATCATAATATTTACAGTTATTAACTCTGTTCTAAAACAGCAAAAAAACAAGGAATAGCAGCATATTTTTCCACGTTCTTGTGGCTCACACAGCGAAGCTGTGATTTGAACTTTTTCCATGGTTCTAGAAGTTTGTTTCTCACTGTAACTTGTACCATACATCTTGCAAATATTCCTAAAATTTTGTCTTTAAATCCCTGCTTCTTAGGTCACTGTATTTCTCTTTAGTTTCCTTCATATCCTGTAATTTATTCAGAATAAACTACTGAACACAATTTTTGAAATTTCAGCCATTGGTACCTTCACTGGTGTGTTTTCTTAGATTGAAATAGCTGTCTTCTGTGGTCCAATATTCAGCTTAGGAAACACCTTTCTTTGGAGATTGCTGATATTATGGATGAGTACCAAAACATTTCACATTAAGTAGGATGAAGTACTATATTTAACAGAGTGAATGCAATGACCAATTCTAAATAATAGAGACCACAAGTGCTATAACTACATTGACACATAAAGGCTATCACTCTAGCCTGGAACCCTCCATCTCAGTTCAGGCAAAGGAGGACTGTCCATCAGCCAGAATTGTGTTGTCTCACACATAAGTGTTGAAATGGTAGCAAATATCAGTCTTCTCTTGGATGCTATGAACATACCCAAGTATCACCCAATGGTGTCTTGTTTGTCAAAAGTACAGTAAAAATGGGGAAATATTTATCTCCTGTCTCATGGAACAAGATTATTTTATGCTGGTAGACTTTGGAAAATGCCTGGAGTTAAAATATCAAGCACAGTAGAGCAACAGGTGCTTATAACTAAGTTATTTATATCCATAGCGAATTGAAACATGGAAGACACAAGAAAACAGTTTTCTCCTTTGTTTTATTGAGCATCACTTACATCTCAGATCTATGAGAACATCATTTAAATATTTAGTTTTTCAGTATGACCAAGAGTAAGTTTAAGAAAAGGGGATGAGAATCAAGTAGAGAAACCAAGAAACAGAAGTAAGAAGGAGAGTGAATGAAGAAAGGCAGACAAAGAATTATAGGTGACCCAGGAAAGCTAGAGTAGAAGATAAGGTCTTGCCCAGGGAAGATCAATTAGTTGTCCAGTGCCAAATGGTCAGCCCCTAAAACATAAATACAAGTAACATTATACAGATTGAAGAGTTCTTATTTAGGAACAAATATGTATATATATATATATATATATATATATATATATATATATATATATATATATATATATATATGAATACATTAAAAATTAGTGAAAAAAAGGGCCATGAATTTGGAGGAGAGTGGGGAGAGGATATATGGGAAGACTTGGAGGGAGGAAAGGGAAGTGAAAATGTAATTATATTATAATCTCAAAAATAAAGTTAAAAATAATGAACTAAAAGATTTCCAGGAATTTATAAGCTGTATCAGTTCCTTGGTGGAATCTTTGGAGTCACTCAAGTATACTATCATATCATCTGGAAAACAGGACCCCAAGAAAGACACGGGGATCGCCCAATGACGGAGAAATGGAAGAGATCTACATGAACAGCCTGGACATGAGTGGGGGTAATGAAGGGCGAGGGTCGAGGGAAAGAGAGCTTGGGGGAGCGAGAGATCCCAGCTGGATCAACAACAGAGAGGGAGAACAAGGAATAGGAGACCATGGTAAATGAAGACCACATGAGAATAGGAAGAAGCAAAGTGCTAGAGAGGCCCACAGAAATCCACAAAGATACCCCCACAACAGACTGCTGGCAATGGTCGAGAGACAGCCCGAACTGACCTACTCTGGTGATGGGATGGCCAAACATCCTAATTGTCATGCTAGAAACCCCATTCAACAACTGAGGGATCTGGATGCAGAGATCCATGGCTAGGCCCCGGGTGGAGCTCTGGGAGTCCAGTTAGCGAGAAAGAGGAGGGTTTATATGAGCGAGAATTGTTGAAACCAAGGTTGGATAAAGCACAGGGACAAATAGCCAAACGAATGGAAACACATGAAGTATGAACCAATGGCTGAGGGGTCCCCAACTGGATCAGGCCCTCTGAATGGGTGAGACAGTTGATTGGCTTGATGTGTTTGGGAGGCATCCAGGCAGTGGGACCAGGTCCTGTGCTCATTGCATGAGTTGGCTGTTTGAAACCTGGGGCCTATGCAGGGTTGCTTGGCTCAGCCTGGGAGGAGGGGACTGGACCTGCCTGGACTGAGTCTGCCAGGTTGATCTCAGTCCTTGGGGGAGGCTTTGCCCTGGAGGAGGTGGGAATAGGGGGTGGGATGGGGGGAAAGTGAGGGGGGCGGGAGGGGGGAAACAAGGGAATCTGTGGCTGATATGTTGAACTGAATTGTATTGCAAAATAAAAAAAAAAAAGATTTCCAGGAATATTCACCTGGACTGACCTGCATAATTAATATTTTTGATGGAGGAAAGGACATTAGTGGCAGGCATCTGAGTCCCTCCCTTTGGAGATGAGAAATGAGGTGCAGAGAAGTTGAACCATTTAGATAAGTTAGTCTATGGGAACACAATTTGTTAAGTCAGTAATTTCTAACAACCCTTCTGTAGTATGTGCTTCTAAGACTGAGTTCCAAACACGAGTAGAATACCTCAACTCTAATGTTTTATTGATTTGGAAAAAGAAAAAGTAAGAAAGAAGACATCTTCACAGAAAAAAAAAGGTTCCTTTTCTCTCAGATTTGACAACAAAAGATTAAAAAGGAAACTGTGGATGACATATTAGTACTTGAGTTGGATCTCAGTTTTCATGAGCCTTTTTGATAGTTGACAGGAGTTTTATTGTGATTTACCATGAAGTCAGCAGAATTTAAGCATTAGGAGTTTTGTGTACACAGGTCATTTAAAGAGGCTATGGACATACTTAGAAAATGTATAACAATCAAATATTTGAACACAGTCAGTGAGTAACAGAAGGCATATTCTAGCCTTGGCTTGGTCATGCTTCTTTTACTCAAGACTGTTTCTCCCACTCTCAGCACTCCTTAGTTGTCTTAGTACCTCGTGTAGCATTGGGGCTTAATGGGCCTTCCCCTCTTCACTTTGGCTTGTCCATTGTTGTTGTTTTTGTTCAGCTTAAGCTCAGGCAATCATGCTGATGAGACCTAATATGCATAACTTCCAACATTACTAAGAGACATAGTCCTACAGCAAACTTCCTGATCCTCTGACTCTTATACTCTTTCTGACTCCTCTTCTGCAATGTTCTCTAAGCTTTAGGTTCAGGAGTTGTTTTTAGATGTATCTATTGGAACTGAGCTCCACAGTGGCACATACACCTTGACAGTAACTAACAGCTTTATAACTGGACTTAAGACCTAGTCAACAAGAAGGAAATCATACCTGGTACTGGAAACCTAACCAACTGCTCAGGACTAGAGAAATCATGGATTTTGGAAAAGAACCTGTAACTGCTGCTTTACTAAACCAGCTTAATCTCTGGTTACAGACTATCACATTTTTGTCATTACCTTAAGGGAAATTTAGCTGGTAATAATTTGGGTTTGGATTTAATAGATTTTACTTATATGGCTTTCTGTCATATAGTGCATGGGTGACTCAGTTGTTTGGGTCTGATTTTCACACATTCTTCTATATCTTTTCTGAGCCAACAGATTCAATGACTTAAACAAATATGGGTACCACTAACTCAGAATACTTACTAGTAGTCACAGCACAACAAATTTGCATGCTCTCAAGCAATTTAGTTTATCTATATTTAAAGTCTTATTAATAATCTATGAAACCTAAAAGATGACTCTCCATGTTTAATAACAATTTAAAAAAATATGGGATATAAGGAATTTTGGAAGTAAATTCTCAATAATAAATAAATTTTCATCAACCATTCTAGAGGTAAAGCTGAATTGCCTTCATATTTTCTTCAGGAAAAAATATTGTATTTATGTACATGAAGGGGAGCATGTCATCAAAAACTCATCATACTTTTCCTTCAATCCTAAAATTGTGTAATCACTTAAAAGTCTGATTTTATTCTATTAGGTAAATATTTGAGGATCTAGACAAAGAGATTTAAGAAAGGGAGACAAGTGATACATGTCATTTTTTAGCTCATCCATTTCAGAGGCATCCTCAAAAATGAGTGTGAATTGAAAAGCACATATAACATTATCCACCGAGATATGGAAATAAAATATTTCAGCATCAATCTACAGTTTCTTCAAAAACTAATTTCCTCATGTAGCTCTCTACAGACATAATTTTGCAAAGATGTAATGTCATATTTTTGTAGTTACTGTTTTTTACTCTTTGGTTCAGTTTCCTTATAGCTGTAGTTATAGAAATACTTGATTAGAGAAGCAGATAGATGATATAGACAGAAGGATTTTGTATGTTCTTGACCCAGTGCCTTTGTGAGAGCTGATGAAGTCAGTTGAGGGTTTGACTTCTGCTCACTGTGTAAGTGTGAAGTTCTTCGAAGTAAGAAGATCCAGTAGTTGGAAGATGTAAATGAAACATGGGAGCATCTGGAAGAAGTGTTATCTAGAACAAAGAACCAGACTCATGAGATTAATTGGAACTGAGTCTTGCCTTCACTGTCTCTCACCTTTGGTGGGTATTTGAGCTGTAACAAAAAGCTGATACTGTACTGTATGGTTGACTACGTGCCCATGGTGGAAGTCAGAGAGGGTAAGGATGAGACTCCCAGTGAATGGAAGTGAAGCTCAAAAGGTAAAGCAGTGGATTAGCCTGTTTGTGTGCGTCTTCAACGACAAAGTCAACCTCCACAGCATAGAGACTAAAGACACTCATGAGAGACTCTATGTCAAGTGAGAAATGGGGCCTGGGAAGATGGCTAAGCAAGCTAAGGGACTTGTAGTACAAACACGAGACCCTGTCTTTGGATTGCCAGCAACCACATAAAAAGCCAGGTGTGGTAGTGAGCATCTATACCTCTTAAACTGGGGTTTCCTGAGGCAGGAGGATCTCTGTGGCTTGCTATCCAAGCAATATAACTTAATTGGTGAGTCTCAGGTTCAGTGAGAGCCCCTGTCTAAAAAAATAAGGTAGAATAGGATCAGGAAAGATACCTCATTGGAACCTCTGGTCTCCACATATGCACATACACATGTGCCTGGGCAGCACACCTACACACACACACCTACACACACACACACACACACACACACACACACACACACACAGAGAGAGACAGACAGAGACAGAGACAGAGACAGAGAGACAGAGACAGAGAGCACATGCATTTGCTCATGAGAGAGCAAGACTTTTGTAAAACTAATGGGAAGATGTCATTTTGAGTAAATATTCATAACTTAGATTTTAAGTATATTCAGGACTTGCTAGCCATCAGATATGTACTGTTGTTTACTGTCAATCTATATTTTTGGATAATTTTTCTATTATTTTGTTTTTTACTGTCAACGTATGCCATGGTAATTGTTATTGTGTTGGTCTTTGTGGCTGTAAAATTGTTTGTGGACACAATTATAGTCCATTATGATGTCTCCCTCCAGAGGAAATCTGTGTTCTTTCTTCTAGATTGGTTCTTCCTGGGGTCTCTTACAATACTGAATCACTTCGATTTTATTTTAAGAATGGAAATAATTTGAGTCTCCGCACAATCCATACAAAAGCTAACAGCCTTCTGGTTTATACTTCCTCCTAGGATACAGTGTTTAGTTTCCTCCTAGGAATCCTTACAGCTTTCAACTTTATTTTGGAAGTCCTGTCTTGAGTGGTCTCATGAGGTATGGCTGAATCTATGTTATCTCTATTATTTCTTTTTGAATCTGCAGAGAAGCAGTATTTCATACTACTGGGCTTGATTTCACAAGCCTCTGGATAGTTCTTCACTGCTTAGTTAAATCTGAGAGCCTTTCAAGGACACACACACACACACACACACACACACACACACACACACACACACGACTTTTCTGACCAGTATTTGAGTTGAATTACCATTAACCAAGCTACCATTTATTCATCATTAGTACGACTTGGTGTTTTCCTCAGATATTTTAATGGGAGTTCAAGCCGGGAATTAAAGCTTCATTGCAAACTTCTTGTTTCTGAGTGGTCCTTCAAGGACTGTGAACAGCTTGAGGAATAGGGCAAAGGGCAACAATGGATATTTACCTTGGTGGTGATAGAGCAGAATTTCAGAGCTTAGCCCAGCATAAGAGTCCTTTGTCCTGTGAACTCAAACCCACACAAGGCAGTTAGTCCCTAGAACCAGCCAGGGACAGACTGTGTTCTGTGAAATAGCCTCTGTGGGTAGCTTCTTCTGACCAAGTGGATGAATAAGAAATGTTACAGCTTCCTAGACATGGGTCTCCTTTCTATTCAGCTGTCTGTCACTCATAGAGTGAACGAAGGGGTAACAGAGGCGCTTAGGTGCTTAATTCAAGGTACTTAGGGAAAAATATCCTTATAGAGACTAGAACAAAATCATTTCTCCTACAGAGGTAATTACAGCAACTTAATTTTGCTAATAGGGAAAGACCCTCTATAGTGCTAATATTTGAGATACGTAAGTGTGTGCACACATGCGCAGGTGCACACTCACATTTAATACATTTAATACATTTAATATGCTCTTAAAGTGTTAGATATTTTACACAATAAAACGTCAATAATTGGTACTTCAATAGTCTTAAAGCTTAAAGGTGTTTAAAATGCTGTGCACATATAAGGGCTCTTGGTTTTAGTGTGTGTTATTTCCAAGGCTTTCTGAGGTGACCTCCTGGGGTGCAGCTTCTTATTAGGAAGCTTCAGGCTCTGCCCTTTGCCCTGCTGTGGGTGCTGAGGGGCCTCCTGCATCTGTTCCTCCTGCCTCTGCATCACAGTCTCCATGCAACATGGCTCTCCCACCTTTATTACCTAGCTTCTTGTATTTCCCCCAAGCACACATGAATGGCAGGTGGTACAGATCTTTTCAAGCTTAATATTATATTTCTAGAAAAATACATTTTTTTTCTCTATCTGAAAACTTCTAAGGCCTGACGTTTACTTTCTTCTATCAAGATCTTCCCTTTAGTTCTCTACTAAGCCAGCTTATTAAGTTGGTGCTCTGCTTCAGTGGCTTCAGGGAAGGGTCAGATGTGGTGTTTATGTTCTCCAGCAGTGTGTAGCAGGTTCTGACCAAAATATAAGCAGAGAAGGGTGAATAAGACACTCGTTTGACCTCCTCTCTGCCCTCTATCCCAACCCAGGAGACAGTCCCTCTTTGTGTTTCTGTTGACACCACAGGAAATTTCAACCTATAATTAAGACAACTCCTAGGTCAAATCTAGTAGAGGCCTCTCTTCCATCCAGAGAAATTACTTTGTCAATTACAATATGTGATATTAATAGGAAGATTTTATGTTTGCAAGCTTTACTTATAAATTATAGATGTAAAATATTGAATATGTGATTTTGTATTTTTAAAAAGAAATTGTTCTGTAACAATTTAAAATGCTACGCCTGAAATTATCATGCTAAATTCAGTTCTATTATTAATCTTGGCATGTGGGGTATTTTAAAAGGATGCCTGTGAAATGGATATGCAAAATATTAAATTTTGTTCCTTGGAGTCCAGTGAATGTCCCCTTAAGACTAGTTCTGGCAACCATCCACTACGCAGCCCATCCAGGGCCATTGTTAACGTTCAACCTTTTCTTCAGTTGCTGTCCTGCCGTCTCTGCCCTCTTCCATCTTACTTTGGATGGAAGCCATCTTCCGTCATGTTAGTCCGCTATCATCCCAATCCATTTGGCACTGTGCCTGCTTTTCCTTCCCTCACTGAGGCACAGCTTAGCTTAGCTTCTCTCTGAGAGTCTCTCAGAACTCCCTACCTCCTGATTAACAAAAGGAGCCTCTGACCTTGGGTTAAAGACACATTCTCCATTCATAATTATTCTTCCCAGAGGAACAACTCTGATAGAAGTCTTTTAAATTGGGGTTACCAGGGTGTTTTGCCTCTGCTGGCCAGTATGTATTTTCTCTGTCAAATATCTGAAATGTGCCCTTATTTTTTAGTCTTGGAAATATTTGCTCCTTTTTTTTTTTTTGGCTGGCAATATTTGCTTCTTTTAGGTTGAGTCTGAATGGTACCAAAATACCATGGTTGTCTGTAGTGTACATGTTATCTGGACAAATGTTTTTGTCAATTATGTTGAACAGGGAAAACACCAACACCTCTGCCACACTGTAGATGAATTTTTAAACAGTCTTAATAATAAGAAACACAGAGCCAAATACAGAGGTAATAGCCAAAGAGATCAGAGAACCAGCGAAGAGCCATGACTACCTTATCTTACCACCTCGCTGCCGTCGCTTCCCCAGAGAGAGCTTCTTCCTGTCTAACTTGTGTTTTTATTGCCTTCCTGTTCTGCCTTCTCATTGGCTCTAAGCCCAGCCACATGACTTCCTCATCACTGCCTGTCTGAACAACCTCAAGGTCTCTATGGTTGGTACTGGGATTAAAGGCTCATGTCACCACGCTTGGCTATGTCCTTGACTACCCGGAGACTCTTCCTGCCATGTGATCAGATTAAGGGTGTGTGCTACCATCACCTGACTCCTGTTTATGGCTATGTGACCTCTGATCTCCAGGCAAACTTTATTAACATACAAATAAAATCACATTTCAGAACAATTTAAAATATCACCACACCACACTTTAGACATGGCAGGAAACATCCATGTAATCTTTATACTCATGTCTTAAAACTCTAGTCTTTTGTCCCATGTTGGGCCCCATAAGTCCCAGGCATGAGGCCCAGTGTAACTTCTTGAGCCTAGCTCGAGTTTGGCAACCTGTCCTTGGACATGACTTCTGCATATGAGTGACTCAGCACTACCCGACCTAGAATCGCCTCTGCCTAGTAACTGCTGAGATGACATCATCTCACTGGCCTCACCCCAACCTATATAAGTCCACTCCTGATACAATAAAGCCAGTTCCTGCTTTGACAAGGCACCGGACCCAGTGTGCTTCTCTCCGGTGGAATGGGGAGGTCTGGGCCATCGACACTCACCATCCCACTCAACCCCAGGGAGAGACCAGTCCTGCCTCCGCCCTACCTGTTGGTCAGAACGATAGTCCCAAAGACGTATCAACACCTCTGTGGTCAATACTCTACTTACTGCCTTCTAAGAATACTCTGATCACAACTGTCTCTGCCCTCAGTGCTTCAGTCTAAGACCAAACTAGTGTTCTGCTACAGCAGTTTGTAACCAGGTGTACACTCAGCACTGTACACAAGCCCAGCAGCAACAGGGACAAACAAGCTTGTCTTGTAAAAGTAACACTGCACACATCCAAAGGTTACATGTTTGTTGGCTTCTTTTTTGTTCCTTGCTCCAGAGTCAACCTACCTGGAGAAGAGTGTGGTGGAGAGCTCTCCATAAGCCCTGAACTGTTCCCTCTACATTACCTCTCTCCTAGATGGCTGCTTTAAGGTTAAAGGCATTAAGCCAGGCTTTCTGTTGGCAGTCATCATCTACATGGGCAGAGAAACCCACAGCTGAGTGCTTGCTAAGTACTAAGATGGTCCAGGAGCTCGGGCATAGGTAGCAGAGGGCAAGAGTTGATGTGCCCTGGAGTGACATTGGCTTCAGAATACTCACTTACTTTAAAAAGACAAAAATTGTGAAAACGGGGCTTATAGTACTAGGCAAGACTGCCGGAAATGAGAGCCTAAAGAACCAAAAGAACCAACGCCAACTTCTGAGGGCTCTGCAGCTCTTACCGTCTGAAGCTGGAACAGTCATTCCTACTCAACTCCCAGAGCCTTGGATGCTTTGGAGTAGCTGCAAGTGCCTGACTGAATTATTTAAAGTTTCTTTTGAACTATCTTAAAAATTTAATAAAAGTGGTCATTTTCTAAAAATAGGTTAGGCACCACTTTTTGCTTGCTGGAAACCACCAAGTTTACAGCTTGTGCTGTGGGGCTAACTGGATTTAGGGGCTGAGTTTAAAAAAGCTTTCTCTGCCATCAGTGAACTCTGAACATTATGGGTGTAGCACAAGCCACATTAAACCGACTTTGTAACCAGGATGTCAGATGGGCTTTCACTGGATAATAGTGATTATTCCGCTCTAGTACAGTTAGAGAGGCGTGTATGTAAGAAGGCGGTGGCCGCGGTGGAAAGCTGCACAGAGCACCCAGAAGGAGCTGGTATTGTCTAGCCTTGTTTGCGCTGGTAGATTCATTCAAGAAGAAACCTTACATGGCAGATTTGGGGAGCATCTCTGCCCCATTCCCTTCTGTTTTACATGGAATGTTAATGTGACTGCTGGAACACTGGCAGCAATGTTGCTCAGCTAACAGTAGAGGAGCGTCCCCATAGAGTGTGAGGACCCACATTAAGAATCCTGGGCTATTTGTACAAGAAGATCAGAATCATAGTTGATAAAATTACTTCATATGAAGGAATATAAGCTTTCGTATATTATATCACTATTATTTTGCTTTTCTGTCATCTTCAGATATATAAAGGCCTAAGTGGCATATATATGTAAATATACACATACATACATATGGTGTATATACATATGGTATATGTACACACACACACACACACACACACACACACACACACATATATATATATACATCTTCTTGTGCAAACACAGAAACAATGTAATAATTTTTAAAAAAGATCTACTAATAGCAAATCAAAAACCATCAGTTATTGTGTTTGACTTGTTTTTATGCCATTTATTTATTGGCTTTATATGAGAAAAAGATTTGCTAGTGAAGATTTAAAATTATATATATATATATATATATATATATATATATATGAAGAAAAATTACAAATGCTTAGGATTAATTTTTAAGGCACTATGAAAGCACTGGCATGTAGTGGCATGTATGCTGATTGATAGCTGTGAAGCAGAACACTGAAGATACAACAGTCCCTGTGGTGTGAAACGAGATGACCTGATGAAGTTTTGAAAATTAGACCTGCATCTTACATGTAGAAACCTTTCAAATTCAGCATCTGAAGTAAAATTGTCTTTACTCGGTATTATTCTTTGAGTTCTCATATATTTAGACTTCATCTAGTATTTGAATAAGCTTTAGTCAAACTTCTTGGGAAGTAACTAATTTTAAGTGGATTCATTAGCCTGAAATACTAACTTTCTGTTTTTTTTTTTTTTTCTGTATGTTTTTCTTCTGCTTCCCGTAAGTCCTAATATCAGTGGAAGAATATATTAGTTTTGTTGTTGCTATGGTAAACATCTGAGGTAAACAACTGAAAGATGGAATGATTTGCTGTGGCTTAGGGTCTCAGAGGTTCATGCTTGGGTAGGCTTGCTTCTTTGGGGCCTGAAGAAAGGTTGAACATTGTGTTAGGGAACATGTGCAAGACTGTTTATCACACGGCAGACAACCAGCAAAGGCATAAGGGGGCCAAAGACAAAAACATACCTCCTAGGCATACATAGTGACTTCTTTCCTCCAACTAGATCCTAAATCCCTAAAGTAGTTCCATTATGCAGTGAATGAATTAGCTCCCCAATGAGATTAGATCCAATCATTTACCAAAGGTGATGGCTACACTCTGGTAACCAAGTGTTTACCACCTGAGGTCTGGGAGTGCATCCACATTTGAATGATAGAAAGGGCTATGTTGTTGATGTTCACATGGAGGCTTATTATTACTTATAAATACTTGGCCTTAGCTTGGCTTATTTCTAGCCAGCTTTTCTTAAATTATTCCATCTACCTTTTGCCTCTGGGCTTTTTCCTTTCTCACTTCTATAATCTTACTTTCACTCTTACTCCATGGCTGGCTGGGTGACTGGCCCTTTCTTTTCTCGCTCCTTGATCTTTTTCTCCTATGTATTCTCTTTGCCTGCCAGCCCTGCCTAGCCATTCTTCTGCCTTGCTATTGGCTATTCAGCTCTTTATTAGACCAATCAGGTGTTTTAGACAGGCACAGTACCACAGGTTCACAGAGTTAAAAAAATGCAACATAAAAGAATGCAACACATCTTTGCATCATCAAACAAATATGCCACAACATAAACAAATGTAACATATCTTAAATTAATACTCCAAAACAGGGCTAGAGCTATTATATGGGATTAATTTATAATATTCCCAATTTGTATTGCCTATATGAGCCTTTTCAGTTTCATTGAAGAAATTCTCTATTTTCCTGTTCCATGAAACAGTCCTAAGAAAGATGAGTTGTGATGTTGACTGCTTATTAATTGCTCTAGGACCAAGCAACTACTTTTCTTTCACAATAGAAGGCTTGATTTATGTGTATCAAGATGATGTGAGCTCATCATGGCATACATTTAACGTAGTAAACCCATTTCTTAGCATGGGAATCATTCAGGCTTTTAAGAATGCATTTAACAGCGGCTGGAGAGATGGCTCAGTGGTTTAAGAACACTGACTGCTCTTCCAGAGGACCGGGGTTCAATTCCCAGCACCCGCATGACAGTTCACAACTGTCTGTAACTCCAGTTCTAGGGTACCCGACACCCTCACACAGACATACATACACTAATATGCATAAAATAAAAATAATAAATTTTCGCCGGGCGGTGGTGGCGCACACCTTTAATCCCAGCACTCGGGAGGCAGAGCCAGGTGGATCTCTGTGAGTTCGAGGCCAGCCTGGGCTACCAAGTGAGTTCCAGGAAAGGCGCAAAGCTACACAGAGAAACCCTGTCTCGAAAAACCAAAAAAAAAAAAAAAAAAAAAAAAAAAAAAGAATGCATTTAACAACTTTTAAATTTGATTTTTATTTATTAGTGGCAGTGGAGACAATGTTCTATCATTGAGTAACATCCCCAGATACTATACTTATTCTTAATAAAGATATATATATATATTTAAATTAGTTGAAAGAATGCATACTAAATGAAGAAAATCTGGGAAGGGGAAAATTTATATGTAACTTCAGAAACAATAAATATTCACACATAGATTTATTATACAGACCCATTTGGTGTTTTATACTTTAACAATATATAGAGAGCTTTTTGAAAATTCAAAGCCTGCTGCTGGTGAGGAGACATACATTCTCTAACAAGGCCACACCTCCTCCAACAAGGTCACACCTCTTCCAACAAGGCCACACCTCCTAATCCTTCCAAACAGTTCAACTAGGGACTAAGCATACAGATTTATGAGCCAATGGGGACCATTCTCATTCAAACAATCACATTCTACTTCCTAGCCCCTATAGTCTTGTATCCATACCATAATGAAAAATGAATTCAGTTCAACTTCCAAAGTCTGCAAAAGTCTTTCACTATTTAAAAGTCTAAAATCTCTTCTGAGGCTCAAAGCTATATTTAACTGTAACCCCTGTAAAATAAAAATTAAAAGCAGATCACATACTTCCAACGTACAATGTCACAGAATATACATTATCTTTCCAAGCAAGTCAAAAAACCAGTAGGGCCCTCCCCCCCAATCCACTCCCCCTTCCCATCTCCTCCAAGGCAAGGTCTCCCCTGGGGGATAGGGGGTGGGAGGAGGGAGGACGGGGGAATCCGTGGCTGATATGTGGAATTAAGTTAATTATAAAATAAAAATATTAAAAAAAAAACGCAGTAGGGCAAACTTCAAATTTTGTACCTTTGTGTGTGATGTCAAAGCATTCTTCAGATTTCCAACTCCTTTCAGCTTTGTTGACTGCAACACACTTCTCTCTCTGGAGCTAGTTCCGTGCCCTGTCAGCTGCTCTCCTTGGTAGGGGTCCTATGGTTTTGACATCTCCAACACCTTGGGGTCTCCAAAGCAATCCAGGCTTCACCTTCACAGCTTCATGCAGTGGTTGCTGTTAGCCTCCATGCTGGGATACCCCTGTCAAATGCCTGACCTTAGCTGCTTTCCTTAACCACAGAAGATTCCACAACCTCTTTGTACCAATATCTTTTTCGATAAAACAAGAACCACATGGTCAAGGATGCCAAGTTCTGCTGCCTGCTGGACATTAGCTTCCTGTTGTTATTGTTGTTGCTTTTTAGGGTGAGGAAAGCCCTCAGACCTTTTTCTTTTGCAAGTTGCAGGAATAACTGGGTGGGGTCTTGCCCTGAGGTTACCACTCTCTTTATTCCATTTGACATTAAGCCTTTCTTTAAACTTCTCATCTCCTTGAGCACAAGACTTCGCTCCAACATTACATTCCCTGGTGTTCGTTCTTTTTCTCCTCAAACTGTGTTACATTTTGTATTTCTGTTTGCTCTGTTTGCTGTTTTTCGTTGTAGATCTGCATGTGAGTGATCACTAGTAACCACATCACAGTCAACACTAGTAATTCACAGTCAACACTAGTAATTCACAGACAACACGAGGCTCTCTTGCAGTCTTGCCTGCCATCAGCATTAGCACCAAACTCTTCAATTTAGCCTCTGGCAGGTTCTTTGAAGGGCAAAAATTAGCTATGTTTTCACAAAAACATTACAGGAATGGTCTCTAATATTCTTCCCTGTAGCACAAATCTTAAATGGTCTTATTAATCAAAACCCAGAGCTAGATATTGGAGTGAGAGATCAGAGAAATAGGGCGAGCTACAGACAACCTCACCTCACTTGACACACTCGAGACCGACTTCCTGTATACCCACAACTGTATGCCTGTCTGTTCTGCCATCTCATTTCCTCTTTCTGCCCAGCTACATCGCTTCTTCTTTCTGCCCAGCTCTGTCACTTCCTGTCTGTATGTACAGACCTCCAGACATTTATGGTTAACTAGTGTTGGAATTTAAAGCTTTGTTCCCAGTGTGGCCTTGAACTCGAAGAGATCCATCTGGATCCCTGCCTCCCGAAAGCTGGGATTAAAGGCATGTGCCACCATTGTCTGACCCCTGTGTTTAATACAGTGGCTGGCTTTTTCCTTTGATCCTCAGATAAACTTTATTAGGGTGCACAATATTTTGGGGGACACAATATATCACCACACTTCCCCTCTGAAACTTCTTGATCTGGGCCTTCATAGTCCACCTTGCTCTCAGCATTATTGTCTTCGATGTTCCAACTATGATGACTCACAGGGTTCAATTGCTTTTTGAAACCTAAGTCCAAAAGTCTTCCATATTTTTAAGACAGTCAGCATGGTCAGACCTGTCAGAGCAGTACCCTAGTCCCTGGTACCAACTTCTGCCTTAGTTACGGTTACTATTGCTGTAAAGAGACCCCACTGAAGGAAACTAGCCCACTTGAACAGGTGGCTCTGGCAGGCCTTTCCCTTCTCTCCCATTCCCTCTGCCTTGCTAAAATCAACTAGATTACATTCTAAAGCTAGTCACCAAGGACTATCTCCTTATTTAGCCACTTCCTCCTCCTGAGGCTGACTACCAAGGTCCAGTTATGGAAGTATTAAAGTCCAACAATCAAAAGTCCCTTTTGTTTCACATAATTAACATTTCCAATAAAATTAAACACCTCATCCTAACACCGGGTTTCCCCCTTTACCTTTATAATCTGCCATTTGCTTAAGCACCACATCTGTCTCCCCTCTATCCAGAGGCAGTCTTTTGTCTCTCTGGGACATTTACTCTTTCCTCTTCTCCCTTGTCCCCTACCTCTTTTTCCACTGCATACTAGCCCATTCTAGTACAAACCTCCCCTTTTCCTCCTCTTAAAATTTACACCCGCAAGATCATTTGCTGCTGTTTTTCTGCCCGAGTCAGAAAGCAGTCACTTTAACTTTTCTTTCCTGCTTAATAAAGGATATCTCTGTGAAAACAGGTGTTTGGGTGTGGTTTGTGCCTGATCCAAGATCTGGAGGAAGCCCCCAATGTTTGGGGGTCTCCTTCAACCATGATCCATTCAACTTCTTTTGTTGTGGTTGTTGTTTTTCGAGACAGGGTTTGGTACCTGTCCTGGATCTCGCTCTATAGACCAGGCTGGCCTCAAACTCACAGAGATCCACCTGGCTCTGCCTCCCAAGTGCTGGGATTAAAGGTGTGTGTCACCACCACCCGGTCCAATTCAACTTTTAAAAGGAAGAATTTAATTGAGGTTTCCTTACATGTTCAGAAGGTTATTATATGATCATTATGGAAGGGAATATACCACTAGGTAGGCAGGCATGGCACTGGAGCAGTAGCTAAGAGGTCACACCCTTATCTGCAGGCAGAGAGAAAGACTGAGTCTGGTCTATTCTTTTTAAACCTCAAAGTCAACCATGGGTGACAATACTTCCAACAAGACCACATCCACTCAAACCAGGCCATGCTTTCTAATTCTTCCTAAGAGTCCACAAACTGGGAACCAAATGTTCAAACATATGAACCTTTGGGGATCATTCTTATTCAAACTACAACTGTCTTTCCATAAAGAAAAAATAAACTTTTTTCTTTTTTCTTCTTTTTAATTAAGAATTTTTAAAATTCATTTTACATACCAATCAAAGATTCCCCTCTTTCCTCCTCCTGCCCTTCCAGCCTCCACCTCACAACCCACCCCCATTCCCTCCTTTTTTTCTTAAAATATTTTTCTTGTATTTATTTTCACTTGTTATTAAGCTTAAGGAAGTCCCAAAGTATGTATTTGTGAGTTTGTAAGGCAAGTACAGACATAAAGAGCAAGTGTATACAAATGTTTTTCCTTGGTAAAGTTAAGCCTGTCCATCATACTCTCCTTTCACTGGTAAGTGTGTTGATGTTTCTGGATATATCTGTCTGGGTTCTCTGACATTATGAGCTGTTTGTTCTGCAATACCCCGATGATCTATGTGACTCTAGTATAATAACTAGATGGGCTTTTGAGAAGAGGAGAAACATAGTTGTAGAAAGCATCCTTCAGGAGACAACCATACTAATTATCTTTGTTATTGTCCTAATTTTCACAAGGAAGTAAATCCAGCAAGACCTACATGTTAGTTACTATTCTTTTTCAAATCTTTGACTGAAAAGGTAAATGAATCAAATTAGCGATGTTTATTCTGGAAGCAGGTTAGTATGAAAAGACTTTAGTTACTTACGTATTGTCCATTTTTCCGAAACCTCTTTTTGGAAGACTAAATATGACCCTAGGAACCACTCTGTACTCAGAAGTAGACACAATCAGGGCTTTGTGTATAGCAGTGACCATGAATTCTGGTGCACAAATGTCCTCTTGGAGATGCTGAATTGCCCTGGAAAGTCCAAGAAGAGCTTTGTGCCAGTGACTTCCCTGAGCTGTCTTTGAAACTGACCTTATTAAATTTCTGTTATGGTAATTTGCTTTGGGAATCTCTTGAGCTACTTGAATAGATTGAAATAAGCTCCCAGTCTTTGACCTAAGTCTGGTTAGAAGAGCAGGGTTCATAAGAGGTTAGCAGGGCTTCTGTTTCAGGTTTTAGGGAAAGCTCCTGAAAGATTTATTGAAGACTAAAATGTTCTAGTTCCTTCTACTTGAGTTATAGACTTCTTACCTGCCCCTCTTATTTCTGATCCTCATCCAAATATATAGAAGTTATATTCTTATAAATAAAGCAATGGCTAATACATTATTTTTAGATAAGTCTACTCAAGAAGCAATACTACAGTGACTCAAGACTAGGAACATCATGTTTCCAGATCCAAGAGCTGTGGCTGTTTCATTTTCTGCTTTGAACCCAGCACCACATGAGTCATGCTAGTGACTGATTCCTGGACTTATTCAGGACATACCTAAATACTAGTCACCAATGTTACTGGTACTTTCTGGTATCCTCTTTACCTGTGCATGCCATCAACTGTTAGAGACACTGAATAGAGCCAGGTGATGTCTGGTTTTGTACACAGATATTAAATTGCAATACAAAGCAGAAATGAACTGATAGAAAGAATGATGATTTCCAGAAAGACCTAATGGGATACCAAATAAATTTAAAAATGCCAACATAAAGGGCTGACACTCTTTATAGGATCAGATGAGGACCACTGATTAAAAGGTGCAGTGAGCCATGTCCCCTAAGGCGAGGCTATAGAAAGAACACCTAGAAAGTAGACCAATTTGATAATTATTCAATAAGTCAGATGAAGTCATGTGAATAGTGGACTGAATAGAGAGTTTAAGGAAAGTAGGACTCTCATTATTTTTTTTGTCAACTTTTGAGAACTGAGTGGAAATAGAAGGAACAAACATATTCAAATATTCCTCCATGAGGTTCCAAGCCTGCCCCTCATAGTTTTTCACTGGGCAATGAACTGATGCCTCTAAACATCTGAATCTGCTGATTCTAGATGTGCCTAGGGGATTTCAGTCACTTACTGTGCAGCTTAGGCAAGGGCTTCGAGGAGCTGATCCAAAGCTTCTGAAATGGACAAGAGAATGTGGGAGGTATTATAAAAGAAAAAAAAACTAGGGATGCAGGTCAATAGTAGAGCACCGGTTTAATATGTGCAAAGCCCTGGGTTAGATCCCAGTTCAACAGCAGAGCACCGGTTTAATATGTACAAAGCCCTGGGTTAGATCCCTAGTACCAGGAATAAAATAAAAAGAAAGAGACTCATAGTGTGCATTGTCTTTAAGGAACGTGCACCTAGAGAAAACGGAGATTGAAGGTGGATAAGAAAGTATGGCAATACTCAGGTGTCTCTTGCCTTTATGCACATCTTGCAAGAAACACCGATTCACTGGCTACCTTTGTTCTGAGCTATCTTTCCAAGTATGTTTCCGTGGTGAGAAGCTTTGGAAGATATTTTGTCTTCCCCAAAAGCAAAAACAGGTGCTCTCTGTCTCTGTCTCTGTCTGTCTGTCTGTCTGTCTGTCTCTCTCTCTTGTGTGTGTGTGTGTGTGTGTGTGTGTCTGTCTGTCTGTCTGTCTGTCTCCACTTTCTTCCCCTCTCTCTTATAAAAGCCTCAGTTTCCCTGTGCTCAGCACTTCCTTTCAGAAAGAGCCCCTGTAGTGGGTAGCTGTTCCAGCTTTGACCTGGAAGTACTACCCCCATTGAGGCTTCGGTAACTGTTAACGCCTACAAGGCGAGGCCGAGACAGGAGCCCTTAAGACCAGAGATCCAGATGCACAGGCTCTCCTGGACGGTGGAGGTAGATCGAGCAGAGTTCTCCAGAGAACACCGCTAGACTGCACTACACCTTTCCCTATCCCTTTACTTGTAAGTTATCCCGCAAAATAAACCTCCCTTTTAACTACAACCAATAAGCTACCATGTATGTGCTGACTTTGAACACTCGTGAAGTTATTGAAGGAACTGACATTGCTACTTGCTTTGCTGTGAGCAGCAAAGTCCTGTGTGACCCAACATCTTTGTGATTTCTGCCAGACAGCTCAGGAAACCATGGCAAGTTAAATGGTTCCTTGTGGTAGAGTCCCAGATGCTTACTAATTTTTGCCAGTTGTGTTTTGATTTGGGATTTTACTTATTTGTTTTTGTTACATTTGTTTCTTTGAAACAACTTCTCACTAAATTGCCCAAGCTAGCTTCAAATTTGTAATCCTCTTGCCTCTAGGTTCCCTAGTGATGAAATTACAGAGTATATCATTGAGCCTGGAATATTATAATTTCTGGTTACATTTTTCCAGAGCTGTGATTTCAAGGGTATGACATCAATAAATGATTTCAATAATCAAATAATTAAGATTTGTTTTACAGGAGAGATAACATGTTTCTTTTCTTTGTATCTAGGAATCTGACATTCCCATGTGATCACTATTTAATTACCAGAAGACTATTTTTGCTATGAAGGGACCGTGGGCAATAGAAATCCTGTTTAAGCCTCATCTGAAATCATCAGTTCACCCCTGGCTTCTGCTTCAAGCTCTCCTCACTGTGATTTCAGAGAAGTGTGGCTTCAAGGCAGAGTGGGTTTCAAGGAGTCTTCTAATAAACATAATCCTTTTACACTATGCTTGCTCTTTCTATCTGCCTAAGTAAAAACAAAATAAGTATCTCAAAATATCTTCTTTATTGGGACTCTCCAGATGTCTCACACCAGACTAGCCCATAGTAGATAACCAGCAACTACAAAGCGCCTAAGAAACAACTGAAAGTTAGAAACAGAATTCTAACTTTCAGATTTGCGTAGGTGGTTAAAAATAAGAGTTCTCCAACTAGTCATCAGGATCTAAGTGAAGGTGTGCGACTCACTTAAATACTACTGGCACTAGCCACCTGTCCAAAGCTATTTTGAGAGCAATCAGTAGATCACTATATATCTGATAGATATATTGTAAACATATATAATAGATATGTAATATTATATATGTTTCCCTATGAAAATTGCATCTGATAATTTGAATGGGGAAGTATTCTAGTAACAAATGATTTACATTTTTCCTTTGAATTTACCCATGTTTCAAGTGGAATAAAATATTAGGTTTTTCCTAATTTGCCATGATCTCAGGGTATTTGCTATGGTACCAGATGGTTCTTTCGTTACATTTGAGGATCTACCATCTGACAGACTTTGTCAGGGCATGTGTCAGTAGCGTCATTCATGGGGAAAGTCTTCCAAATGACACGCCTGTCTCTGAGGGTGCTTATCTAGAGCATGTGTTATGTCTTTAGAAGCCTCAAGTTCACACATTAGAGACATTAGTCTAGTCGTAAATTGCTGCAGGTCCACCAGCTCAATGCCCGGAAGAAATTGCATCTGGCAAATTCACAGTGCCTTTCCTCTTTCCTCTTTTCTGTTTAGGCTCTAAAATGTATTTTCAAATGGTTGTGGGGAGGGGGCAATTCTATTTTCTTTTTTCGAAGTATTCAATTTCCACTGAAGGTTCTTTTTGTGTACTGACAACCAATCAAAATTTACTGGAGACCTTAACATCTGTTAAGAATTGTGCCTGGAAGAACATCCTGCCTATCTCTCTGCCCTCACTCTGCCTTGCACTCCGTAATTGATAGCCCCTTAAATTGATAACCCATCGGGCTGTGTTTTGATGATATGCTGTTGTCTCCCGTAGAGGCAACATTATCACCACACTCTGCTCTATTTTTAACAACAAAAATGAGTTGAGTTAAGCCACCTTTCTCTTTCTATCTCCTGTGACAGCTGACAGTCACAAGACAGTGAAATGTCTGTAGGGAGCAGATGATTCTGGAACAGGTTGGTGGGCCCTTTGTAGCTGTGGTAACAACTTCAGCTTATTAGCACTGTGCCCAGCTCTTGTAAACATGATCATCATTTCAGTGTTAGCAAGAACAACCAAACATTTGTGGTGGAGGTGAATGGCCCCCTTGACTCATTTCTGCATATTGTGCAACAATATAAAAATGATGGTGGCCAAGTTTTATTGAGAATTTATGGATCAGCTGTGCTTCTCAGCAACTTAAGGGCTTTGATTCAATTTTCTAGATAATCCTTTGGAGAATGTAACTTTATTGTTATACATGGCTTTGTGTATTTGGGGAAAGTGAGACGTGGAAGATTAAATGAATTCCCTAAGGTCCACCGGAAGGGGTTCTCTAAGGTCCACAGTCAGTAAGTGGTAACGGGGTGCATTCAAGCTTCAGAGATCATATTCTGAAACCATCACTCCAACAAAATTCACAGTACCTCACTGGAAGAGTCCAAATTACCTTTGCCTTTTACTTACTTCCTCTCTCAGAATAGTGCTCTATCTTCCACAGGGAAAGCATAGCTTCCATCTTTCTCTAAGTATTTGTGCTTTTAGCTCATAAGTCACACATATGTGAAGCCTAATAAGGTACCTTCGCAGCTAGCTAGTCAATCCCAAGAGTGAGCCCATTAGTTTGTAGAGTAGGACTAAAAGAGATAACCAAAGCCCACAGCACGTTAGCTGTGGGAATATCACACCTCCTACTGTTTCTTCTGATAAAATTTGTTGGCAGTTCACAAGGATTCTTAGGAACTAGCCGTAAAAATTTGACTCAATAAGAGTCATGTCAAAAGAATTTATAAAAAGCAGCATGCTATATGGGGAAGAGATGGAAACATCCCCTTTTCACCAAAAGGTAGGAAAAAGACAAATTTCTACTGGTTTTTCAACATGGCAAGAACCTGCTGCCAGGGCAATAAGGAGACATCAGGTAATTCAACAGCTGGAAAAGAAAAATAATTAAACAGAATGGGATTTTAAAAAGGTCATGAAATACGTTTTCTGCCTGACTATTTGGCATTGGCTAGAGCAGGTTGCATTTATGTATTTAAGAATATTTCTAAATACATAGTTTAGAAAAAGAGGCCATGAATTTGGAAGAGAGCAAACAGGGGTTAATAAGGGGTGTTGATGGAAGGACTGGGAAGAGGAAAATGATGTATTATATTATAATCTCAAAAAAGAAATAAATACTTAAAAATAAAGAAGTATAAAAATGTGGCCTGAAAAATGCTAGTGCAAGTATTAAAAAGTAGAAAAATATTTTTTCAAAGATATTGTCTATAGTAAATTACATATAATGCTGTAATGGACTGGATTGTGTTCCTTTAAAAGACAGAGTCAATGTCTGTGGTGGCTTGAATAACTGTCTCCAGTGGCTTGTGTATTTGAACACTTGGTCCCCAGATGGTAAAGATGTTTAGGGAAGTTATGAACTTTTAGGATGTGCAACTTTGCTGGAGGAAGTAAGTCACTGAGGTGGGCCTTGGGGGTCTGCAGCCTTATTCTATTTCCTGTTCATTCTCTCTAGTTCCTATGTGTGAATAAAAATGTGAATGGCCAGCTTCCTGCTCCTGCCACCATGCCATGCCTTCTCTACCATGAGGTATTCTACTCTCTGGAAACTTAAGCCAAAATTTGTCCTCCTTAACTCACTTTTAGTCATGATATTTTATTACTGCAACAGAAAAGTAACATTCAACATCCTCACTTATAATTCTTCACAATATGTGTAGACTGATGAATCTCTCCTGCCTAACTTAATATTAGTTACAAACTGTTTGGCCTATGGCTCAGGCTTATTACTAGCTAGTTCTTACATCTTCATTGAACCCATTCCCATTAATCTATGTATTGTCACATGACCGGTAGCCTACAGGTATTTTCACATCTTGTTTCTTGGGCAGCTTGCAGGCATCCGCCCGACTCTGCCCTCTTCTCCGTGTATCTCTGCCTGGATTTCCTGCCTGGTTCTATTGTGCCTTGCCATAGGCCAAAGCAGCTTTGTTTTTTTTTTTTTAACTAATGGGAGCAACACATATTCACAGTGTACAGAAAGAAAGCCCACATCATTTCCCTTTTTCTGTCTAATCAAAAAGGAAGATTTACATTTTAACACAGTAAAATTACATATAACAAAACAGTTATCAAGCAAGAATTATAGTTACAATCTTTAATCTATTTGTATTTGGCAAGATTAAAAAATATTCTACCATCTATCTTATTTTGTGAGTGTAAAGTTTCATATCTAATTTATCTTTTATCATAATTAAGGAAAAATATAATTATAACTATTTAGTCTTCAACTCCGTCAAAGACCTCAGAAAGATATAATGTTGTCTGAGTAAATAAGAAGTACATTGTGGCCCCGGACTTCCCTTCTGAAGCACAGGTGAGTGCCCTAGCTTGCCCCCGACCCCACCCCTGGGCACCAGCCACTTCGGGAAGACCTGCCCAACTTGGCCCCAGGTTCTGCTCACCGGGCAGGTTCCCTTCTAGCCCCACCGGGAAGGATCCCCTTCTCCAAGACCCCTGGCAGACCCTGCAGTCTCCACGCCCTGCCCCCATCCCCATCCGCCTGAGCCCCAAGCCTCTTCCTGAGACTTAGAGGCCGGCCCCCAGCTCCCAGCTCCCATCTTGCCCCAGACTTCCCTTCTGAAGCACAGGTGAGTCCCCTAACTTGCCCCCAACCCCATACCTGGGCACCAGCCACTCGGGAAGACCTGTCCAACTTGGCCCCAGGTTCTGGTCACTGGGCAAGTTCCCTTCTAGCCCCACCGGGAAGGATCCCCTTCTCTAAGACCCCTGGCACACCCTGCAGTCTCCACGCCCTGACCCCACGCCCATCCACCCAAGCCCCAAGCCTCTTCTTGAGACTTAGAGGCTGGCCCCCAGCTCCCATCTTGCCCCAGATTTCCCATCTGGAGGAGAGAGAGAGAGAGAGAGAGAGAGAGAGAGAGAGAGAGAGAGAGAAAGAAAGAGAGAGAGAGAGGAGAGCACCCATCCTCCCCCGGACTTCCCTTCTGAACAAGAGCTCCCATCCTGCCCCGGACTTCCAATTTGGACAAGAGAGCTCCCATCTGGACAAGAGAGAGAGACTTCCTGAATCTGTCAGCTCTGTCTGAACCAAGTGTGCGGATAAGGCCAAGAACGAACCATAAGGAGATGGGCAGATGTCAAGGCAGAATCACATACAACAAAATGAATAGCAATACACCATCACCAGGCCCTAGCCCTCCTCCAACACCTAGACCTGAACATCAGAAATTGGAAGAAGCAGAAGAAAATAGCCTTATGAATGTCATCATGAAGAAGCTAGAGGCTCGTGTAGAGGAAAAGACAAAAAAATGTGAAGAACGCTGTAAACAACTAGAGGAAAGGGCAAACAAATTAGAAGAAATCAAAAAAGTCCTGGAAGAGAACAATAAAATACTGAAAGAAAATCAAGAAAAATCAATGAAACAAATGAAGGAAACAGTCCAAGACCTGAAAAGGGAAATAGAAAAAATGAAGAAGACACAAACAGAGGGAATGCTGGAAATAGAAAATCTGAGAAAACGATTGGGAACTTCAGATGCAAGTATAATCAACAGAATGCAAGAGATGGAAGAGAGAATCTCTAGCGTTGAAGATACAATAGAAGAAATAGATTCATCAGTCAAAGAAAACACTAAAGTCAACAAAGTCATGAACCAAAATGTCCAAGAAATTTGGGACACCATGAAAAGACCAAACCTACGAATAATAGGGGTAGAAGAAGGAGAAGAATACCAACTCAAGGGCACAGAAAATATATTCAACAAGATCATAGAAGAAAACTTTCCCAACTTAAAGAAGGAAATGCCTATGAAGATACAGGAAGCCTATAGAACACCAAACAGACTAGACCCCCCCAAAAAGTCCCCTCGCCACATAATAATTAAAAAATTAAATGTACAGAATAAAGAAAGAATATTAAGAGCAGCAAAGGAAAAAGGCCAAGTGACATATAAAGGAAAACCTATCAGAATAACACCCGATTTCTCAATGGAGACTTTGAAAGCCAGAAGGTCCTGGACAGATGTAATGCAGACACTAAGAGACCATGGATGTCAGCCTAGACTAATATACCCAGCAAAACTTTCAATCATCATAGATGGAGTGAACAAGACATTCCATGACAAAGCCAGATTTAAACAATATTTATCCACAAACCCAGCCCTACAGAAAGCACTAGAAGGAAAATTCCAACCTAAGGAAGTCAGATACACCCTCGAAAACGCAGGCAATAGATAAAGCCACAGCAGTAAACCCCAACGAAGAAAAGTACACACACATCACCACCAAAAAATAACAGGAATGAACAATCACTGGACATTAATATCCCTCAATATCAATGGACTTAATTCACCTATAAAAAGACATAGGCTTACAGAATGGATACGAAAGCAGGACCCATCTTTCTGCTGCATACAAGAAACACATCTCAAATTCAAAGATAGACACTACCTAAAAATAAAAGGCTGGGAAAAGACTTTCCAATCAAACGGTCTTAAGAAACAAGCGGGTGTAGCCATCCTGATATCCAGCAAAATAGACTTCAAACTAAAATCAATCAAAAGAGATCAAGAAGGGCATTACATACTCATCACAGGAAAGATCCACCAAGATGAAGTCTCAATTCTGAACATTTATGCCCCAAACACAAGGGCACCCACATATGTAAAAGAAACATTATTAAAGCTTAAATCACATATAAAACCCCACACATTAATAGTGGGAGACCTCAACACCCCACTTTCACCACTGGACAGATCCCCCAAATCGAAACTTAACAGAGAAATAAAGGACTTAATTGATGTCATGACTCAAATGGACTTAATCGACATCTACAGAACATTCCATCCTAACAAAAAAGAATATACCTTCTTCTCAGCACCCCATGGAACCTTCTCTAAAATCAACCACATACTTGGTCACAAAACAAATCTAAACAGATACAAAACAATTGGAATAACCTCCTGTGTTCTATCAGACCACCATGGTCTAAAGTTGGATTTCAACAACAACAAAAACTACAGAAAACCTACAATCTCATGGAAACTGAACAATACCCACCTGAATCACCAATGGGTTAAGGAAGAAATAAAGAAAGAAATTAAAAACTTCCTAGAGATCAACGAAAATGAAGACACCACATATCCAAACCTATGGGACACTATGAAAGCAGTACTAAGAGGGAAATTCATAGCACTAAACGCCCACATAAATAAGCTGGAGAAATCTCACACTAGTGACTTAACAGCACACCTGAAAATTCTAGAACAGGAAGAAGCAAAGTCTCCCAAGAAAAATAGATGCCAGGAAATTATCAAAGTGAGAGCTGAAATCAATAAAATAGAAACAAAGAGAACAATACAAAAAATTAATGAAACAAAGAGTTGGTTCTTTGAGAAAATCAACAAGATAGACAAGCCCTTATCCAAACTAACCAAAAGACAGAGAGAGAGCATCCAAATCAACAAAATCAGAAATGAAAAGGGGGACATAACAACAGACATTGAGGAAATCCAGAGAATCATCAGGTCATACTTCAAAAACCTCTATTCCACAAAACTGGAAAACCTAAAAGAAATGGATAATTTTCTGGATAGGTACCACATACCGAAATTAAATCAAGACCAGATAAACTATTTAAATAGTCCAATAACCCCTCACGAAATAGAAACAGTCATTAAAAGTCTCCCAACCAAAAAAAGCCCAGGACCAGATGGTTTCAGTGCAGAATTCTACCAGATCTTCAAAGAAGAGTTAATACCAATACTCTCTAAATTGTTCCATACAATAGAAACAGAAGGAACATTACCAAACTCCTTCTATGAGGCTACAATTACCCTGATTCCCAAACCAAACAAGGATACAACAAAGAAAGAGAACTACAGAGCGATCTCCCTCATGAACATCGATGCAAAAATACTAAATAAAATACTGGCAAACAGACTCCAAGAACACATCAAAACAATTATCCACCATGATCAAGTAGGATTCATTCCAGGGATGCAAGGATGGTTCAACATACGAAAGTCTGTCAATGTGATACACCATATAAACAAACTCAAAGAAAAAAACCACATGATCATCTCACTAGATGCTGAAAAGGCATTTGACAAAATCCAACACCCCTTCATGATAAAGGTCTTGGAGCGATCAGGAATACAGGGAACATACCTAAACATAATAAAGGCAATTTACAGCAAGCCAACAGCCAACATCAAATTAAATGGAGGGAAACTCAAAGCAATTCCACTAAAATCAGGAACGAGGCAAGGCTGTCTGCTCTCCCCATACTTGTTCAATATAGTACTTGAAGTTCTAGCCAGAGCAATAAGACAACATAAGGAGATTAAGGGGATACAAATTGGAAAGGAAGAAGTCAAGCTTTCCCTATTTGCAGATGACATGATAGTATACTTGAGCAACCCCAAAGATTCCACCAAGGAACTGATACAACTTATAAACACCTTCAGCAACATAGCAGGATACAAGATCAACTCAAAAAAATCAGTAGCCCTCCTATATAAAATGGACAAAAAAGCGGAGAAGGAAATCAGAGATACATCACCCTTTACTATAGCCACAAATGACATAAAATACCTTGGGGTAACACTAACTAAGCAAGTGAAGGACCTATATGACAAGAACTTTAAGTCCCTGAAAAAATTGAAGAAGATGTCAGAAAATGGAAAGATCTCCCATGCTCATGGATAGGCAGAACTAACATAGTAAAAATGGCAATCTTACCAAAAGCAATCTACAGATTCAATGCAATCCCCATCAAAATACCAACACAATTCTTCACAGACCTGGAAAGAATAATACTCAACTTCATATGGAAAAACAAAAAACCCAGGATAGCCAAAAGAATCCTGTACAATAAAACAACCTCTGGAGGCATCACGATCCCTGACTTCAAGCTGTACTATAGAGCTACAGTAATAAAAACAGCTTGGTACTGGCATAAAAACCGACATGTGGACCAATGGAATCGAATTGAAGACCCTGACATTAATCCGCACACCTATGAACAAATAATTTTTGACAAAGAAGCCAAAAGTGCACAATGGAAAAAAGAAAGCATCTTCAACAAATGGTGCTGGCAAAACTGGATATCAACATGTAGAAGGCTGCAAATAGATCCATATCTATCACCGTGCACAAAACTTAAGTCCAAGTGGATCAAGGACCTCAACATAAATCCAGCTACTCTGAACCTGCTAGAAGAGAAAGTAGGAAGTAGTCTTGAACGCATTGGCATAGGAGACCACTTTCTAAATAGAACACCAGTAGCACAGACACTGAGAGAAACAATCAATCAATGGGACCTCTTGAAACTGAGAAGCTTTTGTAGGGCAAAGGATACGGTCAACAAAGCAAAGCGACAGCCTACATAATGGGAAAAGATATTCACCAATCCCACATCTGACAGAGGACTGATATCCAGAATATATAAGGAACTCAAGAAATTAGACATCAAAATGCCCAACAGTCCAATTAAGAAATGGGCTATAGAACTAAACAGAGAATTCTCAACAGAGGAAACTCAAATGGCTGAAAGACATTTAAGGAATTGCTCAACATTCCTAATCATCAGGGAAATGCAAATCAAAACAACTCTGAGATACCACCTTACGCCTGTCAGAATGGCTAAGATAAAAATCACTGAAGACACCTTATGCTGGAGAGGATGTGGAGCTAGGGGAACTCTCCTCCACTGCTGGTGGGAATGCAAGCTTGTACAACCACTTTGGAAATCAATATGGCGATTTCTTAGAAAATTGGGAATCCATCTCCCCCAAGATCCAGCTATACCACTCTTGGGCATATACCCAAGGAATGCTCAACCACACCACAAGAGCACTTGTTCAGCTATGTTCATATCAGCATTGTTTGTAATAGCCAGAACATGGAAACAACCTAGATGCCCTTCAACTGAAGAATGGATAAACAAAATGTGGTACATATACACAATGCAATACTACTCAGCAGAGAAAAACAATGACATCATGAGGTTTGCAGACAAATGGATGGACCTAGAAAAAATCATCCTGAGTGAGGTATCCCAGACTCAGAAAGACAAACATGGTATGTACTCACTCATAACAGGATACTAGATGTGAACAAGGATGACTGGACTGCTACTCACATCACTAGGCAGGCTACCTGGAAAACAGGACCCCAAGAAAGACACAGGGATCGCCCAATGACAGAGAAATGGAATGAGATCTACATGAACAGCCTGGACATGAGTGGGGGTAGTGAAGGGCGAGGGTCGAGGGAAAGAGAGCTTGGGTGAGTGGGAGATCCCAGCTGGATCAACAACAGAGAGGGAGAACAAGGAATAGGAGACCATGGTAAATGAAGACCACATGAGAATAGGAAGAAACAAAGTGCTAGAGAGGCCCACAGAAATCCACAAAGATACCCCCACAACAGACTGCTGGCAATGGTCGAGAGACAGTCCGAATTGACCTACTCTGGTGATGGGATGGCCAAACACCCTAATTGTTGTGCTAGAAATCATCCAACTACTGAGGGATCTGGATGCAGAGATCCATGACTAGGCCCCAGGTGGATCTCTGGGAGTCCAATTAGCGAGAATGAGGAGGGTTTATATGAGAGAGAATTGTTGAGACCAAGGTCGGATAAAGCACAGAGACAAATAGCCAAACAAACGGAAACACATGAAATATGAACCAATGGCTGAGGGGTCACCAACTGGATCAGGCCCTCTGAGTGGGTGAGACAGTTGATTGGCCTGATCTGTTTGGGAGGCATCCAGGCAGTGGCACTGGGTCCTGTGCTCATTGCATGAGTTGGCTGTTTGAAACCTGGGGTCTATGCAGGGTCCCTTGGCTCGGCCTGGGAGGAGGGGACTGGACCTACCTGGACTGAGTCCACCAGGTTGATCTCAGTCCTACCTCGGGGGAGGCTTTGCCCTGGAGGAGATTGGAATGGGGGGCGGGCTGGGGGGAAGGTGAGGGGGGCGGGAGGGGGGAGAACAAGGGAATCTGTGCCTGTATGTAGAACTTAATTGTATTGCAAAATAAAAATTAAAAAAAAAAGAAGTACATTGTAAGCATCTTAAAAAATTCTAGAAATGACAGAGACATCTGACTGTTTCTACAGTTACCCAAAGTTCTTCTGTAATGTTGGAGCATCCATCTTCAGCCTATAGGTCTAGAGTATCTGGCAGACTTTTTAGTGAAGCAGGAAATTTGAAGGACTGTCCCATTTATTTTGGCAAATTTAGTCAGTCACTTTCCTCTGTGTCCTACAGAATGTTTGGCAGTTCCTTCTGTGAAGCAGGGACTCTGAAGGACCGTCCCATTTTGTTTTGGCAAAGTTCAGCTGTCATTTTCCTGTGGGTTCTGCATGTCCATTTTATACAGCATATAGTCAAGCGTTCAAGGCAAAAACAGTTTCTTGCCCAAATGGCTAATCTTGCCATAATGAAAGCAAACTTTAATGGAGTTTATCTGATGCTTGTCACCATTTTTGAAGTAGTTGGTTTTGCCAGGAGTAGACATATCTCACTGTTGGGAAAGTCTAAGTTCTTAAAACATTTTAAATGCCATATTCTGTAGGTCTTAGAAGTGTTTGAAGATTGCCTATGTATCTGAAATATATCTCTGTATGACCTTGAAAACATATCTAACGTAACTATAAGTTTGTTATTATAGATGATTATTAATCGATATTTTTAATTATATATTACATTTTAAAATGAGATGCATAAACATAATACCCTAAACAAGAGTAGAAATATACACGTAGTATAACAAAATTAACTTTAAATATGTATCAATAAACTAAAATCCACACTGATGTAAAATATGTAACATTAACAGTTTTTTTCTGGATTAAAGTATATTTAATAATCTACCCCTTTTCCCCTATCATTTCTATAATATATCCCCCCTTCTTTTTTTAGAAAGAGAATGACTCACCATTAAACATTTATAATCAATCCCCTTTAAATGAAAACAAACATTTATAAACAATATTTTGAGTATTTTGGTATAGTTTTCTATACTACTTCCTGCTGATTGGGGGCACTGGTAATCTTATGGGGATCCTGAGAAAATTTAGAACTATGGTTAAATCTTGGCTGTAGTAGTCTGTGAGGCCACATTGTCTCAGTCAGTTGCCCTGAAGCTGTTCTGGATGTAGGATCATCTGGCCCATAGCTGTCATTGGAGACCTTTCAGGGGGTCTTGCTCAATCAAACCATATTAACCTGGAAGGAATCCACAGGTTCTCATCCTCTGTAGGAACAAAAGCAGAACCTCTTTTCAAAGCAATGTATCCTTAGACCCAAATTTTGAAGTCAAGATGCCTTTAAAATATATATGTTGGTTTAACTTAGTAGCCCCCACAATCTAATGTCTCTCTGCAGTTAGCTCATTAACAGTCAAATAAATCAAAGGAAATTATATATATATATATATATATATATATATATATATACATATACATAATATTATATATAAAATCCAGACTCTGTGTATTTTCCATCTTTATGTGGTTTATTTCTTTTATATTATTTTTACTGTCTCTTGTAAGACTTTATTTTTTAAAACTATTTCTTTTTATAATTGACTATATTCTTTTTCCTCTCTCTCACAAACCTACATATATTTTTAAAACACATTGTGACCCATTTAGAGGTTTCTTTTGTCTGAATCTGTCTTTATTGTGTATCTGTAATCTTTTTCTGATCAGTGTTTTGAACTGCTAAGTGGGCGTGGCTGGACCAAAGCTGCGGCCTTGGCTGCTGGTCTCACCCTGTTTGGTTTCCCAACATGGTAGAGGAATCCAGGAGAGTCACGCTCACCCCTCCTCCCAACTTTGGAGTCCATGCTGCCACCAGTAGTATGCAGCCGGCCCACAAACCTTTTTTGTGTATATGAGTAAAAGTTAAATCCACCATGCAGTGTGCTGCACAGCTTGGAGACACCTCTGTGTACCATGGTAATAATCTGCCATGCTGTGCTCAAGCCTCAATGCTGTGGTGTCTCTGTACTGTGGCCTGCATGAGAGACACAAGTAGGAAGCTGATTTTTTTTTTGTTCCATTTATGTGTTTTACAACCCTTTTTCTTTAAAGCTTCCTTAGCTCTTATGTGGAAATTCCTGCCCCATTTGGCTGGGTGACAAATGTAGCTGGAGGCTTTTCTGTGTCTTACCCTGTCTCACAGCTGCTTATAAAATAATCACTCAGAGGCTTATATTAATTATACAGAGGCTTATATTAATTATAAATGTTTGGCTGATGGCTCAGAATTATTACTAACTAGCTCTTACAACTTAAATTAACCCATTTCTATTAATCTATGTATTGCCACATGGCCTTGGTATTACTGGTCTACTGGCATTTTGCTCCTTGGGCAGCTGGATAGCATCTCCCAGACTCCACCCTTCTCTTGTATCTCTGCTTGGATTTCCTGCCTGACTCTAACCTGCCTTGCCATAGGCCAAAGCAGCTTTATTCATCAACCAATAAGAGCAACACATATTCACAGCATACAGAAGGACATCCCATATCAAACGTGACTGTGTTTGGAAATAGGAGCTTTTAGGAAACAATTTGTCTTAAATAAGGACAGAGGTCCTGACTCTATGTCTGTCATCTATAGGAAGAGGAGGGCAGATTGCAGATCCATGAGGAACCTCTGTGTAAACTCAGTGGAGATAGCAGTCATTTACAAGTGGAAGAAAGAGGTCTTATAACGAAAGAAACTTTGAAATACTAGAGTCTCAGGCACTTACTATACAGAACTATGGGCAGTTGAGTTTCTGTTGTTAGAGTCACTCAGCCCAGGGCACTTTGGCAGCTGTCTTAAATTAATACAGTACCTGTAGTAAATCTAACAAGAAATATTACATTATTGTACTGCTATATGAAGATTTAACTTTTAACGGAAAAGATTCAATGACTTCTTATCAATGCATAGGTAAACTATTATGAAGATATCTATTCTAATTAACTGATAACAAAATTTAGTATACTTCTACTAGAAACCTTAATAAAAGAAAACACTGAATAAAGTTGAGAAGTTTGATTAATTTGGAAATATTTGTGGAAAAGCAAATTGTTAAAATATTCTAAATATATCAAGGGAAAAAATAATCACTTTCACGTATATGAAGATTTATTATAGAAAATGTAGTAATTGAGAAAAAATGGTATAGAGATACTATTTAACACTCTTTTAGTTACCCAAAATTGAGAACTATGAAGTTGTTAAGTGTTAGAAGAGATATGGACCAATGACAGCTTCGACACATTAAATACAGCATTTTCTATAGCTCTGTTCATAACAGACATAGGAAACAAGATACATATGAACAATAGAAAAACACACAAACAGTTACATAATGAAATGTTGTCTGTTCATGAAAGTAATTGATCTATTTTTATACAACCATGAATGACTTTTAGTAACTCAAAGAATGAAGACACAATTCCAGAAGATCTTTCAATATGGTACCATTTTGAAACAAAACAAACCAACTAAGTTCTGAAGTTTGTACCTACACCTAGTGAAGTGACATTTCTTAGCTTTGCTTCATGCTCTGAGACTATTTAAATTTGGAGAAATTGGACAATCAGGCAGGCAAGGGGAAAGCTGGATAGTTTGCAAATCCCCATTTACAGATAAGTCTCAATTTAGAAATATCTGTTAGCATCACATTTTAATCTGATACATAGAGCTATTATTGTTCAGGTTTAGAACTATGAATTTGTTTCTGTTCTCAGTACATTCTTAATGTTATTTCCACTCTTCTGCACATGTCTTAATGTTTGATGAGTTGTGTTTTCTCATCTGCTATCTTTGGGCATGGATGGATTGGAAAAAGAACTATTTCCTATCGTGTCTCACAAATAATTTCCATGCAGTGCCTCAGATCAAATTGCCCTTACAAAGATCTTTTTGTTTAGTTGCATAAGACCTTAATTAAAAAAAATCAAATAGTCTTGTTCTGTGCATTGCTTTTTACCAATTTATAGAGAAATAAATTGAGGCTAAAAATTTCTCAGCAAAAGCCACACCATCAGGGTATGTCTTAGTTTCTTTTCCTGTTGTCATGATAAAATGACCTGACAAAAAGGTGCTGTTAGGTTGAAACACTTCCTTTTGGCTCACAGTTCAAGGTATAGCTCATTATGGTGGGAAAGCCAAGGTAGCAAGAGCTACAAACAACTGATCACATCACACCACCTCAGGAAGCAGAGAGAGAAAAATCGGCACACACATTTTAGTTCTATTTCTCAGTTCATGTCCAGGATTTCCACAAGGAAATGGGGCCACCCACAGCGAGTGGGCCTTCCTACCTCAGTTACCCTAATGAAGAGAATCTTCACAGGCTTTCCCAGAGGCCCTTATCACAGGTGATTCTGGATCTAAAGATGTTGTCATTTGAGACTAACCATCACATAAAGCTGTGAATCAATTTTCTTAACCCACACTCTCAGGCTTCCTGTCCTGAGAAGCTTTGAAAATTTTGGCAGACTTTCCCTCTACTAAATTTCATTGAATAATTTTAGCCAGACAATCAGAACTATTTACAAACTGCCATATGGTGTTATTACAGAGAAAAGATTAAAACTATGGTGTGCAATTAGATTTAAGCTCTTGTAGGAAACAATTCAACTCATACATATCTGTTTAGTGTTTATAGGCCTATAATGAGAAATTTTGAAGACATAGAAAAAGAAGAACAAATCCCCAGCTAATCTAAATTACAGAGCCTTATGTCATTCATAAGTAAATGCTATTTCATCTGATTTGCTGTAATTATGATGGATTTGATCATTTTTATACAAAAATTCCCACAATTATAAGTATTTAAGGAAAATTGGCTAGGGCCAGTGTTGTGTTAAACCCTTTTATAGTACCTATGCACCATATAAAGTTTGCCACATGTAGCCAGTTCTGAAACACTAGTGTGCTTTTGTACCTGCATATACAAATGATGACAAGATGTAGTATTCCTGTGTGCAGTAGTGATGGATGTTGATAAGATGAACTTTTCCACTACAGTGGGCAAAATTAGAGATATCAGTTATTTATACACAAACTTAAATGGAATTATACTACCTACTATAGAAAATAAAAACCAAATTTAGCAGAGATGGGTTCAAGTGTTTCTCACTAAATTTTAAATCTATATCACTAATTAATGGTTTTTAACTTAACTCTCACGAGGCAATAAGTTGCTCATTTGTGAATGAATAATGGAAATAATTGCCGAGGAGCAGTCTCAGTAGTTTCGGGGGTCTGAAGGACGGGATACCTGGAAGGCGCAGTAACGACTCAGAGACAGTGCTCCTGCAAGCTGACAGGTCACT
The DNA here is from genome assembly GCF_949786415.1 of Peromyscus eremicus. Classification (NCBI taxonomy): domain Eukaryota; kingdom Metazoa; phylum Chordata; class Mammalia; order Rodentia; family Cricetidae; genus Peromyscus; species Peromyscus eremicus. The sequence continues at coordinate 36,877,931 of NC_081418.1, forward strand.
TCTCTGCCACACTTTCTTTAGCTTCTGCTTTTGCCTTGGAAACCTCAGTCTTTTATTATCATGAGCAAGGGGAAACAAAAGAAAAGGGGAAAATCACCCAATACAAAATGTTCTCATGATTCCAAGGATTATTCTTAGAAAATCATCAATATATTCTTCATCATCTTTTACGAAACACAGGAACTATCCCAGACTTAACACCAAAGCAAGCACAATCTATTTATATTATTAACAATTATACAATCTTCTCAGCACTTGGCCCAGAGGCTAGCAACATGCAATTTCGTAAAAAAGGTAAAAATAAGAACAGTGGTCAGTGTACCAGACAGTCATTTCCTTCTTAGACAGCCTGCTCGAGCCTCAAGACCCCTGCAGCCACCTAAGTTCCTCCTCAGCCCTCTGTAAACACCAAGCCCTGTGACTGGTGGGCCACAATGACCTCAGACAAGAAATCTGTCCCTGCAAGTCAGCAACTTTTGTCCTTCTTATCCCAACAATTCCAAGGAAGACTTGATCCAATTTTCAGAGCTTCCATGAAAGGAGGCTCAACTTTTTTGGCAGCTCATTTCAATCTAGGAGCCCAATAAAACTTGCAGCGATCACTCCAACCATTGCCACACTGTCTCCACACTCCTTCAGGAGGAATAAAAACATCTGGATTAAAGTTGCCATCTCCCTTTCTTGGTGGAGGCCACCATTTTTTTTTCCTATTCTAGGTTTCCATACTTCCAGTTTGCCATCCCATCTATATATTACTCCATCCACAGTCTTCAGCCAATCCCCCTTGGGGTCTCAAGTTTCACACAATGCCCTTGGAATATCCTCAGAAACTGAATTATTCATCATGGCCAATTTGAGTCCAGCGTGTTGATACACATCATACCATGTGTTATAGTTGACCACACATTTGGCACAGTTTATCCAAGCCTGAAAAGCTTCCCCAGGCTGCAGGTTCTTTCCCATGACCTGTATAACTGTCTTACCCCAGCCTAGGTGATCATCTCTGTATAATTTCCTGTGAAATTTACTTCACTCCTTTCCTGTATCACAGAAATCACCATTAATCTAGGAACACAGAACATGAAGATCTGATAGAAGAAAAAGACTAGCATTACAAGAAGTAATTATATGGAGGAGAACATGACATGTGCATGCCATGAAGCATGCATGACCTTGGGATACATAGGCATTTCTGCTTTGGCCCTCTAGAGGCATGCTAAGCAGAAGATCTGGAGGGGAATGCAGGGCAGGTTGATGGTCCACAATCGTGGGTCACCTTTTCTCCAATCTCTGCTGGCAGCATGTCAGGCAAATTCTTATATGCTGTCCCCAGAAAATAATAACTTTATTTACTTCACAGGATCAAATTGCATAATGTGTACTCACCAGACAGCTGTAGAGTTCTGGAAATCGCATCCATGCATAGGTTAAAAGATGGGAGTTGTAGAAGCTAGTTTGGCTGAAGGCAGGAGGCTTCTAGTGGGACTGGGGATTTGTTAGCAGCATATTGAATGACTTTGGGAAAGTCATTTGCCTTCTTTGGGACTCAGGCTTCTCTATAGGAAGGTTTCAGAGGCCAGGGTTATTTAAGTTATGAAGGGCTACAGCTCAAATTAGTTTTAAATTTTAATTAAAATATACTTACGTCACTTTCCTCTTTCCTTCCCTGCCATACCTCCTCCCATGTTACATGCTTTCAACCCTGCTCATGGCCTTCCTTCACCCCATCTAAAATTGATGCTCTTTCTCTTTTTCTTTAATTGTTGTTGTCACACACACACACACACACACACACACACACACACACACACACTCACACACACCTGATCAGCCCAGTTAGTGTTTGCATATCTATGACTTCAGGTCTGACCACTGACCACTTGCTCATCCCTGGAAAAGACTAATTCTGCTTCTTACAGCAGTCATGACTTGTCTATAGTTCATTGTCTGGGCTGGGGCACCCTGACATTTTCCCATTCCATATAAATATAAGCACATTTGTTGGAGTTGTCATTGTTCAGATGTTATTTAGGCAGCCACACCCTTGAGGTATTATGGGTGTATCTTCTTTTGTCATTTCTAGGAGATACAGTCTCACAGCAGACCTTGTCCTCTGGCTTTTGCAATCTTTCTACTCTCCTTTCTCTGATGTTCCCCGAGCTTTAGGAGTTGTGCTGTAGATGTATCAGTTAGGGCTGGGCACTCCACAATCAGTTGAACTCTTTATTTTGAACAGTAACTGTCTCTAATTACTGCAGAGAGAAGTTTCTTTGATGAGTGTGGAGAGCCATATTTACCTGTGAATATAAAGATACATTTTTAAAATGCAGTTTAGAGATTATGCTGAGCCAGTAATTTGGCAGTTGTAGGTTCCCTAAAATCCATGAGTTTACTAGCCCTGGGTAGTTGGCTAGATTTCTAGTACCAGGCATGATTTCTCTCCTGTTGAGCAGGCCTTAACTTCAATTAGACAGCTGTTGGTAACTACCAACATATGAATACCACTATTGTATCATTCGGGATATTTCACTCTGATGGTCATTATTGTGACTTATAGGCCCCAGAGGTAGATAGGAATATCCATTGTGTACTCTCTAGTTAGACTGCACAGCACCTTCTAGTACTGTGAACGCTAGACCTCATGAAGGAGTCTTTCAGGTCAGATCCAGTTTGAATCTTCTGAATCCTGTGTCCGAGTGTGTGGTATCTTCAGCAATAGGGACTAACAACAAATGAGAAGCCCACAGATCAACATCACTAATGAACCTTGATTCAAAAACCCCTCAACAAAATACTTACAAACCAAATACAGTAGCAGTTCTCAACCTGTGGATCAGGACCTGATAGATCCTGTATATCAGATATTTACATTACGATTCATACCAGTAGCAAAATTACAGTTATGAAGTAGCAACAGAAATAATTTTATGGTTGGGGTCACCATAGCATGAGGAGGTGTATTAAAGAGTCATGGCAGCCATGTGGTGGTGGCACACACCTGTAGTCCCAGCACTCGGGAGCAGAGCCAGGTGGATCTTTGTGAGGCCAGCCTGGTCTACAGAGCGAGATCCAGGAAAGGCACAAAACTACACAGAGAAACCCCGTCTTGAAAAACAAAAACAAAAACAAAAACAAAAAAAAAGAGTTACAGCATTAGGAAGTTTGAGAACCACTGAAATATAGGCGTATATGAAAAAGATTGCCTACCATGATCAAGTTGGCTTTATCTCAGAGATGCAGGGATGATTCAATATTGAGAAAAGTCAATAAATATAATAAATTATGCAACTGAACTTAAGGATAAAAATCATATGATCATCTCAATAGATACAGGAAAGCATTTGATGAAATTGAACTGGTTTTATTTCATTTATTTATTTATTTATTTATTTATTTATTTATTTATTTATTTATTTATTTATTTATTTATTTAATGTTGCTTACAAACTGTATGGCCATGGCAGGCTTCTTGTTATCTAGTTCTTCTACCTTAAATTAACCCATTTCTATAAATCTATACCTTGCCACATGGCTCATGGCTTACCAGTATCTTACATGTTGGTGGTACTCATGGCAGCGGCTGGCAGTGTCTTCTCTGAACTGATTTTAAAGGATGTAAACACTTGAACATCTCAGTACCCATTTCAGGTAAGGACTGTAGTTGGAGTTTTTTCTCTGGGTCCCGCAAAACCCCCACAGTCCCTTAGGCACTTATAAAATAAACATACAGACGCTTATATTATTTAAATTGCTTGGCCATTAGCTCAGGCCTATCATTGTCTAGCTATTACTCTTATATTTAGCCCATTTTTATTAATCTATACTTTGCCACGTGGCTCGTGGCTTACTGGTACCTTACATCTTCCTTGTCCTGGCGGTGGCTCCAGCAGTCTTTTAGCTCCGTTTTAGAATCTTCTTACTCAGGTTTTAGGTGGAAACTCTTGCCAACACATTGGGTGCCAAAGAACAAGATGGCATCCAGGTTCACAAGGTATTTCAGGACTCTGTCACTTCTTCCAGCATTGTGTCTACTTGGAGTTTTGTCTTTAGCTTTCGGCAGGCTCCCATGGCATAAATATATATTCACCAGCAGCTCAACTGGTCAGCTCCCTGGTGGCAGTTCAACAAAGAGCAGGTGAATTTGTCTCTCGCTGCTGCTGAACTGAACACAGGTACTCTTAATCACTGCCATTCCAGAGGGGGAAATTTTTTTCTATTGCTTAATTTGTATATTAAAAATAACATAGTCAGAACACCATTTTCAAAAGCTGAAACTTAAAAGATAAAATCTTAGTCTGTTAGAAGAAAATAGGAGTGACTAAGTTTCCAATAGCAATAGGGAAATAAATTTGATAAAACAAAACAGCGATAAACAATATTTCACAGAATTAAATGTTTCTGATTATGAAAGAAAGGGCTAGGAAATGAATGACTAGCCAAACAATAAAAGACTATTTGAAGTATATGACTTTGGTAAAGAAGAGGCATCTAGAACCTAAAAGATGACAGGAAATTAAATATTTAAAAATAATAAAATGAGTCAAGGGCTGAAAAGAGATTGCAAAAGAAGACATGCAAATGACTAAGGTAACCAAAGAACAGTTTGCAATATCAGTAAATGCAGGCTAAAGACACAAGCCTCCTTCCTCCTCTACACTCTGAGAATGAATTTAGGAAGGCGTGAGCCATGCCAAAATGGTGAGCACCAGAGCAACTGGGATCTTCTCAGTTACAGGCATGTAAATGATCAATCTCCTTAGACAAGAGTCTTGCAGTTTCTTGTCATTTTAAATGTATGACTGCTGATGATCTATAATCTAATTTTGAAGCATTTATACTAGAGACATACAGATCCACACAAAGCACTTCAAAGGAGTGTTTATAATACCTTTAGTTTTAGCGGTCCCCAATCCAGAGCCACATACGCATAAGTAAGTGAAGAGATGAGCTCATTGCATCATTCATCTCGAATGTGAATACAGGAATATCCCTCAGCAATAAAAAGAATTAGACAGCTATGTAATGATGTAGACAAACTCTGCAGTCATGCTGAACAATGGAAGCTGAACACAGAGCTAGTTTGTGGCAAAAACAAACAAAAAGGAATATTCATAAATGGTTCTTTCCACAAGTTAAAAAGTAACTGGGGAAAGGAAAGAAAGGAACGGTTGGAGACAATGGTGGATGCTATATTGATATACTGGTATTACTAAACAGTCCCTGAAGGGTGAGACACCAGAGTCAGTCCTAACAGTTATTGCAGTTACACCACGTAAAATGATGATGTCCAAACTGGCAAAGTGCACCTGGGCTTTGATGAGCAGTCTCTCTGAAGCCTTATCTTGGCAGCGAACACCTGTAATCTTACTGCTCAGGAGACAGAGGTATGATTGCAAGGAGATTAAGGCTAGCCTGGGTTACATGGTGAATTCCAGAACAGCTTAGGCTATAATGTGATATTCATTATAAACAAACAAGAAAGCAAGAAACTAAACCAACAAATGCCCCCTTTTGTCTACCTGTAGCTCCTGCTAAATTACAACATACAATTTAAATCATATTTTTATATTTTGAGACAGGGTCTCACTGCATAGCCTTGGCCAGTCTGAGACTAGATAATAGACTTCAGTAGCCTTGAGCTCAGACATGCACCTGTCACTGCCTACTGAGTACTTAGAGTAAAGGAATGTGCCATCATAGCACAGTAGGTTTTTATACCATTGAAACATTACTTCCTTCAAGGATGAATTACTGTGACTTACATTTTTAAAGCTGTGGCCATGTTGTCTTGGTTGTAGATCAGTGTGGAGTATTTGTCTTGCATTCAGAAAGCCCTGGGTTGATTCTTAGCATCATGGAAAACAGAAGTAACATAAAAATAAAAATATTCATGCTACAATAATTAAGAATAAAGTTCTAATCAAATCTTTTCTATTTTTATGAGGTTGTAAGATTCTGTGAAATGTCTTTTGAGGCACCTAGTCAAATTATCTTTTGGTAGCCAAGGAATCATTTTCTTTGTCTTTCATCGACTGTAATTTTAACTATGATAAAGGCCAAAATATCATTTTAATACGAATGAATTTGCTTATATAATAAGAAAATAATAATATGATTATGGATTAGAAAGGAAGAAGCTTCTCTATCTGACAATATGGTAAAATATGTATTTATTTTGCAATGCTGAGTATCCATAACCTTTTCTGTCCTTGCCTTTAGAAGGATTTTGCTACATGTTTTGCTTTGCAATGGAGTTGCAAGGTAGTAATTTTTTTCTTAAAAGCATCTACATTTATTGTTTTAGTCAAAGAAACACACTAGAGAAGAATACAAATTGATGAGTCAACAGTGATTGTGATCACAACATCTTATATGTGCTTATTTATATTTATATCACTATACATAAAACATATACCACAGTGGCAGAAATGTATCAGTGTTTCACATTTGTCACTTAGATCAGGGAGATAGCAGCATGCTTGTTATCCCAGATGCTTAGGAGGCCAAGGAAGGAAGCCTCAGAGCTGGTTCAAGGCAGCCTAGACAATGGTATGACAATGTCTCAAAAAAAAGAAAGAAAAAGAAAAGAAAAGAAAAGAAAAAAGACAGAAAAGAAAGAGAAAAGCTGGAGATATAGCTTAGTGGTAGCATATCTATTTATCTTGTACATTTAAGAAAAAATGTCCTGTTCATTTATTTTTATAAAAAGAAGTTATAATGTCTGAATATATCAGCAATGAGATTAGGTGGTGTATGTAACCCCAGGACCTATAATAAAGAGTTTATAATAGATGAAGCCTTAGCTAGCATTTACTGATTGCTTGAGTGTCCACCAGCAGTGGCAGGTTAGTGATGGAGGTAAGCAATGAGAAAGTGAAAGCTTTTGTGGACTTGAGCTGTTCCCACAAGCTTGGCTTGGCTTGGACAAATGGAGCAGGAGAGGAGCTTTGACGGCACAACAGTTCACTCTGACAACTCAACAAGATTTCATCAATTCAGTTCCAAAATGACAAGCTGAGATGAGGTCAAACTATGTCCACAGCAGATCAGAGGGGAAGAAATTGAAGTTAAGATTTTTAAAAAATGTTTCTAAAATTATGTTCTTTGAACAACAATAACAAAAATCAGCAGCGTTGAATTATTTTGAGATCCAAAGTTCCGTCTGACTTTTGTAGGAAATTGAACAGGACTGTCTTTCCGTCAGAAATCTGAGCAGTCTTGATGATCAAGTTTTATTTTTCACCCTTCAGCCCAGAGAAAAGGGACACAGCAAGCATGAAGAAGCAGACTCAGCAGTCACTCCTGGACAAAGCGGCAGCACTGTCACGGGCTCATTTGCTTTGTCCCTGGTTGAAGATGAGCTTTCTAGAACGTGATCCTTTTTGAATTTCAGTTTTCACTTGCAATTCTTTTATTGTTCCCAAGGGCAAGTGAAGTATTTCTGAAGAATGTATTTATGTCAAGAAGACAGAAGAAACCATCTATTATGAAACCTTAGTGTCCATTTGGAAGGCTAAAGCCCCTCTAAGGGTGGGGCAAGGCTTTGTTAATGTCTGAACTGCATTTCTTACACAGAAGCCAGTCCCCAGGCCAAGTGGAGGCTGTCTCTGACTCAGTGTGTGCTGTCGCTACCTGGGAGCTTGTGTTAGCACTAAGATAAATACTTAATCATTATTAATAACACTGCCACCATCATCTCTATCTTTTACTCCTCAACTCAGCTAGAACCTTTCTAATAAACTACAGGGCATGGCTTGATTGCTTGGTTGCTAAGATAAACAGAAAGCCCACCCAGGGACAGTCTAGTTCAAGTAATAGTGATTGCAGAGAGGTTTCTACAATACATGGAAACAAAGCTACTGGCATTTAAACATTGATTGACCTAAATATAATTAGATTATTTGAGGTTTTAGGATCAATTCACTTGGAGGATATTATGAGCTTCAATCATACAGTAAATCTTGAATTCTAGCTTGAGAAGCACCTCAAGCAAGTCATGTAGGAGGACTGAACCCTCTATGTTGTATTAGAAACTAAATTCACATCAAGGAATTTTGTTCCTTTTATAAACATTCTAATACATGGTTATAGCAATCATTCCATATTTTTCTTAAAGAGCAATTATATTGCTACATTTTTTCTTCTATAGTTTTCCAAATCACACTAAAAACTCATTAGTAATTTGAGGAAAGGAGATGAAACACCTACAAAATTAATTTTAGAATCCAATTTCTTACTTCCTATCACACCTAAAGTCACTGTCAGAATGAAATGTGAAACAACTTGAAAGTGGAGAAAATGAATAGAACATTTCCAAGCTCTGACCAAATGGAGCAGGCATCATCTGTGTACCCAAAACAGTAAAAGGTGGTAGAAGAGCAGAACCCAGAAATCCAGAGGATACCCAGTCTGCCTGCCAATACCATTTTCCGAAATCAGAGTGGCTGAATTGACAACATCCTGAATATTTTCATGCATACTATGAAGTTTCTGAACTACTCCTCACGTTTGCTCATTTCAAATGCGGAGGGCAGTAATAGCTGGTGGGGAGAGAGAGGAGAACTGTAGAACAAGACTCCAATTATAGACCATGGAGCTATCAATGAGAATTTAACTGTCAAACAGGGTAAATAAATTTTAACAAAGAATCTCATAGCAATCCAACAACTAGCATGACAGGTGTGGAAAACGTGATACCAAATAAAAATTCAGTATTCAAACAAAAATGTAGAGTTCTCAAAGAAGGACCATCTAGGAAACATACTACTAAAAGAAACCCCAATTAAAAACTTTAATACACTTTAATGAGAAGACTAATTTAATAACATATAAGATTAAATATGAATGTAATATACTTCACTATTAAAGACTGGTGATTAAAAAAAAGACTTCATAGGATAAGAAGAGATACTAGAGTCAATGAAACTGAGACCCACAAATAACAATAACAAATAGAACTATGAAATTAGGGCTGGTGAGATGGCTCAGTAGGCAAAAGTACTTGCAGCTAATCCTAACATCTGCAGAACCCACATGGCGGAGGAACAAACTGACTCCTACAGGTGTTCTCTGATTTCCACACTGATGCCATGGTACACATGCATTCTCTCTCTCTCTCTCTCTCTCTCTCTCTCTCTCTCTCTCTCTCTCTCTCTCTCTCTGTGTCACTCTAACTTTCACTCTCTCGCTCTCTCTCACATGCATACATGCATGCAGGCACACACAGTTAAATAAATGCAATAAAAAGAACTAATACATCAGCCATAACAGGACCAGGAAACGTGACAGAAGACATAGGGCAGCTTATTGGCAAACTAGCTATCACTGAATTTGATCTGCATAAGGATCTGCATACATCAGATTTCTGTCCTGAAACTCTTGCTTCTATATTGGCTGAAAGGAAGTACCTGCAGAAGATTGATATGAGGTAAAAGAATAAAATTTGAGTACATTGCCTCCTGGGCCAGTCCTTTTTCTGATTGATTTTTGTCAACTCAACACAAAGCTAAACATATTTGGGAAAATGGGCTCTTAAATGAGAAAACACTTCTGTAAGACTGGTCTGCAGCCAAATATTTAGGGCATTTTCTTGATTACTGATTGATGTGGAAGGGCTCGGATCACTGTTGGTGGTAGCATGTCTTGGCAGGAGGTAGTCCTAGACTCCCACGTTCAATCAAGAAGTTATCTGCAATTGACACTTGCTTGCAAAGGAAAAGTTAATTTTTTCCAATGGAGTCTCACTGGAGTATCAACCCCACTTAAGGCTATGCCCCATGCCCAGCAGTAGTGGTCCCAGAAAAAGAATCCAATGATATTTTTGTAGACTTTTTGTCTTGTATTGCTTTGTTTGGGCATTTTTTGTCTTACTGGTCTTCTGTTTATCTATTGTGGACTCTGATTTTGTGTTTTTATAATTTTTTTTCTTGACTGTTAATTCGATTTTAAAGAAAGGAAAGGGGCAGAGAGGGGGAAAGGATCTGGGAGAGTTGGGGAGATGGGTAATAGAGGTCAGAAAATTTATATGAAGGAATTTTTTCCAATTAAATAAAAATTAAGGTAGGCTGAGCAAGTCAGTGAGCAATAATTAAAATTCCAACACAGGACAAACAGATGCAAAGTAAAACACATACACAACAATGTTGGGAAAACCTCATTTTGGCTCCTGTCCCATGTTTGAAAGATGTCATGTTTTGAGTTATTTCTTGGGCAGATTAATTTAATCATCTTAAAGATTGTTGCATAGGAATCTGGACTTGGGTGTAATGAACTGATGGAGACATGCACATCTGATTATCTTTCTAATTACTATGGCAATGGACATCTCTGTACAGGCAAAGTATAAGGAAATTGAATGTAATGCAAATTATTCTTGTCTAGGATGATTTCTATTCTAAAGAAAAGATGACTGGCTTTTATGTTCTATTATTCTATGGATTATTGAACATTACATTCACTAGCAATACACACAGACACACACACACACACACACACATAGACACACACACACACACACACACACACACAGATAATTCCATCAGTAAACTGCTTGCTGAACAATCATAAGGGCCCCAGTTCAATGGCTAACACCCATGTAAGAGCCAGAGGCAATGGCACACATCTGTAACCCCAGTTTTGAAGAGAGGGAGACAGATGGGAAGCTCACTGGCCAACCAATCTGTGAGCTCCATTTTAGTGAGAATCTGTCTTAAAAATAAATGTGTGGATCAATAGAAAATGACACCCAATGTCAACTTTTACCCTCTGTGTACATGCTAACACTCATGCACAGACATCTGCAAGTACACTTGCACACATCAAATCAACAGGTATATGCACCACATGCAAAGATACACACACAAAACCTCTCTCTCTGTCTCTCTGTCTCTGTCTCTGTCTCTCTGTCTCTCTCTCTCTCTCTCTCTCTATCACACACACACACACACACACACACACACACACACACACACACACTAAATGAAAAAAGAAAGAAATCACTGTTAGTTGCTTATTTTGTATTTGTATGAAGGTCATAATTAATATTAGAACATTGTGCATAAGCATTGTGAGTGCAGATATGAGTAATACCTGCATTTTAGAGATGACTAAGGCTACTCTTTTTATTTAGTTTGTTTTGGTAATGAGGAAAAAATAAAGACATTTCAGAACATTTGCATGTATGTATGGAGTGTAAAATTGTTTCTATATTGTGAAGAATTATATATTTACATTTGTGTTTATTTGAGTCTCAGTTACACTTTTTGTGGTTTTAAGAATAATTTTGTTCACATCATTGGCCACATGGAAAAAATAAACAAGAGATGATTAATAGGCCTTTGGTAACTTGAAATATAGCTCTTCTCTGATTCAATAAATAAACTAACCATGTGTGAATGAAAGAATTGCCCTGCAATGGAATTCACAACTCCACACAATCATTGTACAATTTCCAAAGTACTGATTTATTATTATATTTACAATCTCAATACTATTAGAAGCACATAGAGCTAGCATATCATATTCTGTTTTTAAAAGTGCAGAGAAATTGTTGCTTGATTTCCACACTCCAGCAGGGAAGCTGTTTCAGATCTGTGAGCAGATCTTGTTCTTCTTCATAAGACCAGAGGAATTTTGCCTCAGTTGACGACAATAGGACTGACATGGATGAGCTAGCACTCTCCACCCTTTCCGGTTTCACTCAGTGAATGCACGTTACTTGGCTAGGTTAGTGAGCGGATTCTTTTCCACTAAATAATTCAAGACCTGCTGATGGCAAAGAAAAGAACAAAAGGGCTTCTCGTCTGGGGAGGAAACTGATGGAGACTTCGATTATTTTATAACTTAGACACATTTCAGAACGGCAGCCTAGGTTTAATGTGTGTTCTTTTTATACATGGGGTTATTCTGGATCAAATTTTATTTTTAATCTTGTCTAGAGATAAGAGCAAAATCCCAGTTTTATGGAGAGGAATTATTTTTTCCTTTAATTCTTCTAAAAGCTTGGATTTGTGATTGTGACATGAGTTGGCAGGTAAAATTTAATTTTAAAAATATTTTAAATTTATATTTAATATTAATATACTTAATATATACAATATTTTAAGATATATAGTACCCTCTTTCTTCTCACAATCTAAACAAATAGGAAATTAATCTTTACATAAAATAATCTCATTTTAAATTAAGGAGATTAAAAAAATTTAATTCTTTCCATCTCAAGTAGTGTTTCATAATTTCTCACACTGGTGTTTATTAGAATGAAAATATTGGCTATTAATGTGGCCAAGTCACTAGGCAAAGTCACTACATGTCCATCTTTATTGTTCTACAGGTCTTACTTCCCTTTATGAGGTGGTGCATGCTCTGCTGTGCAGTAGATGGCTTTTAATAAGTATGGGAAAGCTCTCAGGGAGAGCAATGTGTGGGTCCTGCACATTGTAGCCAAAGAAGGAAGGAGACAATATCCATGCAAGATGGGAAATGAAATTACATCAGTTTCTTTCCCCTTTCCATAGCCCATCTGGAACTAAGTGAGAAGCTGTGGTCTGTGGTTCTCCTTTCATGTGGCTGCTTGTCTGCTGAGGCTCCCAGAGCGATATGAAACACAAAAGCATAGGATCTTAGAGATGTCAAAATTTTCCTGAAAATGTCATTTTCCTTGTAGGGGTTTACTCCTTTGAAAGTACAGATAGAACTTGTCTCCCCATTTAAATTTCATCTTTTTTTGATAGGTCTCATTCTTATAAATAGTAGCAGCCTATAGAAAAACACAAGTTCAGTCAGCAAATAAAAAAATACCTTTTGCATTTATTTCAGAAGGAGGTTTTCTCCAGTACAGGACAGAGCCAGTGGGAATTTGGTTTCTATTTCAGATTATAGAACATTTTGTGATACTGGCCTCTGCATGTGAACTGCTAAGTGTACACTTTTAGATGTAATGTGGTACAGAGACTCTTCTCATGGTGCCTGTAGAGGCAAATACAAAAACTTCCCATTATGAGTGGGCAAAGTGTATTATACTATTCAGCACACGGTCTATTGGGGGAATTGAAATTCTAAGATTAAATGTTACACAATTAATGGAGCAGAATACTTATCAGGCTCAAAAGGCAAAATTTTATAGTATTTTGTGCCTAGTCTCTCTAGCTCCATTATCTCTTAAAATAGAAAATAATTAAAATTGACATGTAGCTTATTAGTTTCCAGGAATCCCTGCTTATCCATTAATAATGACTGCTCATTTTACTATCTAAATATTGAAAACATAATTGAATCTGTAAAGAAAGAAGATCTCAGCATGATAACATCACAGAGTACTATATTTTTCATTTAATATTTTTAAATCAGAATATAGTAGAACACAAAATAGTACATTATTTTAGCATCTCTGCAGTTGCTGATTTTATTTAGGACCCACAAAATGGACTCACTGTGGCTATGACAGGATGCTAAACAACTGCACAATCTTCGGTGCAGGGGCATCTAGGTTGTTTCCAGGTTCTGTCTATTATGAATAAAGCTGCTATGAACATATTTGTGCAGTGTCCTTGTTGTATGATTGAGAACACTTTGGGTACATTCCCAAGATTGGTATAACTAGGTCTTGTGGTAGATTGATTCCTAGTTTTCTGAGAAACTGCCATACTGATTTCCAAAGTGGCTGTACAAGTTTGCATTTCTACCAACAGTGGAGGAGTGCTTCCCTTACTCCACATCCTCTCCAGCATGAGCCGTCATTTGTGTTTTTGATCGTGGACATTCTGACAGGTGTAAGATAGAATCTCAGAGTTGTTCTGTTTGCAGTTCCCCAATAGCGAAGGATGTTGAACAATTCTTTAAATGTCTTTCGGCCATTTGAGATTTTTCTGTTGAGAATTCTCTGTCTAAATCTGTACCCTATTTTAAAATTTGCTATTCAGATGTCTAGCTTCTTGAGTTCTGTATGTATTTGGAGATCAGCCCTCTGTCAGATATTGAGTTGGGGAAGATATTTTTCCATTCTGTAGACTACTATTTTGTCTTATTTACAAGTGTCCTTTGCCTTACAGAAGCTTTTCAGTTTCAAGAAGTCCCATTTATTAATTGTTGCTCTCAGTATCTGTGCTACTAGTGTTATATTCAGGAAGTAGTCTCCTGTGCCAATGCCTTCAAGGATACTTCCTACTTTCTCTTCTATCAGTTTCAATGTAACTGGGTTTATATTGAGGTCTTTGATCCACTTGGACTCTAGTTTTGTACATGGTGACAGATATGGATCTATCTGCAGTCTTCTACATGCTGACCTCCAGTTATGCCAGCACCATTTGTTGAAGATGCTTTTCCCCCCCATTGTACAAGATACATTTACCCAATGGAGCATTACTCAATGGTAAAAAAAAAAAAACAATGACCTCGTGAAATTTGCAGGCAAATGGATGGAACTAGAAAAAAAAATCATCCTGAGTGAGGAAACTGAGACCCAGAAAGACAAACATGGTATGTACTGACTCATAAGTGGTTATTAGATGTAAAGCAAACGATAACCAGGCTACAATCCACAGCCCCAGAGAAGCTAGGTAACAAGGGAGACCCTAAGAGGAAAGCATGATTTCCCTGAGAAGGGGAAATAGATAAGATATCCTGGGTAAACTGGGGGTGGTGGTGGGGAGAAGAGGGAATGGGGCAATGGAAAGATGAGGAATCAGGTTGGTTGAGTTGGGGATGGGACAGAGGGGGAGAGTAACGAAAGAAAGAAATATCTTGATAGAGGGGGACATTCCGGGGTTAGGAGAAACCTGGTGCTGGGGAAACTCCCAGGAATCTACAAGGATGACCCCAGCTAAGATTCATACCAATAATAGAGAGGGCATCTGAACTTCTCTCGTAATCAGATTGGTGACTACCCTAATTGTCAACAGAGAGCCTTCATCCAGTAACTGACAGAAGCAGATGTGGAGATGCACAGCCAAGCACCGGGTCAAGCTCCCAGAGTCCAGGTGATGAGAAGGAGGAGGGGTTGTATGGACAAGAGGGGGTCAAGATCATGATGAGGAAACCCACAGAGACAGCTGATCTGAGCTAATGGGAACTCATAGACTCTGGACCAACAGCTAGGGAGCCTGCATGGGACTGACTCTCTGCATGTGGATGACAGTTGTGTAGCTTAGTCTCTTTGTGGGGCCGCTAGCAGTGGGTCCAGGACCTGTCCCTGGTGCAATGAGCTAGCTTTTTGGAACCTATTCCCCATGCAGGGATGCCTCACCCAGCCTTGATGCAAGGGGAGGAGCTTGGTCCTGTCTCAATGTGACATGACATGCTTTGTTGACTTCCATGAGAGGCCTACCTCTTTCTAAAACAAGGAGGAGGAGTGGATGGAGGGGCGATATATGGGAAGTGGGGAGAGGGAACAGGAAGAGAGGAGGGAAGGAAAACTGTTGTTGGTATGTAAAATACATGAAAAATAATATTAATAATAAAAAAGAACTGCACAATCTCTAGCAAGACAAAATGCCAGCTTGGAGGGTGGAGGTGATAATAAAGTCCTGCCCCTAGCTGAAAAGTTACCAATAATAGATTGCTGCTGGCAGATGGAGAGTCAGTTTTCCTTAAGCGTGTAGCCCCTGCTGGGTGGAACAAGTTCCAGTGGATGGCCACACACTTAAGAATAAATATCCAGCACTGTACTGGGAGGGTTTGGAATAAATATCCAGCACTGTACTGGGAGGGTTTGTGTGCCAACTTAACACAAGCTAGAGTCATCAGAGGAAGGAACCTCAGCTGAGGAAGTGCCTCGATGAGATTCACTATAGGGCTTTTTCTCATTTAGTGATCAATGGGGGAGGGCCCAGGCCATGGTGGGTGGTGTCATTCCTGGGCTGCTGGTCCTGGATTCTATAAGAAAGCAGGCTGAGCAAGCCATGGGAAGCAAGTCAGTAAGCAGCTCCCCTTCACATCAGCTCCTGCCTCCAGGATCCTGCCCTGTTTGAGTTCCTGTCCTGACTTTTTTCAGTGGTGAACAGAAAGGCAGAAGTATAAGCCAAATAAGCCCTTTCCTCCACAACTTGTTCTTTGGTCATGATGTTTCTTCACAGCAATAGAAACCCTAACTAAGAGAAGCACTAAATAGACTGTACGGATTTTAAAAGAAAAAAATGGGGACACAAAGTTAAATGAGTGGGGAATGTGGAGAGTGGATCTTATCAGTATTGGAAGACAGGGATGAAAATTAACAAACCTACAGTGTATGAAATTCTTAAAAAACTAACAAAAATACATATTCAGAGAAAGAAAATCCCCTATATTCTCTGTCTTAGAAGCACAGAAGGATGTATTACCAGGATGGCCTTATATTATAAGATGTTTATGCCTTTATATAATTCATAATTTAATTAAGTAATGAGATAATATAAGATTTACAAGTAACATGAGACACATAAACTATAGTTATTTCATATAAAGATGCACATATTTACATACACATATACTTTTTTCTTTTTTCTTAATTCATAAAAATGGAAAGGTTAGGATTCAAAAGCATAGAGATATCAAAGCTGAATTTCCCAATCCTGGCAATATGCTTTTTAGATGTTTTGTTCTTGGTAATTGTTTTCATCCTTAATGTTGTGTGGCATTTATAAAACTGCAAAAATACATGTGTGAAAAAATCCAATTGTGATTTTAAAAAACATCAAACAAATGTTTTTCTGACTTACTAATTTTAAAACTACTTAAATTGGGGCTGGAGAGATGGCTCTGTGGTTAAGAGCACTTGTTGCCCTTGATGAGGATCTGGATTTGATTTCCAGTACCCACATGGGGGTTCATGGTCATCCATAACTCCAGTTCCAGGTTCTTCTGACTGCTGAGTACACAAAGAACAGGTGGTACATACAGATATATGCTGGCAAACCAGTCACACATAAAATAAAATGAATAAATCTAATAAAAATTTAAACTATTCAAGTCAAATAGTTAGGCAAGAGCAACCAAATGGACCAAGTTTGTGTGTGTTCACTATTTCCCACTATAAAGGGAAGTTATGTAGCTTTATCAAGGAGAGTTAGTAATCATTTTGAAAATTCTCCCTGTAAGAGCTCTCTGTAACTTCTCCACAGAGAATACCTGTTAATTTACAGACATTTTCACCAGTGGACCCAAGTTTAAGAATCCATCCTTTTCTGTGAAGATTTGCTGTTTGTTCCTCATAGAACACACTGTCTAGTCAGCCCCTTCTTCCCACACACTGGCTTGTGTTTGGCTTTCCAGTCAATCTAATATGGTTTCCTTTAGGATGGAAAACCTATCTTGATCATGTACATGGTAAAAGCATTTGGTTTAAAACATTTATTATCTTTCCTTTATCCCTAAAAAAAATGATAAAGATCTGTGAATGAGAATTCTTAAAGTCTTACTGACTGTTTATAACTACAATGATGTGGAGAGGTTGGAATGGTTCAAGTCCAGCTCCAAATTGTCTTAGGACAACTTTAGTACTTAATGGGCATTTCCTGTCCTTCTCTGTATGTGATCTAACATTTTTGTGAACATTAGGGAAATCTTTGGAATGTGCTAACAGACCCATAGCTTCCATCTACCCAAAGGCTAAGAGTATGATCAAATAGCCTGAGGCTGAAATGCTCCTGCTTTTCTGTGACCTGACTACATGGCATTTCCATTAATGTATTTTAAAAGTGTATTGATTCCATATTTTATTGTTCTGTTACTACAAAACTTCATGAAATTGTTACCGTCTTGGAACATGGCATGTAGAGAAATCTGAGCCTGTGTTCCTGGGCCATGCCTCACATACTGGGCTCCAAAAAACTATCTCTTTTGTTCCTTGAGTTAAGAGATGTTTCTTTCAACAGTAGTTTCAATATTGAACACATGAACTATATAATGTGAACATTCAGAGAAACCTGAGGCAAAGGGAAAAGAAAGATAATCAAAAAGATGCCCTGAGCAAGATTTACTGTAACAATAGACAGTGTCATATTCTAAACTATTTTGGGGTGGAGAAAATATTTGATTGTCAGTTTTTAGCGTTCATGAGGTGGGAGGAATAACAAATTGCACAATTCAAAATGACTTTGATGTAAATGAACATTTATTTAGGCAAACCACCACTATGCTTAGAAGAAACTTGTTTGTTTGTTTCCTACAGAACTGTCATGAACCATGTTAAATGATGACTTTAGTAGTATCTTAAACAAACTAATTACTGAGTAGAACTTACCAGGTTCTAGGATGTCACCCTAATGAAGCACAGATTTATAATAGTCTTTGCAGGTTGAGAATGGAGGGTTGATTCTGTAACATAACACATTGAATTATATATAACATTATATTAAATTGGCCATAAATTCTCTGAAACTTCTATCACTGAAAGGTTGAATCTGAAATGAACCTATTGCTTGACAAGAAGAGCAGAGGTAGCGCTTGGAGGGGAGAGGGGCAGGGCTCTGACATTCATGTACCTCAAGGATTGCTGTGGGTTGGTAGATCAAGCAGGTCCATGAATCTGACTTCCTCTAACTGCTTCTGATAAGAACGGGGCTGGAGTTGCTTAGAGATTATAAACTTTAACCAACAAATGAAAGCTGCAGCTTTCACGGTCATCTTTGTTTTGCTGTTGTCTTACTAGAAAGCTGCACTACTGCTGCTTGGGAGCAAACTGCAAATTATTGATCTGTAGCACTGAGAAATTCTTCGAGAGGTCATCTTGGATGCTGTTTTAATAACACAATAGACAATGGTCATGGGCATACTGGGCGTATGTGTGCACAGTGTGTGTGTGTATGTGTGTGTGTGTGTGTGTATGTATGTGGTCTTGATGGACATCTTAACTATTATTTTTGTCTTCATAAACCCTTTATTGATTATATAATGAAGATTATAAAATTTATCCGATAATCTCTAAACAGGTCACACTGTATATTTCAACCTCAGTTACTGACTGATATTTATTTTGATACTTGATAGTCACAGAGATAATACCAATGGAGAAGGAATAAACCAGGGAGAAAAATCTGGAAATGAAGATCTATAGCTTTTGCTTTTAAATTTTATTATTGCTTTATTACATAAATTATTTCTGTTTTTAATAAAAATATATGAATACCAATAAAAATTATATTATAATTAACAATAGAAAACCTCATATTTTTATATACTTCTTTCCAGAATTAAATACTGAAGAAAAGATATGTCAGCCATGTTTTTTCATCTTTTTTATAAATTTTCTGTGATATCAAGATATGGCATTTTAATAAAAGATTTGGTATAGCTATAATTTATTAGCTTCCAATGTGAAACACTGATTGGATAAGACTCAATTTTCAACTTATCAAGACAAAAACAGAATAAAAATTATGCTAAATATCTAGAAGGCCCATGGCCCTACAGCTTATGAAGACGAGAACTCCATCCTTCCCGGTGTGAGCCCCCTTATGAGTTGGCCAATGCAAATTGGTCAGTCTTGAAACTATATATATACACAATCAACAAAAATGGACTCAGCAAGTTGTGTTTATGTATGTTTATATATGTGTGTATATAAACATATATAAATGTATATGCATGCATATCCACAAAAATATCTGCAACAAAGTAAAAGAGGCTATGAGTTTAAAGTGGAAGGCGTGGGAAGAGTGTGAGAAAGAAGAGCTGGAGGGAGGAAAGTGGGGGAGAAAAAAGGGTTGTAATTCTGTTTCAATTAAAACATAGGGAAAAAGGAAATCTGACAAAAATAAAATAAGTATGTTCCTACTACAAAAGTTAAAAAAATTAAGTCCTGTGCCTAAGTAGATGAAAACCTATCTGCAGAAAAGGGAAACAAAATAAAGCAAAAATACTTGTCAATAGTAATGTTGGAAACCATTCCAAGTGGTCATTGTGTAATATATGGGTAGGAAATAACCTTTATTTTTAAACTATTCTAATTTTCTCTGAACAATGACTGCATTTTAATATTCTAGAAGTTTTTGAAACTGTTGAAATGTAAGGGATTAAGTAAACATTTTAGATAACATATTAAACTCTATATTCTTTTGTATATATAGGAAAGTAGATTAAAATAGACACACTGTCCCTCCCACTTCCCCTATAGAAAGTGAATCTGACGGGAGGTAGGATGTGGAATGGAGGTTGAGAGAAAATGTGAGAGAAGAAAATTCTGGGACTTTGGAGACTAAAAGAGCCTCACAGCTTCTTCTGGGGTATCATTCTGCAGACTTCAATCTGTAAACATGCATGGTACCCTAATATCTTCTGCTGTGGGGTGCCAAAGCTCTCCTCGTGAAGAGGAACAGATGTCTGATCAGCTTCCAGCCCAGGCACCAGATGAAAATGAAGAAGCTTTGAACTGATTCCAACCTTTGCTACTTCATGGCTTCACATTTAAGAGGAAGCAAGAGCAATGATAAATTAAGCTAGTATGCTTTAGAATAGTTTACTACCCAGTATTAATGGGAACACCCAGGTTTAAAGGAAACAGCCCATAGTTTCAGTTTCATCATCTCCAAATTCGTGAGTAGGAAAAACTGATTCTTAAACCATCATGCAGGTACACATCCTATGAGTTCATAACTTGGAATCAGCCACCAGCAGTTCCTAGAGTCCCTGGTTGTCTGTATATCCTAATTCCATTTGGGTTTTTATGTGATATCATAACTAAGAAGCAAGGAAAGAAATTACAAAGCCATTTTTATTGCCTTGACTTCGTGTATTCCTTCTGAGGAAATTTTGGTGATGTCAGATAACAGATATGTGGTACAGTAATATTTTGCTGACTATAATACATTTAATAAAAAAATCTGGGGCAGATGTGGTAGCATAGTTTTCATCCCAGCATTAAGGTGGCTGAGGCAAAATAATTTTAAACTCCAGTGTAGCCTGGGCCAGTAGCAAAACTTATTTCAACAAAAATGATTGTGTTCATGTAGGATCCATGTTTAAAGTTTTATCCTTGGTTCAGCTATGATAAGTCTTTGCAAAGAAAAGTTTTTTTTCTTTTTTTTTTTAGAAATCATAATGCGACAAAGGTAGCTTTCTGAAGGAGAAAACACGAATTCCATAATTAATTCAAATCATAATTTGTTGTTGTTTGTTTGTTTGTTTTTTGAGACAGGTTTTCTCTGTGTAACAACCCTAGCTGTCCTGGAACTCACTTTGTAGACCAGACTAGCTTCAAACTCACAGAAATTCACCTGATTCTGCCTCCCGAGTGCTGGGATTAAAGGCATGTGCCACCACTGCCCAGCTCTCAAAAGATAATTTGCAAAAAATAACTTTAAAATTTGCTTTCATGCTTAATACATCATCATTAAAAGCCATTTGATCTTCAACTTCTGAGGAATTTGGAGTTGCGGTTGAGCAGACCTTTAATAAGGAAATAATACATGTATCATAATCACAAAATGTGGCAGGGTAAATGCCAGTGTTTTCATTTCAAAGTATTTATAAGTTTTCAGAGGAGACATGTGTTCAGAAGATGTAACTAACCATGATGGAATAACAGTTAGAGACAGTGAGGACAGTTGGCTATGAAACAACCACCTTCCGCAGACTTAGACCCTGAGCTCTGCTGAGGATATACACTTAACTCCTTCCCTGTTCCAGCAGAAAATTTAGGGTCATTGTGAATGCTGAATCTTTAAGTAGAAGACAAGGAAGAAACAAAAAGAAAGACAATATGAATGACTGTCCTAAGCAGACTTTATTTTCTTAGGGGAGTTGGGAGCAAGAACACACACGCACGAATGATCCAAAGCTTTTTTCTCCTGTTTCACCTGCTAAATTAATTGTAGTTACTTACAGAATGCCAGCAAGGGTGGAGTTGGAGTGGAAGAGTTTCTGTCCTAGCTCAAACGATTCACAATGCTTCTAACCCCTCATGTCAACACAGAACAAATGAGACCAGACTGGATGAGTTCATAGCTAGGCAGTGCCCAGCTTTGTCAGCTTGGTGTAATTGAACTAGAGCTCTCTCTGAACATGTCTGGCAGAGCTGGGATGGTAGATCTACAGGAAGCCTGATTTGCAATGAAGATCAAGATATTTAGAAATGATAAATTAGAGTGTTCCTGAAATGTCTTTTTATTTGGATGACTCATTTCTTTTTCTTTTTTTAAAAATAAATTTACTTATTTTTTTTTTTACATTTGGGTCACAGTTTCTCTTCTCTCCTCTCCTCCAACTCCCGCTCCCCAAACTCCCCTCTGCCCCCCCCCCAATCCACTCCTCCTCCATTTGTGTTTAGGAAAAGACAGGTCTCCCACAAGTATCAATAAAACATGGCATATCAAGTTGCAGTAAGCCTAAGCACCTCCCCATGTATTAAGGCTGGGCAAGGTGACCCAGTATGAGGAGTAGGGTCCCAAAAGCCAGTAAAAGAGTTGAAGACAGTCCCATTTCCCACTGTTAAGAGTTCCACAAGAGGATCAAGTTATACAACTGTAACACAGATGCAGAGTGCCTGTGTCAGTCTCATGCAGGCTTCCTGGTTTTTGGTTCAGTCTCTGTGAACCCCCATGAGCTTAGGTTAGTTGATTCTCTAGGTTTTCTTCTGGTGTCCTTGATCTCTCTGGCTCCTACAATCTCCCCCCTGCTTTGTAGACAAATTTCTAAATAGTCTTATTAAATAAGAAACTCAGAGGTGCAAGCCGTAGAGATTAGAGCAATAACCGCCAACTAACCTTAGCTCACCACGTCGTCGTAGCTTCCCAAGAGAGCTACTTCCTGTCTAACCTGCGCCTTTATTGCCTTTCTGTTCTGCCTTCTCATTGGCTCTAAGCCCAGCCACATCACTTCCTTCTCACTGCCTGTCTATACAGACCTCCAGGTCTCAATGGTTGGTACTAGGATTAAAGGCTCGTGTCACCACACTTGGCTGTGTCCTTGACCACACAGAGACTCTGCCTGCCATGTGATCGGATTAAAAGCATGTGCTACCACCGCCTGACTTCTGTTTATGGCTGACTATGACCTCTGATCTCCAGGCAAACTTCGTTTGTTAACATACAAATAAAATATCACAACATCTCTTCTGTAGAATTCCCTGAACTCAGCCTAATGTTTGGCTGTGGGTCCACATTTGTTTCCCATTTTCTTCAGTTTCCGAATGAAGCCTCTCTGATGACAATTGGGCTAGGCACCAATCTGGTCATAGGAAATAGCCAGTTCAGGCTAAGGTCTTAATTGGGTCAAACTTGTAGATTCCTGGGAGATTGGCTTGTGCCAGATTCTTACCTGACCCTGAAATGCTCCCCCCTCTTTATGGTACTCTCCCCCTCTATTCCTGCAAATCTGGCACTATGTTTCATCAAGACGTTGTTGAACGATAGCTGAGCAAATATGAGCCAATGGATGTCTCACAGTGCCTTAATACAGTTTAACTTGAACATGAGAGGCACAGATAGTAATCGCTTACACCACATGCCTATGCATCCTTCTGGTATATTTTAGTTAGATATTTGCTTATAACATTCCAGCTTTTCCACATTGTTTACCTATCTCTAACACTCCCACTACTTATTTTTCAAGACTAGGTCAGATATATCTTGTCAGGGAAACTTTCATACCTCACTAGCCTGGACAAGGTTCCTCACAGCATACCCCATAAAATTCGGAACCTGTAGTTCACTGGCTGGCCAGAAAGCCCAAAGGATCCTTCTATCTCTACTTCTCCAATGGTGGGACTCTAGTCCCTTGCCACAAACGCCAGGCTTTTTATGGCTCTGAACTCAGGTTCTCAAGTTTGTGTGATGGCAAGAATATCACTAATTAAGCCATCTCCCTCATCCTGGAATTACTATTTAAAATGCTACCTACGTTATTTTAATCTAGCAGTTTCTGCTGGGTGTGTGTATGCCAGAAGTGATTCATTTTAAGTTATTGAGTTGGTAGTTACTCTGGTGTCAAATTGGAAGGAATCAGAACTTGCAACCTGGGCAAATTCTGCATGACTAAACTGCATTAAATTCTTCTAGATTATTTTATCATATTTCAAAAAGAAGCTAGACTAAGAAATTTGAGATGAAACTCACTTATCTGTAAATTAGGTTCATGAATCTCACTTTACCTGTGATATATATGCAAGAGATATATGTATTTCAAAAGAAATAATGTATTCAAGATGTGTTGGAGCTTAAAAACATATAAAGCAAAAAAAATTGAGCAGTGAACTTGGTTTGTTCTCAATGTGGATAAAAAAAGAAAGAAAAAGTAAAAGAAAACCTTGCTGCATAGTGGTTTTGTTAAAAATCAGTGTAAGGCAGTGGGCACTAGTAGGCTTGGGGTACCCCTGAGAAAACTGAGGTGCTTAAACATATGAAGACAAGATCATTGTTCACCCCTGTAACAAAGATGACAGGATTTCTCATTGCTCCACTGAGGCAGAAGTAAAAGGGTAGCTGTGGAGGATGAGGTACAGGAAGACTGAGGGATTAGTCCGATGACAGAAACCAGTTTATAGAGTGAACGAATAGGAACTCCCCAGCCAACCCCACAGTAACAGTTAGCACATGGGGGTGGGCAAATGCTCAAGAAAGCTCCTGATATAAGTGACCTATAAAATGTTGTAAGCCTTTGGGTATCAAATCATAGTGCTTCTAATCCCCCCCCAAGTCTTGGCTCTCTTCTCCCTCTTTGGAAGCATACTTTTTCCAATAAACTGTATCTGCTTCTGATGATATCCGTGTGACTCTGATCATCTCCTTGTTCTGTATCACAAGAACCTTGAATCCTGGCAGGTAGCCACCAGACTCCAACATCTGCCAACAATACTACTACTGCTTTAGCAATATGGATATAATTGTATTTTCATGAAAAATGCACCACAAATTGCATTGCCTGTTGAAATGTTGGCCATTTTGCTTCTTACATATTTGGTTATGAGCCTAGCCTTTAACTCACCAGAAACTTATGGAACCATGATATTATCATCTTCTGTACATTACAAATTTTAGATACACCCTGTACTGGGTAGTTTTGTGTGTCAATTTGAAGCAAGCTAGACTTATCAAAGGAAGGAACTTCAGTTGAGGAAGACATCCTTGAGACCCAGTATAAGGCATTCTCTCATTTAGTGATCAATGGGGAAGGGCCCAGCCCATTGTGAGTGGTGCCATCCCTGGGATGGGGGTCCTGGGTTCTGTAAAATGGTAGGTTGAGCAAGCCAGAGAAGCAAGCCAATAAGTATCACACCTCCATGGCCTCTGCATCAGCTCCTACCTCAAGGATCCTGCCCTACATAAATTCCTGTCCTGACTTATAAGGCCTTAGTATAGTTGAAAGCCCAGGACTGAAAGGGTCATGCACAGAAGCTGAGGATTGGCACCATGAGGAGAGCCTATGAGAGGGTATTGGTGAAAGTGTAGCCCAGTTGTAGCTGAAGATTTAGAGATGTCTGTACCACAGGATAACCAACCAAAAACAGCAGCAGCAGTTGAGTGGAGCCAGCTGGAGCCTAGAAGACAAGCTATGTGTGCTGCAGAGGGCAGAACCAGAGAAGTGACCCCAACCTTTTGATGGAGTTCAGAAGATCATGAAGGAATTCCAGATACTGAACTGTTGGAAATTTGTTTTGCTTTGATTTGATTGTGACTGTGCCCTGATTTTTCCCTCTTGAAGTAGCAAAGTGTTTTACTGGAGCCCACAGTTGAGAGACTTGCATTTTAAAACACATTGTATTCTTAAAAAGATTGGCTATTTTAAATGAACTGAAATTTTAATATATTTGAATTTGGAAAGACTGTGGGACTTTTGGGGATGAATAAAAAAGGAAGGGTTGTGTGTCAAGTTGATAAGGGGTCAGTTGTACTGGGTGGTTTTGTGTGTCAGCTTGACACAAGCTAGAGTCATCAGAGGAAGGAGTATCAGCTGAGGGAATGACTCCTTGAGATCCAGCTATAAGGCATTTTCTCCTTTAGTGATCAATATGGGAGGGTCCAACCCATGGTGAGTGGTGTCATCTCTTGGCCATTAATTCTGGCTTCTATAAGAAGGTGGGCTAGCAAGTTGTGGGAAGCAAGTCAATAAACAGCTACCCTCCATGGCGTCTGCATCAGCTCCTGCCTCCAAGATCCTGCCCTGTTTGAGTTCCTGACTTTCTTCAGTGATGAACAGTAATGCTGATGTGTAAGCTAAATAAACTCTTTCCTCTCCAACTTGCTTTTTGTTCATGGTGTTTCATCACAGCAATAGAAACCCTAACTAAGGCACACCCCAACAAGTCGCTCTAAACTTGTAATTTAAGTGACTGCTATACTATCCATTTATACAATCCAATTGTTGAATTGAATAAAAACCATGCTTATAATTGCAGGCAACAGAACCTTAACAAATGTAATACAGGAATCAAATATATTCTGTGGGCTCAAGAGTGCATCCCTCCGAAGTTAAACACTTTTTAAAATCAGCATTTGACTAGACCCTTGCCTATTTGGGTAAGTCGCTTGGATTAGGGGCTGTACTAAGTAAGCATCTGGTGTTGTTACTGGGCAGCTAGTATTTAATACAGGCAATACCACCAGATATTTTCACAAAAATGTACGTGTAGATAATAGACACATGCTATTCTCCCAGTTTAGCGACACTGAATTTAATAGTGCTTTCCTTTCCTTTGTCTTTGTGTCTGTGTCTTTATCTCTGTGTCACTATGTCTCTGTGTGTCTCTCTCTGGGTCTTTCTGTCTGTCTCTCCCTTCCCCCACCTCTATTTCTTGTGTATTTTAAGATATGTCTGCTTCTGCTTCTGCTTTACTTTCCCCAGCCCATCTAAAGCATCACGTATGTATCACTCTGTCCTAGTGCTCCCCACGCAGTGCAAGCAATGTGGACCACAGTTGTCACCCTCCATTTAGTTATGAAGGAAATCTGACATGTCAGATGTGAATGGTCCACCCAACAGATAAGTTCATGTGTGTCTCCCTGTTTCCAGCTCACTAGGCTTTGGCCTATTTTACAGTGGAAAGGATGTCTTTATTTTTTCCATAATGCACCCACTGAAAGGAGACGAAAAGGAAAATGAAATTTGCCTTGAGCTGCTTTTATTCCCATTCTTGATAAGGCTCAGCCAAGGTGAAAGCACACATCAGGGCAGAGGATACTTCCATCTCCCAAATGCGATGTGACTGACTAATACTAACCTTGGCCTCCACAGCCTCAGGGGCTTCATTGAGAGGAAAGAAAAAAAAATGTTTCTAATACTGTTAGCATTTGTTTGGATGTTGGGGAACTCATTACAAAAGGATTACTAAACTTATCTGCTTTGTAGCTGTATGTTTGGAGATGAATCCAACGCTGTCATAAATATCATTCTGTCCTGATGCTATGTGTTCCTAGAGCTACAGTATTTGAGAACTGTGGACTTGTGACAGGCTTGGAGATAATCTACTTCTACTCATCATTTTCTCCCAGAAAAATGAAAACTAAAAAAAAAATGAGGCTATCTGGTGTGAGTGATTCAACTATACTTGTCACTTCAGAGTGGGCACACAGTGAATTAGCTGGCAGCTCCCACTGGCACCTGGAGGCAACTTTGGCAGGACACATTTTCTTCAGCAACTTACCTTTTTGCTTTAAAACACAGGGATTGGAATGTACACTTGATGATTGAGTTCATAAGTTAAATGCTGTCTCTGGTAGACTGCTTCATATGGCCATCACTGGTTGTTTTTATTGTTGTTTTAATTTTTATGGTAACAAGACTGTGTAGTTCCAAATGCTCCTGGGTAAGAGGAAACATACGATTAACAGCTAATGTGGGAGCAATATTACTCCAGAGCACCGGTATCAATCGATGCAAGAGAAAAATACTTCCCTAAAGTGTACAAAGGGCAGTGATTCCCAAGGGAGTTTGAAATCAGTCCAAGGTGAAATGAAAATCTAAATAAATACAAATGAAATGATTGAGAAATACTTAAAATTCATCCAGTTTGAAAAATAACATTTTTACTCTCAGGTGACTCCTTTTCCATCTTTCTGATATTGAAATGAACCATTGTATTATGGAATACTCATGGTATCTACCTGGAACTTCTTTTTCCTCCTCTTGTCCTTACTTGAAAAACAATTGATATTTTCAAATTCACTGAAGCCAAAAATTGGGTGTTTTTTCTTCCTTCCTCCCTCCATTTCTCTTCCTTCCACCACTCCCGCTTTCCTTTCTTCTCATCTCTTCTCTTCTCCTCCTCATCTTCTCCCTCTCAATAGGCTCTCACACTGTAGCCTAAGCTGAATTAAATTTTGTAGAAATTCTCCGGCCTCAGCTTTCTGAGGACTGGGATTAGAGGCATGAGTCACCTGGCAGTTACATGCTTTGACCTCCACACGTTGCATGGGTGTTGGCCTGTTAAAGACAAACACTGGTAAATCTCTAGGAAGGCTCTACAACCCAGTTGTTGAAGTTGACACTGAGGGAAATTTCACTATAAAGTAGTAAGCCACATTAACTGTCATTTTTAAATGAGAGAATGCTGTAAACTGTCTATAGGACTTCAAAGCATAATGCTTCTCTTCCGCCATACTTTCTGAATTCTTCTATTCTCCAGAGTTTTTCTATTCTCCAGAGTTTCAGTTCTATTCTGGATGGTGAATAAAATTCAGAGTTTTTCTGAAATAAAAGCAAGGAGTACAGACCTCTGCAACCTACCTACCTTAGCAATCAATGCAAGGAAACTGCCAGGTAGGAGGAACATCTTGGGCAACACAATTTATTCAAGCAGTAACAACACCTCAAAAGGGACTCAACAGCTTACCTTTGATAAAACAAAAGATTCAATTCCAATAAGAAATCTCTACAGTGCCCCTAGGACCCTCAGTGCTCAGAAGGCCCAAGTTCAGCTGAAGAAAACCAGAAACTGGGCCTCCTGGCACTGGTCTTAAGAAGCCATGGAGGGGCTTTGGTAAGAAGACCACATACCTGAAGCTTGCCTGTGTGGAAGAATGATTGAAAGACCAGCCTGGGCAACATAGTGAGATCTTGAGAAGGAAGTCAGATAGGCTAGGGATATAGATCAAGAGTTAAGAGTCTACCTGAAAAAGAAATCAGGGACCCTAGTATGTAAGTCAGGAGTGGAGAGTACCTGAGAATGAAATCAGGAAGGCTAGGGATATAGATCAGTGATGGAGAGTACCTACTACCAAGTACAAAGCAAAGCTTTTGGTTCATTTATGGTATTGAAAAAAAAAAGGGTAAGGGAATAGAAAGAAACCATGAAGCATGTGTGAGGTCCCCTTTTCCCTCATGGTCTGTTGGCCACCAGTTCATGAGGACAAAGGGGCAGAAGAGGCAGCAAAGAACTTTGTACAGCCTGTGAGCATGATGAAAATAGCCTTCTGGAAGACAGTTTCAGTGAGGCAGATCAACTTTATTCCAGAGTACGGGGGATATATAGGATTGAGGATGGTAGCTGTGGAATCATCTAATTTGCATTAAATGACACTCTCCTATCATATAGCTGGATTAGTAGCAGCACAGTCTTATTAAATAGCTAGAGCATGTCACCTAATTATCCTGTGGGCAGCAGGGGAAGAGCATTTGCAGGGAACCATGTCAAGAGTCATGCTAGAGATAAGCAGGCATCCTGGTCTAGAGATGTACTCCAAATTAGGTCAGATAGAGAGCAGGAAGCCCTCCACTGGGTGGGGGTGGATTGGGATGGGCGTTGGGAGTCCTCCACGTTGTCAAGCTTGGAGAGAGCTGCCAGGCCATGGTAGACTGCAGCCTCTGACCAGCAGGGCCTCCCAACAAGCATGCACGTTCTTTCACTCTGATATTGAGGAGGTAATAAAAGTCTTGCTACATGGACAGGTTCTTATTGTGCACACAATGTTTGAGAAGATCTTCCTACATTTTGTTTTCTCTTAGGCCTGTAGTGGATTTCTTACAAGCCTATGAAGGTAAAGTGAGAAAATAGCTTTTGTAGGTTTGTAAGTGGCACAGAAGTGAAGAGAGAGTGAACTGGCAAGGGAGGGAGGTTCTGGACTGAGCTGGTCTTCAAAGATGTCTGAGGAAGATGAACTGATAGAGTGAGACAAACGTAAGAAAAAGTTAAACTGTTCCACTCTGCATGGAAGACATGCAGCTCTCCCACCAATCACTATCACTGCATTAACATTTTAAAAATGGCAATGCCAATAGTTTCCTTTCTGGCTTTAGATGAGGCTCACAGGTGACTCTCCTTCTCTGTCATAGTAATTTTCCACACCAGGGCCTCATGACTGCTCTAGCACTGAACAAACTAAAGTAAGAGCAACTCTCTGAGTCCTTTGTCTCTGTAGAGATGCTTTCTACCTTGACTCTTTTTAATACGTTGCTTACCCTAATTTATTTACTAATTTATTCTTTCAAAACTGATTTTGTCCATTTTAAAATGTAAATGGGATGAATTTCAGTGCTATTCACTCCAACCAACTGATAATCCAATTACTTGCAGTCAAGTAAGAGACCTCGGCTGCCTGTTGCAGTTACAATCTTTGCAAATGCTATTTTGAGGCCCAGTTTGACACAGAAGCTGACAAGCTGGAACTCCAAAGGCAATATTAATGTTAATATGCTGTCACCTAGAAGATTCAATTTGCATATATCTAAGCAAACACAGGGTCTGTTCTGAGATTTTATTTTATTTTATTAACATCTGAAGACTCAGTTAGCTCACTAAGCCCACTGAGCAACTTTTCATTCTGTTCCAAAGTATTTTTCTTGGGCATTTAATGTAGCTGTCTTTTGAGAAATATGCGAAAACATAAGTTGCAGCATCCTAAAGGAACTTGTAAGTACTACATGTCCAGGCTATGAAATCAATCTGAATTTCTAATTCCAATTTCACTCTTCTCTACTAGTTGGGGAGTTGTGTGAATTCATTTAGTTTCTTTAGGTTTGAGCTGTCTCTGTGTAATGGCAACTTGGAGAGTTATCAAGAGGGCCAGAAGGCTTATTCAATGTTCGTGCTTGCACATAGTAACTTCTCAACAAATATTAACTTTGTGTGTTTATGTTCACACAAGAGCTGTATGTGTCCATACTGAACTGTACTCAATGCAATTATTTTGATATACTTTATATGTGGCAGTTATGTTTGTATACATAAGTTCATGCATTTATTTATGTGTAATGCATGCTTAGATGACACAGAAAAGATAATACAATAACATTTACTTGCAAGAAAGTTGTGCAGATTCAAAGAGGGATATATAGTAGGATATAAGTACATAGAAAGAGGTTCTTGTTCAGTTAGAAGTCTCAGTAAGACTTAAGAATAAAATCTAGGAGAAATTAATGATATAGACACTAGGAACACATTAGATGTAGAATAATGACAAGAAATGAATTTGGATCTCTTATGATTATGGCCCTTATTATTTACAATGTTAATACAAGTATGGGAACAAAACTCTATCATGGAGCACTTGCCTAGTATGTAAAATGTTCAAATTCTGTCTCCAGCACTGCAAAACACATAGATACAACTTTAATGATAACACCATTTTCAAAGATGACCATCACCACTGGGGCATATATACATTGTACAATATTATTTTGCCATAGAAATGAGTGAAATCCTGTCATCTGTGGCAAAGCAGATGAGCAAAGACTTCATGTTAAGTGAAATAAGCTAAGAACAGAAAGATAAATATTACATGTTTCTACTTATAAATATCAGTTAAAGAAAAACAAAGATCTTTTAGACATAGAACATTTAATAGTACTTACCAATGGCTAGGAAGGGTAGGAAAGATGGGGATAGATAGGGGTAGTTATTGAATATAAAAGTACAGCAAGATAGGAATACTAACTATTGTTTTGTAGCATAGTAGGGTAGAAATTTCTATATCCAGAAATAATTTAATGGATATTTCAAAATATCTAGAAGAAAGAATTTTTAATATATCCAATCCAAAGGAATAAAAATTGTTTGAATGGCAGATATGCTATTTATATTGATTTGATTGTGGCCTAGTACACACATGTGTTGAAACACCATCCTGCATTTCATGAACATGAATATTTACTGTGTGTCAATAAACAATTTGTAAAATTAAATGTTTCTCAATAATATGAGCTAAAGTTTTAAAAAATAAATTATCTTTCAGCAGTGAAATATTTTATATCCCAAACATTAAAATATGCAAATAAAAGAACAATGAAACACTGTGCTTCCACTATGTTTTTAAAGAACAAAAGTAATTACTGAAGACTCACCGAGTTAGCAATATACAAATGCATCTATTTTGCATTTCATCAAGGACATCAATAATATTTTCGTATGGCTTTTTGAATTGTCTTCAACTTTTGAGATATTAGAAATGATTTAAAAATGAGCCTTACTTTCAGAGTGATTTGAAAAATACGATGACATATTAACAATGTTTCCTTGGAGAATGTGTGGATTCAAGTTTAGATGTTCATTCCAGCCCTTGTGAGAGATGAAGATGAGACCTCAGTGGGTGAGTAGATCAAGAAGGTAAAACCCTCTAAAATGGGATGGGTATCTTCATAATTAGAGCTTATGTCTTTGAGAAACAAGGCCATGGCAACCTGGGACCCCAGAACTGGGTCTTCTGAGGTCAAATTCACTTTTGCCTTGATGTCCGACTTCTCAACCTCCAGAACAATAAAAGGATATTTTATAGCCATTCAAACTTTGATTGTTTATAAACTTTCCAGTATATGGCATCCTGTAATAGCACCATTGATTAAGAAACTCTACATTGTTTTGTAGCTGGAGTTTTCTCCAGTCCTGCCCAGGCCTGTAGCCACTCAGACCCAAATAAACACACAGACGCTTATATTAATTAAAACTGTTTGGCCTAATGGCTCAGGCTTCTTGCTAGCTAGATCTTACATTTAAATTAACCCATAATTCTTATTGATGTTTAGCCACATGGCTTGGTACCTTCTCCCAGTTCTGCCTTCACATCTTGCTTCCTCTGTGTCTGTCTGGTGACTCCTGACTCAGCCTTCCTCTTCCCAGTTAGCTTATTTCCTAATAATCCTTCAAGTCACTTAGGATCACTTCCCCTAAATAGATTTCTCTTTGCTGTGAGTCTGTACAGAGCATGTGCATACATATATACATTTATTTAATTTACCAACTAATTTTTTGCCTTTTGATTGTCACATCAAAGGATTAATTGAATGTGGTTATTCCAAAGCACTTTAAACAGTACATGGGTTAGAAAGGACTCAATAAATTCCACTGCAGCCTTTTTGACCAGGGTGTTTCAACTAGAGACAACTGGCAGTTGCATCTGTTAAAGAATTTCCTGTACCAGTTGTGAGTCAGTACCTTTCACTGGTTGTCTTAGGAGAGACCCGCTCTCTGTCATTTCAAGAAACTGCACATAAATGAAATAATAGAGTGGTTTTGAAAAGTGAGAAGATACATTAAATGTATTTCTTCCGAGAATGTCTGAGCTCCAGCTTATCTGTGCTCATTCAATCCCTCTCCTAGAGAAACAAGGTAGTATTAAACTTGACTCTGAGTTCCTGAATTGATTTTATGAGAAATACTTCAGCTGCAAAAGTCTACCTCTTTCTTAGTATTTTTAAGAGATTAAAAAGTAGGAAAGGCATGATCACTCAAATCAAGTTTGTGCTTCAAACACTTGATGTCATTTAGAATATATTTTCTTAGAGAGATTGTCTCCTGATAGGAATCAGAAGACAAGAACCAACCACAGGGGTTAAGGTAATGGGTCTACTTTAAATGAAAAGCTGCTCTTTTACTTTTAGGGAATAGCTGTAGCTTAGCAGTCATTTACTCACATTCCCAAACATAAATCTACAGAATGCATATTACTTTTGTCCTTAGCTCTATTGCTCACTGTCTTCTGGATTTTTGTATCAATTAATCTTTATTATTCCAACTCATTTGTCTAATTATTACCTTTGTCATCTGAAGAATCAGTTGTACAGGGTATGCATTTAAACGCTTTGGAATTCTTTCACATTTACCTTTAAAGTGTATTGTCCTTCTAGTAACATTATCCTCCCTTGCCTACTATCCATTAGATGGTAAGGTGAGTCTTGTGAAGGCACTCTTCTGTCTGCTTTGCTTCAGTATTTAGTGACTCTTCTACTTAATCTGTAGATCACATTCCTCTGTCTGACTTTCAAGGTCATCTATTACTTGTCGCCACCCTATCTATCAAGTCAGCTTTCTCCCAGACCCCAGGCTACTATGTTTACACAGGCCCACAATCCAAATCCTGCCAACTACTCACTCCCTTTGTATGCCACTCTCTGCTCCTTTTCACTTTACTGATTCATACCATTGACAGTCTGGGAATATCTTTCTTTTTATGATATATAAATGTTATAAATCACTGTGAGTACAGTTCATATAGTGGGCAGTTGACCTGAAAAACAGCCTCCTCAACTACAAACTCATGTCCTGATTTCTTTCTTTGTGAAATTAGTTTACTAAACCAACTAACTCATAATTAATTGTATCTAGATCCTGTATGAGTATTTTTTAATTCCACTTTCTATCATCTAATGCAATGCTGTGCATACAGTTTTTATTTTGAGAATATCATTTATGTTTTTGACAATCACATTCTCACTCAAATATAACTTGTCTAAGAGGCATTCTTTAAGAAAATTGTAAGACTAGCTTAATACCTTGAGTAGAGGTACCTTCAGTGTGGGCCTACAATCCATTCCATTCTTTAATGAGTTGTACATGAAAAACTCAGAAAAGAAGGCTTTAAAGCATATATAATAAAATTATTCATTAAGAGTGTCCCAATTTTGATTACATCAGTGCTGAAGAGACAAGACAGACCATAAATAGAGAAGGCCCTAAAGGCAGTAGCTGTGGATGCTGAACAAAAAGCAATGTAAAATAGTAAGAAAGGACTGTGGGACCATGCGATTATCACTTGAATCATATTTTTATTACAGTAGACTAATTCATACTCAATGAGTTCTCATATGGAAGAAACTCACCATAAATATACTTTGGGATTCAGTAAATAAAACATTAAAATGAAGTAGAAGAATAAATAAGAGATATATGCAATATATATACAAAATTATATGCAAACATGTACTACATACATAGTATATAGAAGTCAATCAATATAATAGCTAATATTTCTTAGAACAGGTGCTGTGTTAGATAATTGGCATACTTAAAGCACAGCAATTTTAAAGAGCAAATACCTTTTTTTCTCCTGTTTAAGAGACTTAGAAAATCTTGCCCACCCAAGGTTACTCAGTAACTAGTGCAGTGTATACCTGACAGGAGTCCAATTTTGACTGAGTTCAAGTTCCCATCAGATATTGTTTCCAGGAAGAACATTAGAGTCTATTAATTCATTCTGAAAATATAAGGGAGTATCCAGAGAGAAACTGTGATTTGGCAGATGAAGGCAGGCATAGAAGAAATGATACAGGGCTGTTTGTTAATCTGTAGCTTCAGCTTGGAGTACAAAGTATAAAGGAGGGAATCTAAAGAATATAGCAGTATCACAACTGAATTTCCTAGTATTATGGAAGTCAGAGAATGCATGAAAGAACACACAAAGGTTTAAACTTACAGAAAATACCATGTCACAGCATCTATAGATCAAAGGGTAGACTTTGCTCAGAAGATGGTGATGAGCTACTGAAGGATGCTAAGCATGAGAATGTAATCAGATGTACATTTCAGGAAGGGATAGAGGATGGTTATGAGTAGGTCAAAAAGAAGGATGTGGAAATACTTAGAATGTGAGATGATGGCATCCTGAACTAAAGTCATACAAAGTCCTTAGGAGGAGGCAACATGCCTGAGAAATATTTTCTGAGGGAGAGTAATTAAGTCTAGTAATCACCTTGCTATGATAAGATAAGGAGTAGATAGTACTGAAGGTGTTATAAATTAATGCCATGGTGACATCTAAGCATCCTAGCTCCAATCTTAAACCTTTCTGCATCTGATCTTGCCCCTCTCCATAGGTGGAGTGTTTGCAGAGCTGAAAGTCATACTAAGTTTTAATTCCCCTTATGAACCACACTTTGTAGTCACAGAATTCTTTCCTGACCAAGTATTTCACAACATCAGCCAATATCTAAGCAGTGGTTTTACGCTCCTCATTTGGATAGTAAATCAGAAATTGAGCTTATTTTTTTGGTTTGATAGATGAACAGAGTTATTTCTTCAAGGATAGGTAAGAAGATTGAACCTGGGTGATAGGATCCAAAACATATTAGAGCTGGACTTCGAGGTTACTAGCTTGGGTAATTAGGAGAGATTGTTGTAAATACAACACATTGTAAATACAAGTGAATCAAATTTTATGGAAAAGAGAATTAATTTTAGAGACCATGGAACTCAGTGGTAACCTGCAGGCATTAGAGAAGAAGAAATGGACTTGAAAATGAATTGGAGCAAGAGGTGGACAAAATCTTGAGAGAGCACAAAAACATGGCCCACAGAGTCAACTAAGTAGGGCTCATAGGGGCTCACAGAGACTGAAGTGGCAATCAGGGAACCTATATGGGTCTGAGCTAGGTCATTGGCATACATATTATGGTCGTGTAGCTTGGTGTTCCTGTGGAACTTCTAACAGTGGGAGTGGGGGATGCCTCTTCCTCGTCTTGGGACCCTTGTCCTTCAACAGGGTTGTCTCATCTAGTTTTGATATGAGGGTATGTGCCTAGTCTTATTATAACTTGTTATGCCATGTTTAGTTGGTATCTCTGGGAGGCCTGCTCTTTTCTGAAGGGAAACCGAGGATAGGTAGATCTGAGGGAAAGAAGAGCTATCTTTATTATTGCAGATATCTCTTTGTGTATCACTTTATTTTATTTTTAATTAAAATATACAAAATTAAAAAGAAAAAAAACTAGAGCAGATTTCCCATCCTGTGTCTCAAGAACAGAAGACAGTCAAGTGTCTTAGTAAGCAGTTATGTTTCTCGGGAGATCAAAAGTTAAGAAAAATCTTAAAAATGAATGAATAGGAAAATCAGACCAGAAATGCCTTGAGTAATTCTTTCCAAAGGCCATTAATCATTATTTCCTTCCTAGAGCACAAAATAGCAAATGGTGGACTGTTCCAAGAAGTTTATTTATTTTGTGTGTTTGTGTGTGTGCATCTTTTAGATTATTCTTTATAAATATTTATTTACTTATTTTACATTTTAATTTAATATAATTACAAGACTTCTCCCTTTCCCTTTCCTCTTTCCAGCTGCTCCCTTGTTCCCCACTTCAACTCCCTTTCATGGTCCCCATTCTCAAATTGATAGTCTGTTTTTCTTTGGTTAACACATATATGTGCATTTCTATGTATGTATATTAGTATATATGTATATGCATGCACAAATATATAAATACAACCTGTTGAATCAATTTTTGTTTGTTGTGCTTTATAAATAGCTTATAAATTAATTTAGAACTTATTAATAAAAATAAAATGTTCTTTTAATTTTGCCCCAAAAACTGCCTGAATAAGATTAGAAAGTCTTCCTAATAATATTCTGTTCTTCATGAATTATTCGTATTTACCATAGAGTTATCATATACAAGTTGCTAGCTTAATGAAAAGAAGAAAATCCCAGGTTAATATTACCAAGATTTCAATTTGTCTTTGCATTGATCAAGCAGACCTTTCCTAGTCTCCCTACTTAACAGAAATGTAGAGGGACTGCTCCCTTTTACTGACATATATTTCATTAGTGTAATTACTTAATAAAACACACACACACACACACACACACACACACACACACACACACACACACACCCCAACATAATCTGTGTTTATTTGTGAATTGTGAATCCCTTGTTTGAGGTAACTTTCTTCCTTCTTTCCTTCCTTCCTTTCTTTCTTCCTTCCTTCCTTCCTTCCTTCCTTCCTTCCTTCCTTCCTTCCTTCCTTCCTTCCTTTCTCTTCCTTTCTCTCTCTCTTTCTCTCTTTCTCTCTCTCTCTCTCTCTCTCTCTCTCTCTCTCTCTCTCTCTGTCTCTCTCTGTGTCTCTCTCTCCCTTTCTTTCCTTTCTTCTTTCTTTCTTTCCTTCCAAATTATCTTGCCACTTTATAACTCAAGACAGTCTTCCAGAGGATCCTGTACCATCCAGGAAGATAAACCGCCCTCTCCCAGTCTCTGCCGAAGCCTAACTTCAGATACATTTCTCCGAGTTATAAAACAGTCGTCTGTTTGATAGAGTGGAGAAAGTTTGCTACTATTTGGCACAAAGTCAATTACTAAACACCAATAACTTTCATCTCCCTACTTTATTGCCCTCTGTATAGCTGGGCTGAATATGCAGAAAAGGTCTACATTGTCTCCTTTATTGCTGGAATAGTATGTGACCATTCTGAGTCTATGAGACTCCATCTCAAAACAACAATAAAATCCAAACAACAACAGAACAATCAAATGTAAACAGCACTGAATTAAAGAATAATTATGAATTAAGGGTCTTGAGGCAGTATGGTTGTTGACTTGTTCTTTTTAGTCAAGTTAGAAATTCTAACACTAAAACATTCACGTGTGAATTAATACTACAAAATTGGAAATTCCTTCGCTGTAGAGACCGTGTCCAAGCATGCTGCTGCATCTCCAGTTCTCTAGTGAAATCTTGTTACATAGTTATGTCTGATCCCCTCAGTGCTTGTAAAAATCAAACGTCTGTAAAAAAAAACTGTTCAAGAGACAAAGCTCATCTTATCATCTGTCTGTTTCCTTTTCACAGCAATGCAACACCACAGACTTGATGAGCTGCAAGAAGAAGAAGAAGAAGTTGATTTTGGTTCACAATTTTTGTTCAGAGTTGAAGGCAACTTATGGTACGGCCTTCTAGACAGAGTCTCAGAGCAGCAAAGTGTCACATGATAAGAAATGGGGACACACCACTGTACATGTCTTCTCTTCTCTCTCCTGCTTATAAAGGCAGCAGCTGCCATCATGGAACTCCACTCTATGACCTGATCTGCTTCTAACTGTGGCTGAGTATCCTTAGCTCTAAATATCATAGTCAGATGAAGTTCCTACCCTGTAAATAACTCATAATGAATATTAAACTTTAACCTGGGGGCCACAGCCACACCTAATTCTTACCCAAATTTAGTCAGAGGCACAATCAGTTTTCAATTAAAACGGTTCTGTAGCATCATTACACTTAGAATGGAAAGGGTATGACTGAAATTGTAGCTTGTGATTTTAGTCCTTTATTTTCTTAATTCTTTATAATATCAGTCCTATTGTCCCTGAAAAAAAAAAAAACAAAACAAAACAGGTGATCCAGAAGCACTATAATCACATGGCATTTTCAGGTAATATCCTTTTTTATTAATATATTTATCTAGATTTAGAGTTATTCTTTGTTAATGTGTTATTATTATTAGTGTGGTTCTATATAATAAATCTTGAACCTCACACAATATATGAATGCTCGAGCCTTGAGCTATATTTCATCTTGAAAATCTACCTTCTCCTAAGCTAAAATAAAATTTTAATTGATTTTCAAAGGAAAGATAATGTTCCAAAAAACAAATTTTAAAATAATGATAATTCTATTTTTCATGTGTTATGTTAAAACAAAACAATCATAGTTCTCGAGAAGCAAGTACTGGCCACACACCCATCTGTTTGTTCTGCATACTTCAACTGTAGTGATCATCACCAGGTGAGTAGAATGTCAGTAGATTATCTACTTGCAAATTATATACACCCCCTAAAATTCTCAAGATTTAAAAATGCTGCTTATTTCCAAACAGTATATTTAATTCACAATTGATGATGTTGAAGGGTGGCAGGATCCTTCTAGTTTAAGTAAGTTGTGTATTCTTTCCAAGGATACTATTCTGTCTTGCTAATTTCCTTGATGAAGTAAAATTACAGAAATAGATCTCATTTAAAAAGAGTAATGACGTAACACTTAATCAAAAATGAAACTTGCTGTCTTTTCAAATTGAGAAGAGGAAAAACAATAGAGGAACAGAAAAAAAAATCTCAATGGGAAGCAGGTAGAACATGCAAAGCACAGGGGTGTTTCACAAGATGAAACTCCTCTGTCTGGTACTGTGGTGAGGGTCGTGGGATGCTCTGCATATGTCAAAACACATAGAGTTTCATAGCGCACAATGTGAACCTGAATTTATGCACACAAAAATTTATGCAGAAGATGAAGGGATCACAGAATGCCTGTGGCAACAAAGGAGTCAGCTGTATGACAAGCACAGGAAAGATCTCACTGAAGGTGTGTCTCTGTGTGTGGTGGGGCA
This sequence comes from Peromyscus eremicus, assembly GCF_949786415.1. Lineage (NCBI taxonomy): Eukaryota > Metazoa > Chordata > Mammalia > Rodentia > Cricetidae > Peromyscus > Peromyscus eremicus. The sequence continues at coordinate 36,918,130 of NC_081418.1, forward strand.
ACTGACTTAGGCAATTAATTTAAAATAATGGGTTCTGCAGATTCTTATTATAATTTAAAACATAAATAATATTACTGCATAATCCATGCTGGCATAACAAATATGTAGGGGAAGAATAAAGAAAATGTCCACAGAGAAACTGCAAATAATTTGTGTAGACATCCTGCTCTCAAGTGGAACCTTCCTTTACTTCTTGAGCTGCAGATAGCATCACCTGAAGAATGGAACATGGAAACGGGACTCAAAAAGGAACCTTTACAGCTGAGAAACCTTACACACAATGTGCCAGTAAGCTGATCAAGATTTGTATTACCAGAGCTGTGGAGCTAGCTCAGCCTCTAATGTGCTTACTGTGCAAGCACAGACTGAGTTAGATTCCCAGGACACACACAAAAGCCAGGTGTGGTGGTGAAGAATCGTCATTCCATGTTGAGGAATGTAGAGACAGGAGAATCCCTGGCAGTGCCTGGCTGGCCAGTCCAGCTGGCATCTACTCCTGATCTGATGGAGTGAGAATGACATTTCCCCTCTTTGGTCTCTAAGCACCAGTCACCACCAGTCTGTCTAACCATTAGGAAAACATCATGTAAATCTCTAGTAAGGAACATTTTAGAAAATATCTCACCATCCCTCCTCAAAGTCGTTGATCATTAAAAAGGGAAATTGATTAATTGCACATGAAAGATGAGCCTTAAGCAAGATCATGAATGAAATATTTTAAAAGGGATATTTGTGGTTTTCCAAGGACATCTGAGTAAAACACAGTCTTTATTTAACAGTGTGCTTAAAAGGCTCAAATTTGTCATGTTTTCATAGTATTCTCTTAACACATATTTCCTTTGGTAATAAAGATGTCAATAGTGAGAGAATTTGATTTTGGGTTTACAATTTGCACTCTTCACTATTTTTCTGTGAATATGAAACTACCCTTAAAATCAGAAATAATTTACATTAAATGTTGTTTGAATATCTTCCAAAATATAGCTATAAATGGAGTCAGAAATCCAAATGGATAGAATACAGAAGAATGGCTTCAGAAAACATACTATATTAAAACTATGATACTATAATATTAATTTTGCCTAATTTTTAACAAAGGTAGGAAAACTGAACAAAAACTAAAATAAAGATAAAATACACACACACACACACACAAACACACCATTAATATAGTTTGCATCTTGAATGTACCTAAAAGACCTGTGTGTTAAAGCCTTGATACCCAGCATATGCCACTATTGATAGTGTTGAAACCATTCACAGCTGGGGACAAGTGAAAAGACATTAGGTCACTGGGGACATGCTTTGATAGCGCTACTAAAAGCTCAGAACCTTCCTAATTTTCTTATTTGCTTCTAGGTTATCATGAGATAAACAGGCCTTTCTGCCTTATATTCCCGCCGTGAAGTTCTCTGGTACCACAAACCCAAAGCAACAGGGCTAACTAATCATGGACTGAGATCTCTACAAACATACTCTAAAAAAATTTTTTTCTCTTATTAAGTAGATTGCATCAAGCATTTTGTCACAGTGAAAGAATGCAAATTAATGCAACCATGAAATGTTATTTATTACAATCTCCAAAAGTTAAAATAATTACAACCAAATTACACTAATGATAGAACTTAAATGATATTATGATATTTATTCACAATTTGCAAAGAAAAACAAAGAAATGAGTACCTTAATTTCTCATGTTTCTCTCTCCTAGGTTTTATTATAAACAATTTCTTCTCATTCTTTATTCATGTTCAAGTTTTAACTTTTCAAGGTTTATAACATACAGATTGCTCTCTGTGATGAGTTATTTTTATTTTTAAACTATGTTGTGACTAGAATCCTCTCATTTGAAAATCTTAGTTTTATGTTTAAACTATGTTAGTTTATGTAGCATCTTACTAGTTTACTCTTAGCTCTTTCCTTAGTTTTTCATGCATGGGCTAAAATTTGCAGTGCCATATTCTTTAAAGAATGGATCATGTTTGCATAGTTCCTAATTTCAGCTTGCTTGAAAAATGTTTGTCTTTTGCTTTCATACCCGAAGAGACCTTCACTGAGAACACACCTTGGCTGGTTGGCGTGCTTCCCTGTATAATCTACTAGTTGTTGCCCCTCTCTTCAGGCACTGTATTTGCTCTAAAGAAGTGTGAAGGCAACTTTAGTTTTCCTCCACGAGACGTACTTTACGTCATCTTCCTGAATGTTCCATTGATTGTTTCCTTATGCTTGAAACTCAATAATATCATCAGAATAGAATTCAGTGTGGGTTGAGATCTATTTCTTCTTGGAGATAAGATAAACTTTCTTCCAATTTTTAGTCAAATTTTGTTTAGCATATACATATGTAATCCTTGTCGTTTGCACATATCTTCTTATTACTGTCATGTTTCTGTTGTGTCTCCTGTTTGCAGACCTAATAAAGAATCTGACTGTTGTCTACAGGTTGACTCCTTTCAGGATCACCACTGTAGCTTCTCCTATGCCTCCAGGTCTACACATGTTGGTGAGAAACACAGATTCTCCTTCCTTTGGCACAAGAAAAATTCAAATCTCTGAAACCCATACTGGATCTGTTGGTAGAGACCCCTCTTGTCATCATTAGAACTTACTCTAATTAGCTATCTCTGCTCCCTCTCAAGTCACTTCAGGAGCTGCTCTACTCTGACCTGCTTTTTTCAGGATAGAGAAAGCTGTTCTATGTGGTTGATTGTAGCTGCATTATCTTTTGCCTTCTTTAGCTCTCTCTGCCCCACTCACAGGGCAATGTCTACAACTTCCATGATCTAATGGCTTTATTAGTGTAAGAATAAACATCTGCTTAGAAAGTGAAGCTTTGTGATGTGTGTGGTGTGAACACAGGCACAACACTGTTATCATGAACACACCAGAGAATATGTGGATCATTGCCCACAGTTTCTTCCTATTCCTTTGGAATTCTCTTCTATTCTTTTGTGTTTCCCTGCCTTCTTGCCTGAGTAACTACTGATCTCTGGTTTATGGATTAGTTTGAAATTCCTTGAGTGAGTTGACATTAATATACTATGATGGCTATCCTTGGCTGTCAACTTGACTACATCTGGAGTGAACTATGATTCAGAAATGGAGGGCACACCTGTGAGAAATTACTTTGCTTAGTCTGCGGTAGGTGATTCCACTTCTACTCTGGACCTTTGAGGTATGAAGACACATACCTTTGATCCGGATCTTGAGGGAAGACACACCTCTAACCTGGGACATGCCTTCTGCTGGACATAGAGGAAGGAAGTTTTGCTTATTGTCTACTTGCCCTTACCTTGATAGCACATCCATTCCTTCACTGACATTGGAGTCTACATCTATGGGATTCTAGCATCCTTCCCATGAACCTAGTGTTATTCCTGGGGTGCTAAAGCTGTGATAACAGCTCTTTGGAAGATGTAACAATAAACAATAGACAGTAAGCACTCTGGCTCTAAAACTGGACCAGATGGCATTTGGTCATCTTTTGCTTTCAGAAGTAGCATCTATAATATTTGCATTATTTATTTGGGGGGGTTATTGAAGATATGTACTCCCAAATTCTGGATTTTCAAATATACAATCCTCAGTCCAAATCATGAACTTATGCTTTATGAATCCAATTAGGTATCAAAAGAATTTTTTCAAGAACAGACTAACAACCTGATCAAGAGCTTCTGGGGACTTTAATCATCAGGTGAGAATTCATGAGATGATAACTTCTTTATTTTAAGATATTATTATCTTATGGCTTAAATGGTCATTCAAGGACAGATGCAATTCTATTTCTTAAACTTATTGTCATGCTAACCACATTCTCTAGCCCTAAAGTGGAAACTCTGTGACTTGATTTAGAGATTTCTGGTTTCACATTCCTTAACTAAGCATATTTTATAAGGTGGAATTTAAGAATGCTGGATTGGAAAGTTTCAGACTGTTTCAAAATGTCTCATATTTCCTCTTCTTAAAATTTTTATGTAAGGTTGGAGAGATAGTTCAACAGGTAAAGGTCCTTGTAGCATAAATCTAATGATCTGAGATTAATCTCAAGATCTCAAGATGGAAGGACAGAAATGACTCTTGGAGATTGTCTTCTGACAGCTACACCCATGCTGTTGCATAAATATCCCCCTCAACAACAATGAAGCAGCTTACCTTGAAGGCAGGGTGTGGTGCCTCCTGCCTATCACCAGCACTGGGGAGGATAAGGCAGGAGGATCACTCCAGGCCAAGGTGGCATACAGAGTAAGACCTTGTCTCAAAATAAATAAATGAATAATTAAAGCAAAAAAAGTTTACCTTGTTTTAGTTTTACTGCTTGGCAAGAAATAATAAAAGCTAATAGCTGAACTATGTCAGTAACTTTTAAATTTTTAAGAAAAGTACTCTTAGCTGTTAAGAGCACTTAATGTTCTTGCAGAGGAACCAGGTTTGTTACCCAGAATCCACATAGTGGCTCACAGTGATTTATAACTCCAATTACAGGAGATCTGATGCCTTCTTTTTGCTCCTGTGGACACCAAATACACTTCCAAATGGCTCCCAGATTTAGAGACTTCAAAGGACCTTGACATCTTTCTGTTTCTGTGGCTCGTAGCTTAGTTGGGTCCTCTTGTTCAGGCTTTCCACAGACTTCAAAGTGTCAGACAGGGCTCCCAAGAGCACCACAGGTACCTGCTGTGCTAGCAAGCCTTCCATTTTTTGATAGAACTGAATTCACTGGAGAATCTTAGACTGTGCACCTTAAAAAGTCTATACATTTATAGCCAGTATAAATTCTTATATCTTTAGACATTTTCACACTTACTAATATGCATGTAGGTATTTTTGTGTGGCATGTACTTGCCACAACACACAGGTAGATTTCGGGGAAAGCTTATGGGATTTGGTTCCATCTGTTCATCATGTGACTTCTTGAATCTAGACTGAGGTCATCAGACTTAATGACAAGTGTCTATCTGCTGAGTCTTCTTGGCAGGCCAAAGCACATATAGCAAATAAATTCTGTGATAATCGTTTAGTGTTTTTATGTTCTTTGAGAAAATTTAGAACTGTCTATAGCATTCATTTTTCTCCAGAATCAGCATTAGCCCCCTTTTAAAAGACTGAATTTAACATAGAAAACTTCTATGGAATATTACAAAACCCTGTGTGTGGTTGGGAGAGGGCACAGAGTTAACTAGAGACAGGATGGCATGTTTTAACATCCTGGTGTGTCTTCCAATAACCAGTCTCTGAGGTATATTCCGTGACTTTATCTTTGCCCCTGTACTGAAACTTACATCACAGACTGATGAGGGTCAGAACCATTGAGAGGTCACTTGACAGCAAACTAACCTTGAAACATCAAAAACAGAAGGCAAGCTGCACATTCAATGAATCGCACATTGAGTGGCATTAGAAGCGGTGGAGTGAGCGTCTGTGAACAGTCGATAACCAGTGCAAAGTGATCTACACAAACTGCCTACAAACAAGGCACGTGGTGAAAAGTGAGATTTATCCTACTCTATTTCTTCCTGAATTTCTTCCAAATGACTACTAAATGCAAGAAGATGAAATTCTTTTGGAAGTGCCTCCATAATCATGCCTCATTTTCTCCAAGAGAGGCAGATTGCAAAAAAAAGAAACTCATATTTTTAGGAAAATAGATTGTTATCTGCATAATTTGTTAGTCTACATCTAATACTGTGATAGAAACATCAAGAATTTTTGAGCTGGATGGTAGTGCTAACCCCTCAAACCATTTGACTTTGATGAAATGTTTTCAGAAATAGAAATCAGGGCTCACATGGGCTCACAGAGACTGAAGAAGCTTCAAGTCTGGGGCTGCATGGATCTGCATCAGCTCCTCTACCTACATGTGATGTCCCTTAGCTTGATGTTCTTATGAGACTCCTAATGGTGGGAGCAGAAGTATCTCTGACTTCTTTTGCCTGCTCTTTAGACTGCCCTCCAACTATTGGGTTGCCTTGTCCAGTATCAATATGAGGACTTGTGCCTTGTCTTATTATATCTTATTTTGTCCTGTTTGGCTGTAGTCTTTTGGAGGCCTACTCTTTTCTGAAAAGAAAAAGGAGGGGGAATGGGTCTTGGAGAGAGGGGGTATGGGGGAAATATAGGAGGAGTGGAGGGAGGGGAAACTTTCGTTGGGATGTATTATATAAGAGAAGAATCTATTTACATTTTTTTTTAAAAAAAGAAGAAATTCCTTGCACAGGTTCTCCTAGGTGGCCTCACCTCCCCGAGAGCTGTTCGTATTTACCTGTATGGCCCTACTGCACTCTCTTATTGCATTTCCTAACCCCTACCTTTGTATGAGCTTATGTAATCTTTTCTTCTTCTTGGGTCTTTAAAGTTCCACCATTCAGCCCAAAGCCCTATTAGCACTATTGTTTGTATGGGTCCTTTTACCTTAGTGGGTATGGCTCAGTAGATATTGCCTCAACCCCCAACCTTTTCCTTGCCTCCTGGTTCCCACCTTTTAAGCTGTGACTGTCCACTCCACCACCCACATTCCATCAAGGCGTCCTTATTAGCATTCTTCAGGACTCTTGGTGCTCATTGAAAATCCTTCTATCTGTGATCCAGTGAAAATGCTGTGCCCTGCTAAAGATTTTTGCCATCCATCTACTCTCCCAAGTACTTAATAAGATTCCTTAAAAGTTTTCTATGCTTTACCTTCCTTCAGAAAACTGATGCCAAACAGTATTACTTGCTATAAGTTTTTAAAACTTTATTTTTAAAAATTTATGTGTGTATGTTTGCTTCAGTTCAGGTGAATCATATGCACATGAGCACCCACAGAGAAGAGAAGAGGGATATCCTGAAAATGGAATTACAGAAAGTTGTGAGCAACCATATTGGCTCTAGGACCCAAGCTGGGGTTCTCTGGAAGAGTAGTAAGCAATTTAGAAAAGTAAGTGTATTGATGTTTTGTGTGCATATATGTCTGTGTACCATGTGCATACCTGGTGCCCATGGAGGGCAGATGAAGCTGTTGGATCACTGGAAAGTAGAGTTATAGACAGTTGTAAGCCACCATGTTGCTTCTAGGAATCTAATCCTCTTCCTCTGGGAGAGCAACAAGTACCCTTAACCACTGGAAAATCTCTCCAGATCCTCTTAACATAATTTTGGTAGTAATATTTTTCCTAGCTCTGTGGGATCTCATTGCTTTAGAAAGTAGTCTACTAAAATTATGAGTTCCTTGTTATTACATTTGAATTACAAGATTCAAACTCTGTTTATGGCAGGCCCAGAATCAAATTGAAGACCCAGACATAAATCCACATATCTATGGAAACTAATTTTTGATAAAGGAGCCAGGAATACACAATGGAATAAAGAAAGCATTTTCAACAAATAGTGCTGGTCTAACTGAATGTCTGCATGTATAAGAATGCAAATAAATTCATATCTATCACCTTGCACAAAAATCAAAGTTCAAACAAATCATTGACCTCAACATACAACCATATACACTGAACCTCATAGAAGAGAAAGTTGGGAATAGCCTTGAAAGCATTGTCACAGGAGGCAAGTTTCTGAACAGAACAAAGACAGTACAGACAATAAGACAAACAAACAGTTAATGGGACCTCATGAAACTGAAAAGCTACTGTTAGGCAGAGGACAGCACCAATTGAGAAAAAGGCAGCCTACATAATGGGAAAAGATTTTTTACCAACTCCATATCTAAGAGAAGGCTACCATCCAAATTATAGAAAGAACTCAAAAAACTAGACATTAAAAAACCAAAAATCCAATTAAAACGGGGTATAGATATAAACAGAAAATTCTCAATAGAGGAATCTCAAATGGCTGAGAAACACTTAAAGAAATGTTCAACCTCCCTAGCCATCAGGGAAATGGAAATCAAAACTACTCTGGGATTCCATTTTACACCTGTCAGAATGGCTAAGATCAAAAACACAAGTGAAGGCTTATGGAGAGGATGCGAAGCAAGGGTGCCCCGGGTCTCTGGGCTGTCTAGTTTATGGTTGCTAGAGGCAGTGTCAGGCACAGACGTCAAGTTGGACTTGTCACTGCTTAGCCACTCCCACACATTCTGAGCCACCATTTCCCAGCACATCTTGCAGGCAGGACAAGGTGCAGGTAGAAGGGTTTGTGGTTGGGTTGGTATCCTCGTCCCACTAATGGAAGCTTTGCCTGGTTACAGAAGAATTCAGTCTCTGTATTCTCCGTTACTAGAACTCCTTACTAGGGTAACCCTCATAGATTTCAGGAAATTTTCACTGTGCTAGGTTTCCATATCAACCCCAAATGCTCCCCAATTCCAGTCATCTCTCCCTGTACTCTCTCCCTCCATTCCTCTCTTGCCCCGCCATCCCTTCTGTTCCCATCTAACCCCTGTCCACCTGAAAAATCTATTCTATTTTCCCTTTCCGTGGAGATCCATGTGTCCTCCACTAGAGCTCTCCTTTTTATTTAGCCTCTTTGGGCCTGTGTATTGTAGTGTGATTATCCCTTACTTAACAGCTAATATCCACTTGTAAGTGTGTACATACTATGTCTTTTTGGGTCTGGGTCACCTCATTCAGGATGACTTCATCTAGTTCCATACAATTGCCTGAAAACTTCATGTCATTTTTTTTTTAAACAGCTGAGTAATATTCCATGTGTAAGTACCACATTTTTTCTATCCATTCTTTGGTTGAACGACACCTAGATTGTTACCAGTTTCTCACTATTATGAATAAAGCCACTATATACTTGCTTAAGCAAGTGCCCTTGTGGTAGGATGAAGTCTTTTTTGGGTATGCCCAAGAGTGGTATAATTGGGTCTTGAGGTAGATCGATTCCCAATTTTCTGAGTAACTGCCACATGGATTTCCATAGTTGCTGTACAAATTTGACCTCCCACCAAATGTAGTAGGATGCTCGAAGCAATGCTGTTTAAAACTAACTCAAACAACGGAAGTGTCCATGTATTTGTGCTTTCTGTTCAGATTTGGTAGATGCCATTTTCCCTTCCGATCCGTAGGGGCTTTGAAGCCTGAGGAGGTTTGATTAACTAGCTCACTGTGAAGCAATAATGTAACTTCCTGTATAGTCTTGTAAACTTATAAATAATTTAAATACTATGTTATGTGTAAAGGATTCATGGACATTATAATGTGTCTTGAAGAGGCCAGGTAGAGTTGAAGCTAGGAATTAAAAATGAATTTATTAACAAGAAAAATGTTATTGAGGAATACATACTTGAAATTATTATTTGTTATTTTCACTGACATCTTCTTGTCATTCTCAGGGTTTTCCAGGAAAAGTATACATTAATAGCAGGTGTGTGTGTGTGTGTGTGTGTGTGTGTGTGTGTGTGTGTGTGGTGTACCTGTGTGCATGCGTGGGCAAGTGTATGCACAAATATTATTTTAAGAAATTAGATCGCATAGTTATAGAGGTTAGGCAGTTCAATATATTTAGGGTGGGTTAGGTATAGGGTGCCCCTCAAAAAAGCTAATATTATCCTTCAAATTCTGAAGGTTGTTAGACTGAAGACATTAGAAAGACTTGATTTTGGAGTTCAAGTCTGAAATTGTCAGGCTGGAGTCCCAAGAAGAGATAATAGCATATTACAAATTCAAATGCTGTTGCTGGATTCATGCTTGCTAAGGATTGGTTGGTCTTTTTGCTTAATCCAAGATCTCAGACTTAAACTCTCAAGGACACCATGGTTCAAGAAACAAACAAGCATAAATACCTCCTTAATTCTCAAGACATCTAGTAACCACACCTTTGGCCAAACATCCTGTTTTCCAGCCTTAAGGAGCAAGGACAAGCTTGAACTCTCTGACCTTGAGTCAAGACTGAATCAAGCCACAAGCCAGAGCCACTTCAGCCCTGTTGCTGAAGACACCACACATTTGATTTATGACATAGGTCCACTCCACAAATTAAAACCTATTCCTGGCCCTGTTATCAGGACCAATAATCTGTGGGTAGACAGGTCATAAGACATATGGATCTAATACTATTACTCCGCTGATTTGTTTTTCTAGCTGTAATGCTGCCATGGCTTGTTATGTTTTTAGCATTGGATAAATACAAAAAAAATAGTTGATAATGAAATATAAAGTCCAATGTGAAGCTTTACAGCTTCAGAATGTCTACTCTGACTGTATAAATGGTCCTTGAGGTGTATAGACTTTGGGTCTGGTTAATTTTGATGCATGACTTTTATATTTGAAAATTCATTTTCATGAAGTTTTAATAAAGAAGTAAAGAAAAGAACTTTAAGCATCATAGACAGTTACTTGTTTTCCCTATAATTTTTATGAGACTAGGTAAGTCATTCACTTACTCTTCCCAGTGCTCAGTCTTCTGTACAATGCAGATATAATGCCAAGATTCTCTCCTATAGAAACCATGTAATGTACATTCCCCTAATAGGATTATCTTTTTTTGTTGTTTACCTATTCCCTTTCTCTAAAGGTAAACTTATAGTCATATATATACAACTATACAAACAAAAGCAATTGATAATTGATCTACCTAAAATAGCCTAAGAGGAAGTAGCATTCTATCATTAAAAGCATGTTTAACTGCAGTTGCTTTTTATAATACCATTAAGATTGAGCTCTGTCATATCTAACTTCTTAGTTGATTTATAGTTTAAAGTCCCCATGATGATAAACTTTCTATCATTCAATATCAAATGTGCCTTTAGGATGGAGATAATGGGGAGATTAGGACAGGATTCACACCAGAACTGTGTTCTCTAATCAACCGACCCAGCTAAGCTAATGATCTACCCATTAGCTAAGATAAGGATCGTCTGCATGGCTACTACACTAGGATTCGTGAGTCGCCTTGTTCATTAGAACACCAAAGTCATTTAGAAAATTTTGTTAAACATGCCCTATCTTGCTTTCTAATTTAAGTCATTATTACTACACACCAAGTGGCTGGGATCACTTAGCTTTCTTGAATTATGAAGTGGAAAAGTAAGGAGTCAAGAAGTATGAGTTTATTAGAAGTTTATGGTTGCTGGCCTACCATCTTATCATTATCACATGTGTAAACACATTCTAGAGTGAAATGGTCCTAAGCAGAGTTAAAATACTAACTGTTACATTCTTCCCAGAGGGTCATAGCACCGCTGAAGATGTGTGCAGTGCTGTAGACACCCAGCCCTGGACATGGCCCCAAGACTCAGCACCAGGAGTGTAGGCTTGGACTATTGTCTTCATGAACAACTTAGCTTTCTTAGAAAGACAGGGTACAAACCAGCTAGAGTGATGGCATTTCTAAAAATAGGTTATTAAATGAGACAGATAATTAAAATATTACAAAGGAGACCAATATGACCACTTTTATACTATTTCCTGAGAAAAATTATTATACTCTATGCAGTATCCGGTAGGAACTATTTTAAAAACAACTACAAATATTTATTTTTGGTAAATCCAGGCTTCAGTAATTATAGAATTACTTTAGTTAAAACAAAAAATTTATATATTGTTTTGTAAGATTTGTGGAGATAGTCTTCCTTAAAAATGATTATGTTGATGTCATTTATCAAAGTGCACTATAGCACTCCAACAGTGCATCTAGGATTAATTTATCCAGATGGAAGCAGTTTAACTAAAATTGATTATCAAAGAATAAATGTTTGTGTTAAGAACATCCCATATGTTTTATGTTCTCAGAAAATTAATTATCACAGTTCCTGTTGATCTTTGCAACTTACTCATTTATGATAAAACATTACTGTGCTATACTAATCTTAACAAGAACAACAAAATGACAAAAATACTCCGAACAATATTTGTTGTATTTGATGCATCTGAATTACACCACTTATACATAATGTTGTTACTTTCCTGTCCAGAAATTTTCTCAGTATCTTACATCGATAATAGACCCAGAACTCCATGTCTTTTCATAGTCTCTAAGCTGAGTAGATAGTCTCTTAGCTAGTATGTAATACACACACACACACACACACACACACACACACACACACACCACACACACGGAGAGAGAGGCACACACACACTTCACAAAATAAATATAATCAATATTGAAATATTTATGTGTCCAGATGTTTATTATATTATATCTTTGAAAAAAATCTCCAAATTTGTTTTCAAGTAAAATTTTCAAAAATTGCTTTAGAGTACAAACCAGTGTGCACCTTTTAGCTTTTATTTCCCCATGTATTAAAAATATGGACAAAGTAGTATATAATGTATATATAATATATATAACTGCAACACCCTATCCTTTTGTGGATCCCCTTGTTATCTTCAAGTTTCCCTTCCACCTCGGCCTCTAGTGAAATCCTAATTGCTGCAGTTGTGTTCATTGGGCTCCTTCTCCCCTCTGTTAGAGGCTTCTGCATTATTGCTTCTAGGAACTTTTAACTCTACCATGATTCAGTTGGACAGAAAGGACTCCTCCAACTTAATCTTTCTTCTTGATGAGCCACACTATGGCACACAATTTGCTTAATCTGCTTGCTGTGTCGATTTTGGCTCCTGTGTTCTATTATCACAGAAACTGTGAGATAGAAATGATTATTTACAAATTATTCAGACTGAGGTTATAACAGAATAACATAGGTAGACCACAACAGTCAAAATTCTTTTAACTGTGAGGAAGAGTTCTATTTTATCTCTCCTGCTTGACTTCTGCTTGATCTTGTGACATTCTTGGCATTTAATCCTCAGCTCTAGTCAGCCTTTCACAGACTTCCTCATCTGAACTGACCTTGTTCTTTCCACAGGCACGTTGTAAGTACTCAGTAAATATTTATTGAATGAATGAAAAGTTAATAATCATAGGAATGTCAACTCTCTAAGTAAGGGAAAGTGAATCACAGATGAATGTTTTGACCTACATTTCTGATAACTTCATTACTTAAATGTTGTGTTCTTCAGTGATAAAAATCTGAAGAATACAGTCAAAAAAAGGACAAAAATCACTGAGCATTGCTATAAAATATATACATAATATCATTCATAAAATGAGAACAGAATTTATCCTGCCATATTATAGATAGTTCTGAACATCAAACCAGCTAAGGGAAAGAGAAAACTTTGGAGATTGTAAAGTTTTAAGGTGATAACAATGGCAAGTCAGATATTTGGAAGGCATTTTGCATTTTCAGATAAATAATAGTACTAAATCAAATAAAGTGAAGATATTCTAAAATATAAATGAAGGAGGTTGATAAAGTTTATTTTAGCTTTGAAATAGCAAGTTGAAATTATAGAAAAATATATACTGTTATTATATAAAGGAATAAAATTTGAATAGGATTAATACTTTCACATAGACAATGACAATACATTGAATGTCATAATTTTCAACAGTTTATCAATAGTTTGATGTTTAAATATTGATACTTTTAGAAAATTGATAATATATACTAAAATTACTCCATAATCTATCTTTAATTAATGTTGTATTTATTAGGCAAAAGGCATTTTCACATAGAATTATACATTCATTCTTATGTCTGTCCACTGATTCTGTGGTTACCTATTTTTCATTAATAATATTAAAAATACTGTATATAGTCTTGGGAAGATAGTTGTTAAGATAAAAAGATGGCCAAAAATCACTCCATTAAACATGTAACCCCAGTACTAACAACTTTGATAAGTAGATGTTACAAGTGCATTCAGTGGGGAAACTTTGGAATTAGGAAAGGTGTACTTTAAGAATAGCTTTGAAAGAGAAGAAGGAATTGGCTCAGCACACAGGCCCAAAGTTGGCACTTACAGAAGCTTTAATGTAGGAATTTAAAGTTAAATGGGACAAAGATGGGAACATCATTTTTTAAAAATGACATTCTTCACTCTGTAAGAATAACTTCAGGTAAGAAAAACTAGAGAGATTAGAGCATTAAATAAGCTGAGAACAGAAGATCACTCCTAATGAGATTTGAGAAAAATACTTGGAATTTTGTCAAAAGAAGTTCATAATAAAAAAGTCAATTCAAATGTTGCACATGTTTAAGCATGTGTTCTGAGTCCCTAAGCAGTAGTAAGTGGTATAATCAAATTGAAATATCTATCTATCTATCTATCTATCTATCTATCTATCTATCTATATATATATATTTCCTACTTTTCAGGAGTAGACACTCATAGAGTTACTACATGGACCTGATAAACTCCAAAATACTTTCTATGCACTATTTTCATAGACTTGGTTCTCTAAATTATTTTTCATATGTATATATATGGATACTGTATTAAATAAGATACAAATACTCTTAAAAGCATCACTTTTCCCTAAAAGTATCCCACCCACTTCTGAACAATCTACCCTCACAGTCTCTCTCTCTCTCTCTCTCTCTCTCTCTCTCTCTCTCTCTCTCTCTCTCTCCCTCTGAAGTCATAAATTTCAGGTTATTCTCCAATTTTGTCTGTCATAGTCCTTAAGAAAAATCAGCATTTACCTTGAGAATTATCCAACATCCTGACCTCTTGGCCATTTGATACACCTCCCTTCATTTTTACATGACTGTTCCTAGTCTTTGTCAATAACTATCTCTTAATTGGAAAACACTGACCTGTACTGGCACAACAGGTTCTCCACAGCAAATCACTGTCTTTTGGAATATCACTAAGAATTAAGAAATATAAGTATCATGTTTAAATAGTGACTTACGGTTTACAGACCATCCTTTCCCGAATTGCCCCTTAGACCCTTCCTGTGTTATCTCTCATCCAGTAAATTCTCACAACCTTATTCAAGTTCATATCCTTGAATCTTAACTACACCTGTGCATCTTTGTCATATTCTATGGAAGTCACAAATTACAGCTTTTTGAACAGAAAGTGTGCAACTATCAGCCATCTTATTGGCAAACTAAGGTAAACAAAAGGTAAAGAAGGAAAGGAAGGTAAGGAAATAGCCACTGTAACAGTGATGGACATGTGGCTAGAAGAGGGGAAACCTGGTTTTAGAATGAACAGTTTTCATGTTGCTACCAAGCTGGCTAAGTTGTTCTGTAGTGAGTCCTCAGAACTCAGTTTAGGGTCTGAAAGACGTCTTTAATTCACAGAATTAGACATTTGATAGACACTCCAAACATTTTAATTCAATGTCTGATTGTTTTTTAATCCAACTATTTCAATTAGAAACATCTTTGCCCTTATTTGTTGCTATCCATAATCTCAAAATATCAAAAATATAATTAAAGAAAGAAATGTCTTGTGCAGGTAATTACAGCTGCTTTGGGTTCATGTGTGCGACAGCCAGGGTGTGTCCAGAAGACAATATTTCACAGTGTTCTTCTTCATCCTTGGAGACACTGACAATTGGTAACTGAGTGGGGGAAATCACAATCTTTTTTGGGGTTTGGCTACTGGGAGGTTGCCCATACTCCAGTGAATGGCCTCGAACCCACGTACATTTAGTCAACACTAATTCAACCAGTGGGTTAAAATTGAATGAGCAAACAAACAAACAAACAAATAAATAAACAAACATTAAGTTGGAAAGGAGACATGGGGAATGTTTAGGTGGGGATGGAAGGCAGAGTGGAGGATGCATGTTATCAAAATTTATTTTGTACATGTATGAAATTTTCAGAGTAAATAAAAATATTATTATTAAAGAGAAATGTGTGGGAGGCCAGCTCCCACCTTTTAAAGGGTTCCTATGAGGAAGAGAGAGGAATATAAAACTTTTAGATAGAAAGATAGTGGAGAGGAGACAGACAGAAACACAGGATATCTTCGGGAGGACCGGGAACAAAATCCACCATCCCCTTCTGTCTCTTCAAAAGGGCTTTTTATAGCAATGCTAAGGGGCAGGGTAAAAGACTTTCCCTTTGCTAGATCAAAGCACACCATACAACCAAGTGTAGACCCTTCCAAACACCTGGTAACCACACCCATGGTCCAATCATTCCCCTATGCAGCCCGGCTGGGTAAAGAAAGCTCAGATCTTACTAGGAAACCTCTGTGGGTCTCCATAGAAATGTCAAAGCAAAATACTGCATAAATTGCTGCTTAAGAAGAAATGTTTGATTTCTCATGATAAAGAGATACCCTGAAACTCAAGACGATATTGAAGTGTCTGTATATATGTGCTATATAAAACACAGAACTTTCTTTCACTGCCAGTCTGTTAGCAATTCTTTTCCTTAGTTGTTCATTCAACACAGGCTTATTTGGAACCCATTTTATGCCATACACTGAACAAAATTCCAGGGATATGACAAAGACACAAGATATTACAAATTTGAGTCTTGTGCTAGTGGTAGACAGAAAATTCAAACAAGAATAGAAAGAAGCTCAGGGCAGTTACTACTATGTTAGAAGCATGTTAAGAGTGTAAAAATGACATTGGCTAGTATAATATAAAGATATTCTGAAAAAAGCTCCATAAAGAAAAGACATTGACTTGAACCAAATGTGAACATCAGCTAGCAAGCCCAGGAAGGGTTAGGTGGAGAGTGAGGAGTGTGAGCCAGCATATAAGAACAGGTGCACTTACAGAGTAAAACAAGATTACTTTGACTTGAGAATATGGTGGGATGAGAGGGGTTTATGGAAATCTATAATGAACTTTTGAAAATGTTCAGCACATTACTGATAACTAGAGACATAATTTTGGCAAAATCATTTAATGGACTTAGATCTGGATTTAGGTTTGATCTTTTTTATATACCTTTCTACCACTTTACTGATTACTGGACCTGCTTAAGTTAATCTTACTGAATGAAGACACTACTCTCATAATGTGTATGCTGTATCTATCGTAGATTTTGGGGGAGAGAGGTCAATTTTTAAAAAAATACGTTTAAATTTTTTAAGTCCCCCTTCCTTTTCCTCTCCCTAAACTCTCCCACATACCCCACTGCTTTCTTTCAAATTCATGGTTTCTTTTTACTTAATTGTTACACATGCATGCACCCCCCCCCACACACACACAATGTTAAGTACATGAATACAACCTGTTCAGTCTGTATAATGTACTTGTAAGTATGCATAGATTTTAAAGTACTTCATAGACATTTCTTAATGAATTCACCTAGGAACTTTATATTTATTATTTAAATATTAAAGCTAGAGAAACACAATAATCTTCAAAGTAAAATGACTCTAGGGGAAGAGACAAAAAATCAAGGTACCAACTAATTTGCCCTAATTGTATGTACCCTGGGAGGATGATTAGTGTAACACACGCAACCGTCTAAGAGGAAACCACAATGGCTCTCTAAGGAGCAGAAGCTGCAAGCCAAGCATATTTTATAACCCAGAAGATAGAATCTACTCTAAGGTAAGAGTCTATTAGCTAATTTTAAAAAACAAGAACAAAAGCTCAGGATGTTGCCTCTGCTCTTTTGCTGAAGACGCTGGGTTATGCAGTCCTTAGAGATTCTCGATGTGGCAATTAACTATCAAGTCTGGTTGTCAGACCCATAAAGAATACTTGAGTCAAGTCACATGAGGAGCAGTTCCGGCAAGACGCAGGACAGGGGTGCTCCATTTTGTCAGTTGTTTGGGAAGACTTGGTTTCCTGGCTAACCCCTCTTCCTCCTAACCTGCTCCTCTTCTGACTCTCACCTTTCTTTTGTTTGGCTGATCCTTTCATCAGCATTTGCTAATTGTATGAGGTAATAGGTTTCAATATGACATTTCTTTTTTTTGTTTGTTTGTTTTTTGTTTTTTGTTTTGTTTTGTTTTTCAAGACAGGGTTTCTCTGTGTAGCTTTGCGTCTTTCCTGGAACTCACTTGGTAGTCCAGGCTGGCCTCGAACTCACAGAGATCCACCTGCCTCTGCCTCCTGAGTGCTGGGATTAAAGGCGTGCGCCACCACTGCCCGGCTCAATATGACATTTTTTTAAACGTTTCTAGAAAAAAACTTTTTATTCTGAGTTTTTCTTCTTTATCCTTAACCAGCTTACCTTCATAGTTAAAATGTCTCTTTTTCTTCATAAAATAATAGTAATAAGAAAATGGCAAGTTTTTAAACTGTTCCCATTTGGTATTGACAATATTGTGTCATCCTCTGGGGGGAAAACCTATTTTAGATATTCTACATGAAGTGCTGCAGTCTAGGAATCACTGACTAGAATCTTGGTCACCCAAGTACAGGGTGGGCAGGACAAGCTGCTGAGCTGCACAGCAAACCATCACTCTTAAAGGTCTGACCACGGCACCGTGAGTTTAGGATGAAATAAATCTTCCCTCCCATGACCATCATTAGGATACCACAGAAATTAGCCAGAAGAACCCAATCTGCATTTGGGCAGCAACTCCAGTGGTGTTGGCAGCCACCAAAAGCCATTGGATAAACAGGAACCTGGAGCAATTGGGGGATAACAACTATGAAATCACCCTGATATACTTGATTCCTGCCCAATAAACTTTCAAAAATTAATTAACAAAGATTAATAGCCTGGATGTGCTAGTCAACGAAGGGTTACTTTGTGCTTTCCCCAACACACACACATACACACACACACACACACACACACACACTCACTCACACACACACACACTTTAAGGCAGGGTGTCTAACTTGAGGCCCCACAGACACCATGCGTCCCAGGATAGCTATGAATGTGGCTTAACATGTTTATAGATGACAATGTCCATGTGTCAATGTCAATAGGTACACCCTCAACTTTAAGCTATTTGGAGAGAGCTCTTGCTTTAAGCAAGTTTTAATTTAATTTTTTATTTACCTATTTATTTTATATTCTGGCTGCAACCCACCCTCCATCCCTCCCTCCCAGCCCCTCTCCTCCATACCCTCCCACTGTCCAATATCCTCCTCTTCTGTCTCCATCCAGGAAAGAACAGGTCTCCTGTGATTATCAATAAAACACAGCATATCAAGTTGCAGTAAGACTAAGTACCTCCCCATTTATTAACGCTGGGCAAGGTGACCCAGTAAAAGAAGTAGGGTCCCAAAAGCCAGTAAAGGAGTCAAGAACAGTCCTGTTTCTGCTGTTAGTAGTCTGATAAGAGGACCAAACTACACAACTGTAACATATATGCAGAGTGCCTAGGGCACTCTCATGCAGGCTCCCTGGTTGGTGGTTCCATCTCTGTGAGCTTCTATGAGCCTGTTACTAGATTGTGTGAGCCTTCCCGTGGTGTCCTTGACCCCTCTATCTCCTATACTCTTTTCTCCTTTCTAGCCAAGGAAGTGAAAGACTTGTGTGACAGGAACTTCAAGTCTTTGAAGAAAAAAAATTGAAGAAAATATCAGAAGATGGAAAGATCTCCCATGCTCATGGATAGGTAGGATTAACATAGTAAAAATGGCCATCCTACCAAAAGCAATCTACACATTCAATGCAGTTCCCATCAAAATTCCAAAACAATTCTTCATAGACCTTGAAAGGACAATTCTCAATTTCATATGGAAAAATAAAAAATCCAGGCTAACTAAAGCAATCCTAAACAATAAAAGAATTTCTAGAAGTCTCACCATTTCTAATTTCAAGTTACACTACAGAGCTATTATAAGACAAATTGCTAAATGGTATTATTAATAAAAAGAAACCTGGAGCCAGATATTGGGGTGAATCCTGAAAGATCAGAGAAGCAGCCTATCCTGTTTCTACAAATCCTCAGACTGAAAGCCTCTAAGTCCTCACCCAAATGGATCTCAGCTGAACTTTTCAAAAAGCTAAAAGCTTAAAATCCTCTAGTTCCTGGTCCTCAGGCCTTATATGCCTTTCTGCTTACTGCCATCACTTCCCAGGATTAAACGTGTGTGTCTTTCTCAAGCAAGACATGAGATCTCAAGTCCTGGGATTAAAGGCACGTGCCACTATGCCTGCATCTGTTTCCAGTGTGGCCTTGAACTCAGAGGCCATTAATGCCTCTGGAATGCCAGGATTAAGGGTGTGTGCCACCACTGTCTGGCCTCTATGTCCAATCTAGTGGCTGTTCTGTTCTCTGACCCCAGATAAGTTTTATTAGGGTACACAATATATTGGGGGACATAATATACCACCACAAGCTATAGTAATAAAAACTGCATGATAATTCCATAAAAAAGACACATTAATCAATGGAATCTAAATGAAGACCCAGATGTAAATCCACACATCTATGGACACCTGATTGCCAACAAAGCAGCCAAAATTATACAATGCACAAAAGAAAGCATCTTCAACAAATGATGTTGGTCTAAGAGGTTTGTCAGCATGCAGAAGAATGAAAATGGATCCATATTTATCACACTGCACAAAACTCAAGTCCAAGTGGATCAAAGACCTCAACATAAATCCAGATACTGATAGAAGAGAAAGTGGGAAATAATCTCAAACATGTTGGCACAGGAGACAACTTCCTGACTAGAACACTGATAGCACAGGCACTAAGGTCAACAATTAATAAATGGGACCTCATGAAACTGAAAAGTTTTTGTAAGGCAAAGGACACAATCAATAGGACAAAATGCAGCCTACAGAATGGGAAAAGATCTTCACCAACCCGACACCCAGCAGAGGGCTGACTTCCAAAATATACAAAGAACTCAAGAAATTAGATATCAACAAACCAAATAATCCAATTAAAAATGGGGTGCAGATCTAAACAGAGATTTGTAAACAGAAGAATTTCAAAGGGCATAGAAACACTTAAGGAGATGTTCAACATCCTTAGCCATCAGGGAAATGCAAACCAAAACCACTCTGAGATTCTATCTTACACCTGTCAGATCAAAAACAAAACTGACAACTTATGCTGGAAGGATGTGGAGAAAGAGGAATACTCTTCCATTGCTGGTGGGAGTGCAAATTTGTACAGCCACTTTGCAAGTCAGTGTGGTGGTTTCTCAGAAAACTGGAAATCAATCTACCAAAGATATATACCCAAAGAATGCATAATCATACCCAAGGACATTTGCTCAATTATGTTCATAACAACTTTATTTGTAATAGCCAGAACCTGGAAACAACCTAGACATCCCTCAACCGAGGAATGGATAAAGAAAATGTGGTACAATTACACAATGGTGTATTATTCAGCTGTTAAAATCAAGAACACCAGGAAATTTGAAGGCAAATGAATGGAACTAGAAAAAAATCATCCTGAGTGAGGTAACCCAGATGAATAAAGACAAACACAGTATGTACTCATGCATAAGTGGATATTAACTGTAAAATAAAGGATAACTAGGTTACAATTCACAGACTCAGGAAGACTAGGTAACAAGAAGAGTTCATGGCAGGCAGGTGCCAAGATCTCTCAGGGAAGGGGCAATAGAGGAGATTTCATGAGTGGACTGAGGGCAGGTGGAATGGGAACATGAGTGATCAGGCTCGGGGGGAGAGGGAGAGTGCTGAGGGCTACTTGTGGGGGGAGAATTTCCGGGTTGGGCTGAAGCCTGGCATAGGGGAATCTCCCAGGAGTCTACGGAGAGGACCCCAGTTTAGTCTCCTAGCAATAGTGGATAAGTAGCTTGAACTGGCAGTCTCCTATGACATTTCTATTTAAGCATATGGTGTGCTTTGTTGAGTTACAGAATATTTTTGAAACAGGGTTTCATTATGTAGTCCAGTCTCACCTCCAATGAATCCTGTAGCCTCTGCCTCTGTGTTCAAGAATTAGAGGAATGTGTTGATAAAATCCTGCCCAGATACTGAAACACTGTTCAAGTGTGCTTATGACTTAGTAATTTGGAACTGTAGTTTTTGTTTTTCCTTCTTCTGTCCCTGAGTACTGCAAACATTCTGATTAGGGTAGGTCAGGAGCCTCTTCTGAAATATTAAAAATTTTCATTAGCTGATTAGAAAGTAAGTTAATTCCAAAATATCAATGACAAGGAAAATAGCTTTTGTGCAAAATAGATTAATTTCAATAGTTTTGTAGGGAGGGACAGAGAAAGGTGTTATAAAAACGACTCAATTGCTTAAAAATCTTGAAAGTTGTTTTCTTTTTATTGTATTTGTTTAGAAAGAAAAGAATCTAAAATATTTCTCTATGCATATCACTGCTCATGTCAATTTGAGTCTTCATATTGAATTTTAACACAGACTTAAATAATGATAAATATGCTTTTCTTTTTCTTTCTTTTTTTTTTTTTTTGGTTTTTTCGAGACAGGGTTTCTCTGTGTAGCTTTGCGCCTTTCCTGGAACTCGCTTTGGAGACCAGGCTGGCCTCGAACTCACAGAGATCCGCCTGGCTCTGCCTCCCAAGTGCTGGGATTAAAGGCGTGTGCCACCACTGCCCGGCAATAAATATGCTTTTCAAAATAAAGGCATCTCACAATCAAATAGTTACATGTGCTAGATGAAAAATATTTCTTTATTTGTGCATAACCAAGCAACCATACAAGCAAGTCATATAAAGCCAGTGAAAATTAATGATAAATGCAAAACAGTAAAGAATAAATCATTTTAGTATAGTTAGGGAGTAATATCTTACACCCATGTATGCTGTTATCAACCCTAGTATGAGAATGTGTATTTAGATTCTCAAGACCTAAGTAACATTTGTTTTTCTTATAGTTTGAAACAAATAACTTACCTCCCATTAGGCATTATTCCCTATAGGAAATCACTTTTTCTCACTCAGTACATGAGTTTTGAATTAGATCAATGCACTTATATTTAGCATCTTTATGCCAAGGTACCAGGAGACTATCCCTGGGGAAGCTTCACAGTCTTTCAGACTTCAAGGGAAATAGTTCCACAATATGACTACTTTCCTAGGGCTAAAACACCTTCCCCTGTATGACTGGAGTTGTATGGGGAAAAGGCATAACATGTTGTCAAAATTAATAGCATGCAGCATTGACTTTTCAGGATGACACCCACTTTTTTTTAATTCAGGCCCACTTATGAGATTAAAAGAAGTTAGCTAATTGATGTGTGGATGTTGCTCTGGAGACTTTGGTGTAATCAGAAATTCTAATCTTATGGGGCTGAGAGAGCCTTACACTTGCAGAAGAGGGAGGGCCACAAAGTGTCAACTCCTCAAGAGAGAAACGGAGATTTATCACCTCAGTGGTCAGGCAGGTGAAAGATGGATGGGACAGTTTTGTGTCATTCCAGTGAGTTTAGTGAAATAAATGACAGTCTCTGGATTGTGGGTCATGGAAGAGCTGGGATTTATCAAGTGAAATATGAACTATAATGGGATGGATTTTGAGAGTCCTAATCTTATTTCAGCCACAGCCATAGCATTGTGGATGAGTCCACGATGTGTTTTAATGGAATTTTTCAAACCAGCTGAATGTACTCTGTGAACTCCATGCCGCATACACTGACCAGATTCACATCTCAGGTTCAAGTCTGTGCATTGTGTGCTGTGTCCCTGGTTGTACCTTGAAGTGTCCCTTGGACCATTAGATGCATTTGCTAAACTACATGCTAATAAAATCTGAATGGCCATCTTCTGCCTCCTGAGCCTGGCCCCTGTGTGTGTGCTTAGTTATGGGCTATGGCTGCACTCAGTGAAGATCAACAAGCCCCAAAGGAAGACAAGAAGAAGCAAGTAGCCTATTTGCTGCTGCCTCCTCTAGTCCATACATAGTATGTCATACTGGATTAGAAACAGGGACTTTAAAGTCCTCCTTATTCTCAAATTCCACAAAATCCACCAGGGTTCATGATTCTATTTCACACTCATCCTGCAGAATGACTTTAGAACTCTTCAATGAAAAAAATACCGAAGGAATAA
Source organism: Peromyscus eremicus (assembly GCF_949786415.1). Classification (NCBI taxonomy): domain Eukaryota; kingdom Metazoa; phylum Chordata; class Mammalia; order Rodentia; family Cricetidae; genus Peromyscus; species Peromyscus eremicus. The sequence goes on from NC_081418.1 coordinate 36,941,761, forward strand.
ATTAACAACAGTAACAAAATAACAAATTGTAAAAGTTTGAAGATGTTAGTTTGTAATTTACGTAAATTGACAAATATCCACATGTTTGGAGTAAAAATTGCCCTGTCTTTGCCTATGTTAAGAATGTTTTGGTATCTGCCCATTAGCAATGGTAAATGGTGACAACAACACAAGTGTCTGTCCATAGAAGAGTGGATAAACAATGTCCCCAGAGCTTTGAAGAGGCCTTGAGGAAGGCTTTATTTCTAACTCTGTTATGCACGTTTTTTTTGTTGTTGTTTAGTTGTTTAGTTTTTTTTTTAGCTCAAACAGTTACTTCCACCTGTTATTTAGAAACCACTGTACAAAATTTATTGAAATATACCTTCACAGACATGGAAAGAACAGGCCTTGTTTGTGTATTTTGCTGTGGGATGTTCTCTATGCTGTAAATGTATTGCTATGATTGATTGATTAAATAAAATGCTGATTGGCCAGTAACCAGGCAGGAAGTATAGGTGGGACTAACAGAGAGGAGAACTGGGGGAACAGGAAGACAGAGTTGGAGAGACACTGCCAGCTGCAGTGATGAGAAGCAACATGTTAAGATAACGGTAAGCCACGAGCCACATGGCAACTTATAGATTAATAGAAATGAGTTAATTTAAGATATAAAAACAGTTACTAAGAAGCCTGAGCCATTAGGCCAAACAGTTTAAATAATATAAGCGTCTATGTGTTTATTTTATAAGTGAGCTGCAGGACTGCGGGGGCTTGGTGGAACCCGGAAAGAAAGACTCCAGTTACAGTATTTCTTTTTTTTCTTTTTTTCTTTTCTTTTCTTTTCTTTTCTTTTCTTTTCTTTTCTTTTCTTTTCTTTTCTTTTCTTTTCTTTCTTTTTTTTTTTTGAGACAGGGTTTCTCTGTGTAGCTTTGCACCTTTTCTGGAACTCGCTTTGTAGATCAGGCTGGCCTCGAACTCACAGAGATCTGCCTGTTTCTGCCTCCTGAGTGCTGGGATTAAAGGCGTGCGCCACTACTTCTCAGCTTGTTTGTGTTTTTCATAGCAACTTTTTATCTTCAAATTTCCTCTTTGCTCTCATTCATTTTATTCTTTACAAAACAAAGTCAATATTATACATAGACTACTAAAGTGGTATGTGTGTACAATAGAATACTGTTCAATGTTTAAAAAGAATGAAAGGTTGACACTTTTAAAACTGGATAAATTTTGAAGACATTATGCTAAGTAGCACAGACCAGTCACAAAAGGTTAGCTATTGTTTCTTCTCATAGGTGGTACCTGGTGTAATACTGAGATATACAGAGATAAAAAATAGAATGGTTGGTTCCAGAATGGTGAACTAGTAGGATATTAGTGTTTGGTGAATAAAGCTTAAGTTGGTAAAGATGAAGAGGTTCTAGAGCTGCATGGCCGTGATGTCTGCACAAAACCGAATACACTTAAAATGTTTAAGAGGGTGTATTTATGCTATGTATATTTTACCATAAGAAAATATTATGCTTCTCTAAAGTAGTTTAGAAGCTCTAATTCAATATTGGAAGTATTGTCCTTTTAGTTTTTATTAGCTTCCTGTTCTGACAAAGTTTGGAGAAATTTGCACTTTTATTTTTGCTTTATAAAAAGATCTAGTCCCAGAATTGGGGGAAAGGATACTGACCAATAAAGGACGTGAAAAGCGTTTAGTACCATGAGTAAATGCATAACGCAGCACTGTGGTTGGAAAAGCTACAAAAGACAAATCAGGAAGTTAGAGTTCCAGCAATCAGAAGTAGAGAGGAGGTAGAGCTGAGAGCTAGGGAAGATGCCTCTGTGAAGGACTTCCAGAGCTGAGGAAAAGCACCAGGGAAGGGTGCCTTGTGCTTTAGAGGTTCTAGAGCACAGGAGCAATGTGGAGGGGTGCTTGGCGAGTAATGGGTTCCAGAGCTGAAGAGAACCGGGATGAGTGCCTCAGGAGTAAGGGGTTGTAGTTTTGTGTCCCCTATGTCTAGTCATGGAAATGGCAATTCACTGGTTATCTCATTTTCTGCAATATTTTTATAAGCATTCACATATTTTCCTTCTTTAATTTGGTGCAACATTTTTGCTTTTCCCATTATTTTCCTATCATAAGAACCTTTGGAATAAGTGATGCTTCATTCATTCCTGAATTCCTTATCAGTCATGACAGACACTTTCTGAATAATAAATATATAAAGGCAAGCTCAGCCACACAGGTCTCATCCTGTTGGAACTTACAGTTTGGGGAAATAGTGATTTGTTCATTACATGGAAAACTGGAATATAACCTAGCTTATTAGTTGAATTATATAGTTAATTCAAGGGAAGTGTTCAAGTGATTTTATGTGCACATGCTGAATATAATACAAATTTGATAAACTGAACCTATCAAAAAGTAACATGTGAGGAGCAGAGAAATATAATTTAAAATAAAGAAAAAAAACCCAGTTGCAAAGTAGTTAGTATTTACTAAATGCCAGACTGTATTAAGTACTTTTCATGGATATTTCTAAATTTTCACAATAAATCCTGAGCTATTCATTTTTTCAGTTAGAAGAATTCAAAGTTATAATGTAAAAGACTTTGTCCAAATCCAAAATGAGTATTGGATTATCTAATACCCACCCCCAATAAATAAATCCAGAATCTACAGAGCTTTGAAACCAATGTGTGTTTCCTGACTTGGGGTTTGCTGAGCAAACAGAAGTCCCTGGGTGTTTACTTTGCACAGGTTTTAGCCATGTATCACATATGACTTCTCAACTCAAAAGACATGATAGTGGCATCACGACTGTTGGTGACCTTTGTTTACTGGTTATGGATTTCAATTTGTTTTTTAAGGAGTGACTATTTTAGGTGTCATCAGCAGTGGGATGATTGTTTATGATTTGTTCACTATATACAAGCCTGGGGGGTTTTCTGAAATACAATAAAAGTACAAAGATATTTAACATAAAAGCACCCAGTCACTCATATAAAAGAAGAGCCTTAAAGATTCCTTACAAAAAGTATCTGATTTACAAAAGAGATGGATAAATATATGTATTTTAATAAAGAATTTATATAGCCATTAAATGTAATATATATATATACACACACACACACACACACACACACACACACACACACACACATGCTAGAGAATCAGATTCTTCAGTTCTGGGGCAATGGGCTCATTTGACAGTGTTTATTCTTGTAAGCTGTGTGCTATACAGCTATATAGAGTTACTATGACAGAAGCACAGCCTTATATACATCAGTTCACATACCAGACAGACCTCTGACCTGACAGATGTTCATACCCTGGTGATAAACGTCCACTCTCTTTTACTTCTCTGGGTTTTGTGTACAGTTCTAACAACATTAAACCCATGGTGTCACTCCTGCGATAGCCCACAGCTCCACACAAACAGAGCAGTTGCATGGACCCTTCTCTGACGGTTAAGCCTTTTCTAATGTCAGTCTAAGTGTGTCATGTATTGGGCTACACGGTGTCATTTGTGGCGTCCATGGTCTAAGTAAAACCAATAAGGGCTACTGCTTTCCCTCCTACTCAGTAACTTAAAAATAAATAGGCATTGGCTTATCAGTAAGATTTTCATTTTATGTCTGCAACATTTGATAAGGCCAACAATTTAATCTTTATATTGTATGAGTATAGCTGTCTTGGTGAAGAATAACACAGACATGTAGCAAGAGAAAAACCCTCAGAGATACATTTCAATAACTGTCATAAAAGGACAATCTCATTAACTATCTCCAAGATAAGAATGACACTAATTTATAATACTGCAGGTTAATTTTCCCTAGTGTTTTAATATTGTGAATTAATATATATAATCAAATTTTTGTTGTTATATGCAAAGTAAAGGGGATTGCTGTATCAATGAGTAGACTTTTGTATAACTCCAAAACTGCTAATTTAATTTCTTAGTCCTCTTAAGAGTGAGGGTGTCTTCTCACTTATAGAATGGGAATAATAATGTCAGATAGATTATAAAGCTGAGTCATAAATGGGGTAATGAAAATTAAGTGCTTACCAGCAAGTACTTACTAGTTATTCTGTGTTTTTATGTGAATTTTTGAAAATTTAAAAACATCTTTGAAACAATCTGCCTAGTAATTGCAAAGGAAGTTTAAAAATAAGTCATGACTTATCTCTCTATGCTCTTTCTAATAAACATATTTGGGTAGAATTGCAAACACCAAATAAAGCTCTTATCATTATTCAAAAATAAATAATCAAGTTGATACTCGGTGTGTCAGTGTCTACCTCCTTAAATCATTCTTTTTGTCTCCCATTGATCCCAACAGAAGTTAAATACTGTGGGTGTCTCTTGTTAAATGGAATTGAATGAAATCCAGTCACCTCCATAAGATTTTGATCCACCTTGAAGTTTTGGTCTGGAGGCTTTCATAAAGGAGTGCTATGGACAGAGCATCTCCACAGTGAACTATGAAGAGTGTTCGTACAGGTAAGAAAGGGACACATCAAGGCTGTTACTTTATTTCAGCTCAGCAGTTGCAAACTAGTGTCACTAAGATCCAGTTTACTGGCTGTCTTCAGCTCACAGGGCCTACCAGAGAGGGGTGACTTCGTACCAGAGAGGGGTGACTTCGTACCAGAGGGGGGTGACTTCGTACCAGAGAGGGGTGACTTTGTAAGCATTGTTTTTAATTTCTGTGTCTTTCTTTTTCTTTGCATGTTTTGTATTGGGACTTTTGGGATATTCTGACTTCTAAATCTTACAGTGATTATGAGATCTGTACTTCTACAAGAAAAGATACAGAGTTAGAGGAAATGTGGAAGTTTTCTATTTGGAAAGGATGAAAAACTGGGTGATTCCAGCTTAGCTTCACCATAAAGTTATCTTTTTAAATGTTTTATTCTTTTATTATTTCATATTTGATTTGATTTGATTCTATGTGTATGTATGTTTTGCTTGCATGTACTTCTGTACACTGTTGCATATGTGCTGTCTTTAGAGGCCAGAAGAGGGTATTAGATCTTCTTGAACTAGAATTAAAGGCAGTTGTTACCTGACATGTAGGTGCTGGGAATGAAACTTGGGACCTCTGGAAGAGCAGCAGCAAGTGCTTTTGACAGCTGAGCTCCCAAATTTTCAAATGTTTACCTTTAACATTAACCATTTAACTGCAGTATAGCAAGTGTACATTTCTCTCTTCTTTATATAAATAATTCTTCAGGAAATATTTCTACAGTGAAATGAAGAAGCTTTGAATTTTGTCCAACATATATGATGATGATGTTATGCCTAATTCACTGTTATCATTCATTTATACAAAATTTCTATTAGTTAAGGAAGCTTTTACATGGTCCACAGTCTCATGATGGTTACAGCTGCAAATGGGCAGAGCTGTTTCTCAGTAAGACTTACGTATGCTACAGTTTGAATAACATTTGTTTTTTGCACCTCACTATGAGCCTTCTTTTAATTTTCCATAACCATTTGAAAATGGAATAAATGTTCTTCATTCTTCTATATAATGATATGCAGTGGGGCTGGATTTAGGCATGGACTGGGTTGTCCTGTGTACCAGGTGGTTTACTGGAATGTGGACCTACTGGACTGGTGGTCTACCTGACTGCTCACATGTATCCTGGTTATTAACTATGAAAAACATTTCCACTCAGAGTAGTGTAGTATACTACACTAACACATACTTGGAAAAATAATTCTACGTGAAAATATAGTGAAATCCTGATTGCCATATTAACTAGCTGATAGAAGCTATTTACATATTTTTTATTTATGTCACCTAAATACTTAATTTATTTTGATTCACAAATAATTTAATTCATATTCTTATACCATTAATAATGGTATTTATGCCTACGTATCAACAGTAAGCGCAGGTTGGCTTGACAGAAGAAAATTAATGTGTCACAGGATGTTCAAATGTTGGCTGATGAATGCCTGCTTGATTTTTAAGGTGTGAAAGAAACTCACATTTTAAATATTTCAAGAGACTGTTTACAAAGTTAATGACAGCATTAATAAAATATGATGATGAGACTTTAATCTCATTTCTTAACAACTTTTGGCCTCAAAATCTTCAATTTGTTAATAAAAATATCCTCCCTATAGATAGAGACTCAGCCCTCCTGACTTCCATTCCTGAGTACTGAGATCAGAAGTACGACACTGTTTATATGTATAATTGTAAGTGAAATATATTTAGGAAGCAATTGAATTTATTCAAAAGTTGGAATTAGCGATGAGAAATAGAATTTTATCTGAGTGTGCAAGTATTTGTGAGTATATAACAAAAGACGGGTGTGTATGTATTTGCATGATTTAGATGTGTAATTTTGAACATAAACTTTCAACAATTTTGCCTAAAAGAACTTTAAGCACGTCCACAGGGGAAGACATAGACTTATGCTAAGAAACAGGACCCAGTTTTTCAAATTAGCATGCATGGAGTTTGGCAGCTGAATCTTAGCAGGGCACATTGAAAATGTGCCTCTAATTGTTTACAACTGGTTCTGCTCCTGTGTTCTTAGTATTAACATTTAGAAAGCCCTGATGGATATGTTTTTCTAAATTGAAGGACTTAGGTCCAGATGGTTAGGTGATGGTCTTTTCTTCTCCCTGAAGATTTTATTGTTATAAAAACAAACCTTCTGTTTGTTGCTTATTTAAATGATAAAATTAATGCATAGTCATTTCTTAAAAGTTGAAAATACCAAAAGATTTGCAGAAGACAAATATTCACACATTGTCCCACTTAATCAAAATAAAGTCACAGAAAGCATTTTGATGAATTTCACATCCTTTTATGTTTAAGCCACGGAAATTAAAATTCACATAAATTTTCCCACTGATGTTTTAAAGTTAATAGTATGCCGTAATCATCTTCAAACATTTCATACAGGGTATGCAAACACCATTGTATAAGTTAGATTTCAATTAGAGAGGAATTATGTATATGTTAAGCAACACTGCTATAGCATAAGTTGTATATACATATCTTAGGCAGCTGAGAAGGAGAAATGGTCTTTGCATGTTTGTGTACATGTGTTCACGTATGTGTGTACATGTATTGCTGATTTGTGTGCATGAAAGCCAGACATTAATGTCTGATGTCCTCCTTGTTCTCCACCTTAAATTTTGAGTTAGGGACTTTCACTAAACCTGGAGTTACCAATACACTAGAGGCCAGTAGTGAGCTCAGGACATCTGCTTCTCCCTAGGGGTTACAGATGTGCATCACCACAGCAAGTTTTTTTTTTTTTTAATCATTGCTAATTAAATATGTTTTAGTCAATTTCTGACATGTATGCAGTGCATACTGACCACTATCACCCCTCCACCTCTTTAGACACCCATTTTTTAATGAGGTGCTGGGGATTTTGAGGTCAAGCCTTATGCTTGCAAATCCTGTGCTTTATGCACTGAACCATCCGGCTCCCAAAGGTAAATGGTCTTTATGAAGCTCTTCTATGTTGATGCAGGAGACTGAGGTCAGACTGGCAACCATTCGAAGAAAAAATAGCGATTGGTAGCTAGGGAATAGAGATAGGCTAAAGCCTTTGAAATAGAGCAGCACTTAGGAAGCTCTGATAGATAACTCTGTTGGTCTCCCATGGTCTCTAAGCTTCCAACATTGGCAATGCAAATACCTGCACACAGATGCCGGTGTCTACTTCAAAAGTAAAGCACATATTTCGTCCAGGAATTGAAGGAGGCCCTCTGGGCACTGCAGAAGCTGTGACATGGATGCAGAATTAGATCCCGGGGGACCAGGCATTTTGAACAGAAGGGACAGGAGCTTCTCCGTGAATGGTACCCTGCCTTATCCTAGTCCTATGCCTATCAGGGCCTCAATATGCCTTCTAAATCTCACACAAGGTATCCTGTTCTGGCACTTCTAAGTTGGAGCCACACAGAACAGGGTATTCTTGGAAATTCAAGCCCTCCTTAAATGGACACTTTCCATTAAAAAAAAGCAATTTGCATTTTATTGTCAATCAGTCACTTTATGAAGTACATAGCTCTACTATACACCACTCATTCACTTGCTGAATTTGGGAACAGAGATGCCCAATGGTATGCTTGTATATACTCTGTTGTGTTGTACCTTGCCTCTGGACATCTTAGTGTTTGGCATTTGTTAGTTGTCAAAAGCTATTAATTCTCCTGCCTTGAAAACTATTTAACTTATCTTTCCTTCAGAGCCCTACTTAAGTGTGAAGGTCAGATAAAAGTGTCCCTAGATTTATGAAATTCATTTGTGGCTCTCTGCTGTGATCTGTATTTTCACGGCTGCAGCATATGAGCAGCTGGCTGGGGCAGTCACCATCCTGTAGGCCACTCTGTATTTTTCACTATTCTCTGAACTTGAGAGAAGGCACAGCATTTTGCTTATTATTACATCAGCTCTTCAAAAAGACATTGGCATAGTAGGGGAGCAACAGAGCTTTTTGAACTAATGAAATTATACCATTATATAAATCCAGAAGATGAATTGTTTTTCTTATGTTACTTTTCATATTTAAAAGATACACTCTGACTTTGGTCCTATAAATTTCTCCCCCAAAAAAGCCTGATAAAATATGTAGCCAGTGTAATGGAAAAAAGACACTGGAAAATCTTTTCCATCAGAGGTACACAATTGACTAATATATGTTCAAATAAAATCAGTTTCACCTTGAAACAGAATATCTCAAGATTTTCTGATTTGGCTTGATGATTTCTTTTGAGACAGGATGTAACTCTGTAGTCTAGATTGACCCAGAGTTCATTATATAGCACAGGTAAACCTTATACTCACAGCAATCCTCCTGCCACAGCCTTGAGCATGCTGGGATTATGTACTGACTATTAAAGTTAATTCAACAAACAATTTTTATGCAGTGTACTTGGGCTAAAATTGAGAAAATTTATGTACTTCATTATGATACTTTCGAAAAGCATCATATGAGATAAGTACTATTACTGCTGTTCACGCCAGTCTTTCAGGTTCACATCCATGTGTTGTTCAGGACATTTTTACAAATACCAATTCTGTCCTAAATGCTATTCATTAATGGCCTGGTATATGAAAAACTTGATACTCAAATATTTTGTTTATTGTTACTACTATCTGTACAATAAAAATGCTCACTTTGTGCAGTTCTAATATATCAGTTTTAGAAATTGGAAAATATGTGGGGTATTGATGGGAAGACAGAAAACTTCCACACACTGGAGAGACAGGATTTTCCCTGCCTGACTGTGGCAACAGTTGCTTTTCACATACTTTCAGTTTGATTTTCTACCAAAATAAATGAGTTTTAAAATAGTTTGCTATGTGTTTTTTTAACTTGCAAGTTCTTTATAGTAAATTTTAATTATAAAAATAAAATAGTTATGTAAAAGTTTCTTTCTTTATTAGTATTTTAGATGCTAATAAATCATTTTTTTCATCAGCCAGAATATCAATTCTATATTTCTTTCTTTTTTTTAAAATAATGCTTTCAAGTCTATGAAACTAGCTTTTGAAAAAGCATGACCACTTGTTTTTAAGTTTACTGTTCCTTTCTTATACTTTCAAGCAACCAGGAGGAATGAATCTCAAATAAGGTAAATACTCGTATACTGTTGAGAAAAATTGGACTCACCGGCTATAAGCAAATGCCTTTTTGAGAGTGCGGCTAGTAAAGGATAATTTAGACACTGCCTTTTCTCTCTGTGCAGCTTTCCACATGGTGGGTTGTATGCAGAATTTTAAAATGAAGAGCCTTGAGTATTTTTTTTTCTTAGATTTTCTCCAGCAGTTAAACTTCACAGTTTATTTCTGGTAGTGAGATTCCAGTATAATTTATCTAAGTCAAAACCGCTACCCCGAGAAGGCAGGCAGGAGATGATGATCTCCAGCTGTGAGGAGATGAGTCCCAGCAAAGAGATGAGTTGTGTTTGAAAATACTTACAACATTCTAGCACTTTCTTTCATACTATTCAGATGATTTTTTAAAGGGGCAATTTTGCATGAATGCTTGGGCTATTAACTTTAAATAAACAATGCAGATTTCCCTAACAATAAACAGAGAACTCCCGTTCTTGATATTTTCATCTATATGATATGATCTTGGTTATTGGAATTAAGAGATAACTAAAATATGGCTTCTAGCATTATAAGTCTTCAAAACATTACCCCCACCCCCATGCTCATTACTGATATTCTGTGTTCCACTATGGTGATATTTTATTTGTATTAAAATGTTATTTGTATGTTAATAAATAAAGTTGCCCGGGGGTCAGAGCTATTAGCAAGCCATAGGAAAGCAGGGCAGTGGTGGCGTACACTTGTAATCCCAGCACTTGGTATGCAGAGCTGGGTAAGTCTCTGTGTGTTCAGGGATACAGCCATTATTGGACACACATGCCTTTAATCTCAATACCAAGCAAGGAAAACCTGGAGGCCTATACAGACAGGCCGTGACGAGGCGGTCATGTGGTTGGGTTTACAACCAATGAGAAGGCAGAACAGGAACACTATAAAAAGACATTAACACAGGGGTAGTGAGTTCGGAGAGGTAGGACCACTGCAGGAGGAAGGGTAAGGTTTTAGCTCTTAGCTCTGACCTCTTGGCTTTCTTCTTTGCATTGGTTCTGTGTTTCTTATTTAATAAGAAGGTTGGTTACATCTACATTCCACCTTATTCCTTCTTTTTTCTTCTCTCTTATCTTAAGACTGTAAATTTAATGGTTTGGGTTTATTTTTCCTAATATCATGTCCTTCCTCCTAGATTTCAGAATAATGTTATTGCTAGATTCATTTCATTTGATTGCTGGATCACCTTTTACCTGGTACCTCGGAGGACTAATTGTCACTCACAGACTAGCAGCCTGATAGACATGTGTAAAAGAATCCAGAGGAAGGGGGTATGGCAGATGATAGTGACTATTTTAGAGTCAGGCACTTTCTCCCTAGATCCATCTTGTTTATTATTTTCCCTAGTATATGGAGCAATGCCCGGAACACAGAAGACAATCAATACACTTCCCAAGGAAGTACAAGCAGTCACGCCTGAAAGAGAAAGAGACACTGCATTAGCAATCGGCCTCCAGCTGAGTGCTCCTAAAATGAGCCAGGTGTCTTATTCTTGAATTGTGGCAGCTGTATGGGTCGGGAGAAAACAAAACAAAACAGAGAAAGATGTTATTTACTGTGCTCTGTATCGCTCTTTCTACCAGGGGAAAGGTGGACGCAGCGGGGACCATATGACCTCCTTGGTACTCACTGACTGTGTCAATTGTGTGAGAGCTCCTTGTATACCTTTTCCTCTGATTACAGAAAGACAGGTTCCGTTCTTCTAAAGTCTCATCCAGCTGCCTTGAACTTCAGTGGTTCTGCTCAGATCCTGCAGTGTAAGATCAGAGCCACCTTCCAATTTATATTCAAAATGCCTCTTCTCTGCGCACTGAAGATATGAAAAGAGTGTGGCTCAGGTAAAGAGACAAGGAGAACAGTGCTAACCATTCAGATATGTAATAGAACCTGCTAAGCTCTCATACTTCTACGTATGTTGTTTGCAGGAAATAGGAGAAGAGATACATAATTCTAGTGAGATATTCTATAAAAGACAACTGAAAGCAAGTGCTATTATTCTCAGGCCAGAAACCTGTATCCAAGGACATGTTGAATGTAACACTTTATTTAGATCCTGGGCTATTACACATAGGAGTTGATACTGATTTAATATAACATCTAATTTCCATATGGAAAATGTGGATTTTGTAATGATCCAAGATCTGAAATGTTTTGAACACCACCATGATAAAATACATGGAAAATTCCATACCAGGGAGCTTTGTTTCAAGTGGAGAATGCCATATAAAGTTACACACAGGTATGTTTTTAATCAACTGTCTGTCACCCATCTGCCTGTACATCCATCTATCAAACAATATATACATCTGGATTCTTGGATTTAAACAGTTATAGAAGCTGAAAAAGAGCAAACAATATTTGGAATGAAAGTAAGGCCTCAGGAAAGTTAGTGGTACAGTCTGTAAGCCTGAGGGCCTGGGAGCTTTTGGAAGGGATTATGGTCTCAGCCTAAAGGCCCAGGAATCAGAAGTGCATAGAGGTTAGGAAGGTTAACTCCTAAACTAGGGATTCAGTTAGAGCATGAGATTGTCATTTCATCTGCTCTTCTGCGCTATCCAGGCCTTCAGCGGGCTGAAGGCTGCATGCTCAGATTGTGTATCACAGGACACTTTGCTCACTTTGATAACTTAGTTGCTGGTCTCTTTTGAAACATCCTCACTGGCACATTCTGAAATGATGCTTAACTGTAGACATCCTGCAATCTATTCAAGTTTATCCTTAAAATTAGCTATCTGGTTTCTCCACAGCAAGTGAATCTGGTCTGACTCTATAGCCCTGTAACATGAATGCATTTGGGTTTCTGAGAAGATGAATCATTCTTTCCAGCACAGAAATTTGGAAAACACTCTTTTGTGTTTCTTTTAAAGACAAGATAGTACAATGAATTTAAATTCCCATAATAAATATAACAGTAGGTTTCAGATAGCTTTTGGATGAAGGCCAGTGCCATTGCCAAATCATAGATTAGTTGACAGAATCTCAGCAGACCCCAAGAAAACTGGTCTCTAAATGGAGTTTTCAGTACCTAAATTGAGCCAAGAAGGAATCTGGTCTACAGATGAATGGTTTTCAATGGTTGTATTAGGTAGCAAGTTAGAAATTAGCAGACTTGAAAGTAATTGTGGATGGACCCCTTCCTCATAATCAGCTCTTGGTTCTACCTAATGTGTTCCTCGTCACAAAGATTTTTAACAAAGTGAAAAAAATCACAATTGCTCTTCCTTAAGATTGAGATTTGGCCTTACAAAAGCTTCTCAGTTTCAAGAGGTCCCATTTATTGTTTCTCTCAGTGTCTGTGCTACTGCTGTTATATTTAGGAAGTGATCTCCAGTGCCAATGCATTCAAGACTAGTTTCTACTTTCTCTTGAAACTGAGAAACTTTTGTAGGGCAAAGGACACGGTCAATAAGACAAAATGACAGCCTACAGATTGGTAAAAGATCTTCACCAACCCCACATCTGACAGAGGGCTGATATCCAGAATATATAAAGAACTCAAGAAATTAGACATCAAAATAACCAACAGTCCAATTAAAAAATGGGCTATAGAGCTAAATAGAGAATTCTCATCAGAAGCTCAAATGGCTGAAAGACATTTAAGGAATTACTCAACATTCCTAATCATCAGGGAAATGCAAATCAAAATGACTCTGAGACATCTTACACCCGTCAGAATGGCTAAGATCAAAAACACTGAAGTTAGCTTATGTTGGAGAGGATATGGAGCAAGGGGAATACTCCTACACTATTGGTGGGAATGCAAACTTGTACAACCACTTTGGAAATCAATATGGCACTTTCTTAGAAAATTGGGAATCAACCTCCCTCAAGATCCAGCTGTACCACTCTTGGGCATATACCCAAGGAATGCTCAATCATACCACAAGGACACATGCTTAACTATGTTCATAGCAGCATTATTTGTAATAGCCAGAACCTGGAAACAACCTTGATGCCCTTCAACTGAAGAATAGATAAAGAAAATGTGGTACATATACACAATGGAGTACTACTCAGCAGAGAAAAACAATGTCATCATGAGGTTTGCAGGCAATGGATGGAACTAGAAAATATCATCCTGAGTGAGGTAACCCAGACTCAGAAAGACAAACATGGTATGTACTCACTCATAAGTAGATACTAGATGTAAAGCAAAGGATAACCAGACTGCAACTCACAACTCTAGGGAGGCTACCTAGTAAAGAAGACCCTAAGAAAGATACAGGGATTGCCTAGTGACAGAGAAATGGATGAGTTTTACATGAGCAAACTGGGGGTGAGAGGGGTAATGGAGGGCAAGGGACAGGGGAAAGAGAGCTTAGGGGAGCGGGAGATCCCAGCTGTATCAGGAACAGAGTGGAAGAACAAGGAAAGAGATACCATGATAAATGAAGACCCCATGGGAATAAGAAGCAGCAGAGTGCTAGTGAAGTCCCCAGAAATCCACAAAGATACCTCCTCTATAGACTACTGGCAATGGTCGAGAGAGTGCCCGAGCTGACCTACTCTGGTGATTAGATGGCCGAATACCCTAACTGTCATGATAGAACTCTCATCCAGTGACTGGTGGAAACAGATACAGAGATCCATGGCCAAACCCCAGGTGGATCCCCAGGAGTCCAACCGGCGAGAGAGAGAGAGAGAGAGAGAGAGAGAGAGAGAGAGAGAGAGAGAGAGGAGGGATTATATGAACAAGAGATATTGAAATCATGATTGGAAAAAGCACAGGGACAAATAGCCAAACTAGCTGAAACACATGAACTGTGAACCCATAGCTGAGGAGCCCCCATGGAACTGGACCAGGCTCTCTGGATAAGTGAGACAGTTGATGAGCTTGAACTGTTGAGGAGGGCCCCAGGCAGTGGGACTGGGACCTGTCCTTGGTGCATGAGCTGGGTTTTTGGAGCCTGGGGCCTATGCTGAGACACTTTGCTCAGCCTTGGTGCAGGGAGGAGGAAACTGGACCTGCCTCAACTGTATCTACCAGGCTGTGCTGAATCCCCAGGGGAGACCTTGCCTTGGAGGAGGTGGGAATGGGGGGTGGATTGGGGGGAATGCTGGGGGGTGGGAGGAGGGAGGACAGGGGAATTTGTGGCAGATATGTAAAATTAAATTAGTTATAAAATAAAAATATTTTATTAAAAAAATTGAGATTTGGAATTAGCAGGGTTATGAAGTGAAAGCAGTTCCCTTATGGAGAAGCATGGCTATTTTGTTTAGACTTGTTTTAATTCTTTTCTTTGTTAATGTGCAGACAAGATTTCTGAACCACCAGAAAGATTATAAGATTACTACCTAGCAGAAGTCTTACTAGTAAAGAATAAAGACACATAAAACTGTTCCCTCCCTCAAGAATTAATCTAAATGGGCATGTCAATCACTTAATAGGAAAATGTCCCTCATCATAGCTGTCTCTTCTAAAAACTTTAAAAAGCAGTCTATAACCTACCTAAACATGTAGGCCAGCAAAATTGCCCATTTATCCATTCTCACTCTTTGAGAGTGCCTTCCTCTACAATGGCTTGTTTGGTCACTGCCCACTCTCATCTGTTAGGAGTCCTTATATTAATTTTAGCAATGCCACCTGTTCTTCACACTATACTTTGTTAAGTTTCATCTGATTTCATTCAGTGGAGAACACATGGATTGAGAGAACCAAGATGAAGACAAAGGTTCTGGTAACTGTTGGGATCATATTTCATAGGGTAGACAAACAGATCATTGCAATATTAAAGATTACAATAATAGTCACATATTTTCATAGTCAATTGATTTTTAATAAAAATGTCAATGAGGAAGTAAGACTCTTGAACCAATAGACATTTACTCAGAGACAATGAACCTCAACAGCTGTCTCACATTACATAAAAATTAATTTGTACTGGGTTATAGACCTAAACTTGAGAGCTAAAACAATAATGTTTCTATAAGAAAAGACAGTAAAATATCTTAGTGACAGGAATATATTACATATTTTATAGCATAAGAAATGACCTTAAGCAAACAAAAGATATTGTAAGTTCACTATCCACAATTTTTCCTCACCAAAGGACTGTTAGAAAATGCATAATCCAAGGGCTACAAATATCTCAGGTTCGTATATGATTCCCAGCTTGTTCATTGTCCAGACAGAGAAACATTGTCATCCTAAGAAAAAATTTATAAATGTAGGTGAGCAAATATACAACTTTGTTTCAAGGGTCATTCCCTCAAGTGTCTGACTGCTTTTACATTTGCTCTAGTGTATTTAAATATTTCTAAGCATTCACTCAATCAAGCTACTCCACAGTTTCTTTAGACAATTTCCACAAACAAACCTATGCATGGATCTTTATGAGCATTGCTAAATATTTCTAAAACAGTCATGACTGAAGTTAGCATATCAATTATTAACTATTTTCTTTATGCTAACCAGATTTTAGGAGAGTACTTAACACATGAACTTACTGGGTAACTCAAAGCAGTATAGAGAACTGCTTCTACTGTTTAGAGGAGCTTAATGTTTAAAGATCAAACATTTCTTTCAAACAGAATTAGTTTGTCATTTATATGGTGGATTCCATTTATTGAGTTTTATATATGGAACCATTCCTACATCTCTGGGATGAAGCCTGTTTGATCATGGAAGGTGATGTTCTTGATGTGTTCTCAGATTTGATTTGCAAGTTTATTATTCAGTATTTTTGCATCTATGTTCAGAAGGGAAATTCATCTGTAATTCTTTCTTTGTTGGGTCTTTATGTAGTTTGTATATCAAGGTAACTGTGGCCTCATAAAATGAATTGGGCAATGTTCCTTCTGTTTCTATTTTGTGGAATAATTCAAGAAGTATTGGCATTAACTCTTCTTTGAAAGACTGGTAGAATTCTACCTTGAAACAATCTGGCAACTAGGGTTTTTGTTTGGTTGGGAAACTTTTAATGACTGCTTCTATTTCACTAGGGATTGTCAGGCTATTAAAATTGCTCATCTGATCTTGATTTAATTTTGGTAAGTGGCACCTATTGAGAAAATTATCCGTTTCTTTTCGATTTTTCTTTGACTAATGTATTTCTTTCTTCTACCGTATCCTCAGTGCCTAAGATGGTCTCTTCCTACTCATGGATTCTGTTCATGGAGCTTGCCTCTGTATTTCCTGTTTGAATTCCTAAATTTTTCATTTGCAGAATTCCCTCAGTTTAGATTTTCTTTACTGATTCTATTTCCATTATGAGGTCCTGAAGTGTTTTATTGATTTCCTTTCTCTTTTTGTGTTTTCCTAGATTTTTAAAAAGGATTTATTGATTTCCTCTTTAAGGAGCTCTATCATCCTCATACAGGCAGTTTAAGGTCTTTTTCTTGTACTTCAGCTATGTTGGAACATCTAGCATCTGCTGTATAGAATGGCTTGGCTCTAGTGGGTACATATTTTCCTGGCTGTTATTGATTGCATTTTGTGTGATGGCATCTGGGCATCTCGGATTGTGTTGATTGTAGGCCTAATTGATGATTTCTGGCTTTGTCTCCACTGGGTATGTGTTTTTCCTTCCTTGGTTTCCATTTCTTCTCTAGATTCTCAGAGTGTGATGCCTGTTTGTTGCCTAGTTGAAAATTTTCTTTGGACCTGATGTTTGTGGCCACTGGCAGTTCTAGGTTAAATGTGTTTCTGTGCATTGGGAGCTTATACTTAGGAATGGAGTTAAGGTAGGGGTCTGAGGGGTTCTGCATCAGGGAGGAAAGCAGAGTGTTTGACAGATTTCTGCTTCTTTTGATTTATTGGGGTAGGGGGAGGCAGTGAAGAGAGGTCACCCCTGAGGGTCTGCTATTAAAGTTTTAGTAAGTATTGTCTATTACTATTAACTTATAAAGTATTCCTGTCACTATTAACTTATGTAATTTTCCAATTTATTCCAAGGCCATAAAATTACTACTTCTATTTTATTTTAGGTGACAGAAACTAAAGTACATATCTTAGACAGAGTACAATTAAGAAATGGAGCTGAGATTCATATTTTACTCCTCTTTTGCCAAAACCAATAATTCAATAATTATTTTCTTCATAGACAGCTGTAGGGTTGTAAAACGTACTCAGAAGGTCAATCCTAGAGTCTGGCACAAAGACATTTGTCTCTATTTTTAACTACACAGCAAACTAATCCTGTTTGAAAGAAATGTTTGATCTTTAAACATTAAGCTCTCTATACTGCTTTGAGTTACCCAGTAAGTTCATGTGTTAAGTACTCTTCCAAAATCTGGTTAGCATAAAGAAAATAGTTAATAATTGATATGCTGACTTCAATTATGACTGTCTTAGGAATATTTAGCAATGCTCATAAAGATCCAGGCATAGGTTTGTTTGTGGAAATTGCCTAAAGAAACTGTGACATAGAATTCTGACATGGAACTCTCACCCCTATGTTCTGTTGGCGCAAGAAGGTACTCTGCAGGTTCTCTCAGAAGAGAAACATAAACATCAAGCCACCATACATTTGACCTACAATATATCCTGCCTAAAAGCTATGCTAAGGCAATAGTACACGGAACTTGTGGGAGTAGCTAACCAATGTCTGATTTGACTTAAGGCTTACTTCATGAGACAGAACCCATTCTGAAACTATTTGGGTGATCAAGAACCAGAGACTAGATATCCTGGAGACCTAGGGTAAAAGCAAACTCCTGTTTTAAAAAATAAAAATGAGTCCTAATTATATTCTACTATACTTATAAATTAGTTCCTATTTTGGCCATTATCAGAGAGGCTTCCTCCTGAAGTATATGGGAAAAAATACAGAGACCCACAGCCAGACATTATGCAGAAAGAGTCCTTGGAACATACAGCTCTAAATGGGATGTCTCCATCAAATGTCCTCTCAGTGCTCAGGGAACTCAGAAGGAGAGGAGGCAGAAAGAGTGTAAAAGCCAGACTAGATAGAGGACATAAGGAAATCAAGGCCTCTGAATCAACAGAGTAAAGCTCTAAAGCTCATATAAACTTACAGAGATGGAAAGAGAAAGAACAGAGCCTACTGGGGTCTACTCTAAGTCTTCTGTGTATATGTTATAGCTTTTAGTTTAGTATTTTTACAGGAGTCCTAACTATGAGAATGAGGGGGCTCTCTGATTATTGTGCCTACTCTTGGGACTCTTTTTCTTCTGTTGGGTTGCCTTGTTCATCCTCAATGTGATGGGTTTTGTTCATTTTACTTAAAAAAATTTTTTTTGTCCTGTGCTGGTGGCTTGATCAGAACAGCAGCAGGAGGCAATTGTCATTGGGAGGTCGGCTCACCAGAAAACAAGGCACTAGTGGATGAATATCAGATAGGCAAGGCCCAGAGGGCTTCAGCTACAGAACATCTCTTGCTACTGCTGTGCCTTTACATGTTTGCCGCTGCAAATTTTCTCTGGTATCTGACTTGGTGTGTAAATGGATAAAAAATAAGAACAAGGAAGTGTCACATAGCTAGAACTTAAGAGTTTCTCTTGAGGAGCCATATAGACTACGGTTTAGGTTAATGATTAAGAAAAACAATTGAGTCCCATGAGTTAGCTCAAGGTTTTTTGTTTGTTTGCTTGTTTTTTGTTTGTTTGTTTGTTTTGATATTGGCAAATGTGTTCATGGGTTTTGGTGTGCATCATAGCTGAAACAAAGCTTTAAATAATGACTAAAGGTTGATTTAAGATGTTTTTGTTAATGGCTTTGAAGTAGAACATCTTGGGGAACAATTTAAAGTTTAGAAAGACACACTTTTAATAGTTGGGTGAGGGACACATTGAGATTAGGAAACAGAAACAATGATAGCCTGGCTATTGCTGGCTGATGTACCTTTCTTGCTAGGATAGGTTGGTGATCAAGGGTGGTGATTAATTCCTAGTACTCATTTCTGCCCTCAGCTTCCTGATATAAAAATCTGTTGATGAGTGAGTATGCACCTTGAGGATTTAAAATAGAGCTGACTGTTTTCCATACATAAAAATTTAGATCTGTGACTCTTTTAAGTTTTTTATATGATTACCTTTTGAGATAAATAGTAAAATGATTGATCCTTTCTTCCAAACTACAAAATGCAGCCTGACAGTAAAAGAACTGACTGAGAAAAATATCTTGCTTGCTTCCACTTTTTAAATCTATAACAAGTTGCTTAGACATGAATATACGTGGGTTCTTGGAAATAATTTGTTTTTCTTTGTTTCTATTTTATTGATTTTAGCTCTCACTTTGATAATTTCCTGGCGTTTATTTTTCCTGAGAGACTTTGCTTCTTCTTGTTCTAGAGCTTTCAGGTGTGCTGTTAAGTCACTAGTGTAAGATTTTTCCAACTTATTTATGTGGGCATTTAGTGTTATGAATTTCCCTCTTAGTACTGCTTTCATAGTGTCCCATAGGTTTGGATATGTGGTGTCTTCATTTTCGTTGATCTCTAGGAAGTCTTTAATTTCTTTCTTTATTTCTTCCTTAACCCATTGGTGATTCAGTTGAGTATTATTCAGTTTTCAATCATTTGTTTTTCACCCGTAAAAGATAAAAATGTTTAATCATGTAAGGGAAATGGGAAACATTGTTTTTAACTTGTATTCATTTTAGTCATTCACTTAAAAAAATAGAATGTAACCACACTGTAATTTTTATATTGTTTGAAAGATTCTGCTGGGATATCTAAGCTGTAAGGGAAAAAAATAAAGACACAGAAGGGGTACATCTGGATAGAGGTAAGAAAAAAATAAAGAGATGATAGAAAGACACTAAAGGTGTGTGTGTGTGTGTGTGTGTGTGTGTGTGTGTGTGTGTGTGTGTGTTTTCCCCTTTTTTCCAGTTCCAGAGAGCTAAGTTTTGCTCGCCGTCCTCAGAGAATTAAGTTTTATTCCCCCAGATAGAAAAGTCAACTGAGTGACTAGTTCTCTGACCCCATGACTGCCTCTTAATTCCTGAGCTGCTAAAGGCTGGTCTTTACAGCAGCAGTCATGTTTGGTTGTTATCTCTAAGAAGTCTGTTCTTTTATAATGAGATACAGAAAATGAGTGGATCTGGGCAGGACAGGGAGGTAGGGAGGGACTAGGAGAAATGGAGGGAGAGGAAAGTGTAACCAAGATGAGTTGTATATATGAGAAAAGAATCTATTTTCAGTAAATGAAAAAATATCAAAAAATTAAAAATACTTTATTAAAAACAGAAAGCACAAAAATTAGTGATACAGTAAAATGATCTTGTGTGCTTATCATCCAACTTTAATGGCCACCAACATTTTTTTATTACATCGATTGACAACTCATTTTATTTGATTATTTTAAAACAAATTTAAGACTTTAAATTGTTGAAAATATTACACTATGTTGCTCTATTTATTAGGAAATGCTTTAAATGTAGCTACATAGTATAGCATTACACATCAAAAATTAAAATGAGTCAAGATCTTTTTATGTTGGGTCCATTTTTGCTTTCTACCAATTGTCTCATCACAGTGTTTTTAAGGTTTGCCTATTTAGATTAGATTCCATGAAAATCCTGCCTTATGGAATTAGCTGATATTGTAATGTAAAAAACACATTGCCTTTCTTTTTCATACTATTTAGCTTTACAGCAATTTAAAAATTTGTGTGATAGTATTACCTTTACACTAGAGTAGTTTAGAATGAATAGTGGAATCAGACAACAATCAGTAATAGATTATAAAATTATTAGGTAAAAACTCACTAGAAAATGTTTAATAGAACAAATAGATACCACTTGAACCATGTGTTGACCATAAATTTCCCTAGTAGTGATATAAAAATATACACTTATAAGAAGTGTTGTAACAATTTGAAGATACATTGAAACCTATTTTTGGTAAAAATCTAAAGAAAGGATGAGTTTATTAACAGTCATTGTCACCTGATAATTACAATTATGCATCACCATAGCCACTTCCTCACTCACTTTATAGATTAAATACAAATGGATCTAAAACAAAGACGTTTGTCAACATTTCTTTCAAGATACAGTGAAGTATTTTTGTTTATAATCTTGAGGAAAACAAAAAAATCTAAATCCTGATTTGATATGTATGCTGTAAGTTGTCAACTTGATGGCATCTAGAATATCAGCTAGATGGGCCTCTGGGCATGCTTGGTGAGCTTTGTCTTGATTATGCTAATTCATCTGGGAAGAATTGATTAATTGTGGATGGGACTGTTTCCTATGCAGGAAAGTCTGGACTGCTTGTGGTAGAGAGGGTAACCTGAGCACTAGCATGCATTTACTCATTGTTCTATGGCCCAGATTATGGATGTGATGTGAACAATTGTCTACAGTTGCTGTTATGGTGATTTCCAATTATTATGGAACTGTGAGCCAAGATAAGGCCTTTCTCCCTTAAGTTGTTTTTGCCAAAGTTTTTAAAACAGCAATAAGAAAGGAAACTAAAGCAATGTACAATGTTTTGTCTGTCTTGCATGTGTCTGTCACATGTCTTAGTATCATCCTACCACATATAGAACCCTACCATCTATTGGCATGGATATGTCTTTTTCAGAACCACTCTTGTGTTCCAAAATATAATTTGAAAATTTTAGATAACCTACATGTTGTGGGATATTTAATTGCACTGTGAAACCCAAGACTGTGTTAATAAAGTCAACCTTGGATCAGGGAGTGGAACCAACAACTAGTTGACAATATTAGCCAGAGAGAGTACGGAGAAACCAGGAAAATGGATAGAGAGATGCACAGGAAGGAGTAGGGAGGGATTTGGAGTCTGGTGGTCTTTTAGGTTTGGGATGGTTGGAGAAACACTATCTTGTTGGGTCTCTGGCCAATCTCGTTGATTCTAAGCTTCTCTGAGCTAGCAGGTTTTCATCCCCACATCTGACTCCTTAGTATTTATTGGTAAATAGAACAACAGAGACGTAGTTAAAAACTACATTTAGTGGCAGCAGTAGAACCAGTGCTGGTGGTACCAGAACACCTGCTAGGCCATGACCTGAGTGATAGGGCTCTGTTTGTGAGGCCATGGGGCAGCAGAAGGCAGTTAAAATATCAGTACATTTAGGTTCAGCCACTAAACCAACAGAAAAACATTTGCATAACATGTATCTATCTCTCTTTCAATACTTCAACCATACCTTCTTTCTAATCCTATTTCTATTAATGGCATTTTTTTTACAAAATTACCGACATTTCTTCTCTTTTAATTTCAACATCCAAATGTTGATAATTTTTAAAACACATTCCACAGTAGTCATACATATTATACAGTGTTTATGAGTATAGCCTATTCTATTTATACCCCACACTAACTAAATCCTTCATAATTTAGAATCTTTATGAGTGTGCAAATCATTTCTGCAATCTCTAGCATACAATAGATGCTTTAAATATATTATATACATTGAATAAATGAACACTAGAATTCATAAGTGAATATTGTTTTATACAAGTTTTTACTATACAGTTATCTTTTCTCCTTTTAAACTGTCATAATTCTTACTTTTATTAGTAAACCTATTTTGACTGAAATATATCATTTTATAGACATGATCTCCATCTCATTTTTATAGTGTTTGACTCATTTCATTTTTTTTTATAATTACAGCCTTTACCTTTAAATTTTACCTAATTTAAAACCAAATTTTGAGATTTTTATCTCAATTAATGTTTTCAAGTCATATTAGAGATAGGTTAACTTTATCTCTGAAATAATATATAAGTTTAAAATTAACACTTACAATGCATTTATTTGGTCAACAATATGGATCAGGAGGTAAAAGTGCTTTGTTGCAAAATCCTGATGACTTCAGTTTGATTCCTAGAAAACACATAAAGGTGTAATGGGAAACAACCCACAAAGTTATCCTCTGACCTCCACCCTCACATCAAGAAACTAGAGATAATTGTTCACATCACATCCATCATCTGGACCACACAGCAATGAGTAATGCATGTTAGTGCTCAGGTCACCCTTTCTACCACAAGCAGTCCAGACTTTCCTGTGTAGGTCCCATCCACAATTAATCAATTCTTCCCAGATGAATTAGCATAATCAAGACAAAGCTCACCAAGCATGCCCAGAGGCCCATCTAGCTGATATTCTAGATGCCATCAAGTTGACAACTTACAACATATATATCAAATCAGGATTTAGATTTTTTTGTTTTCCTCAAAGCACATCATGCTCATACACTAATAATAAATGTACAATATAATGTATCATTACATTCTACCTTACAGTAACTTCTTCTACATAAATTATATTCTATGTGAAGTTAGGGGTTTATCTGCTTCATTTAAATATAAATCAATTCAATAATATTTGAAAGAATATAAGCAGATGAACATTTAAAGTATATTTGTGGACAGTTGTTTAGTAATAGTGACAGTTTTTCAAGTCCCTCAAAATACACTGTTTGTCATATTCTATTTTTGGAAAGTATTGTTTATTCTCTGCTCTTCATTTTTGACCCCCATCTCTCTCTGCCTAACCTCTCCCTCTTCCTCTAACATTTATTTTTCTCAACAACAAACACTTTCAACTTGATTTTGCCTTTTATAGGCCACCCTTGGGGCTAGAGAGGTCACCGGCTCACACTCTGCTCAAGATTTTGAAAGTTAAGAACTAAATAAACTAGAGGACATGTTTTATTTCAAATACAAACAGTTTAATAAGTTTTACTTTGTATTGTGGCAAAATATATTCATACATGCATCCATCCTAAGCATCACCCTCTTAGCACATATTGAATATACAGTATTAACTGTCTCCATATTATTATAAAGTATAGTTCTAGAACATTTTCAACATGCATAACAAACTCTATACTTGTCGCACAGAACTCCTTATCTCATACTACTTTTACCTGAGGCCAGGACCATCTTAACATCTAAATATCTATATTTATACCTATAACTATATCGTCTATATCTATATCTATATATTTAACATATCTACATTAGTAACATGAAAGTTTTGGCAAGATTTGTAGCATATCAAAGAATAAATAAGTTACAATAAATAATTTGAATGATTTAGTCATTAAAAAATCTGTATACAAAAACAGAAATTCAGTGAGTATTTATTTAGAATGTATCTATTAATCATTTAACACATTTCTTGAATATCTCCTGTTTTATAATGCTGTGAAAGTAATTTGATGAGTAATACTCTAACTCATGAACAAATGGCTATAATCAAATTCTTTATGGAGTTCTGTAGTTTGGATTTGGAACATTCCCCACTGGCCTAGTGTTCAAGGCTCAGTCCTTAGCTTGACATTTTCTGAGGATGGTGGGATCTTTAAGAGCTACCTTAGTAGGCTTACTAGGGCTTAGTAGGAAGCTTTTAGGAGTATACCTTTGAAGAGATTTTATGGGACTTGGGCCATTTCTTCTTTTTCTATTTGCTTGTGTTTTTGACACGGTTGGGCAACTTTTCCTCCCTGTTCTACAAGAGACAATTATTGTAGACTATATCTTTCTGATGAAGCGGTAGAGTCCATTATTCAGTGAAACTAACTTTGTAGGAAATATTGGATCTTCATGAATTATAGAACATAATGAAGTTAAACTACAAAAAGTTCAGTAGTTTGAAATGATCATATGTTTGTTTTTTTTCTTTGCTCTATACATTATATGTTAAGAGAGTGTTATAAACTATTACCATGCTTAAGAATAATAAAAAAAATACTTACTTTAAGTCTTATTTATGACTGTGCATGGTGGTACACCCTTTATTCTAAGCACTCCAGAGGCAGATGCAGCAGAATCTCTGAGCTCAAGTCCAGCCTGGTCTGCAGGACAAGTTTCAAAATAGTCAGGACTATACAGAAAAACCTTGTCTTGAAAACAATAAAAGGTCTTATTTATAATAACTTTTTATTTTTCTAAATTATTATGCAATTACATTATTTCCCCCTAAACCAATGGTTTCCAACCTGTGGGTCACAGTTGAATAGTCTTTCAAGAGGATCACATATCAGGGGATCACATATCAGACATCCTGCATATCATACATTTTACATTATGATCATAAAAGTAGCAAAATTGTAGTTATGATGTAGCATTGAAAATAATTTTATGATTAGGGGTCACTATAACATGAGGAACTATACTAAAGGTTCACAGCATTAGGAAGGTTGAGAACCACTGTCCTAAAACTTTACTCCCTCCAATTCCTTCCATACAAACTCCTTTGCTCTGTCTCAAATTAATTAACTCTCTGCCATTTCACACACACACACACACACACACACACACACACACACACACACACACATCTTTCTAAATATGTAAATAAAACTGACATCAACATGAGCTGCCTGAGTAAGACTTGAGCAACAATACCAATGAACATGCTACTGTGGAAGGAGGAAAGCTTGTGGGACCTCAACTATTGATGAAGAACTATGGGCAACTGGGGAATGCTGAAAGCAGAAGAAATGGTCTTTCCCATGGGAGAGGCCTGACCCCACCTCCAGTTGGTTATCTAATATCAAGTGGCCAGCTCTAAGATCATATACATTATTTGTGGCTATTGTAAAGGGTGGTGTTTCTTTGATTTCTTTCTCAGCCTGTTTATTGTTTGTATATAGGAAGGCTACTGATTTTTTTGAGTTAATCTTGTATCCTGCCTCATTGCTGAAGGTGTTTATCAGCTGTAGGAGTTCCCTGGTGGAACTTTTGAGGTCACTGATGTATACCATCCTATCATCTGCAAATAGCAAGCTCTAGGAGTCCAGTCAAAGAGAGGGAAGAGGGATTATATGAGCAAGGGGGATCAAGATCATGATGGGGAAATCTACAGAGACAACTGAACCAAGTTCATAAGAACTCATGAGCTTTAGACCAAAGGCTGTGGAACCTGCATGGGACCGGACTAGGCCCTCTGCATGCAGAAGATAGTTGTGTAGCTTGGTCTGTTTGAATGGTTCCTGACAGTGGAATCAGGATCTATCCCTGGTTTATGATCTGGCTTTCTGGAGCCCATTACCTATGATGGAACGCCTTGCTCAGCCTTGATGCAGGGGGGAGGGGATTGGTCCTGCCTCAACTGAATATACCAGGTTTTGCTGACTCCCCATGGGAGCCTTTACCCTTTTGGAGGAGGGGATGAGGAGTGGGTCAGGGTGGAAACCTGAGGAGGAGTGGGAGGAGGGATGGGAGGGGGTCTGTAGTTGATATGTAGGAGTGGAAAATTTTATTACATAAACAGACAAAAAACAAAAAAATTATATTCATACAGCTAAGAAGTCTTTAATTATTTGTTTTATTTTATGAGTATGTTGTGCCTGAGTGTATGTACATGTACTACATATGTCTAACTGCCTGCAGAGGCCAGAAAAGGGTGTCCAACACCCTGGAACTGGAGTTAAGGCAGTTGTTAAGCTCCCAATGTGGGTGCTAGAAACTGAACCAGGGTCCTGTGCAAATAGTAGCAAGGATTCTCATCTCTGAACCATTCCTATAGTCTAGAAAATATTCTAAATATATCTGAGCAATTTTGCTTGATCCAATATTTTTTAGTTTATTTTGACAAGGAAAATATTGATTTACATTATTACAAATGATTATCCATCTAATAGTATTTCTTTAGGTATATATTTTGTACTTGGGCTTGGTTTAGATAATGCTGTGGGATGGTCTGTATGTCAAGTGTGTTGCTGATTGGTCAATAAATAAATCACTGATTGGCCAGTGGCCAGGTAGGAAGTATAGGCGGAACAAGGAGGAGAATAAAGCTGGGAAGTGGAAGGCTGAGTCAGACACTGCCAGCCGCCACAATGAGAAACAGCATGTGAAGATGCCGGTAAGCCAGGAGCCACGTGGCAAGGTATAGATTTATAGAAATGGATTAATTTAAGATGTAAGAACAGTTAGCAAGAAGCCTGGTACGGCCATACAGTTTGTAAGCAATATAAGTCTCTGTGTTTACTTGGTTGGGTCTGAGCGGCTGTGGGACTGGTGGGTGACAAAGATTTGTCCTGACTGTGGTCCAGGCAGGAAAACTCTAGCTACAAGATAATTTTTTCTTTTTCTAGTTTTTGGCATCAAACCTAAAGTCTTAAGTCAGTGTCCTTCCAGTGAGATATTGTATGTTTAATATTGGTCATCATAAGTTTTTTTTAACTGACTATTGTTTAAAAGTTGTCACCATTCTTTCAGTCTTACATGTCTTAGAATACTTACTGATGACTGGAGAAGTACATTATTATGCAATAACTTTTCAACTTATTTCTGAGCAATAATAAAGCTTCTCTTTCACTTGCTCCTTCAGTCCTTGACAAACTAAAGACAGCAAGGCATGTTACCACATGCTTGGAAACTCAGTACTCAAGAGGGTGAAGCAGAAAGATGATGAGTTTGAACCCATCTTATCTACTATACATAAAGTGAGATTATGCCTCATAAAAATAAAGGAAAAAGTAAAATAAACATAAGATAAAGTTACCTTATAGATTTAATAAGTAGTGTGGCATGGCAGGTTCTTGGCATTTCCCCTTAAGTACAACTATGGGTTGGCTGCTCAAGTCTGAATGAGAAGTCTTTAAGACACAGGGCTGGGGACAGGCAGGATGCTTTCCAGCAGTAAAACAGGTGACTCTTTCCATCTTCAAGAATCTTTTCCCAGTGTTCACTGCATGGGAGACTTTTAGCACACCCAGTGCCCAAGTCCAACCCCACACTCATTAGCTAAGAACATCTTAGTGTAGAAACTAGGTATTAAGTTTCTTAGAAGTACACTAGGTTATTCCAAGTGCAGCAAATATCTGACAAATATTTGATAAAATAAAATCTAGCTTTCTTGATGCCAGATAAAGAGAAAACAGTTTTTGTTCCTGTGGATTCCTTCCCAGGCTGACAGTTTAGTACCAGGCTTGCTGCATTGAAGTCATCAGAAGGTTTCAGCACTGAAAAGAGCAAACAATGCTTGCCACTCTGTCATCTCTTTCTATCCTTGTCATGGCCATTGGAACTAGTTTTTCTATGTGAAAGATTTTTGTATGTTTTTTTTTTATCAGTTCTTTTTGTCTGGTTTGATTCTGTCTCTTGAGCTCAATGCAAGAGTAACTAGACTGAGCTTATTCTTACCAAATGATTTTGTCTCCTTAGTCTCATTCAGTTAGGGAAAGGTTACTACAATAACTGTTTCTATCCCCTGCAATTTAATCACAGTTGCTGCCATATCAGTGATTCATTTACATGACACTATTTTGTTTACTAACGTCAGGTATGGGTCAATAAGTCTTTATGCATAATTAAGTGTAAGATAGACAGAACAACTGTTATATGGTGGTTTCCTCTTAACTCTGTACAATGATGATACTTGAAGAATTCTTATGGAAAGTCTTTCTGTTTATATGCGGACAGTCACTACATTTTCCGGTTTTCATAAGATACTCAGTACACAGACACAGACACACACAGACACCGACACACACAGACACAGACACACATAGACACACAGACATACAGACACACACACACGAGAGAGAGAGAGAGAGAGAGAGAGAGAGAGAGAGAGAGAGAGAGAGAGAGAGAGGGTGAGAATTATTTTTGACGTACATAATGGCATAAGAATTAAATGTATGAATTTAAGGGCAACTCAGCCTATACCAAATAACTGTAATGAGAATGAGGTTTACATTATATACATATATATTTAAAGATATATATATATATATATATGTCTCAAAATAGGCAGGAGAGGGAAAGGAGGGAAAAAATTAGAATGTGAAAAATATTAAAGAGTAGGACATAGAGGTTATTTAAAAATCTAAAATGGGCCGGGCGGTGGTGGCACACGCCTTTAATCCTAGCACTCGGGAGGCAGAGCCAGGCGGATCTCTGTGAGTTCGAGGCCAGCCTGGGCTACCAAGTGAGTTCCAGGAAAGGCGCAAAGCTACACAGAGAAACCCTGTCTCAAAAAAAAAAAAAAAATCTAAAATGATGCTTCTAAAAACTCTCTCAAACCACTGGAACATTTAAAATAAAATGTTTAATTGAGCCATGCTGAGCGATGCAAATCTGCAATCCTGGTTACTAGGTGGCTAAGAGCAGTAGGACCACAAAATCCACTGGGGCTACACAGTGAATTTGAGGCCGACGTGGAGAACTTAGTCAGACCTTGAATCAAAACAAAAAGTAAAAATAGAGCTGGAGATGTAGTTCAGTGGGAGAACACTTGTCTGAAATATGCAAAGCCCAAGGCTCAAGCTACAATGTCATGAAAATATTAATTTAAAAATTAGCAGATATCCCACATCTTGTCTTTTCATGCATGTTATTGGAGCATTTACTACAACTTATAGTTTGTTCACTGTTTTGTAGTACGAATCTTAAAAGGTCTTATTAATAAAAACAAACCCGGAGCTAGGTATTGGGTTGAACGCTGAAAGATCAGAGAAACAGAACAAGCCACATCCAACCTCACCTCGCCAGTTCCTCAGCTGATCTTGTTTCCTCAGACTGGAAGCCTCTGAGTCTTCATTCAAATGGATCTCAGCTGAACTGCTGCTAAAAGCTAATATACCTTCCTGCTTCATGCCATCAATTCCTGGAATTAAAGGTGTGTACCTTTCCCAAGCAAGACATGAGATCTCAAGTCCTAGGATGAAAGGTGTGTGCCATCATGCCTGGCTTCTATGTCTAGCTAGTGGCTGTTCTGTTCTTTGACCCCAGATAAGTTTATTGGGGTGCACCTTATCTACCTAACTACAACTTAAATTATTTGAGTGCAGTGAGTATTTAGAAGTTGTTCAATATTCCCAGTAATGTCTACTTTAATAGTAGGCACATAGGGGGTTTGTCTGGTCCCGTGAATATATACCTAAAATTATGATGCCATACTTTATTCTCATATTATAAATATTATTATGACTTTTGTTTGGTGCTCATTCATTTGAATCAATTAAATGTAAAAAAAAAACTGTTAAGAAATTGAACTAAGAAAAAGGAAAGATTTAGGCCCATAATATCATGATGAAAGTGACATAGGGTGGGGGTAGGTGTGTCTTGTGACTTGTTAGACTTCACAAATGACAATTGGACAAAAATAAAGTCAACCTTTTCTATGTAAGGAACTCACAATTGTTTTATTTTTCTATACAGTGATAACAATGCTATCTTTTTTTTGTATTATTCTGTTTGTGTGATTTCCCATGTTAAAGCTGTATCTTAGCAAAGTGCCTTCTGTTTTAGCTCTTTGGTAAATTGTCTATTGAGATATGAAATAAAGCCACCATATTGGAAAGATCAATAGGTTCATGAAGTTCAAACATTAACTGGTGATACTGTTTCATACTCTTCCTCTAAAGTATTTATTCGTTAAATTGCTTTGAAATTTCAGAGGAGCTTTAATTCAGTATTAAAGCTGACATTGGAGCTTTCTTTCTCTCTGTCTCTGTCTCTGTCTCTCTCTGTGTGTGTGTGTGTGTGTCTATCTATCTGTCTGTCTGTTTTTGTGAGAGTCTGTGTTTCCATACATGTGTGCTATATGAATATGTTCTGTCTCTCATGGGTCACTTAGTTCAGTGGTTCTTAACACAGCCATGGTGAAACTCTAGGGGACTAAAGAGTTCGTGCAGACTTTTATAACTACATCTGTGCTTTGTGTGTTGCATAAACTCTAAGTTAATATCTTTTATATATTATTGTTCAGTGATATGAAGTTGATATTTTAATAGAACTCATTCTAGAAGTGATACATAATTCATATCACCATCTTGCTATATATTTCTTACTAAATATTTAATTCATAACTCTGATGCTGTAGGAGCCTAAGAAAATTAGAAATTTTAAAATAAGCCCTTACAGCTTTGCCTCTAAAGAGAGATTTTAGATGAAGAATCATCACATTGTCGTTGTAAGAAGCTGCAGGGGCCTGACAAAAACACAATAAACTGTTGACACCTATTGTAATGTTTGCTGTACACTATTGCAATATTTAGATATTGTCCTGTGAATTTGAACAATACGTTAGCATACTTGAAAGCATTGCAGCGTTCATTACCTATGTTTCAGCAATTCCCAAAATACTGTCTAGGATCCCCTGAGATCCCTGCATGCCTTTAATGAAGTGAAGGCAGAGGTCAAACCATTTTCCTAATAATACTAAGATGCTGCTTACCTTTCACTGCTTTCTTAGCTGAGGTTCCAGAAACTGTATGCCATGTGATATTACAACAGTGTGACTGCCAAAGTAGAAACAGGGACTGATCAATCTTCTACAAAACCAGAAATTAAAAACAATTAGTAACATTATAAAAAAAAGTCAGTCTTTCACTACCCCTTGTTTTAGATAATACATTTACATAAATGTAGCTTTATTGACTATACTATGTATAGATATTGTTACTTTTTAGTATAGTTTTAATAGTTATCTCAGCTTTAATTTCTAATATAGTGAATATATTTTGTGGTAAGTTTCTCTGGTTATGCCTGGCCCTGTAGTCCTGGAGCTGCTTATAAAATAAGCATTCAGAGGCTTAACATTATTTACAAGCTGTATGGCCTATGACAGGCTTCTTGCTAGCTATCTGTTCTAACTTAACCCATTTCTATTAATCTATAAGTTGCCGTGTAGCCATGGCATTACTGATCTGCTGGCATCTTGCTGTTCCTTGGGTAGCAGCTGGCGTCTCCTTCATCTCTGCCTTTCTTCTTCTGGTCTTTCTCTTGGATTTCCTGCCTGGCTATAACCTGACTAGCCATAGGCTAGAGCAGCTTCTTCATTAACCAATCATAGTAATACATATTCACAGCATACAAAAAGACATCCCACAGCAAATATAACATGTATAAACAGAGACCTCTGAAGTTCTTGGTAATTTTTACCATGGCTAAAGGGAACATAAGACTGAAAAGCCATGGGATTGCCATTTTAGTTTATGCAGTTAATATGTTCTCTAACTTATTTGTAGAATTAATATTTATTTGGAGGATTCTAGCTTCAAGAATCCAATTTTGCAAGTTTCAAAGAATAGCTTATTGTATATTTTACTCTTACACTTCTAAGCCCCATATAATATTGTATTTGGTAACACAAGAAAGTAAAAGATTGGTAAGTAGTATTCGGCTGTGGGATGTTCTGTATGGCAAATGTGTTGCTCTGATTGGTTAGTAAATAAAACACTGATTGGCCAGTAGTCAGGCAGGAGGAAGTATAGGTGGGACAAGGAGGAGAAGAATTCTGGGAAGTGAAAGGCTGAGTCAGAGACACTGCCAGCCACCGCCATGACAAACAGCATGTGAAGATGCCGGTAAGGCACGAGCCACATGGCAAGGTATAGATTTATATAAATGGATTAATTTAAGATATAAGAACAGTTAGCAAGAAACCTGGTACGGCCATACAGTTTATAAGCAATATAAGTCTCTGTGTTTACTTGGTTGGGTCTGAGCGGCTGAGGGACTAACGGGTGAGAGAGATTTGTCCTGACTGTGGGACAGGCAGGAAAACTCTAGCTACAGTATTCTCTCTCTCCCTTCTAATTTCCAAAGAAGTAACTTGAAAAGCAATCCAAATTTTATTCTTAGCTACAAATTTATATTGCCAATATAACTGAGTCTAAGAAAGAAGTTATTACGTGGCCAAGAATTTTCTTCATTCTGTCCTTATAGATGCTTGACTGTATCATATCTGTTAGGCTAATAATAGCTTGATACTAGGTTTCATGGTCATGCACATGGTCTCTGATTAGTCTTCTTGATATTAACATCATTTAGTCTGGAATTTATTTATTTATTTTTTATTTATTTATTTATTTTTGGTTTTTCGAGACAGGGTTTCTCTGTGTAGCTTTGCGCCTTTCCTGGAACTCACTTGGTAGTCCAGGCTGGCCTCGAACTCACAGAGATCCGCCTGGCTCTGCCTCCCGAGTGCTGGGATTAAAGGCGTGCGCCACCACCGCCCGGCCTGGAATTTATTATAGTGACAAAATTCTTTGGTGAGACCTAATGGCCAAATTATCCTGAATCAAGTAAGTTAGGCTAGCCAGGTGCCCTTGTGACATAGTGCTTAATAAGCAAGATAACTCCTACTGTCTACAAGAGAATAACATGCTGCCTCCTCCCACATAGAAGCAGAAGAAGGAGTTCCTTCTTACAGAAATTTTTTGGTTGTAGGTCGGCTGAAAGAAGAAAGGGTAAATATTACCTAGTAGCTCCATTTTTGTTATAACTGTAACACTATTCATTTCAGAACATGAATAGAAACTGCAATATGTGAAGATCAGATAAAATCTAGGCTCAAACAAGAATGTTACTGAAGACATTCAAGAGCCAGTTACACACATGGGAAAAGCCTCTACCAAAACCATGT
Organism: Peromyscus eremicus; assembly: GCF_949786415.1. Classification (NCBI taxonomy): domain Eukaryota; kingdom Metazoa; phylum Chordata; class Mammalia; order Rodentia; family Cricetidae; genus Peromyscus; species Peromyscus eremicus. The sequence goes on from NC_081418.1 coordinate 36,975,648, forward strand.
GGGCCTTGCCACATGTTTGAGTGTTGTGCAGACATGTAGTGAATAGCAATTGTCTTTCAAGAACTTTCCAGGGAAAGAGTAAAGACAAACTATCAAGATAAGTATGTAACAGGTGTCACATAACTCTTTCAGGATTTTAGGACAGAAGTTAAAAACCTTTTAGTTATGACATAGAAATTAGAGAGGCTGGAGCAAATGGAAGAGTAATGGACATCAAAGTGTTCTCACAGTTTCAAACATGTGGAAGTCAAGATTTTAAACATGGTGTAACAGCTTAGAGATGCTTTGCATCTTCTTGTGATTTGGAGGATACAGTTTTCCCAGTCTCCTCTGTGATTTGCTCATGCATATAGTCCTTTCTAACTTTCGCTGGTGTAATGTGATTCACAGACATCGGAGACCTCTTCTGTGTCAGCACTGTCTTCCTGTGACATTTACTAATGTCATTTATCACTCACTATAAACAGGAAGTGGATTTTCTCTTTCTGAACTTCTGTTTTCCTTCCTTTCTTTTAAGGCTTCAAAGTAGATATAAAAATCCACCTCTTTCTCTTTGTCATTTTCTGCAAATATATAACTTCAGGGTTTTCACAAGAAGGAGAAAGGCAAGATAAAGATAAAAGGGGGTGGAGGCTAGGGGATTCATTTGCATAGTATACTTCACACACCCAGTGTCTTGCTAGCACCATGAAACAATTGAGATATTTACCAGCATGTTTATTGTTTGATTTACTAGATACCAAATAAAATTAATTATAAAAGCTTTTAATTGACAAAGATGCACTACTATCTCTCAAAGTTCACGTGAATTGCTTCAGTCTGTCTTTCTGATTCCCAGTGCTTTGGTGATGCCAGGGTATCTTATTGAACAGGGAAGATTCTTGACTCATGCATTATTCATTCTTCAAATAATCTCCTGGGAGCTTTTCTTTCTTATCTTAACCATTCTTTGCTTAGCACACAGTTTTGAGCAGAGGAGTGAAGTCATATGTATAAAATGTATTTTCTTGAGAGATCACAAAATATGGTTGATAAACACTCATTTAAAAATACTTCTGTTCAATATTACATATTTTCTCTGCTTATTTTGAACACAATTTTTGTCTTTATACATAAAATTCATATTTATCTGTATTATTTGTTCTTTTCATTAAATTCAGCTCATACTTCTTAATTTTTCTTTTCTTTTTTATCTCTTATTTCTGTCACTAACACATGAGTCATTTGAACCAGCTTTGGTATATCACTAAGTTCACAAGGTCACAGTGATCCCACCGGAGATACTGATGAGTGATAGCAAAGTAAAACACAATGTTAAAAAAAAATGTTTGGAAATTGGCACTGTTACTAGATATATAACTATCTTAGCTCATGGTAATCCCACCAGTTATTAACCTAAACAATGAGGAATAATTACTCTTTGTTTCTTCAATTTTTTGGTAAGTCCACCATGATAAATGCTTATAAGTAAAATATTAATAAGTACATTCACTCTCTCTACAATATTCCTCCAGGGATACTGAACCCTGAATAACAGGTAGCCTTGCACAGATGGATCTTGGCATCTTGGCATCAGAAGCAGACAAATTATAGGTTGTGAGAGTATATAAGTGATAGGGAAAAAGAGATACACTTAAGTGAGCATGGGGATAAGTATTTACAATGCAGTTAGGAATGATGCTGATTTAGTAGAGCAGCAGTAATGAGTTATTCTTCAAGATCTACAACCTCACTAGCCCTGAGAAGTTGGCTAAGTTTCCAATACCAGGTATGGTTTCCGTAGTGTTGAGTGGGTCTTTAGTTCAATTAGAAAGATGCTGGGTACCACCAAGATATGGGCCCATACTTAAGATTAGTGTATCGTGCTGGTCGTTGTAGTTCATAGGCATCATAGCTGGATAGGCCTACTGGTTCCTTTCCTCTCTTGGAAGGTTGAATGGCAATATCTGGTACTATGGATGCTAGTCCCCAGGAAGGAAGCTTCCGATCAGATCAAGCTCAGAGCCTCTGGGTTTTGTGTCTTAACTGCATGGTATCTTCAGCTATAAGGGCTTACCTTTCACCTCTAGGAGGCAGCCAAGAACAGCAGCAACGGGCAATAGTGCGGAAGGAGTCTCTTGGATTTCACTGACAAACAACTTGAAAGAACTTTAGGATAGTTTCTCTCTATTTCTGTAATGAATAAAATGGGGATTTTGATTGGGATTATATTGAATCTGCAAATGCCCTTTCATAGAATGAAAATTTCACAGGAATAATACTACCAATCCATTTGAATGGAAGTGTCATTTTATTTTCTAGTGTCTTTCTCTGCCTTTCATCAGAAATTTGAAGTTTTCATTGCAGACCTTTTTCAGCTCTTTGGTTAGGTTTGTTCCAAGATATTTTATTTTCTTTGAAGGTGATATGAATGGAAGTGTGTCAATGATTTCTTTGTTTGTGTTTGTTGATGTATAAATAGAAAAGTTATTGTTTTTTTTCAGTTAATGTTGTATCCTGCTACTGTGCTGACATTAATTCTTTTTAGAAGTTTTCTAGTAGAATTTTTGGGATTTCTTATATATAATATTATATATAGGAGGAAGAAAGAAGAAATGAGGATATTTTGAATTCCTCTTTTTCTATTGTATCCTTAATTTCTGTCACTTGTGTTATTGGTCCAACTAGTAGCACAATATTGAAATGGTATGTAGAGAATGAACAGCCTGTATTCTTTCTGATTTCAGTAGGGTTGCTTCAAGTTTTTCTCTATTTAGTATGATATTGGCTTTTGGTTTCTCATATATAGATTTCATGTCCAGGTATGTTTTCTCTAGTTCTACTTTCTAGGACTTTTATCGTGAAGGCATGTTGCAAGTTTTGAAAGGTCTTTTCTGGGTCTGTGGATGCAGTGTCCTTAAACCTACTTATATGACTTATGACATGTATTGACTTATTTTGAACTAATATTGCATTTCTTGGAGAAAGCCAGCTTGTTCATGGTGAATAACATTTTTGATGTATGTCTGTATATAATTTGCAAGTATATTTATTCAGGATCTTTGAATCTATGATTATCAGGGTTACTGACCTATAGTTGGCCTGCAATTTTGAAAGTGTGTGTGTGTGTGTGTGTGTGTGTGTGTGTGTGTGTGTGTGTGCCTTGATGTGGTTTTAGTAGAATGGTACTGGCTTCACAGAAGGACTTTACGAGTGGTCCTTCTCTTTCCTTCCTTCCTTCCTTCATTCCTTCCTTCCTTCCTTCCTTCTTTCCTTCCTTCTTTCTTTCTTCTTAAGTAACTTAAGGATTGGCTGTGCATCTTTGAATGTTTGAATGTCTGGAAAAATTCTGCTGTAAATCCTGAGCCTGAGCCTGGACCATTTTTTTTCTCAGAAAGCTTTTTATTACTGTTTAAATGAGGATATTTATATAAGTATATTTAGATTGTTAATCTCATGTTTGTTTCATGTTAGTAGTTTTGATGCATCTATAAAAAATTGATCCATTTCTTTTAGTTTTTTCAGACTAAGGAGATATAGGTTTTTAAAGTATCATCTTTAAAATTAAGTTATAGTTTTTTCCCTGTTTATGGTGATATTTTATTTGTGCTGAAATGTGATTTTATTTGTATGTTAATAAATAAAGTTGCCTGGAGATCAGAGGTCAAAGTGAGCCATAAGCAGAGTCAGGTGGTGGTAGCACATGCCCTTAATCCAATCACATGGCAGGCAGAGTCTCTGTGTGGTCAAGGACACAGCCAAGCATGGTGACATGAACCTTTGATCCCAGTACCAACTATAGAGACCTGGAGGTCTGTATAGACAGGCAGTGACGAGGAAGTCATGTGGTTAGGTTTAGAGCCAATGAAAAGGCAGAACAGAAAGGCAATAGAAAAACAAGTCAGACAGGAAGAAGCCCTCTCTGGGGAAGCTACTTCTGGTGGTAAGCTAAAGTTAGTCATGGCTATTGCTCTGATCTCTTTGGCTATTTCCTCTGTATTTGGCTCTGTGTTTCTTATTTACTAAGACTGTTTAGAATTTCATCTACACCTGTTCATTTCTCATTCTGTGAATTTGGATCATCTCTTTCTTTTGGCCACTGTGTCAAGGGTGTGTTGATCTTGTTTACCTCATTAAAGAACCACCACTTAGATTTGTTGATTATCTGTCTTGTTTTCTTTACTTCTATTTTATTCTTTTCTGCTCTGGTTTTTAATTATTCCTTGTCTTCTCCTGGGTAGGGGTTTTGTTTATTGTTGTTTTGCCAAATTTTTGAACTGCATAGTTAAATCTCTTATTTGTTATCACACTTATTTTTTAATGTAAGCTCTGAAAACTATAATTTTCCTTCATATGACTGCTTTTAATGTCTACCAGAAGTTTTACTGTGCTGTGTTTCTATTCTTATTTAATTTCAGAATTTTTCTTTATTTTTATTAATTTTTTTCATTTTACATACCAACCACTGTTCCCCGTCCCTTACCTTCTCCTGTTCCTTCCCTCATATTCCCCCCCCAATCCCACCACCCTTCACTCCTCATAGGGAGTAAGGCCTCCCTTGGGTAGTCAACACAGGCTGGAATACCAAGCTAGGGCAGGACTGAGCACTTCCCACCTGCATCAAGGCTGAGTAAGGCATCACACCATAGGGAATGGGCTCTAAAAAGCTAGTTCATATACCCAGGATAAGTCCTGGTCCCGTTGCCTCCACAAACAGATCAAACCACACAAATGTCACCCACATTCACAGGGCCTAGTTTGGTCCAATGCAGGCTCCCTAGCTGTCAGTCCAGAGTTGGTGAGCACCCACTAGCTTGGGTCAGCTCTCTCTGTGTTTTTTCCCATCATTATCTTGACCCCCCCTTGCTCCTATAATCCCTCCTCCCTCTCTTCAACTGAACTCCAGGAGCTTGGCCAAGTGCTTGGCTGTGGGTCTCTGCATCTGTTTCCATCAGTCACTGGACGTAGGTTCTATGATGACAATTAGGATAGTCACCAATCTGAGTACAGGGGAGCTAGCCTTCCCCTTGCTTGTATATTTCTTTCTTGATTTCTTCTTTGACCTATTCAACATTCAGTACTAAGTTGTTTAATCTTAATCTCCATGATCTTGTGCAATAATTAATGATTTCCTTGCCTTGAATTTTAAGCTTTATTGTATTGTTTTCAGATAGATTACACAGTGTTATTTAAATCTTTCTCAAGTTTTTAAGAGTTGTTTTGTGACACAGGGTGTGTGACCCAATATTTTGAATTGGTCAAGTACAGCTCTTGTAAGGGATGCCTCAAAATGTCTGTAATTATAGTAATGATTCCAAACATGTTGGAAACATGACCACATGCATATTCAGGAATGCTGTCCCTTGTACTGAGTCCTAAAATCTAGTATATTTTAAAACTGTCAGGAAGGGTTCTCATTAAGAGAAATCCTACACTTTCAGTTTTAAATATCAAGTGGATTGAATGGGGAAAGTAAAAAGGAAGTTTTATCTTGTTTGTTTTTTTCAAGGACAGATTGTGAAGTCAAGTATGGCTCAACGTTGTGTCCCTTGGTTGTGCATTTGAGAATCTTGGAACCTAGAGCTAATACCATTTTAATGGTGGGTATTCACCCCATCACTTAGGGTTCTTTACAAGGTATTCCTTAATGTCTGAATGTTTCCACATGCTCTTTCAGCCTGCCATCTGAGAAAGAATTTTCTCTGACATCCATGACCTAATTTCAAGAGTTGGCAGACAAAAGCAGGCAACCAACAGCCCAGGTTTTTCTACTTAGCATATTAATCACCCAAGCTTTTCAGTGTGAAGCTATGATAGGTTGAAGCTTATGAATGATTCACCAGCTTCTTTGAAATCAAGCTGATAGCACACGATACCCTCCTAAACCTCATATTTTCCATACATAATTTCTGTTCTTCAGGCTTTCTTAACTTCAATGGTTTCTGCTTATGTTCAGATTTGAACATATGCTGTATTTAATGGTCAGTGACTGGATTCTAGGAGATGCCAGCATTTTCTAGCCCAGAAGATGTTGAGCAGGCCTTTTGGCACATGTCCTTCTCTTCTCTTTTATTTCCTTCTTTACTTGTTCCTGAAATCCATGGAGGGGTATTTATTTACAGCAGACATACATGCTTAGGCTGAGCCAAAAGTATCATTGCAGTGTTCTATCTGCTAATCATAGGCATTTTTACTGAGAATAAGGGAAATCTTATTGATTTCATTCAGAAGTTTACAGTATTGAAAGCTTTAAGACTTCATGTTTGAAAATACTAAAGAATCTATAATGTGGAAAAATGGTGGGCTTCCCTAAAGTTTTTTTTTTAATTCTTTGTGAATATTAAAAATGATTCCCATTTTCTGTTTATTATGGATAAGAAATAAAACAAAGAGGTTTTTCTCAAGAAAATATTGATATTATTCTCTTCTTACTTTCTGCTAATTTTCAATTCTTTATTTACCTATTTTATTTTACTTTGAAAAAAGTTCTCACTATATAATCCCTGTTGGCTTCAATCTCACAATCCTACAGTCACAACATTCTGGTTGTCTAGGTTACAGGTGTGTGCCAACACACTCAGCTCTTCAGGACATGATTTTCTTGTCCTGATAATTTATCTCATAAAAATAGCATTAGTCTACTGGTGTTATTCAAATGAAAACTTGATATTAACCATTTCAGTTTTATTACAGATGAAGTACAATTTCAGCTTATTTTTGGCTATGTCTTTTTAAGTGTAGATATTAACAGTTTCTGAATGAGCATTTTTAATTATTTATTTTAAATTTTGTTATAGACATTGCAAACTTAAAAATGTATGATTTTTAAGAGAGAGCCAGCTGACATGGTAGAAATAAGGCAGAGGAATTATCAGCTCACAATAGAGACACTGAAAGTAATATGAAGATAAGAATAAGATAAAAGATCAGGTACACACAAAAACAGACTCCTAACAACTATCACATCAAGCTGGTGATTTCATTCTCTTCTGCCTTAAGACATCCATATTTTACCATTTATACATAAGTAAAAATGACTTTCAGGCTTATTTGATTATAGACAGAATTACTCTATCACAGGATGACAAGCAGTGACAAATCGGTGCCCCATGATGAGAAGTCTAGCAGACCCCATATTTCTGTAAAAGACACAATGGAGAAAATAGGCATCAATGTCTTTCATCCAAACTCTTACAGTGTTGTCAATCTCTGTTACATTACACTGTCACCTGCGAGGTCTTACATTTATCAGGGCGAAGCAAGTTCCAGGGTAATTTTTCTAACTACCAACCCAAGGCTAAAGCAGTACATTATGAAAAATCAATTGAATTACAAGAAATGCTCATATAACATAAATGAGTTTTGCCTACTTGTCAACATGTGTAGAGATATTCATGTTCAAACAAAGATGATGACAGAATCCCATGTTTAGACTGCTCTTAAAGAACCAATAGCTGAGGAACCCCCATGGAATTGGAGCAGGCTCTCTGGATAAGTGAGACAGTTGATTAGCTTGAACTGTTTGGGAGGCCCCCAGGCAGTCGAGCCGCAACCTGTCCTTAGTGCATGAGCTGGCTTTTTGGAACCTAGGGCCTATGCTGGGACACTTTGCTCAGCCTGGGTGTAGGGAGGAGGGGACTGGACCTGCCTCGGCTGAGTCTACCAAGCTGAGCTGAAAATCCAGGGGAGACCTTGCCCTGGAGAAGGTGGGAATGGAGGGTGGATTGGGGGGAGGGCAGGGGAGGTGTAATTCGTGGCTGATATGTAAAATTAAATTAATTATAAAATTTTTAAAAACAGAAACAATGGCAAAACACTGAAGCAGGGAGTTTTGCTTTTTATTCTTGTTCACAGAACAGGCCGAACATTGAAAGTACTATAAAACCAGATTGCTTTTATGCAACAGGTGAATAGCCTGGGGACTTTTGCTCCATAGTTTAGGCAGGGAGATAGTATGGGGGCTGCAAGACCATGGGATGGAGTTCATTTGTAATCTCATTTGTCATCTGTGGTAGTGTACATCTGTAACCCTGCCACTCCAGAGCTGAAGCTGGACAACTGTGAGCTTGGATCCATTCTGAGCTCCATAGGGAGATTCTGTAATAGCAGAGCCAGGAGAGGTGGCTCAGTTTGTAAGAGCACTGGCTGCTTTTGCCAGAGGACTGAAGTTTGGTTCCAGCATCCATACCATGTGGCTCACAACCACCTGTGACTCCAGTTCCAGGGATCTGAGCCTCAACATACTCAGGTCCACACCTATACATAAAAATAAATTGAGTATTAAAAAACAAATGATAAGGCTAGAGATGGTGCTTAGTGGTAGAGCTCTTGTCCAGTGTATATACGACTCTAGATTTGAACCCCAGTCCCACAAAAACAAGCAGAAAGAAAAGGGATAGATATCTGCTTGAGTGAGTAAATTCATAAACCTATGAGTGAAAAGCTTTGCTTTCTCTGGAGAGGAGGGTTAGAGACTCGGATACTCTTAAGTGGTAGCCATCATTTCTGTAACTGAGGAGCTTAGGAGTGCTGGATTGGGCACAGACATGTTTTACTAAATTTAAGTAGTACCATTATATAATATTTTCCATCTAGAATGAAAAAAGACTGACTTTTCTTGCTAAAGAGGCAAGTGTTAAGTCTATTTTTTTCCCTACCATATGCCACAAGGGAAAAAATAATCACAAATGTCAAGGAGAACTCAGACTGGAAGAAATAGACCAACAATAATGACCAATAAATGGATAAAAATGTATTTCCAGCTCTACTGTCAGGTAAAACCCAGAGTTCTGTAATCGCATTAGAGTAGAAGGGTTCTGAGATGTACATGTAAGATGATTGTTAGTCACTTTCCTTATGGAAAATTTACTAATATATATTTGATAACTTGTAATTTTTAAATAATTAAACAATTACATTTAGTGTCCCATTTTGGTTCCATCATGAGATCTTCTATTTTATTTCTTTTCAAAACAGTCAAATTTATTTTGTGTTTTATAGTAGGTTTAATTATCTATTAAGTCTGTATTTTTGTAACATTTCACGGTTGCCATGGTTTAAATTTTACATAACAGTAAAAGCATTGAATTTCAGCCTTTTTTCTTCTTCAACATATACCTTTTAAGTAGAAATTTTTTACAATAGCATATATAGATGCATTCACACATGTCTCAATTTTAAAATTTTTCTATTTAATATCATCTAACTATAAACCCTGTGATCTATAACAGAGACTTGCCTCCAAGATATACTATTTCTGATTTCCTTTTTAATCCACATGTACTTGTCAGTATATCTTAAATTCTAAACAATTTGCTACTTCAAAAAAGTTCTAGTGATTTTGAGGTTAATTCTATTGTATTCAGAGAAGACACTATTTCATTCTTAGAAACCAGCTAATATTTGACTCTTTGCAAATGTTCATATACCCTCTGTCTTTCTTGAAGTGATGATATGGTGCCCAATATTAAAATCCTCAGGTTCAACACAGCTGATTAGGTTAAAGTTTGAATTATAACGTGAATTTGTGCCCTGACTGTTATATTCTTATCTGATTGTAAAGTCAGTTACTGAGACAAAGTGTTGTTACTTTCCTTGTTGATTGTGGTCCTGGTTGTTTTTCTTATTAATCTTTTTCATACTTTTATTTCAACAGGAGATATGTTATTTTCTGGTGGACTAGTGACTTTAACATTAAGCAACATCTTTATTTGTTATAGTAAATATTCCTGCTTTGAAGTCTAGGATGTGCTAGGATACCTGGATCAGCATTTTTTAGTATTGCTCTGTGTGTGTGTGTGTGTGTGTATGTGTTTGGCTTATATTTGCATAGCTGATTGTTCTTAATTTTTCTATGCCCATTTTACTGTTTTTATTTTTTATTTTACATCCCAACCACAATTTCCCCTCCCTCCTCTCTTCCCAGACCCTCCCCACCATCTCCTCTTCCCTCCTCCCATCTCCTCCTCCTCGTTCATTTCTATTCAGAAAAGGGCAGGCCTCCCATAGGTATTAACCAAACATGGCATATTGAGTTGCAATAAGTCTAGGCACTTCCCATCATATTAAGGCTGGACAAGGCAACCCAATATGAGGAACAGGGTCCCCAAAGCCAGGAAAAGAGTCAGAGACAGTCCCAGGTCCCACTGTTAGGAGTCTCACAAGAAGACCAAGCCACAAAACTGTCATATATATATAGAGGGCCTAGGTCAGTCCCATGCAGGCTCCCTAGTTGTCAGTTCTGTTTCTGTGAGCTCCTATGAGCCCAGAATAGTTGATTCTGTGGGTTTATTTTTGTGATGTCCTTGATCCCTCTGGCTCCTACAGTCCTCCCCACCACCCCTCCCCCACCCCCGCTTTCACAGGATTCCCTAAGCTCTGCCTAATGTTGGGCTGTGGGTCTCTGCATTCTATGATCTTTTATTGTATGCATATATCTTATGAGTTGCATTTCTTTATTATCTTTGTCTTTGTTAAAGACTGAATTGTCTTCCCTAGAAATTCATGTTGCCATTTTTAACCTCCAACCATTGTTTGGAAATTTTGTTTTTAAGATAACCACATTAACATTCAATCGTTAACATTCAACCAGGGTGATCTTTGATCCAATCGAACTTTCATTCTTGAGAAAAGAATTTGGAGACCAACAGGTATAGGGGGATGGCCACATGTAACCCAATGAGAAGATAATTATCTATAAGCCAAGGAGGGAAGCCTCAGAAGAAACCAACATAAGTTAATAAATTCTTCTTCTCCAGCCTCTAGGGTGGCACACTTTATGACAGTGCTAGTAGACAAATACAGCTCTCTTATATTATTATTTATCTATTTTACATTTTAAATGTGTAGACAAGATTTACTCCTTCTACCTTTGGCCCTATTTGGCACATTTCAGGACAGGAATCAAAATAATTCTCATAAAATCTGGAATTCTGTCTCTCTTCACCCTCTTCCCTTGGAGTAAAAAGTCCAGTTCCTTTTCAACATGGCTGGCCCTCTTTGTGCTAGCCTTCTTTTGTAACCCTGAGCGTATCTTTTTTTTTTATTTAATTTAATTTTGTTTTACAATACAATTCAGTTCTACATATCAGCCACGGATTCCTTTGTTCTCCCCCCTCCGGCCCCCCTCACCTTCCCCTCAGCCCACGCCCCAGTCCCACCTCCTCCAGGGCAAAGCCTCCCCCGTGGACTGAGATCAACCGGGTAGACTCAGTCCAGGCAGGTCCAGTCCCCTCCTCCCAGGGCGAGCCAGGCGACCCTGCATAGGCCCCAGGTTTCAAACAGCCAACTCATGCAATGAGCACAGGACCCGGTCCCACTGCCTGGATGCCTCCCAAACAGATCAAGCCAATCAACTGTCTCACTCATTCAGAGGGCCTGATCCAGTTGGGGACCCCTCAGCCATTGGTTCATAGTTCATGTGTTTCCATTCGTTTGGCTATTTGTCCCTGTGCTTTATCCAACCTTGATCTCAACAATTCTTGCTCATATAAACCCTCCTCATTCTTGCTAATTGGACTCCCGGAGCTCCACCCAGGGCCTAGCCGTGGATCTCTGCATCCAGTTCCCTCAGTCATTGGATGGGGTTTCTAGCATGACAATTAGGGTGTTTGGCCATCCCATCACCAGAGTAGGTCAATTCAGTCTGTCTCTCTCTCGACCATTGCCAGCAGTCTATTGTGGGGGTATCTTTGTGGATTTCTGTGGGCCTCTCTAGCACTTTGCTTCTTCCTATTCTCATATGGTCTTCATTTACCATGGTCTCCTATTCCTTGTTCTCCCTCTCTGTTCTTGATCCATTTGGGATCTCCCGCTCCCCCAAGCTCTCTTTTCCTCGACCCTCGCCCTTCATTACCCCCACTCATGTCCAGATTGTTCATGTATATCTCATCCATTTCTCCGTCATTGGGTGATCCCCGTGTCTTTCTTGGGATAACACTAACCAAGCAAGTGATGGACCTATATGACAAGAACTTTAAGTCCCTGAAAAAAGAAATTGAAGAAGATGTCAAAAAATGGAAAGATCTCCCATGCTCATGGATAGGCAGGACTAACAGTAAAAATGGCAATTTTACCAAAAGCAATCTACAGATTCAATGCAATCCCCATCAAAATACCAACACAATTCTTCACAGACCTGGAAAGAATAATACTCAACTTCATATGGAAAAACAAAAAACCCAGGATAGCCAAAAGAATCCTGTAGAATAAAACAACCTCTGGAGGCATCACAATCCCTGACTTCAAGCTCTACTATAGAGCTACAGTAATAAAAACAGCTTGGTACTGGCATAAAAACCGACATGTGGACCAATGGAATCGAATAGAAGACCCTGACATTAATCCTCACACCTATGAACATATAATTTCTGAGCGTATCTTCTGCTGCTCCCTCTTCCTGAGTCATTGGTCACAGTTTCATGTCTGAGTCATTTTTTCTGCTTTGGGGTGTCTGCTCTTGCAGGAGATGCTTTCCCCTCAGCTAATCTGCAAAACTGTCATGTTCCTGTCAGAAGCTATTTCCTTGTATATCTTGGGACAACTGCAGATAGAATTGTAAGCCATACCTGATTCTAACCCCCAGGTTTCTAAGCAGCTGTTCATTCCCTTTTTCCTACAGCACTTCTTGCTTTCTAGCTACTGACCCAAAGTGAAATGCCCAGCTCTGTGAAGCTGTCACATTTGTTGGGCTTATTCACTAACATATCCCAAATGCTTCGAGTACCATCTAGCACAAACTAGTTTCCAATAAATATTTGTCAGGTGAATTAACGAATCTCATCCTCTAAAGATGCCACCTTATACTTTATGGAGAAGACAGTGAAGCTGACATCAGAACACTCAGACACTACCTGTGAGATTTGTGCTGGTGGGTTAGAGTTTCCTATATTGCAGGTTTACTGATTTTCAATAAGCCGTTTAGTATTTTTCATACAAATAAAGATGAATTAGAAATTGCTTTAAGGATCACATACTTAAACATATTGTTTGGAAATTTAATGCTTGGTAGAAAAACAAAAACAAAAACAAATTAATAAAAAACAAACAAAGAAAGCAAAGAGGGAAGCCTCCTGGCCAAATATGCCAACACAAGGCTTGCTTTGCTCCTGGGATCAATTGCCAGTGTAATTAAGACAAGGGATATTTATTGGGCTATTTTTGTGAACCAGATACTGTACCAAGTTTCTAAATTTAGTTATTTTTAGTAATGTTAATGACCTTTTAAAGATTTATTCCTTTTGGGTATAAGCTGTTCATACTTTATAGATGAGAAATTCTGACCCAGTAGTTAAATCACCATATTTTCTGACAAGTCCACTTTTTAATTTTTCTGTTTTGTGATGAATATTAGTCTTTGACTGCTCAGATTCTGAGTTCAAGGGATTTAAAAAAAATGTGCCATAAATATAACTTTGACCTGGTCACTTTATCAAAATCTTTATATCCTTTAGACCATTTTTCTTATCTGTAAACATGAAAGATGATAATAACTGTGATTATTAGACAAAACCTCCCTGGTTTCAGTGAACTAACTCCTCAGATGAAAACTCGTTGTGAGCTTGTCCTCAGTACAGATCCAGCCTTGCCTTTCTCCTTGCCAACTCCCTTGGCTGCAGTCAGCCTTCTCACTTCCTATAAAGGACCAAGAAAAGACCTGGTGGATTCTGAGCAGCAAATGAGTATATTCTGCCTTCTCTGTACAAAGTTGGCTGAATTTTTATTCAGAAGTAATAATTTTCTTGAATCTGAAAGCTGAACCTGAATAATCCCAGCAAACAAATTATGTCATCTCAACCACTTAGGATAACTTCATCTATAAAATACTTCGTTGTAGCTTTTCAGCAATTCTGTGAGGTATAACTAATTTTCATGTCGAGGAAGTAGGCTCCTTAAAATTTCCTGTCATCCCAACATGTGACTAGTCTCTCTGTCTCTCTGTCTCTGTCTCTGTCTCTCTCTGTATGTGTTGTTTCTCTCCACCCTCTTCCACCCTCCTCTCTGTGTGTAGATTGTTTATCTCCTTCTGTGGGTTGGGTATTGTTTGTCTTTTGCTCTCTCTCTCTCTCTCTCTCTCTCTCTGTGTGTGTGTGTGTGTGTGTGTGTATGTGTGTACGTTACATGAATTTATCTATTCATGTAAGTATGCACATGTGCATGCAGATGCATGAGTGTGATTATTTGTAGATGTCTGAAGTCAACTCAGACTGTCTTCTTCAATCACTTTCCCTTTTGGAATTGAGATGTGGTATCTTGAACCTGAAGTTCACAAATTTGGCTAGTCTAGCTATCCAAGGGGCTACAGGGATCCATCTGTCTCCATGCCCCAAGCACAGGTAATTGCAGACTCATAGAGCTTTAATGTGGGTTCTGAGAATTGGAACTCAGGTCCTCATGCTTTTGCAACAAACACTTCATTAACTGAGAAGTATTCTTAGCTCCCTCCCTCCCTCCCTCTCTCTCTCTCTCTCTCTCTCTCTCTCTCTCTCTCTATATATATATATATATATATATATATATATATATATATATATATATTTCTTATATTATTCCAAGTAGCTACAAAAAAGAGCTGCCACTGATCTGCCTGATTGCAATGGCAATTGTCTAAACCACACCACATAATGTGTCAATTTTCTTTACAGAACTTAGGGATTTTGATTGAGATTTTCTCATCTTAACACCAAATAGCTCTCCGTGTGATATGAATTTTAGAACAAGAAAAAATAGCTCACTCATTTTTCTTCAGAAGTAACATGATTGGGAAGCTGGAAATACTACTTTTTTGATGACTGTGTGACTATTTTCTTTAGTCAATTGTACCTTTAATCTAAACATCAAAGCCATTTCCTGTAACACACACACACACACACACACACACACACACACACACACACATATTGTTGATTTCATTTAAATGTGAGGATTGTTTTTTATATAGCATCTTTACAGATAATCGTAAAATCGGGGAAGAGATCTTTAGAAACTTAAGTCAGCATATCTAGCTATGTTGCTTCAGGCAGCTGTAACAGATGTTGAGGCTTGTGGGCTTATATCACAGACCTTTGCCTCTCATGTTCCTGGGGGCTGAGGAATCCAAGGTTGAGGCTCTGGCACATAGTGCATCTGGTGAAGGCAGCTCCCTGTCTCACCAGAGAGCTTCTCTTTGCTGCACCCTCACATGGTGCAAAATATAAAAGTGGCAAGATCTCTCATGTGTGACCTCTTACAAGGGCACTGATCCCACCATGTGGGCTCCATATGGACAATAAGTTCCTTATAAAAGCCCTCTATCCAGAAAGCATTACAGAAAAGGTTAGAAGCTGCCACACATGTGTTTGGGAGACACAAATATTCAGTCTATCGCACTACTTTTACACTGATATTAATATCACTTCCATTTATACTTTGTGACATTTTTTTTAATAAAATAGATTCTTTTCCTTACCATCAATTAATATTTCTTATACAAATCTTTGAAAAATATATTTGGACAAAAATTAGCAAATAAGATATTTGTATTTATGTCAGGGAAGAGCTATTATTATTCTGATGAATATGTTATTATTCAAAATATCTTTTTGGTATCATATGTATGGTTATATATAATTTATGTATGTATGTAAAATTTTCTTGGTTTTTCACTTTCATTTTTAAACATATTTTATTAAAAAATTTTAATTGAATTCAATAATTCCCCCCTTCTCTGTCTTTCTTCCAATGCTTCTCATGCCCCTTTCATTTTCTATCAAGTTGATAATTCTTTTGGTTATTTTTGATACACATATACAAATGCATAAATATATAAATACAATCTGAGTCTGTTTTTTGTAGCTGGTGTCCATATAAATTCAGGGCTGACCACTTTGTATTGGATAACTAATGAGAAACAATGATAATATCAATTTCAACTTTAATTTTAAAAAAATGAGGATTTCATACATGAGTAGCATATTTACATGTTTTCCACCTCTTCCTTGCTCCGCTCCAATGCCTCCTGTGCCCTGCCACTCCCTCTCATATATATATGAAAACACTTTAAAAGAAAATATTTAACTGAGTGTTTATATTCCATGCATTTTATGTATTAGTATGAAAATATATTTTTAAAACACCAATGAGAATAAAACCAAATTTACAAGAATAATCACATAACATAAGAAAGTTGAAAATATTGTAGAAAACTTACTGATCGATGTGAATTTAACAATGTAGAAGTCTATAATTAGAGAGAAAGAAGTTTAAGAGGCCATGGGTGACCCAAACAAAAATGATATATCTACACTGAGTGTCTTATACCTAAGGTTTAGGAAACATTGCGGAGGAGAGGAAGGAAAGATTGTATGAGTCATCCAACAGAATATAGATTAAAAATGCTCACCCAAGGTAAGTAGTCACAGCTACAGAGAAAAGACAGCTTTAAAGGATCTGGAAACTGACAGAAGGATTGAAAGAGAAGACAGGGTCAGGGCAACACCATAGTATGCAGCAGACTCAAACTACAAGAGAGAGAAAAAGGCGGCCTCTAAGTCCTTAAGGACATCTTTCAAGAGGAAGATTGCATCTTAGTGCCTGGGTTTAGAATAATCATTGGGCATTTGTGACACCTTTTGAAGGTATTTTGTTAGAGTAAACAAGGGGATGAAATGTAGGGAAGAGAAGGCAACAGAAACCGAATCAGCTTGTTTCTTAAGAATCTTGCCAGGAGAAGAAAGAAATCAAGAATGATGTTTAAAAGGAAGATTGACCAGAGGCTTTCTGGAAATTTTGTTTATAAGGGAATAATTGCCTCTATACTTGAGAAGCTCTCATGTAGGGAAGTGGTACAGGAACATTCTGTTGGAGGATGCAGGGCATGTGTACATAAGCTGAGTGGATGTTTCATGAGAGAGGAAAAAAGATCAGCAAAATGATCAGCACAGAGCTCCATTTGAAACTGAGCATTTTCTATTGGGTTTTTCTTTTTTCAGTGAAGAAGCATATAGGACATGTCCTTATATGGACAAATGCAGCCTCAACACTGGAATGTTTTAATGAAGTGGAAAGCAGTGAAATAAAAAAGTAAGTTGTGGGTGAAAGGCTGGGTTTTAACGGCACAGGAAAGCATGACAGTGTTTGCTCTAGTCTGAAGTTGTGTGACTTTTTTCTCCTGTACTATTTAAACAACTTAAGGTAGTAAATGTATGGTTTTCCCCTCATTTTAAGGTTATATAAGCCAAGTGGGGAAGGGAAACACAACCAGGGTGTTCTCTTACTTCCCAGGATCAATCGTGGAATCAGTCTAGAGAGGGAAGAGAAGGAAGTGAAGCCAGAGATACACTGGGGATGGCAAGACCAGGGACGGAAGCAGCTGGCGATAGGTGATAGCAGGAAGCAGAGAAGTGTGCATCAGAATTTCACACATATTCATTGAAGCTGACACCTACCTGAGGGTAGGGATATTGGTGTGCACTTCGGTTCATTCAGCCGGCTATAATAAAACACCAGTTGCTAGGCTGCTTACAGAGAGCAGAAGTTTGCTTTGGATGGGTCTGGAGGCTTCAAAGTCTAAGATCAAGATACAGGCAGGTCCAGTGTTTGAAGGAGTGGGCTGCCTTTTGACTCATTGCTTGCTGAGTCTCATGAGGAAGGGACAAGAGGCTTTTGTGGCATCCCTTTTGAAAGTGTATTCATCTAGTCTGTTAGGTGCTCAGACAGCATCATCAAGACACCTTGCCAAGGCAGCATTCCCAATATACATTTTCAGCAAAGAATGTCTGTCTGTCTGTTTTCTTGACTGTTTGTTGAGACAGGTTACTGCCTGGCCTGGAACTTTGTAGACCAGGTTTGACTTGAAATCCTGGGCAATTTACCTGCCTCTGTCTTTCAAGGGTCAAGATCAGAGGCATGGATCATCACGCTCCTTTTGAACACATACATTTTGAGGGGATATAAACCTTTTTATCCTTATACTAAAAAAAGAAAACTACATTATATTCTTCAAATATTGTTTTAAGACAAGCCCTAAAGAGGAAGTGGATTAAGCTGTATTAAAAACTAATAATAATGGATGCTTATGAATTTGTGCCCATTTATTTTAAAAGTAGTAAGTTTGGGGCCTGAAGAGATGGCTCAGAGGTTAAGAGCACTGACTGCCCTACTGGAAAACCTGGATTACATTCCCAGCACCCACATGGTGGCACACAATTGTCTTGAACTCCAGTTCCAGGACATCCAACACCTCCTTGGACACCAGGCATTAATATGGTATGCAGACATGCATTCACCAAAACAAACATAAACAAAAATAAATTATTTTTTAAAGTAGTAAGTTCCTTTCTTAACAGAACATTTTAGTGAGGTTATAAAATGATATTGCTATAAAGCAAGACGTCTTGGCTTCTGAATACTGAAGAATATAAAACTTAGGAAATTTTAAATAGATCAGTTGATATTTCTCTCTTAATAATTTTAGGAAGCACCTTCTAGATCAGTGGTTCTCAACCTGTGGGCCACAACCTTTTTGAGGGATGAATGACCCTTTCACAGGAGTCACATATCACATATCCAGCATTTCAGATAATTGTATAACAATTCATAAGATTAGCAAACTTACAGTTATGAAGTAACAAAGAAATAATTTTTATGGTTGTGGGTCCCCACAACATGAGGAGCTGTATTAAACGGTCACAACATTAAGAAGGTTGAGAATCCCTGTTCTAGACTGACTTTCTAACAATCTATGGCATTGTCTCATGGGAAGCTGTGTGTTACTGCTGTATAGCTGTAGTGTTGATAGCACAGAAGAGATGAGAAAAAGAAATGTGGTGTTTGGAAATGCTAATTCAAATTGAAAAAAAAAATCCACTGACCTGGCACCAATCTGTCAAGTTTCCTCTCAGTTTCTGGGTTGCAAGGGATGCACGCACTCTAAATGGATGGGCAGAAACTATCAGTAACCTGTCATGAAAAGAAATTGATTTTTTATTTTAAAAATGCATCTTACCCAAGAGCTCTTTGGCACTTTACAGAAATAGAAAGGTTTAATGATTTATTTACAGAGAGTTCAGAAGTTCAATTAGAGAAATTTCTTGCATGCTAAAAAATTTAAAGATAGGGAAATAAAAGAATTCTAGAAACAGCTATCACATGCAAATCCTCTTATTTGTCTAATATAAATATGTCACTTCACTGGTTTTAGTGGCTAATCATCCAGGTATTTGATTCAACCACTTTACAACTGCAAAACTTACTATGTATATTTATTATTATAAATTATAAAGGCAACAGATTCTATGTCTAAGATCAAATACATGTTGTCCAATAATTCCCAATAGAAAGTTTTGCATATATAAGCATTTTAACACTTTAATTTATTCATTGTTTTTCAGCCTTTGTAATACAATTTCTGAAGAGATAGATGCAGTCTTGACATTTTAATAGTTAAAGTCCACATTGAAATTTTATAGTGTGGGCTCTTGCTTGCCTGCTTGCCTTATTTTCTTCTTCTTCCTCTTTGCTGTGAATAATTTAGTCTAAAAGCTAGATAATGAGGTCCATCACAGTAGTCGTTAACATCATACAGGTGGTGGCCCTCCTCTGGGAGTTTAGTGCCCAAGCAAGAAAAATGGCCAATAGTTTAAAACCCTGGTAAGAAAATGCTATCTGGGATGGTGGCCTAGTGAGGTCAAGAGATCAAATCCAAAAAAGATGACAAAATAGATGAGCATGTTCAGAACAGAAATTTCTCACCAAAACAGAAGCCATAAGTATAAAAATAGGTGAAAAGTAGAATACACTTGTGTGGTGAATTGAAACCAGAAATGTAGGGATGAACATTTTATTTCATTTGTACCCAAATGTGTGTGTGTGTGTGTGTGTGTGTGTGTGTGTGTGTGTGTGTGTGTGTGTAGTGAATTGGTGAATTGACAGAGCCCGGGAACAGTAAATCACAATGAGATTGGATAACAACAGATTTTGGCATTTAAGCACATTATCAGCCAAAAGAAACAAGAGCTGCTTTTGAGAATAGACTGATAGACAAATAGAAAACAAATCTAGAATCTAATTACTGGAAAGTAAGATTATAAGAGTTGCCATGGTCATGGTGTCTCTTCACAGCACAAAAATCTATGACACTCTCCTTTAAAGAAACCCAGCATTTGAGTATGATTTGTTTTTCATTAGGCGCTAATGACCTAATAATGATATAGATAGGCTGAAAGGACGCAAATCCATCTTGAACTGACTGAGCCCTGAGCAAAGGGGTTTCTTCTCAGCATTAAAATGATAATAGGACATGTTTATAACTTATTAAATAGTATAGACACCTGTGAATTTGTACTGATAAAAGTGAAATTAATGAATTGAGTAGAAACAGCCCGTTGTTATAGGACAATGCCAGATAACAGATGTTCAAGGAATAGCAGAAACAGAAGTTATTATTTCATATTAATCTTGCTGGGTTTATGTGAGAAAATGTTCTCATTTATTGGAAAACCTGCATCAAGATAGCCAGAGTTAATTGGTCATAATGTTAGCAAATTAACCTCATACATTCAGAAACTAGATTGTCTGTGTTTTTCTTGCAAGATACTATTGTGGTAGATTTAAAGTTATTTTAAAATCCAAGACTTAAAACTCTATATTGATCATTTTCTCTAGAAACAAAAATGAATATTTCTAGCTATAAAAAATTATATTGTACAAGCAGAAAGGAATGTTGCTTTTGTTTATTTTCTACCTGCCCCCTCCAGAAATAAAGCGTGACCAGTGGTGTGCCAGTGGTGCTTGTTCAAAATGTCATTTTTGGTTAGGCTATACATTTTAAGAAGTGTTATTTTAGTCAATGGTACAGAAGAATCATGTGATGTTTATGATACGACAATAATATTTAAATGCTTCTCCCTGTGACCCTTGGTTTCTTATATGTACCCCTTTAACTTTTAGTGTAAACTCAATTGGAAAAAGAAAATGCCAGAAAAAAAACGTGGTACTCAGAGAAGTACACCCCAGAATTGCTCAAGATAAGTGTGTGGATGACAGAGCACATGAGGGAACGAAGTAGGCAGTAGTGTGAGGCTAGCAGAATCACAAGGCAACCTAGTCCCTGTTCGGGACTGTAAGGTGCAGGGTTCTAATCCTCAAGATGACTGATAGCATTTTGCAAACTTTGTCTGGCCCTAAGTCTTGCGAAAGTTTGGGACATTCCTTTGCTATTTGCTTAGCTTCACCTGTTTTGCTGGAAATTATTGAGAATATTAAAAATTGGAGTTTCACTAGATTGTGTTAATAATTTTTAGTTGTGATACCCTCTCTGACATTTGGAAAATCTTTCCCAGAGTCCTGACTGGTTAACAAGATTGTATAATGACATTGAGTAACTTTAATTAAGCCATTATAATTTTATCTTTAATAATAAACTAACTCATAAAATGTCCTTTTATTTAATGGAGGCTCAGTTTTTCCATATATATTACTCTTTTATTTTCCCAGATCATTAAATGTTTTCACAATATCACTTTATTTTTTAAACTGTGTAAAATTTCATAAACACCACATTGCTGATTTAACTATTCTCTGTTGTTGGACATTTCAGTCACCTCCACTCTGAAAATTTTTGAAATGTCCCTGGAAACAGTATTTAATACCCCCTTCATATTTCTCTCTGTGTATTGCTATGGATAGAAACAGAGCTTTGCAAAATCAATGCCAGAGCTCTGCCACTGAGCTACAACCCTACACACATTAAATATAACTCTCAAGCATATCTTTTATATAGAATTCCTGGCCTACAAACATACATTTCTTAAGTTGTATGTATTTATTAATACTTATCATTGTATATATTTACTTATTTATTATTACTTTTCTGCAAGATTGTATCCATTTGTAAATTCATCTTTATATTTGCACATGGCATTGAGAATATCTTTGTGAATTTAAAAAATGGATTGGTTTAATTTGCAAATATTCACCATTGAGTTTTTGTCTTCTATACATATATGGGTTTTTTAATTGTGTTCTGGACTGTTTTCATTCACTATTTTTTCTTATTATCTATATTCACGAAGAGTTACTTTTACTTTTAAAGTTTAATCTAAAAATAAAATTCTTCCCTTGATATGAAGCTTATTTTCTTGTCAGGAAAATGTGATGTGCAGTAGATCATTTTGTTTTTAAAGGTAGTCAAGCCCCAGAACTGCTGGGATTTAACACAACAATATGATTCTCAGAAAATTTATGCAAACTAACTGCAAATTATCGTTTTGGAAAAATGTAGAGGTGGGAAAAGTGATCGGAAGACACTTCTGCAAGCAATGAGGAACTTTCCTATCAGTGAGTGATGAGGGAAGATGTGTCCTGCTAGGCACAGGTGGTGCTCAGTGTGACTGTGTCTTGCTGCTTTTGGTTTTTACTGGGCAACATTTGGTAACTTATTGATGTACTTGTTATAACCAACCTCCAACATTGTTCCTGAAAACTCTTTCCTGCTGAATTCTATTCTTAGGTTGCCCCATCATATACCAAGTGGGCTGCTCTGTATGATCAATAAACTCTTTATTTTCTTTAGTTTTGAGATTATAATATAATTATAACATTTCTCCTTTCCCTTTCCTCCTTCTAAACCCTCTCATATATCCCTTCTTCCCCTCTTTCAAATTGGAGGAGAATCTAAAACCATTACTTTATCAAACCAACATAATCCCTAACAACAATCTTAGTCAGTGGTTCTCAACCTGTGTGTCACGGCCCCTTTGGGAATCCAATGACCCTTTCATAGGGGTAGCTTAAGCACATCTGAAAAGACAAATATTTATATTACATTTCACAACAGTAGACAATTACAGTTAATGCAGAAGCAATGAAAATAGTGTTATGGTTGGGGGTCACCACAACATGAGGAACTATTTAAAATGTCATAGCATTAGGAAGATTGAAGACCATTGATCTAAACATTTGTCCTGTTCTCAATGTTAAGTGTAGTCTCCACCCCTCACCAAGCAAACTTCTCTTTGCAACAGATGAAGATCAGTATGGAAAATCACAACCCATCAAAACATGGAGTTGTGGGGTCCAATCCTAGTGAATACATCTACAAAACACCCCTGGTGCTTAAGGCTCAAGGAACATTGTAGAAGAGGAGTTGGAAAGATGGTAAGAACCAGAAGATCAGGGAGTTTGCTGTGAGGTTGTGTCTCCTGGAGATGCAAGAAGCTACACCAATGGGCTACTAAAGCAGAGATGAAAGCTATGTGGCTTCGTAATGTAAGATCACACGTTTCCAGTTTCTGCTGGGGCCCTGGGATTACTTTCTCTAAGGAAAGTCAGCCATCAAATCCCAGGGACATGCAAACTTCAGTCCTGTGTAGGTGTGTTTGGCCTATGCTGCCAGTTCATGCTTATGACTGCCTTCCTTGGGCCCAGTGTCTCTACTCTAGGAGATAGTAGCCTCTAGCAACATGAGGATCTCTTCCTGTATATCCATATATCATGAGAGTTAGTCACAGATACTCTGCAGAGTGTAGTGTTGCCAAATCTTTGACGTTAGTAGGATGGATATTTTCATGGCATTTTTGCCTGATGATAATCTTCAAATAACCACCAGGTCTTTGAGATGATACCCCACCATCTGTCAAGGAACATCTGTAATCTACCAAAGAGAAGTCGGGTTCAGGATGGAGTTTTTCCATTGTTACAGGAAGAAGGGCAATCATATAGTATGAGTTCATATGCAGCTTCTCTCTCTCTCTCTCTCTCTCTCTCTCTCTCTCTCTCTCTCTCTCTCTCTGTGTGTGTGTGTGTGTGTGTGTGTGTGTGTGTGTAGGAAACGTGTTGAATTGTGGTGGAAGAATGTGACCATACACCCAACATGTGGCTTACCTAGGGTGTAGTAGTCAGCATATAGTCCTGAGTCCATGTTCTCAGCCACTTCACTATGGTACTAAGAACATCTTTCTAAAGTGACACTTTTTAAAACAATTGTTAAATCTCAGAAACTTTACAGAAGCTCATTATGGTGACTGAGTTAACTTTGCCAAATACTTTATTTCCTCTGATTAAAAGACAATGGACTTTCAAATGATGTAGTTACTTTTTATCCTTCTAAGTGAGTTCTACTGAGACTGAACCTCTTTGCTGTGAGGTTGTGGTTCTACCTACCACCCAAAGGTTGGTTGATCTCAAATACAGTTATTTGTCATCAATTCTTTTTTTTTTTTTTTTTTTTTTTTTTTTGGATTTTCGAGACAGGGTTTCTCTGTGTAGTTTTGCGCCTTTCCTGGCACTCACTTGGTAGTCCAGGCTGGCCTCGAACTCACAGAGATCCACCTGGCTCTGCCTCCCGAGTGCTGGGATTAAAGGCGTGCGCCACCACTGCCCGGCATTTGTCATCAATTCAATACGTGAGGAATCTGTAAGGTCAGCACCCACCCCTCTTCTTGTACTCTCTAAGGCTTTCCCAAGTGTGTTAAAGGTCAGCTTTTGTGGTGTCCATCCTATTCATCCTTTCTTGAGCATTTTAACCTTTGTTAAAAACACACTCTGAAAGTATCCTTTTCTTATTAGATTACATCATACAGTTTTGTTCTGCATCTCTTTCCAGTTGCTTATTGGTGAATTAAAGGGCTGTTTGTTACAGGCCTTCGTCCTTAGCCCTATGGCACCAACTGTCACATATATACTAAGACTCTGCCTCCTGAACTCCATTGTCAGCATTTCCTCTGGGCAGGCCCACAGATCAAACTGCCTCATAAACACCTCTGCCTGTTTGTCTCATAAGACCTCAAGGTGACCTGATATCTAAATCACTCCCCATCCTGCATGATGAAATGTGTGTTTCCATGACCCAGACCCTCGTGTGTGCTGATATGTGGTCCTATAGTACTTTTCTTGTTTTGCATTTTTCAAAAGAATATAGTTTCTATAAAGATATAGAAAGTGAGAGCTTACTAATTGAACATCAAAAATAATATTAATTATATTCTCAGAATGTGATAACATTTTCAATAATCTTGGTTAGAAAAGAAGGAAAGATAGATTCATTCAGTTGTTTCACCTTATGGATGTAATGTATCATTTTGGCACACTGTCAGGCTCCTGAATGAGAAAAAGGAGTTGTCTCCTGAGGAAATAGGCAGGAAATTCTATTGCTGTGTGATTGCAGCTTTGGTAGGCTATTTGAGGGCAACTTGTGTATACACACCTTCCTCTCCAGGACACATGGGAGCAGGCAGCACGTGGGGCTTCAGCAGTATCCTGCTGTCCCACAGGTGAATGGGGAAGTGGCACCTGCTGAGGGGACAGATGTTTCACGGATTGGTCTCTTTTATATTACCCAGTAGGATGTATGTGCAGGAATTGTTGTTAAGTATAAAATGAGAAGCTTCTAGATGTGTATATCTAAAAGTGGACTCCTCAGAGAGCTGCCCTGGGTCCAGGCAGGTAAAGAAATCAACACCACAGTAAACAGACAGGGGAAGCATATGTTCCCAACTAAGAGGTGTTGACCTCAAATACCAGAGAAAGGTAAATGTCAGGAAATAACTGTTTCAGGATTCAATAAACTCTAGAATTCTTTTTGGCTGTCAGCAAGGGAGAATCAATGGAAGTATTTTTATTAAGTGGGCACAGTGGTTCCCAAGGGAGAACAGATTAAGATAAATAAGGAAATAGATATAAAATTACTTAAAGGAAGTAAGAAGCAGTTACAAGGGAAATAAAACCACAAGAGCAAAATTTTAAAATTGGACTCAGAGGTATAAATTCAGTTTAACACTAACCGTTAAGATTTGAAGATTGCCCCTTCAAACATAGAGGAAAAGCTCCAAAGACAAAATTTATAAAAGAGGGGAAAAAAGGAGAGAAACAAAGAAAAGATGCAACTAAGCAATATATAGTGATGTGAGAAGGATTTTGAATAATAGAAATCTCACAAAAACATAAACACAGTTTTAATGCAAAACATGAATATCAAAACCCCAAGACAATGTAATAAAAGGCATCAGCACACCTTATTAAAACATATTTAATTCTAATGTTTAAAACTCTTGGAATCTTCCATTAGATTAGAGAATACATACACACTATTTTCTTTGTCTATAATGTATATATTATATCAATAGAATCCAACCAAAAACCTTGTAGCTGAAGAATTTTCTGGTTATCAAGTCACTATCTTGGATGGGCAGAAGCTATGAAAATATATCACCTATCTGGCCTTTAAAATAAATTTCTGAATATTTGTCACTAGTTTTACACACACACACACACACACACACACACACACACACCCCTTAAAATATGGATGTTGTAATTAAATAAATAAAACTGCTGAGACGGTCACTAGAAATAAGAGCAAAACTGCTCAACTAGCTGGACAAGGGACAAGAGAAGGCAAGGACAGCTGGAATAAGTGCAGCATTAACAGATGACACCAGAGATGTCAGATGTCTTGTGTCTGTAACCCTGCCAGTCTTCTTGAACCTGGGAACCCAGAGACTTGCTATACTCCTCTCAACACTCTTCATCTTCCCAAGAGAGGGCACCATTGTAAAATCTGCAATGTTGTCATTACAAACACAGGGGCAGATCACCATCACACAAAGCTGTAGTTTGCACTAATGACAAACCCTAGAGAAACTCTCTGGAGTAATGATGTCAGGCCTGATATCCTCAATCATTTAGGCATCAAATGAAACAACAGCTACCCATGTTATCAGTTCATTAGAAAAATGTTATTACAATAGGTAAAACAGTAACCTTGTAAATCTTCTTTTTAACTGCATTTGGGGGCTTTAGATCTCATTTTTAGGACAGTGACCAATACATGAATGTAGCATAACACTTCCTTTACTCTCCTGAAGTGAAATTTGTAAGTAGTGCAGTGTAATTGACATACGTAATTTTTTAGTGAATTGCATTAATATATTAATTTTTTAATGTAGAAGATAATGCAATGGGAAGACACAGAGGTAATTTTTTTGCAATGAAGTTATAAATGACATGTGAACATTGAGAGATGACAGGTATAGCACATGGTAGAAGGTCTAGATGCTTACAAGGTGTGATATCAGCAGTATGTGGCAGCTACATACAGGATAAGTACATTTTATCAACTCCCTAAATACACAGCTCTAGTGAGGCTGGCAACATGATTTGGGTGACATGCTGATCAATAACTGTGGGAACCCCCTCCCACCTTTTGAAGTGTTCTTAGGTGGAGGAGCGAGGAATTAAGACACAAGATAGAAAGGGAAACGTAGCTGACAAGAACAAAGACAGAAACACAGGATAGCTTCAGAAGGGCTTGGGTCAATACCCACCAGCCTGGAAATTTATTAAAAAGGGCTTTTTATAGTGTGCCAAGGGGAGATGGAAAAGACCTTCTCCTTGCAAAACTAAAGCACACTGTACAGGCAAGTGTAGACCCTTCCAAATACCTAGTAAACACACCCATGGTCAAATCATCTCCCTACACAGCCCTGCTGGGTAAAGCAAGCTCAGATTCTCTGACCCTGAGGAATTTCTCACTAGGAAGCCTCTTTGGGATCCCACAAATAACTAATAAATTTCCAAACACAATAAATTATGGCCATCCTCTGATTCCACTTCTTCTTCCCATTAAAGAATATTTACTGTTAAAGATGAGCACAAACATTTTTGTATTATAGATAGGAGGTACATCCCTGGTAGACACAACTGGGAACACACTTTCCCTACACTTTAGTCCTTAGTGACATACTCTAAGTTTGTGTGTTAATGTTGGCATGTGATAAATAATATCTCTTAAAAAAATCTGTGCCATTCAGTCTATCTAGTAACTTTAGTATTTTTATATTAATTAAGCCATACTTCTGCCAAATTATTGAAATATCAAACAATAAAATATCTAAATAAATAAACAAATGAAAAACCTACTTACCTCTCACTACAAAAATCCTCAAATTCCCCTAGGGGGCGGCACCACCTTGCTGACGAGTTTATTTCATCCACATAAGACTTTAAGTGGCTTTGGTTTGACTAACAAAGATAGGTAAATATTGATTGTGAAAAGTAATTTGAAAGGCTCAGGGGAGGGGGAAACTATCTGAATATTTAGTTTCTACTCTCACTTTTACTGTGTTTAAATTCAACCTTTAAAATCTACCTAATCCTAATCATTCAGCTAATAATAATGACTCTGTTTCAAATATGAGCAATTTACTGATAATCGAAGATTCCCATATTTTATTTAGACAACTAACAAAAATTATATACTAGGATCTCTTAAAGAATGTGGAAAATGAGTAAAGTAAGTGATCTGAACAGAGGAGAATTAACTGGGCAGATATTTTATGCAGGAGATTTCTTAAATTAAGCTGTAAAGTGTAGAAATGTCTTCAAATTGCATTTGGAGAGAACTTGTGGAAAGAAGATGAAGTTAACGAGGTTACCCAGGCTGTAAAGCGAACAGTGCCTCAATTACCAAAGTTTAAAGATCAGTGCAAGTCAATTATGTCTCATTTTTATAAGGCTAGCTTTTCCTTTGCTTTGATATTTTTGACTTAATTGGACACCAAGAAGCAGGATCTGGGTCAGAGTAAGCGGACTTTTTGTAGAAGTTGACTGTGGCAGTGAGGGCATTGATCTCACTTTTCCATTATAGTTTTCTACTTCACAGCAACTTTTGAACACACTGTTTCCCCTGGAAATTCTTAGCACATCATCTTCTGACTACTGCCATACCAAATGCAGAGTACTGCTCTAGCCCCACAAAAGCTGTTTGTTTTTGGAAACATACAACATTCTAATTTATAGTTTGAGACAAATAACAGATACATAAGTAGCTCACATCTAACCTTATTATGGGCTTTGTGGTACAAAAATTTATGTGTTATAGAATATTAGTTGAAGGTGTTTTACATTTATTTAGGCTGTGGAATATTTGTTTAATGGTGCAGAGACATGTTGCATTCTTTTGTGTTGCATTTGTTTAACTCTCTGAATCTTTGTTACTTTGCCTGTCTAAAACACCTGATTGCTCTAATGAAGAGCTGGGTGGCCAATAACAAAGCAGGAGAAAGGATAGGCAGGGCTGTCAGGCAGAGAGAATAAATAGGAGGCAAAATCTGGAGAAAAAAGAAGGGGCTAGCCACTTAGCCACCCAGCCACCCAGCCAGACACGAAATAAGAAGGAAAGAAAAGATATATTGAAACAGAGGAAGGTAAAAGCTGAGAGGAAAAAGGTATATGGGATAATTTAAGTTAAGAAAATCTTGCTAGAAGCAAGCCAAGCTAAGGCCAGGCATTCATAAGAAAGAATAAGCCTCTGTGGATTTATCTGGGAGCTGGGTGGCAGGCCACCCAAAAAAGAGCCAAAAGAGTAAAAAAACTTACAATTTATGCCCAGTTGTTTGCTTTCTATAGTTATGTAGATTCTTAAGCAAAGTAGATTAGTCAAGTGTGTATGTGAATATGTCTATGTGCAAATACCTATGAATATCATATGTATATATGGGTGTACATTAGAATAGGCTACATATGTACATTCATGAACTAATTAACTGCATTTATATATTAAATAATAAACCTGCTATTAGAACTATAAATTTTCTTTTAATTAAACTAATTTCTTCTTAGGAATAATATGACCCAAAGGAATGTTAAAAATAACTATTAATAATCAATTTTAAATCGCTTGTGGCAGCTCATGAAAAGGGAGTCCTAATTCACTGATGCTGGGAATGTAAAATAGTGCAGTCATTATGGAAATTTCTGTGGAGTTTTCTTATAAGAACTAAACATGAAATTATCACACATCCCAGCTGTGCCCCTCCTGGGCATACACCCAAGGGATTCTGTATCTCCCCACAGAGATGTATGCACATCCGTGTTGTTTGTTACTACTTGATTCACAATAGGAAGGAAATGAAATCAGCCCAGATATCAGACTATGAAATGTTCTGTGTTCACACAACGGAATTTCATTCAGCATTAGAGTAAGAAATGAGATGATGAAATTTGACGGAAAATAGATAAAAATGGAAAATATCATACCGAGCGAAGTAGCCCAAGCTCAGAAAGACAAACATTATGTACATATTTTCTCATGCAGATCTTAGCTTCTAATTTTTATGTATGTGTGTAATTGTGTTGGAGCAAGTATGAGTAGAGGTCAGGAAACTAAAGAAGCCCACATAAGGAGAATAAAGATGCTTTAAGGGAAAGAGGGCGATGGATAATTGAACCATGTGACATGAAATTGAAAGGCAGATACTTAAATTGGAAGACTACAAATGAGAACTGGGACAAGAAGATGGGTAAGAAGACCAAGCAGGGCCTGGGGGAGACCAACCAAAACTAAAATTAGTTTTTAAAGATGACAATTTCTAAAACTGTAGGCAAAATTTTCAGAGTTGGAACGAAAAAAATGTCAAAATTAACCCAACTAATTCAAGGACAAAATTACTTATGTATACTATCTGACAGGTTTGGGAGGTCTCTTTGTGAGGACCACCTGCTTTTCCTTTGGCTTGTCACTCTGGCTGTTCACACTTTTACCCACAAGCCTGGCATTGACCGTGCTATTGTTTGTGAGCATTAAAACTTTAAAAGGATGTGTGTGGGGTCATGCTTAGGCCATGGTCAGCTGCTGTAATAATTACAGTGGTTGTTATCTAGTGAAAGCTTTTTTGGCAGGTTGCCAGCAGAAGGCTACAACTTGCATCCAAGTTTATTTTCATTAAGCTATTGGGGTTTGCCATTGTGTTTAAAATGAGATTTAAATCCAGCTTAAAAAACTGATGTAAGCATTACAGAATCCCACAACTATGGAGCATGTTCCTGAATTCATTTTGAAAAATCAATTAACCAATTGTCTAAACACTGTCACAAATCAGGGCATTACCCCTATGTATATTTCTGATACTAATTATTAACATATATCTATACACAAAATATTGTATGTTTTCTTTTTTTGTAAAATTTGTATTTATTTATTTATTTATTTATTTATTTATTTATTTATTTATTTATTTATTTTGTGTGTGTGTGTCTTTGTGAGTATATTTTGCATGTGTGCAGTGTCTGAGAACACCATTGGGTATCAAATCCTCTGGGTCTGGTGTTAAGACCATTGAGAGCCACCCAAATGATCCTGGGAAACAAACTGTATCCTTTGGAAGAGTACTAAGTGCTCTTAGTAGCTGAACCATGCTGTGGGATGTTCTGTATGGCAAATGTGTTGCTCTGATTGGTTAGTAAATAAAACACTGATTGGCCAGTGTTCAGGCAGGAGGAAGTATAGGCAGGACAAGGAGGAGAAGAATTCTGGGAAGTGGAAGGCTGAGTCAGAGACACTGCCAGCCACCACCATGACAAACAGCATGTGAAGATGCCGGTAAGCCATGAGCCACGTGGCAAGGTATAGATTTATAGAAATGGATTAATTTAAGCTGTAAGAACAGTTAGCAAGAAGCCTGGTACAGCCATACAGTTTGTAATCAATATAAGTCTCTGTGTTTACTTGGTTAGGTCTGAGCGGCTGTGGGACTGGCGGGTGAGAGAGATTTGCCCTGACTGTGGGCCAGGCAGGAAAACTCTAGCTACAGAAACATTTCTTAGGCCCCAAATACAGCACATTTTAGAGCCAGATTTTTTTGAATGGAAAAAATTTAAAATACTATACATCATCTAATCTTTCTTTTGCTATAAAAAATAAAGACAAAATAAAAATATGAGTAGTAAAAAGAGTATTTCCTTACTGTAGCAATACTCTCTTAATTTTGCTATGAACTTAAATCTGTTGCAGAATGTCTTCTTATAAAAACAATCATTTTTAATAAAAAGCTGACTTTACTTTAGAAACTTCTTTCATGAAGTCTAATAATTTTTTCTTTAAAATATTTTTGATAAAATGCATTTTCATCGTATTCTTTCACTTCATCTACTCTCCCAGATCTTCTCCACCTCCATACCTTACAATCAGTTTAAACTACTCCTGGGTCAAATCTATGATGATATTTGGATACAAATCAATATGAGACTAGCTGTACTGAGAAACTTTTCTTGCTATTGATTATATACACCATTTTCTAGGAAGGCACTTAGTCATCAATTTAGGATGATATACACAAATACATAAATATATATGGTGTATATATATTACGGGTGTTATAGTTAATCAACAGTACTTAAATTATCTGAGAATTTTGCTTAGTGGCAAACAGTTGTAGTTTTTAACTTACTAATAAACAAGACATAAAGGAAATAAACAAATAGACATTTATTAGAGTTTAAGAGAAATATCCCAGGTCAAGCAAACTGTGCCTCTTGGCAGCTGCCTTGAAGAGGAGAATGGTGAAGGGAAGTAAAAAGCCATGCTACTTATGTTAAGCTACCAGGAAGGTCAGCCACCTGGGGCAGGCAGCAGGGGGCCAGGAGAGAAAGAGTAAGAAAGTCAGAGTATCAGAGAAGCCCAAGAAGGGATAGAAAGGAAAAAAGGGAAAAGTAACACTTACCTGAACAATCCAGAAGGCTGGGCAGACTTACAAAGCTGCATGCTCTGTAAGACACTGACCAAATATCTTTCTTAATATTTTTGATGTCATTAGAGTGACTTTAAATTAGATTAATATTTGGAAAAAAATTTATTCTCATTTTCTTAGAATTTCAGGCTGTAGGGATGATCTGCCACTTGAGTGACGGTGACTGTCAATACGCGTTAATATTTGACAAGTGCTAGTGGGTATAAAACGTGGTGACTGTATTTCATTATGTTGTCATCCCAAGTGAAGAGAAAACCTGAGAGCAATACAATTTTGTAAATTATTCAATTGCTTCTTAAAGTATTATACTTTCTAAACATATTATTGGCAACTTTACTTTTTAAGTGTCTTTTTTTCTGAAAAATATTGTAGGAAAATTCTAAAGCATAAAATTATTATTTTTTATCCATTAAACAACTTTAGTTTTTAAGTGTCTTTTTTTTCTGAAAAATATTGTAGGAAAATTCTAAAACACAGAATTATTGTTTTTTTATCCATTCAAAACTGGTAAAGGTCCAGCTATAATACCTATGAGTCACAATACACAGCATAGCACAATAAGCCCAAGGGTATGTTAGTGGCACACATATGCCTGTGATAATCAACAGCTCTGTAATTGGATTTATGACCCCACTCAACAAGAGGGAAATCATTCCTAGTACTGGTAACTTATCCAACTACCCAGGACTGGTAAAGTCATAGATCTTAGAGATGAACCTACAACCACCACTTTACAAAACCAGCATAATCTCTAGGTGCATTCTAAATATTTGTCCTTACATCCACAGATGAGTATAATCCTTGCCCCTCATCAAGGAAACTTCTTTTTGCAACAGAGTCACACCCAGTGGCTAGAGCTACAAAATAACTCCCATTCCTAAGGCTCAGGGAACATTATGGAAGAGATGGTGGTATAATTTTAAGAGCCAGAGCATCAGAGAGTTTGCTGTGCGATTGTGTTTCTTGGAAATGTCAGAAGCTATACCCATAAAGTTTCACCAACATGACTGCCTAGACATGAGGTGAACAAAGACAACAGCAGACATGCCAAACTGGATGGGAGAATCCACAAGGCCTCACTCAACCCTATACAAAGAACTACAGGCAACTAAGAGGGACCGACAGTGAGAGAAATAGATCTCCTAGGGAAGAGCTCACCAAGTGCACTAAGGTATTTCTTTTAAATTCTAATAAAATTGCCCTCAAACTGTAAAAAAAAAGGTATCTGTCTACTTTCTCTTTATATCTTGTTCATTACTAAGTAAGTAGAATAGTAAGAATAGTGAGAATTATTATACTTTTTTTTTTTTTGCTGAGGAAATATTTCAGATTCTGAAGTCAGAAAGCCTAAAATAGAAGCCATCAACAATCTGCAAGTGAATCTGTTATCACTAGTTCATGAACTTTTATTGCAAAAGGGAGAATCCTAAAGTTCTGAAGGACATTTCCTAAACATCCTTGTACCATCAAGTCCAATGCTCCAGGCATCCATATTGCTAAATGAGATAGCATGGCTCAATTTACGTGGTAGCTCCATGCTTATGAATCAATTATCCAATATCAAATGTTCAGCCATGAAAACATGCATACAAGTAACTGTAAACAGACTGGGCAGGCTGCATTTGGAATATATATGTGTATGTACCTATATATAATATACATATATCCATTACACATATCTACCTATACATCACATGTGCATGTAACTGCAATTAATAAAAAATGAATTTGAAAGAGGCCAAGAAGTAGTAAATAGGATGATTTTGGAAAGGAAAGGGAAGGGAGACATTTTGAAAGTACATTATAATCTTAAAAAAATAAAAATGGTTAAGTAGAGCTAGGTTTGGTGATTGATCCTTTTAATCCTAGCTCTTGGAGGAAGAGATTGGTGGATCTCTGCAGGTTCTAGGCGGGACTGGTCTATATAGCAACTTCTAGGTGAGTTCATATTGCGACCTTCTATCAGAAAAACAAAAAATAGGTGAGGAGTGTTTCTACCTCCTTTTCCAAATGGCTAATGCTTCAAGCTGACATGGTCATCTTTTGCTGTTAAAGTGTTTGGTGTATACATATTTTTAAACAATTAAGAGTTTTGGCATGATTTTTATCTCATTCTAAAATCTTCATGTTTTGGATAATTCATACTAGTAAGTAAATTAAGTAGAAGAAAATCATTGGAAGAATCAAGCTCATTCTGTACTTGTAACAATCTAACTAAAGGTGTAGTGGTGACAAAATGATAGTACTGGAGGAGAAAAAGACGTGGGAGAAGAGGAATCCCCGAGTTGGTGAAGTACTAAGTGGATGTATGCTGTTGACAATGGCATGGTCATGTCAAGGACGTCCAGTGCCTCAGCCCCAGGGAAGTTGGAAAGTCTTCCAGAGTTGAGGCTTAGAGGGATGAGAAAGCCTTCCTTTGATCCCAGTGCAGCTGTTAATAGTAGGTGCATAGAATGTTCACCATAAATTTCTCATCCTGGTTGTTTACACCACGAAGACTGCTCTCTCCTACGGAGACTGCTCTTGCCTCATTTAGCTAAAGCTCACCACTTGTTTATCTGGATGCAATAACCCTGGCTCTTTGTTCGTCTCTTTGCAATAACTCCACCTTCCTGGTCAAATTTCTGATGCTGGAGCTTCTCCCTCAGACACCCCAGACCAACCAATACCGACTCTTCTGTGTCCTTGTGTCTATTACTTCATCATTCCTTCACTGGCTTAGTTAGAGAAATCCCCAAAGTTGCAAACAACATGGCAGAGAGAAAGGGAGAGAAAGAGAAATGTATTTCAGAATACTTTAAACATATAAAAAAGTAAAATAAATCTAGGATCCACAAATGAGAGAAAACTTCTAATATTTGTTTTTATGAGTCTTATTTATTTTGATAAATATGATGTTTTCTAGCTGTGTATTCTTGTTTTTATAGAAACCCATATCTTTCAAGTTGTTTGGTGTGGTCATATTTAGTTTTTAGAGTTGCTTGTAGATTCTGTATATTAACTCTCTGTCAGATATACACATAGCAAAGATATGTGTTCATCATCTTTTAATCAAGAGCAGGGAAACACCACCGGCAGTGAATGGCCTGTTCTCCTGCACATCCTCAAATGTTGCCCCAGATTCTAGCTGAAGATTGACAACAGTGCAAAACATTGGTCTCATGAAAATGTTTTGTTTGATTTGGTCTTGATTGTTGCTATTGTTATGAATTCCAACAAATGTCGGAATCCACAGAATCAAATTAGTGTAAGTGTAGAATTATACACGTTCTACATTACAGTCCATTTCTGTGTAGATGTTTCCCTAATATATGCTGATATATGGTTTCTTATACACAGGGAAGCTTCTGATTTTCAGTAAACAATGTAGCACCAACTGTCAGTGAATATCAGGAAAAGCCTGTAATAATTTTAAAGCATAGTTTACATCACACATAGTTCTAATTCCATGTTAATAGACATACTTTTCAGAAATGTACCAATGCTTAATTGTATGTCCATTCTACATCCTGTTCACATTTGGATCTGCTATATAAATCCTTGTGTTTCCTAAATATATGGATCTCATTCAATAAAGTCAACCTATTGTTGGTATTGGAAAAGGGACAGTAACCCTAGATTTTCCAATTGCAGAAAAGGAAAGATGCTTGGAGCAAAATTGCAGTGCTGCAGGTATTCAGCCTGGCACTCATTGTATTTCTTCAAGGTCTGACAGTTAAGCTGTAAAGCTTCAAAGCTTGAGCAGAGATTGGTGTTACATTTCTTTACAAGGGAAATGCCAGTTTGCTATATTGCATGTGGAAATACGTGTAAATTATAGTAGACAGTGCCAAAAAAAATAAATAAAATGAAAACAAAACCAAAAACCTTCCACTGATATCAAAATGGGATGAAGTCCCGCCAAAACTGTTTGTCCATTACAGAGATTCTTACATGCTTAACATACTTGTCCCTTCTAACTGTAAATAGAATCACTGAAAAAAATACATAATGACGAGACTGTGGACAGTGGTTGTAAAAAAAAAGAAAAAAAAAACATTTCTGTTGTTAGAGTCAGCACCTGTCAGCACATTCAAAAAGACAGACCTATAATAGGGATTCAAAATACATATGTTTTTGTGAAGATGTACAAGTGTTCATTTCTCTGGGAGCATGGCCAAGAATGCAGTTGCTAAGTCAGACATCAAGTGTGTGTGTGTTTACATTTAAAGTGCTAGGCTGTTTGCCAAAGTAGCTGCAACATTTTACATTTCTATCAGCACTGTCTCAGAGGTTTGTGTTTCTCAGGCAGGCAACAGATAAAATGAACTACATAAGAGTTTCTACAACATTGAAAAAATGAAGTAATTCTCTATTCTGAAGTTAGCTACCCCTCATACCCCAAATGGGCTATGCTCTAGTAAGCTTGGTCAGTGGTGTTTATAAAAGCAAAAATAAGCCTGGATTTATAACAGTTGCCTGACTGCTAGTTGTAGATGGTCTCAGCCTGGCTGACTTCAAACTACCCATATGACTAAGTTGAAAACAAAGTAAGGAAGAAAATACAGGTGGTCCTTTCAAGGTGGCATACATCAGTTCCAGCACACTGTTGTACATTCATGAACATACACACTGTGCACTTACATGCATGTGCATATACACATATATATTCATGTATATGCACACAAAATAGCACACATATACAATGACCCTTTATAAATATAGATGGGTGATGAAATAAAATAGTATCATGAATTTCACTAGACTGGCACCATAATCAAAATATACAAAGATATAAAATAATAAGTGCAGAATGATAGATATATTTTGGAAATAAACAATTTATGTCAATGTAAAAGATTAAAAGAAATTGAGTATTGCTTCCAGCTAATAGTGTTTATTTCAAGGTAGCTGGATAATGAGTGAATTTAATTTTTTGGGATTTTTTTTAATAATTCAAATTTACCTGAATGACACATTCTTTTAACAGGCTAATACATACTTTCCACTGTAAAGATTATGACCGAGATCTCAAACTGTATGAACAAGGTGGGACAAACCAGAAGGTTGTAGGTGATAAGAGAGCACAGACTTAGTTCAGAAATACTATGGATCATTTGAAACAAAAGCTAAAAGAAAATCACATGGGGTCAGTCAAGATGGTTCCAGGAGAGAATACATCTGGACATGAATTTCCTCCCTGTATTCAGAAAAATTTTCAAAGACACTTCATGTTTACCCATGTTTAAACTTAGGAAAGAGAGGCGGGGAGAGACAATGCCTGGAGCATCATGGCCGTGAAGGAAAATCAAATCGGTAATGGAATCTGATTCTGGATTCTCTTTCTTTCTATTCGGTGAAAGGCAAACTCTCAATGTCTCGATTTCTTCAGGTTAATATCCTTCCATAATTAAAAAGTTCAAGCAGATTGTCTAAAAAGGAGCAAACTTTGCAAGGTTCTTTCTCTGCTTTGTATTTTCTTCTTCAAAGGTAGGGTATGTCACCAAAAGCCTGACACTGACTTTTGTAGAATAGTGACTTTAGAAATTTTATGGCTGGAAACATTTCAGTTTAATGAACTAGATGAGATATTTGGAAATAACCAGTTTTGTGTTTTAAATTATGGAGAAACTATATATTATCAAAAGGCAGTATATCACATTTCAAATATCAATAGCAGAAAGCAAATTTCTTCTTTTATGTGAACCATTCATTTTTTCTGTGCATTCAACAGATTATTTAGAACATGGCTGATCCATGAAAATTAGCATCAATTAAGGGCAAATTAACTAAGATATATAAATAATAAAAATATTCATTAGTATATTTTGTCATGTGTGTTTTATCATGGTATATTTACTGCTTACAAACCTTTGCTTTCATGCTTCATTTGGTCTATAGTTATTAGTAAAATATTTTAATTTTTAATGAAATTCATGGAAATAGCTCTTGCTGCTATTCACTAGTAAAGCTAGCCAGGAATGAAGACAGACTCATCAAAACTGTATGTTCATTCCAGAATGATTGACAGAAGGAGAATTATTCGTTATGTGTGATTAGATGTAACAAAATACTGCTAAGCAGGCAGGACATTAAATGCAGAAACAAGGAAGGCTTTTCCCTTTTGTGTGCTTTGTGCATGTTTTATGTATAGAAATTTTGTTGATGAGCTTTAAGTTCTTACAGGAAGTGTTTGGAGCCGATACCGACAGCAAAGTCAACAGTGCACAGACAGCCAGGGGTCATGTGAGATTTGTTATCTTGATCCTTGGTTCCAAGTACCCTATTCTATTCTGCCATAATGAAAGCAAATGTACTTATTCATAATACAACAAGGCACAGAAGCAGATAACTTTGATGTAACAACATTAACTGTTAAAAGCTCAAGGTCTGGTTGTAATTTGTGAGCCCAGATTATTTTGGGCTGCTCTAATACCAACGTGAGTCTGTCCCCATGTTAATATCTTGGCACTGCTGCCAATGACCCTCTGCCCGTTTGCTCAGTACAACCAACTTCTGCTTCATTGTTGAATTCGGGATCAGAAATAATCTTCAGTTCAAAATAGATAAAGAAGCTGGGTTAGTTAAATATAGATATGTTATAGAGTTAGTTGACATTACCAAGGAGCTAAGAATGGAAGGAATTGTTAAAGGGAATGCTTAATATTATAACATTCTCTGTTTTCAATCGCCACAGATAACATTTTTGGTATATCTAGTTTATATGCATACCATTAAACAATTGTGTTTTAAAATATTTCAGTTTGCCTTTATTCATCTTTATCTGTTGGTTTTATTAGAGATGTGAAAGTAACATTTGTTTGAAGTAACTAACCAAATTATTTCTCTGAGCTTTTTGAAATTTCATCTCCTTTAAACACCAAACATATATTCAATGTCCTATTCAAACTCTCTATTCATCAGGTAAAGGATCATAGAGATACTATTTTCTCCTCATTTGTGAAGGATTTAGCGATTCAAGATTATGTAGCTCTTTATTTTGGAGACAACTGTCATCTTTTCAAAGTTAATGCTCCTGAAATTCAGCGTCTTACTGCTTTTATTCCATTCTCAAACTCTGCTCTTCAGAAACTTTGACATTTTGGCAGCAGCCACTCTCTTTCCTTGGTTGGTCAAAAGCAAAATGTAGCATCATTCCTGCTTGTGTGTGTATATGTTTGTGCAATACTGTGTATGTGTGTGTGTGTGTGCGTGCAAGTATGTGTGTGGTCTGCATGTGCAGGTGTTTGTATGTGTGTATGGAGACCAGAAGCTGATGTCAGCCACATTCTTAGATTGTCCCTCACATGGTGCTTATTGGTTCAGCTTTGTCGGCTGGCTGACGAGCTCCAGGGAATGTCTTATCTCTTCTCCTCACATGTCCTCTGCACTGTTGCACCCCTGGAAGTTACAGACATGTGCCACCACATTCAGCTTTTACATGACTGCTGGGAATCCGCACTCAAGTCCTCATGCTCATATGGCAAGCACTTTAGCCACTGAGCCAAGTCCCAAGCCCCAAATGCAGCATCATTCTTTATCCCATGCTTTCTGATAACGTATTCCCATCTGTAATGAAGACCCCAGCACTGAGAGCAGTAGATCACACACATAGCCCAACTTCTCACTGCCTTTTCTCATGCCAATAGATCAAGCAATGATCAGAAAAGGGATATTCGAAATACTGTTCTGATTTCCTGTTTAGAGTTTGGTGGTGTGTTGGTGGTAAAAATTTTAAGTAAAGCTGAGTATAGCTGATAAACTTCAGAAGTCATATGTGTTTAATATTCAGACAGTAAATTGTATAAGAAAATGACACAGCTTACTTTACATATTTGAGAGAACTGTTTTAGTTTATCAAATTCGATATTGCTGTGGTTTGATTCATTGGTGCAAAAAAAAACAAACCAATTCAAAACAAAAGAAAACAAAAAACAGGCTAATATTAAAGAGGTACATTTCTAGTCAATGAAAGATAAGGATGATTTAAAGTATCTCCATCAAAAAGAAGAGCTATTTAGTTATCAATAGTGCTTAGCTGATGGGCCAGGAGTCCTCAAGTCTAAACTAGGTGTGATTGTTTCCCAGGGACTAGTTAACTAGTGAGACACTTACACAAACTTGTTACTAGGCTACTCCCCAGAGAACCTGATGGAGAGTGTTTGAAAGATCATTGAATATTAGAAGATGGTAAAGAGCCATCTGCACTTTCAGACCCTGAAGTCTTACTAAAGTTTAAAGAAATGCATAGAAAAATTTACCCTCATAATTTTATTGGTAAAGAAACTATTGTTATTTCTAAGGCATTGCAGTCATTAATCTTCTTTAGAGAAACGTCCCAGCCAGCACTGAGCTCTGAGGAAGTTTTAGACCACTCTTCCACCTCCTCTTTTGTTGTTGTGAACTGCCTTTTTTTCGGGAATGAGAGCAATCCAAGAACTGGTGGAGTGGAACAGGTACACAGTAATGCCATGTCAACGTTTATTTACGACCTGCCAGTTAGGATGAACAAAATCTATCTGGATGATTTTAAAAGCTGCCCTTGTGGAGCACTCCATAGTGAGATGGTATATCTCACTTGTCACACTGGAAATGGAGACAGTACTATCCGTATCCATACTGTCCACCTTCCCATGTCTTACATTAATCATTTTATTTCTCCATGCTTGTCGTGACATTCTCAGGTCAGAATGGAGATTTTATTAATTCTCATAGACACTATTTATTTTAAATATTGAAAGCTTTGCCTATGATTGTATTTTTTAAAGGCATGTGTTCCACTGTTCCACTATGTGGAATTTGGAGGAAATTGTCATTAACTCCAAAGCTGTGAATGTGTTCAAGTCATGTGACTGATGCTGACATTACACCCACCTTAACATACACAGAAATTGTCATTCCAGAAGTGACTTTTTTTGGATAATCATCACTTACAATTTTGTTATCATATGCATAAGATTTTCCCTAACTATCTAACCATCTACTCACTAATAATTTGCTTAAAAATATTGATTCAGTGTTTACTAAATGTCAGACCCTGAGATATAATAGTTTTGAAAACTCTATTTCTATTGCCCATAAACGCATAATCTAACATAAGTGTTGCAGGATATTTGATCACATTGTGAATCTCTGAGATTGTGTTATTTACTAGAAGAACCTGTTTCTAGTTGTGATGTGGCTCAGCTGTGGCACATACCTTTAATCCAAAAGCTTTCAGCTTGAATGCTGTAAACAGGATTAAATAAAGTCAACCATAAGAAGAGAGGTGAAGTAAACAACCAGTTGAGAGGAAGTGAATTTAAGATTATTATTTTGTTTTGTTTTTGTTTTTTATTTATTATTAAGAAAAAATTTTCCTCATTTTACATACAAATCAAAGATCCCCTCCTCCATCCTCCTGACCCTTCAGCCTCCGCCTCCCAACCCACCCACCCCCATTCCCTTCAACAAGAAGGCAAGGCCTCCCATAGGTCCATTTAGTAGAGGCAGGTCCAATCCCCTCCCTCTGCCTCAAGGCAGTGCAAGGTGTCCCATCATAGCTACAAAGAGTAGGAGGGAGTCAGGGGGACAGGTAGAGATGCACAGAACTGAGAGAGGGGGGCATTTGAGTTTGGGGGGCTTTGAGGTGGTGTAGGAAGAGAGAGTGAAGCTGGAATGTCAACTGAGGAGAAAGGATGGCTGGATGCTTTCTCTGCCTCTCTGAGCTAGCAGACTTTATCCCCAGCATCTGGCTCCAAAGTTTTTATTGGTAAAATCAAATGACTGAGATTCTGTTAAAAATAATACATAAATAACTGGCACATAAGTACAAGACACAATTAATACAATGTTTTAAGGGCTCATCCCCCTTCATTATACAGTAATTTGATATTGTTTGGCAGGGAAGCAAGGAGATATCAGTGTTCAGGGCTGCTGAACACT
Source organism: Peromyscus eremicus (assembly GCF_949786415.1). Lineage (NCBI taxonomy): Eukaryota > Metazoa > Chordata > Mammalia > Rodentia > Cricetidae > Peromyscus > Peromyscus eremicus. Next base: position 37,018,031 of record NC_081418.1, read on the forward strand.
GATTGGGAGAGATACAGTGCGGACAGAGAGATGAAAGTCAGGGAATATTAAAGAATAAGGGAGTTCATGACGAAACTCAAAATTTCAATGTGGACAAATATACAGTTGATTGGGAAGACAGTTTGTATATAGTCCAGTGACATTTTCATTAAAGAAACTGTAGTCTGAAGAAGACATAGCCGATCTCAAGACAACCAGGTTTGTTTTATTTGTGTGTGTGTGTGTGTGTGTGTGTGTGTGTGTGTGTGCTATTTAAAGGGTACATTTCCTCAATGTGATCCATTTTTTCCCTAAAGGTTCACTATCCCTTGATTACCATCATAGCTAAGTATTAAATGAGGGTGAAAATCTAGTGGAACTTTAGGTTATTATCAGCTTGCATCAGGTTCCATGCACTGTACTCTTTCTAACTTAAGTCAAACCAAGAACTCTTATGCTGTTCCTTTACTGAGGTACATAACACCGTCCATATTTGTAAAACACCGCACTGCCTGTGTTACCTCAGCCAGTGGAGAGGCAGGCAACTTGACTTCTCTGTACAGTTTCAAACATGAATAATCCTAATATTTAAGAAAAATTCACTGTATTGTATTTCTATATATTGTTTTCTCAAAACGAAGTTTTTTACAAGTAGTTCCCCTGAACATATAACATTTGATAGTAAATTATGATGGCCTGTTTTTTTTTGTTGTTGTTGTTTTTTGTAAATGCTCAAATTAATAATGCACAGATCTTTCAGTAAAGATTTGCCTTGATCTTCTCAGAATTTTGGCAGGCTAGAGCACCCTGGGAAACATGAATTCATTTTTTTTTATTATGTTCATGTTTATATAGACTTAACATACTGACTGCTTTACTTTCATGTAAGGTTGGGCGTATGCTTTCTGGTGGAACTTATCCAGTATCATTTCCTGTAAGTCCAAATTCCACAGCTTTATGCTGCTTAACAATCAGAGGTTGCAGCCAGTTTCATTTTGGGTGTTATTCTTTTGGTAATGAAATTCTGTCTTTATCTTACAGAGTTTGAATAAAAGTTAGTCCCTTGAGTATTTGACACCTCACAGGCTCAAACATATAATTCCTTTGCTTCCTGGTACTGTTCAGCTGCCCAACCGTCATTCTAATTGCTGAAGCTCTTTGGAATATATATATATATTCATTTTCACATTTTTTTTTGTTTTGTTTTGTTTTTCGAGACAGGGTTTCTCTGTGTAGCTTTGCGCCTTTCCTGGGACTCACTTGGTAGCCCAGGCTGGCCTCGAACTCACAGAGATCCGCCTGGCTCTGCCTTCCGAGTGCTGGGATTAAAGGCGTGCGCCACCACCGCCCGGCTTCATTTTCACATTTTTATGTGGTTAAATATTTTGTCATTCAAAGTGCAATCCCCTGAATTTGTTTATTTAATTTAATGTACTATTTGACTTCTTTGTATACGTCTCTCATTCTTTTACTAAAGGTTTTCTCAGTATATTTATCATAAATAAATCTTTGATAATTGGTTACAGAAAAATAATATCTCTTTGCTTTATTATCACTTTTTCATCATTGCTAGTTTAAATTAATATTTAACACTCCCAGAGAGAAACGTATATTTTGTTAATATTATAAAACCTACAAAAAGGAAGCAAATTTTTTACTTCTTCTGAGGAAAAGAATGAACATTGTAAGAAAATATTTCACCTACTCATTTTCTTTTCGATAGAATTCAACTCATAGGATTAAAATCATGTAGAGATGATTAAAACATTTATAAACATTGTTTCCAATAGTCACAACAGAAACAGGAAATACCTGTTCTAAACTGTCTGAGATTACTGAATTTGGGGGGGAAGACTTTTGGAGGGATTGATAAAGAAGAAGGATATTTATTAATCTGGTAAAAAAATTATGATATTCAGGAACTGAATCATTAATGCTAACAGAAGCCTTTCATTTTCCTGATCCAGAGAGCTGGTTACTTCTCACATGTAAACAGCCAAGGTGAGCTGTACTGTTCTCATATAAAGCAGTGAAAGAAAATGTCTAAAGTCACAGTTTGCATGTAGGTGCTGTTGTAAGTCCATATTCACCGTATTCTAAACAACAAATGTTATCTTAGTATTTGTACATCAACGTGATTGGTGACTTAAGCAGAAAAATTAAGTGAGAGAACATAATTTTTAATGATCTGCACAGCTTACTTCAGACCAGTAACAAGCTCATTTTTGTAGTAAGGCTCATTTCACGGCTAAAATGGAAAGTTTGCAGTATTAAGTCACAGCTATCAATTAAGATGAACTTCTGCCCCCAGAGTAGCATGGAAACTATAACTGCAGTGTTATATAAATAACAATGATCTTAGAAAGAGATATTCAGTTAGAGTTTCTACTTAACCACATATTAACCATACAATGGTGTATTTTCTGTATAATTAAACATACAATGGTTTGAATAGGAAATGTCCCTAGTGGGTTTACGTATTGAATATGTGGTCCCCAGCTGGTAGAGCTGCAGAGTTGGGACCAACCTACAAGAAGCAGGTCATTTGAGACTGTGTTTTAAAATTCTGCCTAGTCCTTGGCCCTTCCACTTTCTGCTTCTTGATTGCCATGGGGTTAACTGTGACCCGTATCATGCCCTTCTCACCACGCGGGGCTGAAAGCTTGCAAACAGTGAAACAAACCAAATGGTTAGTTCTTTAAGTTGTGTTCAGTCAGGTGTGTTTTTGTTTTTGTTTGTTTGGTTTGGTTTTGGTTTTGGTTTGTCGAGACAGGGATTCTCTGTGTAGTTTTGGTACCTGTCCTGGATCTCGCTCTGTGTATCAGGCTGACCCCTTGGCTCTGCCTCCTGAGTGCTGGGATTAAAGGTGTGTGCCACTGTCGCCCAGCATCAGTCACGTGTTTTAATCACAGCTATAGAAAAGTTACTAACACAGACCTTGAAACAACACAAAATCATTCCTGTTGACTAATAAAAAAGAAGTTACTGTCCCCTTTAAAACAGTAGAGGTTGGTTCCACATCACATATATGAAAAACATAAAATTTCACATCATCGTTGTATTTCTTCTATCACCCCTTCTGAACGATGCCACACACAGTCTGTAATTTTTTCCTACAATGCCTGCAGTGCTTTCTGGATGTAATTCTAACAACTATGATTTTCTTAGTCTCCTTAAAACTGGGAATTCATTGCTCTCATCTTTAAGATAGAAACCGTCATGGAAGTGACCTGACATTTTCTATATGCTATCAAAGTCCTCATATTTGCATTCAATATTCATAATTTTGTCTCAAAGTAGGCAGTTACCATTCCAACCACCCTTCTTCCATCCTTAGCATACTAACTATTTTAGACTAAGCAACATAATGGAATTCTGGAATCAGACAGGGAGCGCTATTCCTTGTCAATTAGTTAAGTAGCTTGACTTTAGTTGACTTTGATATTAGTGTCACAGACTGTGTGACACTGAACAGATGCTATGCCCATCAAGTGAAATGGCCAGGCACTCTAAACTATAGTATAGATTTTTATTCTGTTCTTTACTTTCCAGTTTTCTCCTGCTTTTTCCTGTTGTCCATTGTAACTTAAAAGCCCATCAGCAAGTCTATAAAGCAGAAATAACATGCAATTGAAATGAGTTATGAGAATAAAGTTAGTTAGCAACTTCTTTAAGGAAGGAAAGAAGGGCATTGGCACCCAGCTCAAGGACACTGAAGCAATCAAGCTGAATGCCAGTGATGTTTATCGGGGTGCTAATAAACATTTTGCAATGACAGAAATGGTAATACTATCCATGGTTTTAAAGACTACCACAGCATTGACTTTTTTTTTTCATTACAAATATAAGTCAGTGAAAAACTGAATTGACTTCAGTATGTATTAGGCCAGCTTTTCAAACAAGGTCTTACAACATATACAATGTGATAATGCAGCCATTCTGGCTAAGGAAGGGGTAGGGGCTACTGGGACCATCTCCATTCATCCACCAGAGAGACCTTTGAGGAAATGCCAGAATGCATAATACTGTGGAAAAACCTGTTCTGTAATACTTCTTTTGTGAAATATTCAAAACTTGAAAACTCAAGTATGTATTTTCTTTCTGTAGGAAAGATAAGCAAAAGAACCATTAAAAAGTTGATTATTTTATACTCTCATCCAAAGTTTTAGTACACAAATATGTTGACTGGCATCTGGACAGTTTTAGTGCACACCTTTAATCTCATCACTCAGGAGCAGAGGCAGGCAGATCTCTGAATTTAAGGCCTGCTCCACAGAGAGAGTTCCAGGACAACCAGGGCTACACAGAGAAACCTTGTCTCAGAAAGAAAAAAAAAAGCAATGTATTGACTGGGATGGTCTTTAAACTGCAATTCTTCAGAAATCAAAGAATCACTATGAAATGTTATACTTGCTAAATGTATAATGCACCCTGACCTAAGTAGAACATTTGAATTACTAGAAGATTCAGAACTAAAGACAAACTCTGCATTGAAGGAACTTACTTATTCTAGTCAATTATAGCAAACCAATCATAGTGATCTAGAAAAAAGTCCTTGTTGATGATTTAATCAGAATTTCTCAGTTTTTGCTATCCCATTAGTATTGACATATATTTTGTTCTTCGTTGAGCAATAAAAACAGCTTAAAATCTTTCCAACTGTAGACTTGCCCATCTTTCTGAAGGTGGTCCTTCCTTTAGGAGCCTTGTCAGGGCTGGCCCCACTTGAGCAAACAGCTTCCTTCCTGAGATGTTCAAAAGAGAGAGGTTGCTCTTTCCAATAGTCAGGAGAAAGAATAAGATATTTTGATCTACCATCCAAAGACACTAACCTCTTGGGAACTTTCCTGACATTTTTATGCTTTATGTTAAATTTATTCTCCTTCTAAAAGGTAAAGTTTGCATTTGTTTTTATTGTCAAGGTAGAGAAGTCTTAAAAGGGAGCTGTTTTATGTGTTGTTTGAAATTGTTGTTGTTGCTTTTGTTTTATGAATTTTGGGGGAAGGGATTGTTTTTTGTTTGATTGTTTGGTAAAATTCCAGCCAAGCAGATGCTTGTCTTTAGAGAGACAGTTGGAACATCAGTATGTGAGACCCTTTTCTCTTTTTTAATCTGTTTTCATTCATTTAGCAACAGCACATGAGAATCCAGCCAGTCACATTTTAAAATACAATTTAGCCATAGAATTTGCATTTTACTGTTTTCTTAGCATATTATTATAGGTTTGCTGTCAGATCACTCAACAAATAGATTTTTTTTTCATGTGACCATAGGTAATGGGGTGAAGTGGCCCTCTATTTGGCAAGTACTGGAGTAGAACGGGATGATTAATATCTCCACAGCTGGTCCACCTTCTTTAGTAAGGTGTAACTGTTCAGTTTGCATTGTAATTCCTCTGTGCAATGAGCAATTTGCATGCATTAAATGATCCTTGTCATTTCCTATAATTAGAGTGTAACCACATAGTACAGAAAATTATTGAGGTATCCCACACATGAGCTAATTAATGCCTTATTGTTAAGACCCGCCCAAATAATAAAGAATGGACAGATGAGAGAGTTGCATACTGAAGACTAGATTATCTTCTTTTTATTCTGTATTATAAGTTCATCTATGCCTGTTTATTCAGAATACATATCCATACTGCATGTAAATGTGGACCAAGTTGAATATATCCAAATGCACAGCAAAAAGTAGGGTGAATAGTAATTTTTCAATATTATTGAAAGTAGTGAATAGCCTCCAGTATTCATAGAACATTAGCCATAAATATAAAATTTGTCTTTAGTCTACTAAAATTGCCAAAATTCTTAAAAAGAAAAATTTGTATTTTGTAAAAGATATATTATTGCAATTGCATTGATGTAGATATTAAATAAAATAAATCATATGTGGAGTCATGTGATAATAATTGATCTCTCTCTCTCACTCTCTCTCTCTCTCTCTCTCTGTGTCCCTACCCCCCACTTCTTCCCTTCCTCCCTCCCTCCCCTACAAAAGTTTTTGTGTAGGAATGAAGCAAACAGTGGTCAATGACTGATGAGTGGAATACAGTCTCTAGCTAATCACAAAGAACTGTAACTTCTGTATTAATAAAAGTACTAGGGAGATTAACTCTGCGTGTGCTTTTCAGGGGACTGTTGTTAAACTTTTGACTTACTTATTGCTATGTAAAGACATAGCAGGATTAACCAAGTAGCAAATGTTTTCATTTCTGTGTTATTTTGTACTGTCAATAAGCATACTATAGTCTCCTATGTGGGCATATGTGTGTGTGTATCTTTATATTGTGTATAGTGATCTTTTAGTTTCAGTGAAGGATTTGTTTCAAGATCAATACTGATATCAAAATTAATAATTTTCAACTACACTTCATAAAATTATGTAATATTTGCATTTAACCTATAAAAACCTCCTGTATATTTAAATTATCTCTGAATTACTTAAATAATTATCATAATTCATTGTTTGGGGAATGATGGCAAGATAAATAGTGTCTACATGTCCATTAGTGCTTTATAAATTGCATTTTGAAAAAATTTAAGTTTTTAACTATATTTGTTGGATCCCATAAGTGCAGAAGGCCAATTGTACATATGCAATATGTACATATTCAAGAAGTATATTTCTATATACTCATGTCTAATGTAACTAATCAAATTATAGGTACAAATATATTACATTATAAAATACAGTAAAGATTATAGATGCAAGAACTGCTTAGTTACAAACAACTAATTCGATGAGCAGACAAAGACTCTTCAAAAGAGTAATTTATCATGGAACACAAAATTAATATTAAAGATTTACAATTTCTTTTTTAGAGCCTTTTAAGATGTTATAATTGTAATTCAATGGTTAGAAAAGGACAGTGTATTCCTTTCTTTCTTTTTTTTTTTTTTTGGTTTTTCGAGACAGGGTTTCTCTGTATAGCTTTGTGGCTTTCCTGGATCTCGCTCTGTAGACCAGGCTGTCCTCGAACTCACAGAGATCCGCCTGGCTCTGCCTCCTGAGTGCTGGGATTAAAGGCGTGCGCCACCACCGCCCGGCTCAGTGTATTCCTTTCAAGGGAATTGTTTACTGTGCAGAAAATTTAAGATATACAATATGGTGACAGTAGCTTTTATAAATAACATAGAGAACAAGGCTTTACAAATTATCTCCCTACTGATTTGATAAATATATTCTTAAAAATAACACCTTAGCCATAATGAAAAAGAACAAAGTTTTTAGTGATAGCACTTTAAAGCAGAAGTCTTGGCTTAATATCTTACTCCTTTTCTCTTTTTCACAGAAGGACTCTGAAAGGAAGCAAAGGAATGATGTTCGAGACTCATGAACAGCAGCCTTCCCTGGCAGCTCTGGACTTGTATAGTTCAGACCTCAGCTAGGATGTTCCATTCCTCTCTCCTAGATTCAGTGGTCTCACCAGCTGCATCAGACTCCTGAAAGCAGTCTTCTGTCCTCTGCCATTTTCTAGCAGGAATGCCACCCAAAGGAAATCAAGGTCACCAGGATCAAGGATTCCAAAATTAAGCGTTTCAGTGTCTGTTGGAGAACACTCACTTCTCCATTGCTGACCTTTCATTTCTGCATTTTTACGTGAACAATTTTAACATTCTCTTTACAGGTGAACCAAAGTCTATATAGCTTCAGTATGGGGTTTCACATATATGTATGCATGATTTATTTAGTTACGGTAGTCCTCACTCCTTCCATTTTAAGCCTATGAATGTGAGTTGGTTCAGATCTGTCTTTGGGCATTGCTGATGCTGATACACATCCTACTGTAGTCACCCTACTTCATGCAAAGTTTGGCAACTTAACTTCCTGGAAACCACAAAGGGCAGAATTTTAATTCATTCATTCTAGACACGTCTTGTGTGTGTTGAATGTGAAACATACATCACATATGCCCGTTTGAACACTCAATCTGTAACGAGTGGCAATGTTTTGGAAGTTGTGGAACCTTCATGAAGTGGGGCCTCACTGGAGGGAGCAGGCCACTGGGGAAAGGTCCTAGGGTGTGTATTTAAGACTGACTCCTGTCTACCATGTTCCCTGACGTGTGTAGATGTGAGCAGTCAGCCCCTTTTCCTTTCACATTCTCTGGGTCCCAGAAGGATGCATCTTGCTGTGTCAAGTTCTCTCACTACTTGGACCTTTTTTGGTGAGAAGTTCCATTTGCTTCTCAGTTCACTGAGTTCTTCCAAACTCCACCAGTAATCCTTCTACTTGCCCTGAGCTGAATGATAGACATTATCTTTCAGATTCAAAATATAAATTACTAATGTACTTGTGCATTCTTAGATTTTATTAATTCTTTTACTCTGACTATTATAAACATAAATGAGAAATCTTTATCTTTTCTCATCATCTAATTTCAAGATATTCCTTGGAAAGTTTTCATTTAGCAAGTACCTAGTAAATACACATCAGTTCTGGAGTCTTTGGATAATTGTGCTTAAAACCTTCCCAGCAGTGCATTTCGTGAGCTTAGACTATTGTGTTTAATTCTCAGATACTCTATTTACACTTTAGTAAAAGACAACTGACTCTTCTGGTTAGTGTAAGGCTTGAAAAACATATTTCAACAAACAAAACACTGTAGCAAATAAAACCCAGATTCTAGTGGCACAAGACAATAAGGATTTATTTCCTGCTTGTTAAATAGCCTCATGCAGATGCTTGACAGTCCTCTTTGTAGGACCCAACTGCCTTTCGAGTTATTACCTACCATTTGTGTAGATCCCTGGGGTCTACTTAGTATCTGTATCAGTACCAAGACAGTCAAAAGAGAGGAATTTTTTAGGTTTTTTTATGGACCAAAGCACTCTGCTGTGCATTGAGTTGTTTGAACTGTCCCCCAAACGTAGCCTCCTAAGATGTTAGAGAAGGATGGGAAGCGGGCTTCAGTGACAATCACTGTCACCATGGATTGGAACTGGAAGACCCTTCTAGTATTGTTGACAGCCTTGTCATTCCAGAAAGGCAGTAATGCAGTTACTTTTCAAACAGAGAGAAAACATTGCTTTAAAATTTGGGGGATGTATACATAAAGGTTGTTGATTATTCTGGCGACAGGTTCTAGGATGAACTAAGTTTACTGTTGTGAATGAATATTCCAGGAGTGAAAAGGGGGTACAGTGTGCTTTATCTTCATCACACAGTGTGAGGAGGAAGCCAAGGAATGGAACACTGTGCCTTCTGAAAATCTTGGCGATGGCCCAATCGGCTTCATCACTCCTCACGTTTGACTGCATCGTATTCCATCTTTACATGTTTAATCACCTGTTGTCTTCATAAGGAGCTGTATCTAGAACAAAGATCTCATTTTCCAAGAGACATTATTTCATTTTTTTGCATTAATAATTTTAAACTCTCTTGCTTCAGAACATTAGCTTTTCGTAAGAATTACAGATTGCTCCCTTGCGCTGTAACCTGGGATGACTCCACTTTATACTTTGTAAATTCTCTGCTTACATAAACCTCCTTTAGATCCGTGGTTAGTAGTAAAAAAGAAACTTTAATAGCAGCACATTGTAAATCGATTTTTCTTTGGACCGGCAGCTCACAAAAAACAACATGGAGACTTATTAATTATGAAAGCTCAGCGGATAGTTTAGGCGTGTTTCTAACTAGCTGTTATAAATTAAATTAACCTATTTCTATTAATCTACATATTGCCACCACCTGACTTGTGGCTTTTACCTCTCCTCCTGCATGTCTGTTCCCTCTGCATCTGGCTGGCAACTCCTCCTTTCTTCTTCCCAGAACTCTCTCTGCCCAGAAATCCTGCCTAGCTATTGGATGTTCAGCTTTTTATTAAACCAACCAGAGTGACAAATATTTACAGTGTACAAAGAGATTATTCCACAACAGCACATTCTTAGCATTATTCACTTTCTCCTACATTACTAGTATCACTTTGGTTTTCAGATGTATGTTTATGTGTATGAGTGTGTGCAGGGTGTGGATATTGTGCACACCAGAGACCAGAGGAGTGTCAGGTGTTTAACTCTGTTATTGTCCACTTCATTCCTTTGGGAGAAAGTAAAGTTGATTGATTCCAGCCTTTTGATAACTAAAGGACTTTCATTGCTTTCTACAAATACTTGGAGATCTCATTCACACATCCATATCACCCAGCATAAAGACCAGAGAAAATGGGTTTCTGAACTGCCCTTCAGAAGCATTCTTAACACATATCTACAGCTCAGTGAAACTCTATTACTTAAGTTATCAGAGAGATGAGTAGAATGAAATAATGGGAAACCTGTTCTGTTTTTAAACTTTTTATTGATTCTTTATGAATTTCACATCATGTACCCGAATTCTACTCATCCTCCTGTCCTTCTGTATCTGTCATCCACCCTTCAACCTTCCTTCCTGGAAAAGAAAAGAAAACAAACAAAATGTCACCATGGAAGCTGCAGTGTGTCACAAAGGATACCTTTTCACCAAATCAGCTTTACTTTCAAGTGTTCCTTACAATGAGTCACTGGTCTGGTTCAAGGCCTCTGGCTTCTGCTATACTATAAATAGTAGATTCTATTTTTTTTTACTATTTATACTGGGTCCTCAGTGGGACTTTTCTCGGATATCCTGTTGTTGTCCTGTGTCAAGGAGCTCCTACAGCTTTGGATCTACAGGACCAGCCACTTCACTTGCTCCAGCAGTTCATGGATGGGGTGGATGTTAAAATCCCTTCTTCAACAGCACTGGTGAGCTTCATCTGGAACAAGACAATCTCAAGCAAAAAGGGAAGAGAACAAGTTGTAAACTCACAGAAAGATGATGAAAGGACAGTCTCATACTCAGGAGCATGAGACTGGTTTTATGAATTTGATGTTGGGCCAAGCAACATGAACTAAAACAAGCATACATACACAAGGACATGAATAAACATATACTTGTGTTAGAAGCACAGAAAGCTTCTCTAGGGCAGAAATGATTTCAGGAAAGTATAGACCAGTAGACCAAATACTGTCTCTTGAGAGATAGTACTGAATCCTAACTACTAGACCAGGGAGGGAGCAGGGGGAGGTATGTTTTCAGTCTAACATATTGGGGCATGTTACTTTACCTGGAGTGTATGCCCCTTCCAAGGCTGGTCAGTTCCTAGAGGCAGAGAATGAAAGACTTGCCTGCAAGCATGCTCTGCCTATGTGAAACAATCAAAGCAGGGTTGACACTCAACTCTCACTTCTCCTTCTGTAATCTCTTCCGCTCTAGGGGGCAGGTTTACTACCCTAATCACCCCAGAGCCAGATCCCAACAGCTGGAATGGCTCCAAAGCACTCAACTAAAGAATCTTCATTTTGGCTGTGCAAGGTATCCCACCATAGGCAATGGGCTTCAAAAAGCCAGTTCATGGTTGGTATGTGGAATGAATAAAAAATTTCTTAATTAAAAAAACATGTAAATACCTAAAAAACAGACAAATAAACAAAAAACCAAAACAACAATAACAACAAAAAAAGAATCTTAATCTTACCTCTGATTGCCCTGCCCCACCCTTCTCTTCCACTAAATTTACAATAAAACAATTCCCTACTTTCAAGTACCTTAAACTTTTCCTGCCACCTGACTAATGTGATGCTTTCCCAGGTGTCTCCAACCTCCAAAGGTCCTGTCCTCTCCAAGTCTGCAAGTATGCCTTGACCTGTTGACCTTCACATATCTGAATAATGATAAAAACCTACCTTTTAGAATTAGTAAGACCAAAACAAACCATCCTTTCCCTGCTTTGTGGTTATGAAGGACAGTTAACACTCTTGGACTCTTCTAAAAGTATCCTCCATTGCTTTATTCTTTCCATTTGGAACTAGAGGAATTACACTACCAATTTACGACCATTTTCAAGAGTATTAAAATTTAACTTACAAACCAGGATTTTGTTGCATTCTCAGTCAATGATATTTTAAACATATTTACATATTAACATGACTCAATTTTCTGAAAACTCCAAGTTCTATTTTGTCTTTATTTTTAGTTATTACTCATTTATTTTAGTTGAATTTTTATACAAAGAAATGGGTTTAATTGTGATTTTTTTTTATTCATGTGTAACATTGTACTTCGTTTGACCTAATTTCAAAAACCAGTCTTTGGCATTCTTTACATTTCCATGGTGAAGTCCTTCCTAATTTCCTGACCTTTTATTATTTTCTGATCACCTACCCACAGTAGGACCAGTGAAGTCCATGGAAAAAGAGTTCTCCTCCTCACAAATCTGGATATGAACCAATCAGGTACTTGTGATTTTTCACTGCCTGAAGCAATCAAAATAGGATGTCTTTGCCTCTCTTCATTTCGAATCCATCCCCTAATTCTGGTAATTTTTAGTTGCAAATCCTTCCCTGTTTCTGAAAAATGGAGCCCTGTTGGCATCACACCCAATTTCTGTTTGGAGATCTTTCCTGATCTAGAAGAGTCCATTCAGTGTGACCTGTGACACTGGCTGCGTTTGCTGGAGCCTGGAGCTCAGTATCTGCCTCTGCTCTCCAATAGATCTCTTGTTTTCCAAGGCTGACCACTTGTGTGAACCCAAACATCTCAGACCCCTCAGTGCTCTGCCTTTCTGCTCTTGACTGTCTGCCTCTCTCCTATAAATAACCACCGACATTTCTAGTGAAAAAAGCCAGTGCCCTTCTCTCTACAAGCTTAGTCCTGGGGCTCTCTACAAGCTTAGTCCTGCTCCACAAGCCTGGGTCACTGCCAGCACGTTCACAGTAAAGGGTCTATTCTTGATCATATTGTCACATAAAATCCATTCCACCCAACCAGAAATTAAAATATTAGTGTGCTGGATAGTTGTATGTCAACTTGACACAGGCTGAAGTCATCTGAAAAGAGGGAACCTCAATTAAGAAAATGTCTCCATAAGATTGGGCTGTAGGGGGGCCTCTAAGGCATTTTCTTTGATAGTGATTGATGGAAGAGGGCCTAGACCATTTGTGGGTGGTCCTGGGTTCTATAAGAGAGCAGGCAGGCTGAGCAAAGCATTGGAGAGCAAGCCAGTAAACAGCACCCCTCCATGCCCTCTGCACCTACTCCTGCCTCCAGGTTCCTGCCTTGTTTAAGTTCCTGTCCTGTCTACCTTAAATGATTGACAGTGATGTGGAAATGTAAGCTAAATAAACTCTTTCTTTTGCTTTTTGTCATAGTGTTTCATCACAGAAATAGTAACCCTAACTAAGACAACTGGTAATTTTAGGATGTTGTCTGAATGATTAAATTTGATAACATGTTAATTTAAAATATATTAATTCAGTACTTTCTACTTGGATCCACAGGCTGTAGATGATATCGGATACAACCTGACATAGCCTGGTTAAATTAAAATGCATTGTTTTGACAGAGAAAAATGCAGAGCAGATGGAGATATTTCATAAATGCTAAATCTGACTTTAGTCTGCCCCTTATTTATATATCTTGCTTATAATTTTCACATCTGTGCCAGGATGAGGCTCCAAAATGTCAATGATACGAAAAAGAACAAGGAAATTGTCCTTGAAGACTTTCATTGGAGGGTGGGTATGGTGGAACCCGGAGAAAATTCTCCTGAAGAGAACACTGCTAGCAGACAGGACAACTGTTCCTGTGAAATATTATTTCCTGAACATTTCTTGAGCAGGCTTCCAGAACATCGTGCTGCATAATTAATAGGTGACTGAGAATCAATATCAAGGCATCAAGAGGTTTGATGTCTCAGACAGATCATCATTCTATATTCTTTAAAAAAAAAACTTTTTATTGATTCTTTGTGGATTTCACACCATGTATCCCAATCCCATTCATCTCCCCGTCTCCTCGCTTCTGCCCTCTGCCCTTGGAACCTTCCCCCAAAACAAAATTTAAAAGTAAAACCAAACAAACAAACAAACAAACAAACAAACCAAGCCAATCAACCAACCAACCAATTAAAAACAAAAACAAAACAAAAATCTCAGCATGGAAGCTGTAATGTGGCCCAATGAGTCACACAGCATACCCTTTGATCCTTACATCTTTACTTGTGTTTATTGCAATGAGTCGTTGGTCTGGTTTGAGGCATCAGGCTTCTGCTATACCCTGGAGACCCGGCACTTACTGGGATTTCTCCTGGATATCCTATCGTAGCTTTGGATGTATAGGTCCGGCCCTTTCATATGCTCCAACAGTTCATAGATGGGGTGAACTCTGGGGTGGACTATCTCATATTCCTGGTTCTGGGCCTGGGTAGTAGCTGGGATGATTGGCCTGCCAGCTTTCCCTCCTCATTACCACTCAGGCAAACACTGCCTTGGCTAGCTCCTCCAGTGTTTCAGAGAGCAAGGAACGAGACCAGTTCTCTTGCTTGCTCGCCCACCCTCGGGTCCAGCTCTCCAGCATTCATATCACCAGGGCCAGCTCTACTGTTTTGCCCAAGTGAAGTGCAGGGCCCACTCTCTGGATTGTTGCCCTTGATGAAGCACAGAGCCAGTTCTTCTGTTCTCATACCCCCAAGGTCTGCTCTCCACTCGTTGCAGGTGGCAAAGGGTGTGTGGGGGCATCATATTTCTCTTACCCTTGCCATCCTATATCATACCAAGATAGGGCAGGGACAGCTCTCCTACTCTCAGGCCTACAGGCCCAGCTCACCTGTGCCCCTATCAACAGAGTTCGCTCTAGTGTGTTGCCCAGGCATGGTGCCTTGCCCACTCTCCTGTGTACTGCAGCTTGGGAGGGGCAGGACCATTTCTCCCACTCTCATGACCTCAGGGCCAGCTCTCTCACCTGCCAGAAGTGGCAAGGGGCAGGGGGAGGTCATTTCTTCCTTGTGGACTCCACCATACCGCAGATGAAAGGTACGTCAGGTCACCTGTGCCTTCTCCATCAACAGGGTCAGCTGTATTATGCTACTTGGACTAGGTGCAGGGCCCACTCTCTCGCATGCTGCAGTTAGTGAGGGACAGGATCAATTCTCCCGCTCTCCGGACTCTGGGACTAGTTTATCTGGCCTGCAATAGGTGGCAAGGGGTGAGGGGTGAGGAGCAAGGGGAGTATATCGCTCCCTTGCCCACACCACTAAATGACAGAGCATAGGGATAGCTCTCCCACTCTCAGATATTCAGAGCCAGCTCATAAGAACTCTCACCAGCAGGGCCAAGTCTACTGTGAGGCCCTGGGGAGGTGCAGGGCCTGCTCTCCAGTGTGGTGCAGTTGGTCAGGGGCTGGTCCAACTCGGTGCAGCCCTATCCTCACCACTTTCATTGGTAACAGGAGCTATGGATGTTAATACAAACCATTGCTGCAGCAGAACCATGGACCCAGACATGGCCCCTAGCAGCCGCCCAGGACTGCAGCAGTTGCCATTGCAGATCACCTATACTGGCATGCCCCGACAGCATGGTCCCCAAACACCATGTCCCCAGGTGGCAGCCCAGACCCTGGTTATCCACTCAGTCTTTATGGTAACAGAAGCCACTGACATTGACACAGACATTGGCTACGGACTCAGATAAGGCCTGTGTCTGAAGTTCAGGACTGGATGACACCATGGCCTCAGGTGGCAGTATGGGCCACCCAGTTGTATATCGCCCAGGTGGCAGCTTGACCCTCTAAGACTAACATTCACTCATGTGTTGGCTCAGACTTCAAGTCTTTGTATGACCCTTGGCAACAACAGGAGCTATGGACATCAACTTAGAGCTCAGCCACAGCAGGCAGGGCCACAGACCCAGACATGGCTTCCGGCAGCAGTCTGTGCTGGATGTCACTATGGTCCTAGGTGGGGGTGCAGGAATCCTAGATTGGCGTGGCTCCTATAGGAGCTCATCCTTGGACACCAACAAATTCACAAGAAGTGGCCTAGACTCTGGGCGTCCAGGGGGCACTTGGTGGTAACAGGAGCCACAGACATCAACACAGACCCCATAGCTGCATCAGGCTCATGGACCAAGTCGTGTCCCTTGGCAGCACCCCAGACCCAGACATCTGGCCCTGGGTGGCAAGCAGGCATCTACCCCAGCCCATTGCTCACTGCCCTTGCCCCTTCAGATTTGCTGCTCTCCCAGCACACGAATCCTTCTGCCTCAGTCTCTCTCCCACTTCACCACCCTGTACTCATTCACCATAGTGGTGCCTGAGAAGGCTTGTGGGCGAAATTCTTCCTGTCGAAGTCTAGAGACCTGGGGCAAAGCTGGACTTGTCTTCTGGAGTCTACATCATTCTACATTCTATATGAACATCTTCATTCTACTCTGTCTTTTGTTGCTTAGATGTTTTTAAAGGTGAGGAACAAGGGCAAAACTGATGCTGTAGCTCAAATGTTGTAGTTCTTCTCCCTCAAGTTTCTATCTTGTGATTCTAACCCTGAAAGTAATGGTGTTTTAGGAGCTGGTGAGCTCACTAGACCAGCTCTGTCATAAATGGCATTGGTGTATTACAAAAAGAAGCCTGGGAGATCACATTTACTGTTTCCTAATACATGAAAACACAGCAAGAAATTAATAGTCTGCAACCTACAAGAGGCCACTGAGTAGACCTGGTCATGCTGATACCCTAATGTTGAATTTCCTAGGTCCTATGGCTATAAAAAACAAATTTTTATTGTTTATAAGATACCCAGACTATGCTATTTTGTTACAGTAGCCTGAATGGACCGAGGTAAATCAACTGGAGTTTGGAAACAAACAGAATGGTAGAACAATAATATCTTTGACTTTAACTTGAAATAATAGGGAGGCCATTCATTTTACCGATTTCAAAAGCAGTCTCTTTATTCTGAATAGGAAGAATATTTTCATCACAGCATCAATTATTTTATTTGTTAAAAGTTGTTTATTTTCTTACTGTTATCAGTTTCGACTGTGGACTGTGCTTTATTCTATACAACACAGTGATTTTTTTCTCCATGCCTAAACATGAAGACAGAATTCCATCATCGCAGAACTTACATGTACATTGCTATCCTCCCTTTGAGCGGCTCAGTGCCTCAAACGAGCATCTTCTCCTCTTTACCTGGGTGCTTGAGTTGTGTGATGTCACTTAGTAGAGATGCTGATTGGCAGCTAAAATGCCTAGAATTTGTAATAAATATGCAATTTAATTACTCCATTTTGCTACAAAATTAATAATTCAGCTAATGTGACTGATTCTTTTTAAAAATTCACAACAATTAATCATTAACAGCACATCATTGTTTTATTGGAATTTGCTTTATCTCCTTTGTATTTTGTTTGCTTTTGGGAAAAGAATAATTGACACCTTCATGTAGAAAGAGCATCTTTTAAGCTGTTATCTGCTTTGCTTTATTTTAAGAATAGAGCTCAAATTTCTATAATTAATATGACAGTTAATTATCATCTTCTGACTATTAAAGAGCAAAACACCTAAAACAAAACAAAACAACAGAGCAAGGTGGTCTATTCCAGTGAAGACTAAATGACCTCCTGTATAAAATAATCAGGAAGGTGGGGATTCATACAGAGATCACTCTGTCTTAAAGGGACCAAAACAGTGAGCACAAAGTGAGAATTATACAGAAGGTAGTAGTGGTAGAGTGTGTGTGTGTGTGTGTGTGCGTGTTGGTTGGTGAGCATAAGAGAAGCTAGTGTAGCTTTCTTGTTAAAACATGGTCTCTGGAACTAGCCTGAATAGGTTTAAAAATTACAATTTATTCATTCACTCATTGTATAAGTTTAAGTAAAACAGAGACAAAATGGTGACTCCCTCATAAAGTTGTGGTCAAAATTAAATGAACTACTACAGAGAAAATGCTTAGAATATGATTGGAAAATGGTGAACACCCAGTGAGTATTAGTCACACTCACAAGTGCATCAGTATGAGTGAGAGTCATTGAACACAATCTCATTTCTTTTTAAATTAAGGAAGACTACACTAATGTGCAGCTTTCAGTAGGATAAAAGATTAGGAATCAATGTCTACATTAAATGTTAGAGTTATCGAAATGAGAGACTCTCTGGAATATTGCAAAGGTATGAGGAACAATGTCCAGTTGACTGTTTGGATGTGTCAGATAAGTCCCTAGCTTTCTTCACCCATCACCTACTTGAGATTGCACATCACTAGATGGCAGTGTAAAATTCCCAATGATGTCTACAAAAATTAATTCAGTTCATCTTCTAAATACAGTATGCCAAAAGAAAATTCCAAAGAATCATGTGAAAAATTAAGATGTAATTTTATCATTAATACACATAGGTAAATTAAGAAATCATGGCTGGAATACATTCACAACTTTTAACTATTTAAGTATTATGAAAAATTACCTTATTTTACTTTTATTATTCAGTTGTTTACTATACTAGGAAAATAAAATCTCACCATCACTACAGATGGCTTATGATTTCAAGATAAGTCTTAGTAGCAATGCTAAAATGTGTGCTGATGAATGGGCTTTGTGAGAAGAACATGGCAAGCCTCACACTCTTTTCACAAACACTTGAAAATTATCATATAAAGTAAGCTCCTGTGAACATGATGACTTCAGGTGGAAAAATAAAAGATTTCCTAACAATGAACACAACTCAACATGACTAGAGAATAGGATTTGGAGATTACATACTGTTAGGTCCAACGTGGGACTCCCAAATGGCATTGTTGGTGACAATGCTCTGAACTGGTAAACAGGACTCTGAACTGATGAACAGAAGGACTGCTGTTGGGTGAACAGAAGCCTAAATTCAGCATTATTCAGGAGTGTTGTAGGATGGGTTTCTGTTTACCAGTAAAACCACTACTTTCTCAATCCACCCCATTGGTCAAGTACCTTGGGCAAGAGCATCTAGTTCTTAGTTAATTCGGCCTGCATCAGCTCAAGGACCATCCTGCTGACAGTCATATAAAATCTGCTTGCTTTCTGGCCAGTTTGCTGTCCTCTACTCTTGTAGGTAGACCAACAGTTTATTCCCTCAATAAGCTTTTCTTTCTACCTACAAAGCAGTCCAGTTCATTGGTTTCATGGCATCCTTGCTTACATATATCATATAATCAAGTACCGTGAATAGATACTGAAAAAAATACGAGATTTCTCTGATATTTACATACTCAAATATAGCTTTATCACAATTATGATCTTGCATCATATGAGGTTATGGGCTTAAAACTTCTATGTTAAAATTTCTTATGTGTTAGGTTCTCAATTATTTGCTAGACTGTCTCTCTTGTCTTTTTAAATCAATCTGGATTGATAAACTGTTGCAGGCTACTCCTCCCGTACCAGGCTTCTTTATAGCAGGAGAAAAATTGATAGGATGCTTATCTAATGTGCATACTTCTCATTTAGTCATGAATTTATATTCATGAAAGGAGAAAAAATGGCTAGCTAGGTTTCTTGGGTTCAGAGTCAACCTCCGTCCTGCACTTCTAAGTGATGATAGGAAAAAAAATAAAACTGTAAATGAAGTTAAATGTAGATGAAAGATCATTATAATGAGGCTTTTCAAATTGAAAGGCATCTAACACTGTACTTTTGCCTTTTGTTTTCATGAATCATGGAAAAATATGAATTGTTGATGTCTTTCAATTGTGTTTAACTTTATATATACAAATATATAATTTTATAAATATATATTTATAAATATATAAATATATATTATTAATTAGATGCACTCTTAAGTTTTGGGAGAAAAATCACAGAAACCACCTCTTTTCATCACATCATGTGAAATACATAAACTATCAACACCATTTATCACTGTTGATGCAAACGATCACTGTGGTGGTATTGTGTTCCCCAAAATATTGTGCACCCTAATAAACTTATCTGGGGTCAGAGAACAGAACAGCCACTAGATACAGAGGCTAGAAAATGGTGGCACTCACACCTTTAATCCTAGCATTCCAAAGGCAGAAATCCCTCTGGATCTGTGTGAGTTCAAGGCCACATTGGAAACAGCCAGACACGGTGACACATACTTTTAATCCCAAGAAGTGAGCCTTTAATCCCAAAGAGTGATTACAGATAGCAGAAAGGTATATAAGGTGTGAAGACCAGAAACTAGAAGCATTTAGCTGGTTAAGCTTTTAGGCTTTGAGAAGCACAGTTCAGCTGAGATCCATTTGGATGAGGACTCAGAAGCTTCCAGTCTGAGGAAAGAGAATCAGCTGAGGAACTGGTGAGGTGAGGTAGCTGTGGCTTGTTCTGCTTCTCTGATCTTCCAGCATTCACCCCAATAACTGGCATCAGGTTTGATTTTATTAATAAGACCTGTTAAGATTCCTGCTACAGATCACAGATGACACAGTTTGTCACATGTCTCCACTGTGGAGTATCCAATATCTCTATGCAGTACTGTGGAAAGAAAGTAACTGTGCTCACCATCACTGATAATTAGCGAACTTGTGTGCATGAGAGAGTTTTCCATCCTTATTTACACATTCATTCATTCATTCCTTCATTCATTCATTCATATTATTGTAGACTGACAGGTAAGTAAGGAAAACTTCAAAAAGTACCACAATCAAGAAACCCCTAAGCAGACATGTTTACTCCAAACACTATGGTTCCTTGAAGGAATCTTGGAACAGAACAAAGATATGGAGTAAAAAGGAAGGGAATCTCTGTAAAGTGTGCATTTAATTTAACACTAGAGAATTGATAATGTTGTCTTAGTTCTTAGAAGCATACCTTGTAACTTGTAAGAGGTTATTACAGGAAACACATGTTTTTAGGTTATTTAGGGACTCTTACCAACATTCTTAGGAATCTGCATTTGTTTAAAAGACTGAAAGCCTTTAGCTCCATAGAGTAGATTTGTAAAGTTATAGATCTTCATTGTGGAATGTTCCTGCTTGCAGCATATATCACAACCATAGACTGAAATAGTCAAGAGCTCTTACTATAAACTGATTTTCAAGCCCACTTAGAATTCTCTGTCGTTATTACCAAGTCATCAGCAATGGGGACCTGAAACTGTCCCTCTGGTAGTCACCTGACAAGTTGATTTAGGACTGCCGAGTGGGAATAAACCCCCTGAAAGATCTAAGGTCAGTTGACTTGGACAGGGCTGCTGCACAGCCTCCAAAGTCAAAGGGTGGAGTCATCGTGCACATTTCTAATTATATCAGCTAAGGTCTGAAGTCTATTAATGTCTATCCTGAAGTTCACCTTGATAGCCACTTCAATATTTCCTGGGTGAAGCCTAGCCTGCAGAGGGAAGATTAGCTCCTCTGGAAATGATGACTCTGCATAGCCAGCCCCAAATTACGTTGACCTCCTTGATAGCCATGTCGCATCCTACAGTGACAGTCAATTAGGTTGCCCAGATCTCCCTAAGGTTTTCAAGTACTACTAGAGATTAACAAGAACTCCTCTACTCCCAACCCAGTCTCACTAAGTGTCTGTGTTTGTGATTTGTGTCTCTACATTCAGCTCTCTATTTCTTGGCCCACTTATTTCTGGATTTGTAGCTTTCCATTTCTACATTTACTTTTATCTTGGATTCAATGCTTAATTTTTAGCAGGAAGGAATAAATAAGTAGTGACTTTTAAAATACTGAAGATCTCTGAGTCTGTTGTCTGATGAGTGATTGGAAATCAGTCATAATGAAGGCATGATCTAAAGAGCAGTGACCTAAAATATGCATTTTGATGTTGGAAGTAGCTATGATAGAATTATTAAAATGATACAGTAAATGCTAGTTCTTTTTTAGAAGGTAACACTTTATTCAAAAAAGTCTTGATAAATTTGGATCTAAAAAAACCTGACATTGCAAAAGTACTTGTCTCACCTAGGCAGGGTGTCTCTGGAAAGAGAACTCATACCAAATACACTAATGTAGCAACAGGGTGGAAGAACCTACCTGATATGTTTCCAGGACCTGCCATAACGTCACTGTGGCCCCTTGTTCAGAGAACACGGTGTTCACAATATCTTTACTAATATCTATTTGTAATTAGCTTCTGTATTTAATATTCACTGTGGAAATCATCTCTATCATGAGAAAGCATGCACTAATCTTAACAGTCAGGCACTATTTTGAAAGGTTTAGAGAAATAACAGTACAGCTGGGCTGAAACTATTGCAGCCAACAATACCCAAGACATAGAAGGAGATCAACGGATCCAGGTAAAGTTGGTGGATTCTAAGAATGGTCCTTTTCTCCTGACATGCTCAGAATACCGTCCTGTTTATGAGTAATTTAGCAGTGTGTGCTGCCTTGAGTAAAAATCTAGAAGAGGTATAAGCAGGCAGAGTGTATATGGCATGTCAAATCCCTTAATTCTCCAAATGGGCAGACTGCCAGCAAAAAATAAATAAATAAATCTCAACTGCCACAGATATGTTTGAACTTCTGTTTAAATTCCTCGCTGAGTTAATGCTTCTAAGTTTAACACTCCAGTCACATTCCTGGCAGGGAGAAGAGCGCTGGGATGGAAAATTAGAGAAGTCTAGTCTCCTGCTCATCTCTGCAAAGCCATTTGGCTACAGAAGCCTGGGGCAAGTTTCAGACTGCTTCTCAGCCTCATCTTCCTGACTGTAGTGGAAAGTAAGGGAAAGAACCAATGCCAACATTTACTTTTGGTTTTGTTTACCATGTAATTACCTTAAATAGAAATTGTGCGGTTAGGGCTAAGACGATGGCTCAAGAGAGGAGCACTGCTCTGCAATCATGAGGACCTGAGTTCTAATCCCTACCACCCATGTAAAAATCCAGGTGTGGCTCTGTGTTCCTGTAATCCAACATCATGGGCTCTCAACAACATGTTGGCCATCCAACCGAGTTGGAACCTTGAACTTCCACTTCAGTGTCAAGGCAATAAGGTAGAGTAAGATAGCCTCAATATGTGCACACACAGACGTGTGTACCCCCACACTCACATGTATGTGCCACACACAAATACACCACACAGACATGGAAACTTAATAAAAATAATTGAATAAATAAGTATAGAAATCATACATTTTAGCATAATTAACTATTGTCTAATGAGTTTATGTCACTAGCATTGTGCTAATAACCAAAGAACAATTTTCAAAAGCAATAAGCAGTGTCTATCTCAGCGTTCCAGAATCTTATTCTTGGAGAGGAGAGGGAATATGTCAACTACTCACATTGTAAGCAGCATATCTGGCATTTAAGAATCAGGAAAGAACATACCATTTGGTCTTCCAATACCAAATGGTCAGCCCTGAAATCATACATACAAGTAATATTATACAGACTGAGTAGGTTGTACATATATCCATATATCTTTATCTATATCTATATCTATCTTCATCATCATCATCATAATCATCATCATCATCATCTCTCTCCTTCTCTCCCCATCTTCCCTTTACTATCTATCTGTCTGCTATCTATCTATCTATCTATCTATCTATCTATCTATCTATCTATCTATCTATCTATCTATCTATCTAACATAAACATTTGGGAGTTGTTGGTGTCTGTGTTTGTGCAATAGGGTCCAGCTTGCAGAAAAAGTCTTCATTTCCACAGCAAAATCAGATGGGATACTGACCCTGTCCCTGGGAAAAGGAAAGTCACCAAGGACCCAGTGAGTGTGTTGTCCAGACACTCCAGAGACAGCTACTAGTGCTGTTTTCATATGAAGAAATCTCCTTGAAAAATATTTTTCTTAGATTATAATATAATTACATAATTTCCCTTCTTCTCTTTTCTCTTCTCAAGCCATCAAATATACCATCCCTTGCTCTCTTTAAAATTCATGGCTTATTTTTTTAAATTAACTATTGTTAGACAGATAAACATACATATATAATGTATACACATATATGTACAATGTATATGTATACATAAAGATATTGTTTGTATATCATATATTTTTTCTAGTAATACTCACTCTTTAGTCTATATTATATACTATGCCTAATCCCTTCCTCTACCAACAGCAAGTTTTTTTAATTAAGAAATATTTTATTCATTTTACATACCAATCATAGATCCTCCTCTTCCCTCCTCCTGCCCCTCCAGTCTCCCCCCTTAGCCCCCTATTTTCTCCTACAAGTTTTTTTAATTTATTTTTTATTAGGGAATTATTTTATTCATTTTACATACTAATCACAGATCCCCCTCTCCTCCCTCCTCCTGCCTTCACCATCCCCAACACACCCCCATACCCTCCCCCAACAAGGCAAGGTCTCCCATGGGGAGTTAGCAGAGTCTGGTACATTCAGTTGAGGCAGGTCCAAGCTCCTCCTCCTGTATCAAGGCTGTGCAAGGTGTCCCACCACAGGTAATGGGCTCCAAAAAGCCAGCTCATACAACAGGGATAGATCCTGATCCTACTGCCAGGGGGCCTCTTAAGCAGATCAAGCTACACAACTGTCTCACTTGTGCAGAGGGCCTAGTCCAGTCCCATGGAGGCTCCACAGCTGTTTTTTTTAAAGTTCATGAGTTCCCACTAGTTTGGTTTGGTTGTCTCTGTAGGTTTTCCACTCATGATCTTGATGTCCCTTGCTCATAGAATCCCTCTTCTCTCTCTTCAACTGGACTCCTGGAGCTCAGCCTGGTGCTTGGCTGTGGATCTCTGCATCTGCTTCCATCAGTTACTGGATGAAGGCTCTATGATGACAGTTAGTGTATTCACTGATTTGATTCCTGGGGTAAGTCAAGTTCAGGCACCCTTTCCACTATTGCTAGTAGTCCAAGCTGGGGTCATCCTTGTGGATTCCTGGGAATCTTCCCAGCACCCTGCCTCTGCCCATCCCCATGATGTCTCACTCCATCATAGTATCTCCCTCACTGCTCCCCCACTTGGTTCCTGCTCCAGCTTGACCATCCTGTTCCCTCATGTTCTCACCCCCATCCTCCACCCTCCATTGACCTTCTCAGTCCCAGTTTACTCATGGAGATCTTCATTTCTCCATCTCAGGGCAATCCATGTGTCCCTCTTAGGATCCTCCTTGCTAGCTAGCTTCTCTGGACCTGTGGGTTATGTCCCAACAGCAAATTTTAAGGTGTCACCTGGTATAATAAAATCAGAAGGAAAATGTTTTGAGTTCAATATCTGATTTTTACTAACATATACTCATTTTTCATTTATTACTATGATTGCAGTTTTGGCTTTTCGGGTTGGGACTAGCTAGTCAAAACTCATGACTGTCTTCAAATTTGTGATAATCCTCCTGACTCACCCTTCCATGTTCTAGGATTACAGGTATGTGCCACCATACTCAGCCCTGATAAGTTAAGATTATTGAGTATCGATAAAATGTGACCAGCCACTTCCCATTCCTATTCTTATGACTCCTCTGCCCACTGGACTGCAATATTCTGAACTGGGAGCAAAACTAAACTTTTCCAACCCTGAGTTCCTTTCTGTCGGGTATTTTGTCAGGACAATGGAAAGAGTAACTTATCTATAACAAGAATGTTGTCATTACTGGGAAATACACTTTGAAACATCTCAAGTCCTCTAGATGAGTACAGAATCATGCAGACATCAGATCAAAGGTAGAATAGCTTGCCGTACCTTTGAACAGGATAAGGAAATAAGATTTTGCATAGTTCAGAATACAATGACTAATCCACCATTGATATGAATTGTGATGTTTGCTAAGCAAAAAAATAGTTTCCAAATTTCCTGTTGTTTCCTGTCAGACTAATCTAGTGACTAAGATACCCATTTATACAAAACATGCTTGGAAACACAGGCAAATCAGATCAATTGCCAGATCAAAAGGCAAGAAGCTCCATTATTACTGGTATTTATCCTCAAAGCTGTGTTGATTTTGCAATTTTAAAACTGTATTGATTCTGATCCTCTGCATTCCAGTCTACAAAAACTAAATCCCTGCTTTAAGTTTTTATATTTCCAAGGACTTTCATGATGAGTGAAGCTGGATGCTGGAAAGTGTCTTCTGAAGGGGAAAAACCAAGTCATGGTTGTTTTAAGTTAGAGAAAAATGAATTTCTGTGGATTCGTCCTCATGTCAGTCTCATCTGAAGGAAGGTAGCTGTTGAATATTATATCAGTTTTAGAGTTTTGAAATTTGTCAAATACTTTCCCCTATTGCATTGGGGAAGTGCATGTGTATGTACAATTGGGACCATAGACAATTGAGGGCATGTTAGAAGCCTCTCTGGCCCAGATTTCTCAAACACTACGTTTGTAATGGGTATGGTACATAGCAAATTAGACTATGAAAGGGAGGAAAATGACTTGGAGCCAAAAGTCATGGTTTTGCCTTTATCATTTACCTTTGTAGTTTGCTAAGGGGAAAATCAATTCATTACTAACGGATTTTCTGACTTCTAAACTGTAAGTATTTGAACGGTCTGTACACTATGACTCCTTTCAATTATTTTATTCTGTTATGTCCTTTTTCACTCTCCAGTAGTAACTACTGGTTGGAAACTAGTTTTCACTATTCAAACTTGCTGACTATCGAAAAGCAGTCAGATAAAGTGGAAGACTTAGCAAAAATTTGAATAACAGATAAGAAACGGATCTTACTGTACTGATAACACTCACTGGAATGATAAAGCAAATTGGAACATAAACGATAGTTTTAGGATTTCATGTGGGTCCAGTATAACATTAGAAAGGAAAACAATGAAAGGTGAGTATTAGAGGATGAGGAAAAGACTGAGAACAGGGAAAGGACAAATGAATCATGAACAACGATGTAAAGCTGGCTGTTCTTCTAGTTTTCCACTCTGTCATGAACATTTTGGGTTTTGGTGGTAGATAACTTCATACAATATGTTTGATCATGAAAATGTAAAATCAAATGTGAAGCCCAACAGAATCTGCATGGCTACTATAACTGTGTAGAAGATCATTGAGATGCATAAATTTGGGGTCTGTTTAATTTTCATGTGTGATGATTATTTCTAATTATTTGCAAGTTCTTAAAACTAAAATTTCAATAAAAAAGTGCAATGGGATATTCTATCTTCACATTTTAGTTAATTTGAATAAGAGTTTGTCAATATTATTGATTTCTCAAAAAACCAACTGTGTTTTTGTTGATTTG
The DNA here is from genome assembly GCF_949786415.1 of Peromyscus eremicus. Classification (NCBI taxonomy): domain Eukaryota; kingdom Metazoa; phylum Chordata; class Mammalia; order Rodentia; family Cricetidae; genus Peromyscus; species Peromyscus eremicus. Next base: position 37,044,947 of record NC_081418.1, read on the forward strand.
TTTCTTCGTATTGCTTTGTTTTTTTCTACTTGATTGATTTCAGACCTGAGTTTGGTTATTTATTTGCATAACCTCCTCTTGGGTGTGTTTCTTCCTTTTGTTTTAGGGCTATCAGATGTTCTGTCAAGTTACTAGTATAAGTTCTCTCCAATTTTTTAATATCAGCAATTAGCACTATAAACTAGCCTCTTAGTAGTACCTTCATTATGTCCCATAAGTTTGGGTATGTTGTGTATCAATATTGAAAGAAAGAATATCAAAATGAATGAAATTAGAAATGAAAAGGGGGACATAGCAATAGACACTGGAGAAATCCAGATAATCATAAAAACATGTATTCTGCCAAGCTGGAAAATCTAAAAGAAATGAATAATTTTCTCAATAGATACCACTAACCAAAGTTAAGTGAAGATCAGATAAGGAATTTAAATGGACCTAAAGGAGTCATTAAAAGTCTCCAAATTAAAGAAAAAAAAAGCCAAGGGCCAGATGGTTTTAGTGCAAAATTCTACCAGACTTTCAAATAGTTAATGCCAATATTCCTGAAATTATTCTACAAAATAGGAGCAGAAGTGTATTGGATAGTTTTAGGTCAACTTGACACAAGCTAAAGTCATCTGAGAGGAGGGAACCTCAATTAAGAAAATGCCTCCACAAGATCAGGCTGTACTCAAGTCTGTGGGGCATTTTGTTAATTAGTGATTAATGGAGAAGAGCCAAGCCCAATGTGGTGCCATCCCCGATTTAGTGGTCCTGGGTTCTATAAGAAACAAGACTGAGCAAGCCTTGTGGAGCAAGCTAGTAGGCAGCATCCTTCCATGGCAGCTTCATCAGCTCTTGCCTCCAATTTCCTACCCCGTTTGAGTTCCTGTCCTGAGTTCCTTTTATGAAGAACAGGGATGTGGAAGTACAAACCAAATAAACCCTTTTCTCCACAAGTTGCTCTAGTCACGGTATTTCATCACAGCAACAGTAACCATAACGCAGAGAAAAAGGAACATTGTCCAATTCATTTTAAGAGGCCACAGTTACACTGGTAACCAAACTCTACAATGACACAACAAAGAAGTAAAATTACAGTCAAATTTTCCTTATGAACACGGGTGAAAAATTTCTAAATAAAACACTTGCAACCGAATCCAGATACATATCAAAAAGATCATCCACCATAATTAAGTAAGCTTCCTCCCAGAGATTCAAAGATTGTTCAACATATACAAATTGATAAATGAAATCTATCAGAGAGGCTGAAAGAGAAACACTACATTAGCATCTCATTAGATACAGAAAAGGCCTTTGACAAAATCCAATGCCTCTTCATGGTAAAATTCCTGGAGAAAGTATGGATACAAGGAGCATACCTCAACATAGTAAAGGCAATTTGCAGCAACCCCATAGCCAATATCAATTTAAATAGAGACACACTCAGGGCAATTCCACTAAAATCAGCTATAATACAAGCTTGTCCACTCTCTACATACCTATTCAATATAGTACTTGGAATTTTAGCTAGAGCAATAAAACAACTGGAGGAGATCAAGGGGATACAAATTGGAAAGGAAAAAGCCGAACTATCTCCATGCATATAATATTATAGTATATTTAAGTGACGTTAAATATTCCATTGGAAAAATTTCCATACCTGATAAACACTTTCAGAAAAGTGGCTGAATACAAAATTAACTCACAATAATAATTATCACTTCTATATAAAAATGGCAAACAGGCAGAATCTGAGAAATAACACCTTTCACAATAGCCTTAAATATTATAAAATACCTTGGGGGTAACTCTAATCTCTCAAGTGAAAGACTTGCATAATAAATACTTTAAGACACTGAAGAAAAAAAAACCTGAATGAATTCTAAGAAGATGGAACAATCTCCCATGGTCACGGATAGGTAGGATTAACATAGTAAAAATGGCCCTCCTACAAAAAGCTATCTACAGGTTCAATGCAATCCCCATCAAAAGTCCACCACAACTTTTCACAGATCTTGAAAGGTTTCATATAAAAACACAAAACACACAGTATAGATAAAATAATCCAGAATACTGAAAAAACTGCAAGAGGTAACATCATCTGGATTTCAAGTTGTATACAAAGATAGTATAATAAAAACAACCTGATATTGGCACCAAAACATATATTGTTCAATAGAATTGAACAAAAACCCAGAAATAAACCCATGTACCTATGAACACCTAATTTTGAATAAAGAAACCAGAAACACACACTGAAAAAAAGATAGCATCTTTAACAAATGGTGCTGGTTAAGTTGGATGGCCGAATGTACGAGAATCCTAATAAGTCTACATTTATCACCCAGTACAAAACTCGACTCTCAATGGATCAAAGACCTCAACATAAAACCAGATACACTGAACCTACTAGAAGAGAAAGTGTGAAATAGCCTTGAACTCATTGGCACAGAAAAAGACTTTCCAAACAGAACACAGCATAGCACTAAGATCAACAATTAGTAAATGGAACATCATGAAACTGAGAAGCTTCAGCATGGCAAAGGACACCATCATTTAGACAAAGCAGCAACCCAAAGAAGGGGAAAAGATTTTTACCAACTATGCACATGATAAAGGGCTAATATCCTAAATATATAAAGAATACAACAAAACTAAATATCAAGAAAACAAATAACCCAATTTAAAAATGGGGTACAGATCAAAACACAATTATCAAAAGATGACAGTTCATCCTACCACAGAAACACTTGCTCAACCATGTTTATTGCTGGTCTATTCAAAACAGCCAGAAAATTTGAATCAATATAGATATCCCTTAACAGAAAAATGGATAAATAAAATGTACTTTTACAAAATAGAGTATTATTCAGTCTTTTAAAAATTACATCATTTAATTCACAGGTAAATCAGTAGAACTAGAAAAAAAGTCATCCTGAGTGAGGTATCCCAGACTGAAAAAGACAAATATTGTATATATTCACTTATATGTAGATATTAGCTGTTAAGTCAATGATAGCCAAACTATAACCCATAGAACCACAGTATAGGTATAGAGTAAGGGACAGGGAGAGAGCAGGGGGCAGATATATCTCCTAGGAAAGGGAAATATAATACATAGTTATGAAGGGTTGGAATTGGACTAGAACAGGGGAATCAAGTATGGAAGGGGATGACAAAGGGGGATGAGGAAGACAATTCAAAGAGAGCTAAAGTTAAATGCCATTTGAAGGGTAGTATAGAAATGTATTATGGCAGAAGCCTCCTAAACATACACATATATGAAAACAGTCTAAATGAAATCACCAATAACAGGGAAGACAACCCAAAATGGGTATCTCTTATCACAATATGAAGATTCCAGTACAGGGGTTGGGTTATATCTAATTGAGTTGTTGACCAAAGGTGTCCCATGGAAACACCAAACAACCCAGAATGTTGCCATGAATGGAGGTTGTTTCCCACAAATTGATTCCAAGTTCCCATTGCTAAATACAACACGTAAGCAACTCACTGACCATGGTGTAGTTGAGCTGGTGCCTAAATATTGCCTTCATACCTATGTGGTAGCACAGGAAGGTACTCTACCAAAGAAGAAATGTAAACAGCAAGCCTTTCTCAGACCCTTTGATCTCCAGTGATGCACTGACTGTGAGTTATTCTAGTAGAGTGGTGGCACAAATGTGAAGTAACTAACCAGCATCTGATTTGACTTAAGGCCCATCCAAGAAATGGAACCCATACCTGATACTTCCTAGGTAACCAAGAACCTGAGACTAGATAGCCCAGTGACTTAGAATAAGACCAAATGCTGCTACTCAAAACAAACAAACAAACAAAAATCTTGTAATTACATTATACTCATAGATCAGTGCCTTGTTCAGCCACCATCAGAGAAGCTTCCTCCTGCAGCAGATAGGAACAAACAGAGACCCAAAGCCAGACATTTTGTAGAAAGTGAGTGATTTTGGTACATTCAGCCCTAAATGGAATGTTTCCCTCAAATTCCTCCCTTCACAGCCCAGGGACACCCAATGGAAGAGGAGACAAAAGGAGTTTAAGAGCAAGGGGGATGGAGGACACCAAGAAAACAAAGCTCTCTAAATCAACATGATCTACACACATATGAACTCACAGAGACTGAGGCAGCATGCACAGTGCCTTCCCAGTTCTCCACTATGTGGGGTCCTAGAGCTGAAGGTAGTGGACACATGACCCCACCCTAATCCAGAAACTATCAAGAGCTGATAACTTGAAAATCAAAATTTAGTTCCCTCCAAGGAGTCTCACTGGGGAAACAAACTATACAGTTATTCAAAGTGCAGAAAATAAGTGTCTGTGGAGGGCTTAGCTATAAATAGTATATCTATATTACACCTCATCACAAAGTTCAGAGAATGTTCCAGAAGAAGGAACAAGAAAATTTGGGAGACAGCATTTTGGGGAGACTGGGGAGAAACAGTGTCTTCTCAACATGATGGGGCCATTATATTCATGATCTTACAGTGACCATGGATTCCCACACATTCCCCATGCAAAATCAAGCCAATCAATATTTCAGCATTTACTGGGGAGGGACTTGTGAGCCACCATCTCAAGATTGGGACCTATTGACAGTTGATGGCTGTTAGGAGTATGGACCCTGGTAGGCTGGCCATGTTCTAGCGGGTGGCCCATGCTTCCATATGTGGGGAGCAATAATTGGACTCAATGGGTCATTTTAAAGAAAGAGGGCATGAATTTGGGAAAGGGATGAGAGAGGACATGGTTGAAGAGTTGGGGAATAAATATGATTTAAATACATTGCATGCATATGTGAAATTTTCAAAGAGTAAAAATTAAAGATGAACAAAACAAACAAAAAATTGAAGTCTTGAACTTCTAGAGGAAAAGAACCATTATTTTTCTGTCATCCAACATAAACTTCCCTAAAATTCTCTTATTCCAGAGGACATCAAAACCATCAAGAATACAGGGTCTGAGTTCAAAGAAAATTAGATTAAAAAAAGAAGAATATATCTTAATTCCAATGGTATCTGAGTCTCATGAAAAAAGGGAACATAAAATGTCTGCAAGATGTTAGATATATTTGCCTTTGACATAATAATGTTTTAAGTGGCATAAATGTGTCATTGAAGCCCCAATGGCTTCCCTGTATCATTTTATTGAATAAACTTTTCTTATCTTAAAAGAACTTATCTGGTTTGATGTTTAGCCATTTACCTTTCCTACAAAAATATTAGAGATGGAAGGAGTATTAGAGACATTCTTTCCCTTGTACTGAACACATTTTGTATGAGATTAAAGGAATCTCTGTGAAGAATCGAAGGCCTCTGGCATCGACCCACTTTTCTCTGAATGCAGATTTCTTTCATCACACTCCTTTGAAACTCACAATTTCCTCATTAACAGAATTCCAGCTTTATCACACAGCCCATTGCTTCACGAGATGCCTAAATTTTATAAACAATTGTACCTCTTGTGGTATGTCAACTGAATTCTACTTTCTTTCCATTTCCAATGGTTCTGGAAATCACCTGATGGCCAGTTCAAGCATTTTTGCATGTCAGGACTAAGAAAAAGTATGACAGTCATCATGGGAATTTGGAACATTGCAGGTAGCAAGCCAACAAAGTGATCACAAATAGTTCTATCCAGCAACAGCCTCTCCAAATAGTAGGACATTAATCACCTGGGTAACAAGGTAAAGCAAGAACTGTCCAGGGACAAAGTTGCTGCTGTAGGACTCTGAAGCTCTGTGCGATGGCTCCTGAATGTTTTGGCTCCTGTGGAAATAATTCTGATTTTACTATATGAGTTGACACCTTAAAATTTGTTGTTGGGACTACAACCTACAGCTCCAGAGAAGCTAGCTAACAAACAGGACCGGAAGAGGGACACAGATTGCCCAATGAAGGAGAAATAGATGAGACCTACATGAGTAAATTGGGAGTAGAGGGGAGGGTAATGGAGGGCAAAGAATGGGAGATGAGAACATAAGGAAATGGGGGATTCAAGCTGGAACAGGAACAAAATGGGAAAGCAGGAAAAGAGATACCATGATAAATGAAGACATCCTGGGACTAGGAAGAAACAGGGTGCTAGGGAAGGTCCCAGGAATCTACAAGGATGACCCCACCTTAGACTACTAGCAATAGTCTGGAAGGTGCTTGAACTGGTCTACTCCGGTAATAGGATTAGTGAATACCCTGTCATCATAAAGCCTTCATCCAGTTACTGATGGAAGCAAATGCAGAGATCCACTGCCAGGAGACAGGCCAAGCTCCAGGAATCCAATCAAGAGAGAGAAGGGATTCTATAAACATGGGACATCGAGATCATGATGGGAAAACGTCCAGAGACGACCAGCCACACTAGTGTAAACCCACGAACTGTGGACGAGTAACTGTGGAGCCCCCATGAGACTGGACTAGGCCCTCTGGATACATGAGACAGTTGTTTAGCTTGAACTGTTCGGGGGCCCCAGGCAGGGGGGATCGGGATCTGTCCCTGGCATGAGCGGGCTTTTTGGAGCCCAGTGCCTAAGGTGTGACACCTTGAGCATCCTTGGTGGAGAGAGGAGGGGCTTGGACCTGCCTCAGCTGAATGTACCAGGCTCTGCTGACTTCCCACGGGAGACCTTGACTTGGAGGAGGTGGGAAGGGGGTGGGTTGTGGGGGAAGGCTGGGGGGCAGGAAGAGGGAGGACGGGGGGGGGGTCTGTAGTTGGTATGTGAAATGAATAGAAAATTTCTTAATAATTATAAAAAAAATAATTCCTGGAAATAGTATTAACAAATATCCCATCAAGACATGAGGAGCTCTGGGAACAGGCTGTGGACACTGAGTGTGTATGTGACAAACATAAAACATTGTATTATAGGAAGCTAATGTCACTCACAAATTTTAGTTGTCTTAATTATAGTTTGCAGCTGTTATGCAAACTAAAAATAATGCAACTGTCACCATCAAAATGTACTTTTAAAGGAATAGCTCTGTAAACAGCATTGTGGTGAATGCCTTATAAACAGTAAATTTAAAGGCTTCCTATTTAAGGTGGATGAGTAGATTCTATCACGCAGCTGGTAAAATTTTCTTCTTTTAAAATAGGAAGATATACAGCACTCGGGAGGCAGAGCCAGGCGGATCTCTGTGAGTTCAAGGCCAGCCTGGGCTACCAAGTGAGTTCCAGGAAAGGCACAAAGCTACACAGAGAAACCCTGTCTCGAAAAACCAAAAAAAAAAAAAAAAAAAAAAGGAAGATATACCATCAAGAACCAAGCCCTCTGTGAGCACTCAGGAACTTCTACATTAGTTATATATTACAAATTATTTATAGCATGTTTGCTATGAGTTTTCCAGGTTTTTTGAAACGTGTCCTACTTTGGGGACCTTGAATATATAATGATTCTCTTGTTTATTTCTTTCAGTATAATGTGCTTATTTGAAAATAAACAACAGGCAAAAGAAAAAAGTAAAGAAAAATATAAATTATTATCTCAAGGGTAATTTTAATTGTCAAGTCCATAAGTGTAGGCTTGGGTTGTTGTCACGCCATAATATAGAAATGTGTTTTAACAAGAAAAAAAACACCATGCATAAGATTGTGTTTATAAGACTTTACCATACTCTTTCAGTGAAAAATCACAGTATTCATTGGTACTCTCATACAGTAACACATTTAAAATTCTGTGTGTCAGTATTTAAGCTGGCACATGCCATTTTTATCCCATACATGTAGGGGTGGCCTTATACTTACAGTATCAAAGCAATTACTTAGTAGTAAAAATTCCACCAACCAGAGATTTTAGCCTTTATATGACAAGATATTTGTATTTATCTGGTTTTCTAACATTATAACATGTCAAAATATTAATAAGTTTTTGGTATTTATTAAAATCATAGCAAGCAGAAGTCATTGGGTTACTTGGGAATAATATCTGAATATATTTTATCTTGTTTTATAACCAATTAAAGTCTGAAAACAAGTGACAGTTAAAAATTTAAGATTGTTCTTTTATGATAAATTGAATGCTAAAGGAAAGTACTCTGCTTTTTAATATTTTTAAAGTATATCTTTTCTCACTATAAATGGGTACATTTCTTTAAGACAACAGAGGATTTGGGGCATTGGAGGCCATTGATGATGGTTCTCATATCTACTTTGGACCCTACATTCCATTTTCTTGTAAAGCTAGAAAGGAAACATCACAGATGCACTCCTTAAGAATAAAGTTCCATATTAAAAAGGTAGTGGCATCAGGGCTTCATTGAGTATCACTAAAGAAAAACTCCTTCCTCCTGGAGAAAAAAATAGTATGTAGTTCTGTCTCTGGACCTAGGTCTGTCTAAAAGATCAGAACATGACATACTATTGTCTCTTCCCTTAGTGGGCAATCCCATCAAGCCTGTCTGTTAGTCACCTAGCCAAGAGATCATAGCACAGTAAACACAAGTCACCTGAAAATGTGTTTAGAAGACAGGAGGGATATTCCTCCTCTAAATGAGTTAACGTATTCATCTCTTCCAGAAGATGCTCCTGTGGTACATCTGCTGACAGAGCCTCTACCATTTAGCAATGCTAAGTCTGTCTACATTTTGTAGTTTCAACCATACTAATTTTTCTTTTATTTATTTTTATATTTTTCCATATATTGTCCAAACACCAGTAGTCAGCTTTCCTTGACACCTTGAGCTTTCCCTTTCTCTGAAAGCTCTCCCTACTTCTTTTTGCTATGCAGATGCTTCCCAACTTCTGTTGATGAACATGTGGCTTTCTTGAACCTTAAGTCCAAAGGCACATCTTTTTCTTTCCTTCTTCTCCATCCCCTTCCTCCCAGGATTCTCTGATTCTCATCCTGCCTGGCCTGGTGTTTTCTTTTAAAATTCTAATGAAAATGATACTTGAGCTCCCTTATGTTTTTAAATTCTTTTATTAATAATACTAAAAACTCAAAGGGAAACCTGATTAATGATACTAAAAACCCAAAGAGAAACCTGATAACATCACCAAAACCATAAATCTCAGAGACAAGACTGACGAGCTCAAGAGACCAGCAAGAGCAAACTTTGAAATGATTGACTGACTTTGTTTCCCTGATGGCTAAAGCTGAGATGTAAGACAAAGCTTTAAGATGCTAATTCACTTTCTTCTGAGATTGCTAGTTCTCTGGACAAAATACATTTTAAAGACTTGATTCCTAGTTTTACCTATGTGTCAGGCAGCAGAGACATAGTTACACAACTAATGAAGTACAGATAAGGAAAGAAAATAAAAGTATTCACTCATATCCTGTCATCTAGCCTATTTGTAGAACAAGATAACTATTGTATCTGTCTGCCAGAGAAAGAGCATCTACTACATCTTGCTGGCTAGGTGGTTACAGAGCTGTCATGAAATAGCAGAAGAGGACAGACCAATTTTGAGATAATAAAAATAAATGTCTCTATAAGACTCAGCATGATACAGAAAGACCTGAATTCCTCTCCAGCTCTCAGAGAAAGAAAGGGCTTGGATTTACTTCACAATTCTTCAACAAACTAAAACATCCGGCCATTTAGGAGTTATCCTAAATATAGCCTGTTCAAAAATGAAAATGCATGTAGGGTCCTTGGTTAAAATGACTCAAGGAGATTGAATCTTAGAACCAGGAGTACCAGGGTGGGGAGTTGTCATGAAACTTATTGCAAATTCATGATCCATAAGGGCCAGCGTTTTCTTCCTATAAGGCCTTGCAAAGTGTGAGATAGCAGAAGCTCAGAGTGTTGCAGGGTTCCTTCTACTGTGCAACAAAGCTTCCAGAATCCTGTTTCCATAGGAATATAGAACAGGTTTGACTTTCATGATACTTTTATAAAAAAAAAAACATAATTCAAGGTACTTTTCAAATACACTGGTAGAAATATCAACTATGAAGTTTGTATATAGCAATGTGGAGAAGTCTTTCCTATAAAAACTCAAATCTTATCTTACATTTTAAATTTGGGGGTTAAAGGAAGCTGTCAGTCTGTTCATATATTCCAAAGAAGTTATATAATAGCTTTGAGGATGTTAAGTCACACACAGAGGTAGGAAATAAATGGGTATTTAATAGAGTATGATAGCCTAGCATAGTCAAAACTCTTGATCTGTAGCATTCCAACTTCTCCACACCACTGAGTCTCTAGTCACCAGCTATGTGCAATCACTAATGTTGGTGTGACTTTGGGGGAAAACTTTAGTTACTACTTCATGGCATTCATAAAGATATAAGTTCCAATCCAATCATCCGAAGTGTCGACTTTGTAAATTTTATGTTAAGCCATTCAAAACCATACTGTGAAGATGGGTTTTTCCCATATCAAATTCTAGGACTTAAATATATAAGAAATGAAAAACAGCTTTTATTGGGAGCTAGGGAGTCTGGTGAAAAAATGTGAATTTTAATTTCTTTCAACTCTTTAAATTGAAAGAAAATGTCTATTTTAGTTTTTGGTTTTGGTTTTTCAAGAGATGGTTTTTCTGTGTAGCCCCATAATTCACTCTGTAGACAAGGCTGGCCTTGAACTCACAGATATCCTGCTGCCTCTGCCTCTCAAGTGCTGGGATTAAAGGCATGTGCCACTACTACCTGGTGAAAATGTTATTTATTATTCATATATAGAATGTTTTTAAATCCTTACATTACAGTTATATTCCACAGATATTTTCTCTCAATGGTACAGTTTTACTTTCTGTCGATGATGATATTATAAAAACAGAAAGTTTTGATTTACACAAACTTGTCAGTCTTTCCAACTGTTTACTAAGCTGTCTTTACCACCCAGTGATTACTAATGAGTTTTTGTAGTTAATACAAAGTTTCCAAACAATTAATCCTCTTTTCTACTAGTTCATTTTCATATTCTCATGTGGATACAGTTATTACAGAATTATAAAAAGTCACTTCATACAGGAGTTCAGTTCTACAGTTATCTCACTACTCCTTTTTAGGACATTATCAACTATTATTTTTTATTCCACCATGAAAATTTAAGGACAGGCTTGTCATCTTCTGGGAAAAATAAACAAAACAAAACAAAGCAAAATCTTATTTTATTAAGTGCATGTTAAGTACATAGAGTAAACTGGAGAAAAATTACAACAAAAAAGTATTCAGTTACAAAGGAAAAACCTATTATTTTATGTGACCATTCTCACTTTAAATGATCTTTATAAATTATCATTTATAATTGTTATTGTTTGTCTATATGGTCAGCTCTGAAAACATGTACATACATCATATCAACTGAGCAGGTAGTACTTATATATATAGTATGTAACCAATTTGTGAAACTGATCTTTGACTATCCAAATTTGTATCTTGAAAGTTTGTGGAAATGAAATTCTCATAATGCATAAAGAACTTCCTTTGATTTTTCTGTGTTGATACTTCTGTCATGTGTGAACAATAATTTTGAGGATTTCTTTTAGATATTTGTGTCTTTCCCTAATTTAATTTCATCTCATGGACATCTAACAAGATACTGACTGATTAGAACCCAAATCTGAGGGGATCTTGATATGATTTCTGATAGTGAAGGAAATAGTTCTAGTAAATAATTTCTTCATAGGTATTTGGTAGAAATTTATTTGCAAGTTAAACAAGAGTGCTGAGAATGTACATGTTTATTAGAAATGTTAAGTCTAGGTTTTTAAAGTCAATTTTATTTTTTTCATGTATCTTCTGTGTTTTAGTTTTATCATCTTTTTTATATTTCTTTGCTTTATCTGATGATTTTGAGTTACAACATCTATAAAACATTGGGAGAATTTTATTTTTAAGATGAAAAAATGCATGCACAAAGTCTAGGCTTTTTTTTTTATTTGTTGCCTAACTAATGAAAGTAGTATAAACTTCCAATATTATAAAAATCCTTTGCAATTTTTGTCCTCTCTTTATAAACTAACAAAGATACAATCAACCTTAGTTTATTCACTCAACAAATTAAAATACTACAATGACTTTCTCAGCAGCCACCATGCCTTTGGGCCATCACTTGCTGGCATTGTTTGATGTGGGCTTGGGACTAAAACCCAAAACAATAGCATATGCAAAAAATTAATTGGGATCTAAAACTGCTACTCAAGACTAATTTAGCTTGTGACTTATAAAAGATTAAAGCAGTGCTTAAGTTGGTGTGGTGGATCTTTCTAGACTGACGGTTATTAGAAAATTTAAATAATCACAATTTTATCTAGGGTTGCTATTACTTTTCTTTTCATAACATTCATAAACATCATCTTGATTAAAATTAAAAAAACTTTTAGAAATAGAAATAAACTTAGATGCTGAATTATTAATCATTTTATTATTTCAAAGCATTGCTTTTGATTCATTTTCATCATGGCATATATAATTTTAGCCTCATAATTTTAATCTAATAGTTAACTTCTATTGTGTGACCTTAAAATAACTTAGGCATTTTTATATCTTTCTGAGACTAAAACTCCAGTTCATGATGATTTAGAAAATGTCAGCCAATGTAGCCCAAGGGACTTTTTATGAAAAAGTTCATTTTGACAAAAGTAAAGCAGTGTGATCCAAGGGTAATTTATAAGGAGGCAGGGTGAGGGAAAGAAAACTGTACTACAGAGCTGGGGAAAACATGCCACTTCCTGCCAACATCATACTTGGCCCATAATGATTTCTTCTGTTGAGCGTGTAGACAATGCTCAGTGTGATGTGTGTTGGGATAAATCTTGTTCTTTCCTACATAGCCTTTACACACACAGAACTCTTGCTGATTCTACAACCACACCCTCAGTGTGGAAATACTGCAGGGATGAGGAAAGAGGAAAGAGTTCTCAGGCTCCTCCAGTAATAAATTGACACAGAACTGGGATTTTAAAGGAATTGCCAGATAACAGCACCTACTTTCCTGTTCTGTGTTCTCAGTTTACATCCCAAGGAATAGAGACAACTGTAAGACCAGATTTTTTTCCCCTGAATTGAAATTGATTTATTGTTTACACAATCTTTATATATCTAGAATCTAAAAGTTTGGCTTTATTTTACTGATCTCATATGCCCATAGCTCAAAATTCTACACACAAAACAGAGTAGAGTATGTTAATTACATAGATTATACTTCAAATCATTGGTCATGAATTCTTCTCAATGAGGTTTTAATCTGGTGTCCTCTGAGAGAATCTTCTTTGAGAAGTTCATATAATGTGTTTTGATCATATCCACTCTTACTTCCTCAACTCTTTTTAGATCAGTGTGTGTGTATGTGCATGTGTGTGAGTGAGTGCATGCACGAATGTCTGAACTTTGATGAAGAAATTCTGGAAGGACTAAATTAGCACTTGAAGCCTCCTAGAGTCCTGGTAAGGAGATATTTAGTTTGAGCCATGAAGGATATTAGTTCAGTAAGTGAGTATTTGAGAAGACAATAATTATATGCATTGAAAACAATGCGATATAAATACCTGAGTATGGATGTATAGAGAGCATAAAGGGGAATTTTAGGACTTGGTCTTTCTAGAACACAGGTTTAAGAAAGGTATCGGTAGTAAGTAAGCAGGGATGTATTGTCAACTGAAGCAATGGGGGGAGGGGAGAGCTGCCTGTCAAGTCCTGTCATGTTTAAGACAAGCTTTTTTTTTTTTTGGTATTTTTTTTTTTTTGTCTTTTGTCATCACAGATGTTAAGGAGACTTGCAGTTATAAGTTTTCTCTGGTCCCGCCTGGCCACGAGGTCTCTGTGGCTGCTTATAAAATAATCATTCAGAGGCTTACAGTAATTACCAATTGTATGGCCTATGTCAGGCTTCTTGCTAGCTATCTCTTATATCTTAAATTAACCCATTTTTATTAATCTATGTTTTGCCACGTGTTATGTGGCTTTACAGGTCTGCTGGCATGTTGCTCCTTGGGCAGGAGGCTGGCATCTCTCCTGATTCTGCCTTTCTCTTTCCTGTCTCTCTCCTTGGATTTCCTGCCTGCCTCTAAGCTGCCTTGCCATAGGCCAAAGCAGCTTATTTATTAACCAATGGGAACAACATATATTCACAATGTGCAGAAAGATATCCCCCAGCAGAGAGAATTAAGTGATTTTGTGATGCAGTTGTAAAGTATTTGAACCTGAGCAGTTTGTAAAGAGAACTTTACTTATTGCAGGTTATGAAGATGGAAAATCCAAGTTCAAGGTGCCAGAGTTTTGTTCTGGTGAGGCCCTGACTCTGCAGGGTCATGTTACAAATGGCAGAAGGGGCCCTGGCTGGTTAAGGTCAACCCCTTTAAAAGGCTGCTAATCCAATTCAGAGGATTCCTTTCTCAGGACATAATCACCTCCCGATGGCCCCAACTCTAAAGGTCACATTGTGTCATTGTTTCAACACATGAATTTTCAAATATATTCTTACTGTAATAATTAGCAAGATGTGAAAGAATATATCTCTCTAAATATTAATTAGATACACATATGAGAAGATTAATGAGAGACTAGAATTTTGAGGGTTTTTTCAATAACCTTATATGACTTATGTAATCACAAAAAATGAAAGCCAACAAGCTTTTATGTACAACAAGCTTTTAGTGGCATTTATGTACAGAGAGCAGAAATCACGATGAAGGGATTGCAGAAGCCCTGCTTGTTTGGGGTCAGGGTTACTCTTCCAACAAAACTCTCTGAGCTCAATTTCTTTGTTTACAATGAATCACCCTGCCAGGAGATTTCTTCCATTAAAGCTGTCATGTCTCACTGAGATTTCATCACCTGTAGATCTATTGATCATTTGGTGCCCGAGGCATCAATATCTGTGTTCTTAATGACTCTCACATGAAGAATATGATCTTTTCTCTATTTCAGCTTCACCATGTAACTTGTGTTACCTCTGTAAGGTTTTGCTTGTTCTCCCCTTCCCCAAGTAATTGCAATTAGAACAACTAACTACAATATCAAAAAAAAATCAAGCAATTATTATATATGTGAACTTAAGTAGTTTTTATACATATATCAACTGTGGGAACTTACTAAAATTCTATGGCATCCCTGCTATTGTTTACTCTATACTATTAAGGAGAAGCTAACGTCACAAAATAATACTTTATCCAAGGGATCACAGATAGTAAGGAACGAGGGATGTATCACCCCAATATTACAGAGTTGGGTGATATATCCTCAAGAAGCTATATGCTAAATGGCTCAAAGTTATATGGATGGTAAATTGTTCTAAAAGATTTACAGTTATGATTCTTTAGATGTGTTTTGAAATTAAAAAGGAACTACTGAAAATCAGAAGAAAAGAACTCATTTAAGTATCTCAAATATATGTATAAGAAAAAATAGAGCTGGGCATAATGAGCACAGCTGTAATGCCAGCACTAGTGAAGCAGAGGCAACAGGATCAACATGTCTGAGACTTTGTCTTGAATACATGTACACACACACACACACACACACATACACACACACAAATGCTCACGTGTGCCCACACAATTGCACACATATACACACACACAAATGCTTACATGTGCCACACAAATGCACACACACACACACACACAAATGCTCACGTGTGCCCACACAAATGCACACATACACACACACACACACATACACACACACACACAAATGCTCACGTGTGCCCACACAAATGCTCACATGTGCCACACAAATGTACACACACACACACACACACACACACACACACAAATGCTCACATGCACCACACAAATGCACACATACACACACACACACACACACACACACACACACACACACACACACACACCTTGGAATCTATTACTCTGTGAAATTTCCCATAATGTGCCTTGTGATTTATCCAGTCTCCTGCAAAGTCTCTCTGGCTCTTCACCACAGTAGAAGGGCACTCCAAATCTATTTTTAGGGGAATGACTGCTAATGAGTGGAAGGTATTTGTAAAAGGTAGGGCTCTGAACTCTTGCTACTGCCAAATAGGATTATGCTTGTAAAAATGCTCCTAAGCCACATGAAAAGAGAGATTATAGTATTAATGCTTTTACTTTTTAGAATACTGTACTTCTGAGTGAATCCAAAGATTGAAATGCTAAAAATCATGTCAGGGAATTATAATATTTGTAGAAAATTTTTCTAAGGACAAGCCAATTTGGTCATCCTATACTGCTATCATGTAGAAAACAGATTGGATGGGTAAGGATCAAATTCTTTGTCCTGTTCCAGCCTCATTTATTATAATTTTTTAAATCAACTTTACTGTGATATGACTTATATAAAATAAAATGTGTCCATTTGGAATGTATGGTTTCTGTGACTAGAATCATATGTAAGCCACCATAATTTAAAAAAAAAATAAGAGTTTATAAGGGTTTTGACCACCAAAATTTTTACCTTTCCAACTTACTGTCAATCTTTTCACTCCACTAGCCTGACATGCATCTCTAAAAAAGGAAACACTCCTGTGCCTTTTGTCTGAGTTTTCTAGTATGTCCTGTGATGGACATCTTAAATGTATTTTTTCTGAAACAAGTTTGAGTTAATCAATATTTTTGAGATTCATTCACACTGTTGAGTATATTGCCAGTATACTCTCATATAATTTATTTTATTTTATAGGTGTGTTGAATATTGTTTTGTTCAAATATTTGCCTGTGAACATTTGAGTTTTTCTGTACTTTTGGTTATTAAAATAATGTGTCTATGGATATCTATGTAAAAGTACTTGCCTGGGTATAATTTTTATTTCTCTTTCATAAATATCTAAGAGTAGAATTTCTGGATATTATATGTTTATGTTTAATTCCATAAATACCTACAGAAATGTTTTCCAAAATGATTGTTGCATCTTGCAATCCCATCAGTAATATGAGCTGTGGTAGTATTGTGTTTCCCAAAATAGTGTACACTCTAATAAACTTATCTGGGGTCAGAGAACAGAAGAGCTACAACATTAAACATAGAGGTTAGGCAGTGGTAGCATATGCCTTTAATCCTAGCATTCCAGAGGCAGAGATCTGCCTGGATCTCTGTGAGTTCAAGGCCACACTGGAAACAGCCAACCATGGTGACTCACACCTTTAATCCCAGGAAGCAATGGCAGGAGGCAGAAAGGTATTTAAGGCGTGAGGACAAGGAACTATAGCCTGGTTAAGCTTTCAGGCTTTTGAGCAGCAGTTCAGCTGAGATTCATTCTGGATGAGGACTCAGAGGCTTCCAGTCTGAGGAAACAGGATCAGCTGAGGAATTGGCGAGGTGAGGTGGCTGTGGCTTGTTCTGCTTCTCTGACCTTCCAGTATTCACTCCAACACCCAACTCCGGATTTGTTTTTATTAATAAGACCTTTTAAGTCATGCTACAATGGGCCCTCTTCAACGGCTCTATGCCCTCATTTGTAATATCCCTGGTGTGTGTGTGTGTGTGTGTGTGTGTGTGTGTGTGTGTGTGTGTAGGTCAGAGGAAAATTTTTAGTATGTTGATTTTCTCCATCTACTTTAGGTTCCAGGTTTGAACTCAGCTGAACTCCTCCTCTGAACTCACCTCACTGGGCCTGAATTTGTACTTCTTTATAGACTAATGATGCTGAGCAACCCTTTATTTAGTTTCTTTCCATCCATGTTGCCATCCATGTATCTTTATGATAAATGTTTGCTAAAACTGTTTGGAATTATGGTATCTCCCTCCCTGTTCTCCCACTCTGCTCCTGATCCATCTGGGACCTCCTGCTCCCCTAAGCTCTCTTTCCCCCTACCCTTGCCCTCCATTACACCCCTACACCCCCAGTTTGCTCATGTATATCTCATCCATTTCTCTCTCGTTGGGCGATCCCTGTGTCTTTCTTAGGGTCCTCTTTACTAGGTAGCCTCCCTGTAATTGTGAGTTGCAGGATGAATGAAGACCCCAGGGGAATAGGAAGAAGCAGAGTGCTAGAGAGGTTCCCAGAAATCCACAAGGATACCTCCAGTGTAGACTACTGGCAATGGTCGAGAGAGTGCCTGAGCTGACCTACTCTGGTGATCAGATGGCTGAACACCCTGACTGTCATGATAGAACTCTCAGCCAGTGTCTGATAGAAGCAGATGCAGAGATCCACGGCCAAGCCCCAGGTGGAGCTCCAGGAGTCCAATCAGCAAGAGAGAGGAGGGACTGTATGAGCAAGAGATATTGAGACCAGCCAAACTAGTGGAAACGCATGAACTGTGAACCAGTGGCTGAGGAGCCCCCATGGAACTGGACCAGGCCCTCTGGATAAGTGAGACAGTTGATTAGCTTGAACTGTTTGGGAGGCATCCAGGCAGTGGGACCGGGACGTGTCCTTAGTGCATGAGTTGGCTTTTTGGAGCCTGGGGCCTATGCTGGAACACTTTGCTCAGCCTTGGTGTTGGGAGGAGGGGACTGGACCTGCTTCAATTGAATCTACCAGGCTGGGCTGACTCCCCAGGGGAGATCTTACCTTGGAGGAGGTGGGAATGGGGAGTGGATGGGGGGGGGGAGGCTGCTGGGTGGGAGGAGGGAGGATGGGGGAATCTGTGGCTGATATGTGAAATTAAGTTAATTATAAAATAAAAATATTAAATTAAAAAAAAACACCAAAAAAACTTGTTGGAATTTTTATGACTAAATTATTTTAACTTTTATTTACTTTTTAAAGCAAATTTGTAATTTCATTTACACACAGCTTAACTATCAAAAACCAAAATAAGCCAGAATCCATGAGGTGACTATATAATAAATATTATGAATAATTAATGAACAATTTCCTATTTGTAAATGACAGTCATTAAAAATAACCATGATTATACAACTGTTCCATTAATCATTGAACTACTAACCAAGTTTATGCCTGCACCATGAAAACTTCTGAGAAGTGAGAAACATGAAAACTACCTAGGAGCTGGGCCAAAGTGGACTGGCAGGGTTGCCTTAATTGCAGTAGGTGTGGAAGGGGAGTTTGCCTAATGGCTTCCTTCATTTCTTTTCGAGCCAATTTTTGTTGTGTTCGCTTCCTAGACTATATTTTTAATACTTATACATTTTCATTCAATTATAATTACACCATTCTCCCTCTTCCCTTTCCTCCACCCAACCCTTTTTGTGTCTTCTCCCTCCAATCTCTCCCATCTCTTCCCCTTATTTCATCTTTTAGAGAAAGAAACTATCCAGTAAGAAATAATAGCAGCCGTACCTGGTGGCTCCCATCTGTAGTTTCAGCATTTAGGAATCAGGAGCAGACAGATTGCCACAAGTTTGAGGTTAGCCTAAGCTACAGAGTGTTATCCTGCCTCAAAAAAGGCAAGGGAGAAACCAAGAGAGTAAGAAAAGGAAACAATACACTTTACATCAGCAGCCCATCCTTTCTCTCTGCTTCCTACACTTTCCCTCCTTCCAGCAGCTGTGCCTCTTGCCCAGCTGTTCAGTGCCTCAGGCTATAAACCAGAATAACAGGCCACTGGTTTCGTTTTCTAAGCAGTATCAAAAAGCCTTCCACTCTGAGCAACTAATTTCTAAAATTCCAAATACATTATTCATCTAGAAATAAAAGAATTCGAATCAATCACTAAGGCATGCATGAATCAAAAATTTACAAAGCACCTGATCAGAATAACTTAAATACAACCTTACATTTGTTTCGCTTCTATGCTACAAATCACTAAAATACTGAGGATATGACCATTTATGGATTTATAGATTTCATTAACTTTTACACTGTAGAGGTCAGCTTGTCTGAGAGATACTAAGTGCACCGAACATCACAAAAACTAAGGCAGAAAGTAAAGTTGTCTAAATTAACTCACATAGTATTTTTAATAATAAAATATTATTTCTTTCCTCTTCATATTCCTTTTTTCCATTTTTGCTTATTAATCTCTTTTGCTGGAGTCCTTCCTTTCCACAAGTAACCTAAAATTTTTCTAATTTTGTTTACATGCATCCTGCAGATAAATCAAAGAAGAATTTGCCAGAATTTGATAAGATTATATGTCTTGTTTTGATGTTCTCCGTGTCTCTGAGCTTTTCATTTCCAATGGTGGGGACACTCAAGTGGTACATGCCATTTTTTGTCTTCTAAAGCTCATATTTACTAGACAGCATGCAAATGGGACTCAGAATACATAGAATGAATATTCAGCCACAAGTATAGTAGATACCACATTCATTTGAGGAAAGGCTTGCTGCCTGCTCATCTCATGGTCTCTTCTCTGCCCTGTAAAGATGACTTCAGCTCCATGATGTGAAAATCTCATTTTCTTGAACTTGAATCCTCTCTGTCTCTCTCTCATGGGCAGCCCTGATATTGTTGCTGAGTAAGAAGGGTGTAAATATAAATAGATGCCTGTAAATATGAGCAGGTCAACAGCCAGAGACAAATCTAGATACATAACCCTGGCCCAGCACTGCATGTCAGTGCAAACTGCACAGTAAATGTCACCTGTGTCACAGCTCACCTTTCCTTTGCTTGGTTCTGCTTCCTGCCTCATTTCTTCCATAGGTGACTCCTGGTATTTTTCAACCTAGTTCTGTTTCAGCATCTAGGAATCAGGGGACCCCCACCCTAGTCTAAAGTGCTGATATATAAAGATGTTTCGAAAGAGCAGGCAAGTTGACTCCCCATTTCGAAGCCAAACTATGCAAGTCTTGCATTTTATGATCTACTCACTTGAAGCATAATTTTGCCATTTTATTCTATGCGCTAAATTTGCAGATTATAATCAGCTAAAATCATTAAGTCCTACAGTTTTAGTGCTCACTTATTGTTTAATTTACTTCACAAGAGTTCCTCTTTCCAGATGCAGCTTCTCACATTCCTATGAGACACAGCCGTACAACAAACTGTATGTTCCTTGACTTTTATGCTCTTTCCATCCTTTTCCACAACTATTCCTGAGCACTAGGTTAGAAATTGTGTTGTAGTTATATCAGTTGGGAATAGTCTCCACAGTGCTGTATTTTGATTGGTTGAGTCTTGATTCTATTACTCATTTTAACTAAAAGCTGTGTTTTATAGCACTAAAGCAAAGTACAATTAAAAAGAAAAAAAGGAGAGTGTGTTTCTAGTAGCTGTGACATAAGCATAAATATCAAGATATTA
The DNA here is from genome assembly GCF_949786415.1 of Peromyscus eremicus. Classification (NCBI taxonomy): domain Eukaryota; kingdom Metazoa; phylum Chordata; class Mammalia; order Rodentia; family Cricetidae; genus Peromyscus; species Peromyscus eremicus. Next base: position 37,065,982 of record NC_081418.1, read on the forward strand.
GTTAGTTTTCTAAACTCATACATTCCTTTCTCTTTCATGCTCCCTCTTTAGCCATAATTATTTCCCTTTTAATTTATATTTAACTTTTGTAGCCCACTGTTTCTGTCTAATAGCCAATGAGGATTTTTATGAATTCCTCCCAACAAATGAGAATTCTGTTACTATTTCTACATAGCTTGGATAATTGTAACGAACAAATAGTGTCAATTATTTAGTAAACCATACCATTTGTGGTGAGAATTTGCATTGGAGAATAGAAAACATGGGATGGTACTTAAGAAAATTGAGGTGTTGTTATCTTTCTCCACACAGAGGAAATCATAATCTGTGTCTTCCATGTCATGTCCCACAGCACCTTCTTGTGCATCTTCTTTCTTCCTAGTTTGCTGACATTTTTCTCAAAGTCTAAATCCTTGGTTTACATAGTTGTCTTTCTGGGTCTGGGTTAACTCACTCAGGATGATTTTTTTTTCTAGTTCCATCCATTTGCCTACAAATTTCATGATGCCGTTTTTCTAACAGCTCCACTGTATAAATGTAACACATATTGTTTATCTATTCTTCTGCTGAGGGACATTTAAGTTGTTTCCAGTTTCTGGTTATTATGAATGAAGCCACAATGAACATGGTTAAGCAAGTGTCCTTGTGGTAGTGTGGAGTGTCCTTTGAGTATATGCCCAAGAGTGGTATAGCTGGGTCTTGAGGTAGACAGATTGCCAATTTTCTGAGGAATTGTCATATTGATTTCCCTAGTAGATATACAAGTTTGCACTCCCACCAGCAATGAAGGAATGTTCCCCTTGCTCCACATCCTCATCAGTATGAGCTGTCACTTGTGTTACTGATCTTAGCCATTCTGACAGGTATAAGATGGCATCTCAAAGTCGTTTTGATTTGCATTTCCCTTATGGCTAAGGATGTTGAACATTTCTTTGTTTCTTGGCCATTTGAGAATCCTCTATTGAGAATTCTCTGTTTATATTTGTACCCCATATTTAAATTAGGTTATTTGGGGTTTTTTGATACCTAGTTTATTAAGTTATTTATATATTTTGGATATTAGCCCTCCATCAGATGTGGAAAATTGGTGAAAGTCTTTCCCCATTCTGCAGACTGCCACTTTGTCTAATTGATGGTGTCCTTTACCTTACAGAAGCTTTTATTTATTGAGTTATGTGGCCTCTTTTGTACAGTCTCAAGAGTCAGCATTGTGTTTTCTTGTTTGTTCTCTTGAATGAATCCCTTTAGATACAAATGAAACCCACAATCCTTGATAAATACCAAGTACCCTTAACTTCCATCTTGTTTTTGGCCTTCTCCTTCACATGATGATAACCTTCCATTTCACCAGATGTTGCTTTTCTCCCTCAACCTGTCACTGACCTTCTGCTTCACCTGACATCTCCCTTCTCCTTCAACCTGACATCGCCCTTCTCCTTTAACCTGACATCGCCCTTCTACTTCAACCTGACATCACCCTTCTCCTTCCACCAGACATCACCCTTCTCCTTTAACCTGACATTGCCCTGCTCCTTCAACCTGACATCACCCCTCTCCTTCAACCTGACATCACCCTTCTCCTTCCACCTGACATCACCCTTCTCCTTTAACCTGACATCACCCTTCTCCTTTAACCTGACATTGCCCTGCTCCTTCAACCTGACATTGCCCTGCTCCTTCAACCTGACATTGCCCTGCTCCTTCAACCTGACATCACCCTGCTCCTTCCTCCTAACATCGCTATTCTCCTTCAGCCTGACACTACCCTTCTCTGTCACCCCAATGTTGTTCTATTGCTCATTCAGTCATTGAAGTGAACCAGTAGAGCTATGCACAACTGGAACCTATTTCATCTAACTCACAGCTTCCCGACTATTGCAATGCAAACTTGGCCTGTGTGGATATAACCTTCAGAGCCACACTCTGAATCAAGTGCTGCTGTTACCCTCACTGAGTAAATAATGGGCTGGCACTATTTATGGGATCAGACAATATTTTGTCCCACCACTTTCTTAGATGTCTAATGTTGGACAAAATACTTAATTTGGCTCAATATCAATGTGTTCATCAGGAAAATTGTTGGTTGATTTTCAAAAAAGGCCATTTTGTGGACAAAGTCAAGGAAGGTTTTGAAATATATCTGAGTAAATCAGGAACACTTGTTTGGGGTATAACCAATTGGAAGATACAGGAAGAGCTGTTGCCATTCTGTATGCAAATGTGTTGAGCAGTATGAGAAGAATCAGTAATAACAAGGAAATGATCCTTATGAAAACCTCAAGTGAGCTGAGGTGACATAAGTTTGCAAAGGAAGAAGGAAAAGGTGGCAAGAGCTATGTGGTATGTCACCACACAGATGTAGTGGAGCCTGTGCAAGGCCTAAACGTAGACACCAGTATACCAGTAGGAAAAAAAAAATTGACCAGCCCTACTAGAATTCCCAGATAAATTACATCAAATCTAGGTTTTATTTACAAGTTGGCAATACAAACTTGCTACACACTTACACTACACCATTAAGCAAATGCAAATTACCAGTCTGAGTTTAGCTGAAAACTAGAGATTTATTGATTTGACATGGTTTTGATACATACAAATTCTACTATATTTCATTTATTATTAACAAGAACAATACTTGATTCCATTGTGCTCAAGAATGCAAACACAAATCAGATATAAAAATAATAAAATGAAGACATGAAGACATTATCAAGCACGCAATGCAATAGAACATGAGAACTGTGTGACTTAATTAACAGACTAAGTAAAATTCAAGGAAATAGACTTTTTAAACAAAATTTAAACTTTCCTACAGCATGAAGGTCACTTAAATTACTATTATTTTGTTTCAAGGATTTGATACATTTCCAAGGACATGGAAATTCATTTTACTTTGAGAAGCAATGACATTCAAACACCAGTTGCCACCTGGATTATATGGAATATTCTCATTCCTTTGAGAAAATACCTAACTGAAACATTTTAAAGAAAGAAGGGTTCATTTCGGCTGACATTTGGAGGAGACACAGTTCATCCTGGTGGGAAAGGCATGGTGGCTGGGAAATGAAGCAGCTGGTCATACTGTGTTCAATTAAGAAGCAGAGGTGACTGAATTCTTCTGCTCCATTCCCTTTCTCTGTATTCAGTCTGAATGGTACATTCCATATTTAATTAGAATAAGGCTTCCCTATTCAGTTATACCATTCTGAAACATCCTCATACACATCTAAGAGTGTTTTCCCGTGCTGATTCTAAGTTTAGTCACATTAACGATGGAAGTTAATCATCACAATACCAGTGATACTTGTCAGAAATTCTTCATTTTCCTAAACAAGAAAGCAGATCAGCTTTTTAGAGACCATTGAAGAAAATCGAGCCTCTCTCAACCACTATTAGACTGTTTTGGACAGATAATCTAAAATGGCATTGCTCCTTCCTTGAAATAGTAAGAAAATAACAATACAATTTGTGATAGTTTGAATGAGAATGTCCCCACAAGTGTTAGCATTGAATACTTTGTCCTTAATTGCTGGCACTGTTTAGGTAGGCATAGTAAGCATGGCCTTACTACAGGAAGTATGTCAGTGAGGTGGGCTTTAAACACTCTCACCATTTTGAATCCCATCTCTCTATTTCCTGCCTGTGGTTCTTGATGGAGGCCCTCAGCTGTTTGTATCACCATGCCTGATGCTTGAACCAGGCTTCCTCATTGTGTTGGGGATAGACTTTCATCCCTCTGGAACCATAAGCCCCCCAAAAAACATTTTTTCTATAAGTTGTCTTGGTCACAATGTTTTATCAGAGTGATAGAACAGAGCTAATCTAATCCTCTATTACAATTGGTTTTATAGAGACATAGCACAGCTGAATAGTAGGTGTTCAAATTTATTCAATTCTTCAAAGTTGTGTAAGAATACAGTGTATATATTTGGCTAATTGATTGCAATATTAATTTTTTTAAACAATTATGTAAGAAAATATTTCATTGATGTTACAGAGTAATCCTTATGGTAGAGGTAGGGCAATGATACAACTTCTTTTCCACTATCCAGTCCCTTTCTTGAGAAGGAAAATATTCCTTCAGATAGAAAATATCCATGTCAGAAACAAGGAGTGTAGTCAAAGTAAATTAACAGACTTTGTCATGAATATTTAAAACACCCAGTATGACAACACACTTCCATTTGTGCTAATTTCTGTTATTTTTAAAGTCATCTGTGGTACTGCCTCACGGAGGATGAATCTTAAAGAACATTCTTTTATATATAGAATAATTAGATTACAAATAAAAAATGAAGCATTCTGCCACATCAGCATTAATAAGAGAAAATCTGATTTTCAAATCATAGCAGCCAAAGTTGATTTAAAAATTAGAGTGCCATTTCCTGATCTCTGAAAATAAGCTACTCTGTCTCCTTGAAGACAGACAGACAGACAGACAGAGAGGAATTTTCTTTCTTACCCTTCTCTTACAATGAGCATTATTAATCTAAGACCAAGTTTTCAATGAGTGTACAGTAAGGGAAAGAAATCATTGCTGCATGAGAGAATTCCATTGTACACTTTCTCTTGTGCCCTAATATATAATAGGTTTCTACTGCAAAGAATGAAACATAAGATCGGAGTGTGGCATTTTCATTTGGGAGCAGAGCACCAACTCTCTTCTTAAATTTCCATGCTACTTAATCTAGCTCTGAGCTTGGTGAGCTTCCAATTCACCAAGGAGGCAAAGGCAACTAACTCCACAGGGTCACGTTCTCAGCAAGGTCTCTGAGGTAATGAAGTGTACTGAGCATGCTAATAAAAAAGCTAGCTATGTTAATTCCATCAGGCAGGTGCAAATATTCACTCTGAGAATCACATTTGGGCATTGCAGAAAGTGACTTTTGAATGGAAGGACTTAATGTGAGAAGCTAAGAATTTTAGAGATTGCCCACCATTGTTTGGGGATTACCGTTGAATTAGATTTGCTGATTCTAATCCTTAATTTACTATGCTGAAAGTTGGCTTTCAAGCAGATAAGAACTCCAAGATCACTCTGACAAGGAAAACAAGTAGGTTGATTGTGGATCCTGAGCTCTCCCTCAAGTTCTCCAAATCCAGTCCCCCAGCCTCATCCCCTGCTGGGCAACAGGACACCTAATGCAGTCTCTCTTCTCTGCCCCAATTTCTTTTTTCTTTTTTCCATTTTTTTTATTATTAAGAGATTTTCTATTCATTTTACATGTCAACCACAGATTCCCCTCTCCTCCCTCCTCCTGCCCCCTAGCCTTCTCCCACAACTCATCCCCCATTCCCACCTCCTCCAAGGCAAAGTCTCCCATGGGGAGTCAGCAGAGCCTGGTACATTCAGTTGAGGCAGGTCCAGGCCCCTTCTTCCTGCACCAAGGTTGAGCAAAGTATCCCAACAAAGGCACTGGGCTCCAAAAAGCTGGCTTATGCACCAGGCACGGGTCCTATCTCACTGCCGGGGGGGGGGCTCTAAACAGTTCAAGCTAAACAACTGTCTCGCCTATCCAGAGGGCCTAGTCTAGTACCATAGGGGCTCCACAGCTATTGGTTCACAGTTCATGAGTTTCCACTAGTTTGGCTGGTTGTCTCTGTACATTTTCCCATCATGATTTCTAGTGGATAACACAGATCTTCCCCTTCTAACCATCCACCCTCTACTCATTGCTTTCTCCCAGACCTGAACTCCAGCAGATATTCCCTGGAAACCTACAGGCTACTCTGACAAGGGAAGCAAGGAGGCTAATTGCAGATCTTCACTTCTCTCTCCATTCCTCCAAGTCCATTTCCACAATCTCACCCCCAGTTCTGTAGCAGATTTAATGCTGTGACCCCCTCCTCACTCTCTGCCCTCTTTCCCAGAAGACTAAACAGATCCGGTGGAACACCCTACTTTCCTCCTTTCTGTGGATGCCTTCAGAACCCCACCCCAGCCCAACCCCAAAAACACATTTTACCTAGAACCATGAGTAGCCAAACCTACCAGGACCTGGGAAGAATTTCCTACCACACAATATACAACCACCACAATCTACTAAGAACCAGCGAGGAAAAAGAAAACAAGAAACAAAACACTCACCCCCCAAAGCAAGACAACTTATCAGCAACAAGAATCACAATGTTTCCAATCGCAGATGCTTAGATGCCAACATAAAGACACAATAACAACAGCCAGGACAAAACGTCTCCACTAGAGTTTAGCAACCCTACTGCAGCAGGCCCTGAGTATTCCAACATGGCTGAAAAACAAGAAAAAGGACTTTAAAATAGCCTTTAGGAATATGGTAGAGTTTCTTTATTACTATTATTTTCTTTTTTTTTTTTTTTTTTTTTTTTTGGTTTTTCGAGACAGAGTTTCTCTGTGTAGCTTTGTGCCTTTCCTGGAACTCACTTGGTAGCCCAGGCTGGCCTCAAACTCACAGAGATCCGCCTGGCTCTGCCTCCCAAGTGCTGGGATTAAAGGCGTGCGCCACCACCGCCCAGCTTATTTTCTTATATATAACATCCTGACTGCAGTTTCCCCTCCCTCCTCTTCTGCCAGTCCCTACCTGAACCTCCCTTCTCCTCCACATCCACTTCTCCTACTTTCTTTTCAGAAAAGGGCAGGCATCCCAGGGATCTCAATCAAACATGTCATATCAAGTTAAAATACGACTAGGCACATCCCTTAATATTAAGGCTGGATGAGGCAACCCAGTAGGAGAAAAGGAGTCCCAAAAGCAGGCAAAAGAGTCTGAAACAGCCTCTGCTCCCACTGTTAGTCCCACAAGAACCCACTACACCACCATAACATATATACAGAGGACCTAGGTCAGACCTATACAGGCTTCCTGATTGACGATTCAATCTCTGTGAGCCCCTATAAGTCTGGTTAGTTGATTCTGTGGGCAGTTTTCTTGTGGTGTTCTTGAACCCTCTGGCTCCTATAATCTTGATAGAGGTTCTTAAAGAGGAAATAAATGAATCCTTTAAAGGAGTTTATGAAAACACAATCAAATAGTAGAAGGAAATCAATAAAACAGGAGAATCAATAAAGAATATTGAAACTCAGGGAAATCTGGAAACAAAAAATTTAGGAACTCAAACAAGAACTTTAGAGGAAAGCTTCAACAATAAACTACAAGAGATGGAAGACAGAACTTCAGGCATTAAAGACTTGATAGAATAAATGGATATCTTGGACAAATAAAACCTTAAATCTAAAGAGAAAAAATCCTGGCACAAAGCATCCAGGAAATCTGGGACTCTATGAAACACCAAATTTAGCATAATAGAAGTAGAGGAAGGAGACAATTCCCAGCTCAAAGGCCCAGAAAATATTTTCAACAAAATCAGAAGAAAATTTCCCTAATCTAAAGAAGGAAATGCCTATAAAGGTATAAGAAACATATAGAACACCAAATAGATTGAACCAGAAAAAAATTCGCTCACCACGTAATAATCAAAACACTCAGCATACAGAAAAAAGAAAATATTAAAAGATGCCAGTGAAAAGGACCAGTAACATATAAAGTCAGACCTATTAGAATTGTACCTCACTTCCCAATGAAGACACTAAAAGCCAGAAGGACATGCAGATGTGCTGCAGACTCTAACAGACCACTGATTCCAGCCAATACTACAATATCCAACAAAACTTCCAATCATAGAAGATGGAGAAAATAAGACAGTCCATGATAAAACCAAATTTAAGCAATATTTATCTACAAATCCAGCCCCACAGAAGGCAGTAGAAGGAAAACTTTAATCTAACAAGGTTAACCACATCCAATAGGTAATAAATATCTCATACCAGCAAATCAAAAGAGGACACACACACACACACACACACACACACACACACAAACACACTACAACAAAATAACAGGAATCAATAAACACTGCTCATTGATATCTCTCAACATCAGTGGTTTCAATTCCCCAATAAAAAGACACAGACTAACAGAATGGATGCAAAAACAGGTCTATACTTCTGCTGCATCCAAGAAACACACTTTAACATCAAATATAGACATCACCTCAGAGTAAAAAGATAAAAAAATTCCAAGGAGATAGATCTAAGTAACAAGCTGTTGTAGCCATTTTAATACCTGACAAAATAGACTTCAATCCAAAACTAGTCAGAGAAGATATGGAAGAGCAATACAGATATATTCATTAAAGGAAAAAATCCAAAAGGACATTTCAATTCCTATCATCTATGCACAATAGAAAGGCACCCAAGTTCATAAGAGAAATACTACCACAGGTTAAGTCCAAATTAACTAAATGTCAGAAAGAAATAAGAAGTTTGATATAACAAGACATTGACGGAATCAAGAGAATCATGAGGACATATGTTAAAAATCACTACTCCACTGAATTGGAAAATCTAAAAGGAAATGGATAATTTTCTCAAAAGTATCACTTACCAAAATTAAATCAAGATCAGATAAACACTTTAAACATACTTATAACTCCCAGAGAAATAGAAGCTGTAATTAAAGTTCTCCCAACCAAAGAAAGCCAGAGTCAGATGGATTTAGGGCATAATTCTACAAGACATTTAGAGAATAGTTAATGCCAATACTACCCAAATTATTTCACAAAATAGAAACAGAAGGAACATTGCCCAATTTGTTTTACAAGACCACAGCTATCCTCATTCCCAAACTGCATATAGATCCAAAACAACAATTACAGACCAATTACCCTTATGAACTTAGATGCAGAATTTCTCAATAAAATATTTGTCAAAAAAATCCAAAACACATTTAAAAAAAAGATTAACCATCTTGATCAAGTATACTTCATCCCAGAGATTCAGGGAGGGTTCAATATATATAAATCAATAAGTGTATTGTATCATATAAAGAGAATGAAAAAAAAAAAAACCAAGATAATCTCAAGAGATGCAGAAAAGACCTTTAACAAACTCTAATACCCCAAGGCTGAGTGAGGTGTCCCACCACAGGTAGTGGGCTCCAAAAGGCCTGCTCTTGCACTAGGGATGGATTCTGATCCTACTGCCAGGGGCCTCTTAGCCAGATCAAGCTACACAACTGTCTTGCTATGCAAAGGGCCTAGTCCAGTCCCATGGAGGCTCCACAGGTGATGTTCTAAATTTCATGACTTCTTACTAGTTTGATTTGGTTGTCTCTGTATGAATGTAAAATGAATAAAAAATTTTTCTTAATAAAAAATCCAATACCCCTTCATGATAAAAGTCCTGGGGAGATTAAGAATATAAAGGATGTGTCTAAACATAATAAAGGTAGTTTACAGCAAGCCTGTAGCCAAGATTAACTTAAATGTAGAGAAGCTCAAAATCAATTCCATTAAAATCAGGTAACAAGACATGATTGTGTATACTCTTCAATATATTCAATATAGTACTTGAAGTCTTATCTAGAGCAATAAAAAACTGAAGGAGACAAAGAGTATACAAATTGAAAAGGGGAAAGCCATATTATATTCATGTAGATGATATGATGGTACAAATAAGTGACCTTATACATTTTACCAGAAAACCCCTACAGTTGATAAACATTTTCAGCAAAGTAGTAGGATACAAAACTAATTCACAAAAAATGGTAGCCTTCATATATAAAAAAGAAAAATGGGTTGAGAAGAAATCTGGGAAACAACGTCTTTCACAATAGCCTCAAATAATATAAAATATATTGGAGTAGTGCAAGCAAATGAAAGATTCGTATGATAATCTCATGTCTGTAATCTGCTGGCCTGGCTTTGCTTTACTGATGAATGTAGGGCTGCTAATGGTGCAACTCAGGGTATGAACCAGTTTATGTCTGCTTTATAAGTCTCCTTTCAGGCTCAATTGAAGTGTTTTCTAATGACAGAGCTTGGAAGATCCCAAATAAAATGACTAAAACATGTAAATATGCAATAGTCTCTCTCCCCCTCTCCCTCTCTCTCTCTCCCACCCTCCCTCCTCCTCTCTCTTTTTTTCTCATTTGAGAAAGGGTCTCTCTATGTAGCCCTAGAGATCTGTCCTAGACCTCACCATTGAGACCAGGCTGGTCTTGAACTTGTGGCAGTTCTCCTCATGCATCTGTCTCCCAAGTGCTGAGGTTGCCAGTGTAAGCCACCAAGCCTAGCCAAGCAATGTTTACTTACAGCTTTAGCTCAGAATTCTAGCCCCGGAACTCAATCAGGGTTATTTTTACCCCCATTTCATTGGCTAAACCAATTCACAAATAAGGGGGGGAAATAACCTCTTTCAGAGAAATAGACATAGGAATGATAATTAGTGAACAATAAGTGTTCCTACTCAAGTTGTAAACAGACTACCTTCCTTATCTTATAGACATAGATAAGGGAGGGTGTGTGTGTGTGAATGTGTGTGTGTGTGTATGTGTGTGTGTGTGCATGTGTGTGTGTGTGTGCTCATACATGAGTGCATTTCAGATTATTATCTAAAGACAAACTACATTAATTTCTAATGCAGAATAAAAATGCATACTATAGATTTTACAGTGCTGATGTATAGTGACTTTTATTATAAATGTTTTGTGTTTATTCTGAACTCTCTTAGAAACCAACACACTTAAATAACATAGTGAACATTTTGCAATCTACATGCCCATTGGAGGCAGCAAAGAAAAATTAATGTTTTTTAAAGATTGCTAGCTCTGTCCTCCATACCCAGGAGGCACAGCACAGCACACACACACACACACACACACACACACACACACACACACACACACACACACAAATATGCACATACCCATATATAAACAATAGAGTGAGGAAAGGAGAGAAATAAATTCAAATATAGAACTCTAGTCTCCAGATTTAAAGCTGAGCAAGCCTTATCTGAATTGGGAGCTACCATTGGTTGTTTAGTTTTCCTAAGTATTTAGGAGCCTCATAGACAAAGAAGGATCTATTAGGCAGTGTCTTCAGGAAGCTTCTCCTTTCACTAACTCAGATAGGAAGAATGGGAAGGTAATCAGGTCAGTAGACCTGGTGGATCTGAGAATTTGTATTCCTTCTTTTATAGAAAGGAAGCTAAAATTGATTTTTGTTTGTTTAATTTACAAAGACTTCAAATGTTTTCCGCTCATAAAGGCAAGATATGCTGGCAGGGTAGGTTAATCAGTAACTATAGAAAATAAGACATTTCCGTTCTTGACGAAAGCCCAAGGAAACGGAGTTAACTGCAACCGGAAAATACACTGTTGCAGCTGTGGCTGGTGGTGTGCACTGAGCAACCTGCAAATCTTACCTCAAATCACTCCAGAATTCTCACCACACATTTGCTAAATCACAGACGCTCTTGCTTCTTCAACTCCAGATAGCTTTCAACTGTTAGCATTACCAAGACTTTTCAAACAAGTGTTCAAAATCCTCCAACAGGCTCCTTCTTTAATACAATGCAGAAATAGATGGGTGATTGACACACTGAGCAAAGAGATGTCTTTACATTGAGCTGTGTTGCTTTATTAAAGGAGATGCATTATAGACCCAAGGCTCTGAAGCAAAAGGCAGGATCATGCTTCCTTGTCAATAATGATTCTGCTCTCTATAGGATATACTGTTGTATTTCTTTCCAAATCATAATTTGATTTTTTTTCCAAAATTACAATGGAATATCATGGGTTTTACCTGCTAGTGTTTTCCTTTCTTTGACTCCCCCTTGGTGGGAAAATTGATGCATTTAAACAGAAACCGTGCCTTATCCTCACAGTCATAACATTGGTGTAATTCTAGAGTGTTCACTTTTATGCTAATGAGACAAGCAGGAAGTATAGGGAGAACATATGTTGGAGGTTATTCTTCCTCTTCTCTTACATCTTGTAATTGTAGACTCTGATTAATAAGCAAATGATTAAAGGAGCAATGAAGCTGTTCTCTCTCTCTCTCTCTCTCTCTCTCTCTCTCTCTCTCTCTCTCTCTCTCTCTCTCTTTGAGACAAGGTCTCACTATATAGCTCTGGCTATTCTAGAACTCACTGTGTAGATCAGGCTGACCTCCAATTCACAGAAATCCAACTGCCTCTTTATGCTGAAATTAAAGGCATGTGATAGCACACCTGGCTGAGGTTCTCTAAATGGGAGCTGGGATCCAGAGAGGAAGGTGGGTCCATGTTCTTCAGACCATTCTCTGGCCTGGGGAACTCCGGTTTCAAACGATAAGACTACTGTGACTCTGCTCTTGCTCTTTTAGCAGCATTTCTGCATGGGCTATTGACTAAGTTCTTCAAGACCTTGATTGGACTTTGTAATAACCTGACAACAATGATCAAGGAAATAGCATCTTTAATTCCTGTTCTTCCTGGTTAGTTTTGCTGAATTGATGAGTGTGGACCTGTGGAGCTGTGTAAACCCTTTCTCTATCATTGGAGTGAAGCAGGACACAACCAGCATTAAAGCAGACATTTTATTGCAGCATTTGTTTCAGAGGGATTGTCAGAAATGACATGACTAGGGGCATCTAAAAAAGAGTATGTCACATTTTCGAAAGAATTCAGGGAACTGATGGTTTTAATTTAAGAATGTCAGTGATTTGGCACAACCTATGTGTTTCAAAAGGCACTCTAGTCTGTTTAAATGTTCCAATATGGGACAAATGTGGTATTTTTCCAACGTATTCACTTGGAAAAGAGACATCTACAAACATCCCAGAAGATCTCATACATCCCAATAACAGAATACCATTGGAAATCTTTATAGCTGAGATTCCTGAGCAGAAGACAGTTTCACAAACCCATTAGTAAGCAGAAGAGGTTGTGAGATCCTCAAAAGATGCACTGATCACTCACGCATGAGAAGCTGTTTCTTTGCAGTCTTGTTGTTGTGACTCATAAAGGACAAACCCTAATAATGTTGACATTAAGGATGTAATCACATCTACATTTGACATCTCCCAATAAGTTTGTAAAAGGAGTTGCAATATAAGCCAAACCAATATTCCTCACCCTCCACATGCTTGGTATAGTTTTCTCTACCAAATTCATTAAGGATGATCAGTACTGATGCTGGCAACATATCACACTCATTGAACATCTCCCCACTCCTTTCTCTAGAACTCGTGTGCTTGAAGGTACACATTTCTTTATTTGTATTTCCTTCACTTTCAGTTTATGACTGAGTGTATCACAATAAGACATATGACTTATGCTGAGTTAATCTTACTTTCTTTCTCTAGAATTTGGTATAGTTTAAGCTAGTTTTATATTTGGTAAAGGTTACACAAACCCAGGAGAATTGTAATGCTGGGGAGAGATGTACTGCATCATGTGTTTAAGTGGTAAACAAATTGAAATAGTGAAAGACAAATAGAGCCCAAGAAAAAATTATAAATGAATCAGCAACAAATTCTAATCCTCCCACCCACAGACATTAAAAGCAAAGAATAAACATATCTGAATCCACTGATGCCAAAGTATTTTTATTAGTATGCTATAAAAGTAATCTGTTAGTATTCCTATTTTCCTGTGGATTCTGCCTCGAGTGGCAAAGAACTATGAATCACTAAACCATCCACTAGCTGGTTCCACCTCACTAGAGTCCCAGAGCTGTTTGCACAGAGGGCAAATCCAGTGCCCAGTGTATCTTTAGAGTAACAAATTTTAAGAAACTCTTCACTTCCTTCAGTCTAAGGCTTTCACCCCTTTTACTCTTTTTAGTTCTGGTACAACACGAATCAAACAATCAAAGATACCTTGGAGCAATGAAAAGAATAAGTAGAGGATGTCTAAATAGAATCACTCTGTCTTCTTTCTCCTGCATTTTGGTTGACTTTAAATCAAAATGTTTCTAGAACTTTGTAGCATGAATCTTAAAGTTCTTATTAATAAAATCAAACCTGAGGCCAGTTATTGGGGTCAATGCTGGTAGATCAGAGAGACAGAACAAATCACAGCTACCTCACCTCGCCAGATTCTCAGCTGGTCTTGTCTCCTCAGACTGGAGGCCTCTGAGTCCTCATCCAGAATGGGTCTCAGCTGAATTGCTGCTCAAAAGCCTGAATGCTTAACCAGCCCAATGCTTAACCAGCCAAATGCTTTTAGTTTTTGGTCCTCACGCCTTATATACCTTTCTGCTTTCTACTACCACTCCCAGGGATTAAAGGCTTGCTTTCTGTGATTAAAGGCGTGATGAGTCACCATGCCTGTCTGTATCCTTGAACACATGGATTTCTGCCTCTGGAATGCTAGGATTAAAGGCGTGTGCTACCACTGCCTATCCTTTATGTTTAATATTGTGGCTGCTCTGTCTCTGACCCCAGATAAGTTTATTAGCATGCACAATATTGGGGGAATACAATACCACAGAACTTTCATGTTCAAACTAACCAACTTGGAGTCAGTAAAAATTCAGACCTTGATTCCATCAGTTTTAGGTCCGACGAAGCCAGGATTCTGTATTCCTAGAAAACACCAAGATAATGCAAATGGTCCTCACTTTACATAGATGTTTCCAAGATATGATAGGAAGAGAGTGGTAGATACCTCTCCCAGGTTAGGAAGATGGTACTAACTATACTAACCAAGCAGAATAGGAAGAGAGTGAAAGGGTACAACACTTAGCAGAAGAAATGTCAACTCAGAGAGTGACTATCACATCGACGAAAATGTAGTCAACTTCTTGTGAACCTTGCAGGTGAGTGTACTTCTGGTGTTGTGTCCAGATCGCGACCCCCAGAGAGACCACCTAAGACGAGCATGACGGAATGCAGAAGCAAGGTTTAATACTGGATATACAAGCCTAGGCTTCGTCCAATACATCCAATGCAGTGGAGGCTGGAGGAAGTGCCCGCCTGTCTGCAAGCTCTGTTTTTAAAGGCAAAAGCCACAAGGTTACATCATTTAGGGGTGCTAGTACAGGTACAATTCTGATTGGCTCGCTTCTAGGGACTTTCTAGAAATCATGGCTTAATCTTACTTCTAAGGGAGTGGTTACCTGCCATCATTTCTCATTGGCTGCCCTCAGGTGGGGACATTTCTGTGGTCAGTTACCCTGGAAACCAGGGAGAGGACATTCCATAGTCCAGCAGTCATTACCTCGTGACTACCTTGTGACTCTGTACTTTTATACTTCCTGGTTTCTGGAATCTGAACTGACTGGTTTCAGTAACTAATGGACTATTCCTAAAAGGAGAAATCTTAGGCCTTAATTTTAGGGTGAAAGCATTTTGGTCTTATTTCTAAGATCGCTCATTTTGGTTCAAAAGTCAAACAAAGGGGAGGGAGCTACCACACCCTTGGTGTCATTGTTACACAGAATTTCTCATCATAACACTTGGTGGAAACTTTTCAAGGAAAGGGTTTTCTGTAACTCTGGAAAACAATTAACATCATCCTGGTAGGCAGACATATTTATGTGTGTTTATACATCCCAGCACATGATTTCAGCACCTTCTCCTAGTTATGAGGCCTAAAGTAGCACTTAACAAACTCTTCATCCAACTTGACATGCCTAGGCTGTCTTTATATCAGATCTCATGTGGGAATCAGTTGCTCACTGACAAAAATTATATTCAAAATATATTCAATAAGTAACATTCCTACCAATATAATATGTAAAATATTTTTTTATACATTAACATGTTATTTGTTAAATTGTTTTAGGGTAAATATAATATAAAGAGTATAAATTGATGTGTCTTTAGAAATTGTGTGGGAGCAATTATAACAGCTATAGGTCATCACATTCTTTTCTAGGTCATTCATATTTGAATTTTTTTAGTAGTTAAAGATTCATGTCTCTGTATCTTATCAAATTTAAATTTGAAACAACCCAATAAAATACAAACAAAGATTCTAAGACAGTGAAGTCACAAAACTACTAAATGACAGAATAAGAACTTGAATGAATTTGTCAGATACTCATTTTCTATGATATGTTGTTAGCTTATGGCACTGTGTGGGGAATGTTCAACAAATCTATTGTTCAAGCTAAAGAAAACTGTGTTTATTAAAAAATACTTAATCCTTGACTTGGAATTCACTATATTTTGTGGGAGATGATCTTACTAATACACTCTCCTGTTACTACTGCCTTCATCCTCCCTTCATCAAAAAGGCCAGACTGAGACTTGTATAGCAGAAGGAGATGAAACCAGGATAAAATAGAAACCATTTCATTGGTACTGGGAAACTTTTAAAAGAAGAGATTTTTTACAAGGGTTATTTGAACACCATCTGCGAGGAATTCAGTTTCTATGACAAAAGATGTCTTTAAATAATTTATGGAAAAACTTTGCTCTAAACTGTGAAAAACATTTCTTAACAGACGGATGTGAAAATTGGTAGAACAAGTCAATAAAGTTGCATTTTTCTTATGAAGTGATCTTGATGTCACTAAAGAAAACCATAGCTCTATGTGGGCTGTGGGAGAGGAGAAAAATATATGCACATCTAACTCATGACACTAGAGATTTTACCCCTAAAATTTATTAATGTAATTTCTAAATTCTTTAGTAGCTGGGTACCATTTCTCCTGGCCTGGAAGCTATCTCTTACATTTTCTTCTTTGAGGAGACAATGTTTAATTTCTATCTGAAACTCTTAAATCACCAATCAAAGTGCAGAATTGTGGAGCCCAGTCCCAACTGATATATCTGCAGCACAGCTCCTGCATCGAAGAATCATAGGTTATTGTGAAAGAAGGAGTGGAAGGGTTATTGGAATGGGAAGCTTGCTGTGAGATTGGGTCTATTGGAATGTTACTTAACATTCCAATAGACCCAACAGGGTCCTTCAAGATTAAAACCTTCCATTTATGGAAGAAGCTCATTAAGATGTGATGTTTGTAGGGGGTAAAGCAAGAGAATGTTCTAAACAGATGTGAAACATTGCTTCTTATAGGAAGTTCTTTAAGTTAAGGAAACAACCAACTCAAAATACCATCAAGCAGTCCCAGAAACTGACCATGTTCACAATTACCTTCCCTATTCAAACATGTGAGCAGCAAGAATCACTGAGTGACTTACAAGCTGAGCTGCTTAGAGGAAGCTCAGACCCTCAAGCTCATGGAAGAGGCAGAGACCCCTGAACTTCCTGAAAGAAAAATAGAGCGTGTGAATTGTTCTGGGTAGGTGGGTAATTTCAGACCAGCTGAATTATCTGCAAAGGACACTTTCCAACCTGTTGTACTGCCTGCACCAAATTGAACTTTAGTGGTAACCATACTTTGGTTTGTTGTCTGTTCCCAATCTGGAGTGCACACACACTTGTTCACATCTTCCTAGGAACAGTGTCACACTATCTAAGCTACATATTTTATACATAACATTTAATCCATTTTATGTAAAAGAGTATCCATAAATCATTACCATAACTCTGACAGTATATCTGTCACTTTCAAATATTTCCTCATGTACTTTCACGGTCTTTTCTCCTAGTCACCCCAATCTTAAAACAAACTCCCATCTTTGACATCATTGTCTTATAGTCTCCAGAATTGTATGGGAAACAAATTAGCCCTTGCTTTAGGTTTTGTCCGAGTCCTTCACACAGAATGATTATCTTGTAATTAACTCATTGTGTTGTTTTAAGAATCAAAATTTCATTTCTTTTACTGTGTTGAGTTGTGTTCCAATCCATTCACCTGCACATAGGCTTTTGGGATGCTTCACTTTTTGAATAATACAGACACAGCTATTAAAAACATTCATGTCCTAGTGTGTAGCTACAAAGCTATTAAAAGCACCCATGTACTAGTCTATGGCTATACACTTATCTTAGACAAATACCCAGGGATGGCAAGGATGAGCCATATGAAATATGTGTGTTTTGGTTTGTAGAAACTTACAAAATGTTTTCCAAAGTAGGAATGTCTTTCAACAGTCCTTCAGCAGTACAAAAGAGTTTCAGTTATATCAAATCCATACAAACACTATCATCAGTCCCTTTACACATTTTAACATGTATGTATTTTTGTCATCTTGGGATTATGATTTGCATTTCTTTAATTATCTCAAGTGCTTTTAAGAATATTTAAATATATACCTGGTTATAAATAATCTGGTTATGTCTCTTTGTAGAAATTCCTTAATTGGGGGAGGAGGGCTAGATGATTAGTGAGGCTTATGTATATCTTGGTCACTTGAAGCTGTCCCAAACTTTGTGATGCCCTGCTTACTTTTTATCACACTCACCATTCTGTCATATTTTGGGTGGATTATATGGCCTTATCCACTCTGTAGACCTTCCTTCAGCAGTGTGTATTTGGTTACCAACCACACCCTGTGTAATTTTCATACCAGATGTTGACATTTTCATCTCTAGAAATTCTTCTTGGATATCTTTTGGAAGTTTTTCATCCCTATTTAATACTGTGTAGCTTCTTGAACATATGGTCTGCTGTTAAAATGACCATTTATAGCAATTCTGAAATTGATATCAGTTCTGGTTCTATTTCAACTGATAAATTTTTCCTCTCATCATGCATGACATTTTCTTATGTTGTTGTGTGCTAAGAACAGTTTTGTTTAGTAAAAGGGAAGATGTGACTTTATTGGGTACTTATGTGTATGTACCTCTAGAAATTTTCTTTGGCTTTGGGGCTATGGTTACTTAGCATTGTTCTTGTTGTTATCATTTGTCAAGTCCATTCAAAGCAATGTTCAGTCTTGGGTCAATGACTCATGTTATTGAGAGCATCACATCATTCTGGTTTCTCTACCTGTGCTGTTGACTGTGATATTTTCCAGTCTAACTGGAATCAACAAGCATTATATGCAGCCATGCCAGTTCCAATTACCAACTTCTCTGCTTCTCATGGGGTATATTCAAAGACATGGGCTTGTGTCACATCTCTCCATGGAACACTCAAGGGGAGGTATATCCCAGCTATCTACAGGGTTTTCCTTGTGAGCCTTTTACTTTGCAGTGTTCTTCTAATGTTTTCTATGTATTATGAAATATATTTTTCCATATGGTTTCTCTGGAGCCAACCGTCCTCTCTAAGACCAGGTTCATACTAAGCTGTACTGGTACCCTTGCTTCTGTGATGAAACCAGGGAACACTTTTAAGGTAGTAAGCTAGGTTGATTACAGAGTTTACTTGTTTTTCATCATCTTTTAACCATTTATGCTGTTTAGAGAAGTGTAGTTTCATATTTTTCTTTATTTTGTTCCATAGTCTCCAAATTGGACTGAAAACATTCAAGATTTTAAACAGAGAATGATTTGGTGGATTTTGTACATATACCTTAATATATAGGAAAAAGAATGTTGAACTCCTGTCCAAAGAACAGCAAGGAAGCCGATGGTATTCCTCAGGAAGAGATGCTAGTGTTCTATGGAGTACCTGCTTTGCCAAGTATTGTCAGAAAAGAATCATCACAGTTACCATCAGGAGAGGAAGGGGGTATTTCTTTTTTTCATTTTATTTGTTTTACATTTTTATTGAAAAAAAATTTTTTCATACAATATATTTTGAGCAAGGTTTCTCCTCCCCAACTCCTCCCTGATCCTCCTATTGTTTTACCTACCCAACTCCATGTCTTCTTTCTCTCTCACTCTTTAGAAAACAAACAAGGTGGTCAACACAAAAAGAACTCAATGGTATCTTTTTGACATTTTGTCTCATATCGCTTTATATGGGGGAGGTACTAGGCCTGAAAAAAAACCAAGAAAGTAATCAAGGCTGGGAATCTCTCTCAATGACAGAGCACTCTACTAGTGTGCTCAAGACTAGGAGATCAATGTTAAACAAAGAAAAAAAGAAAAGAAAAGAAAAAGAGGGACAAACTCAGTTTTAAGGCCATTTGTAGTACACAGTACACAGAATTTCTTTGACTTCATTATGCAAAAATACTTCTAGACATTCTTCTTCATGGTTTTTGTATATTAATTTACTCTACTTGTTCATGTATATCTCAAAGGCACCTTTCTTCATGCCGAGAAGATATAAAAAATAACAGCTAAAGAGGATTTGAATATATGTATCGTGAATGAGCTTTTGAGATCTCCATTTTTAAATGATAAAGTAGGCTGAGGAAAGAGTGCATACAGTATGTGTATGGAGGGTGGGAGTGTTTCCGTGTGTGGCTCAGCCTGATGAGGAAGCAGTGGAAATACCATGTTTCTGGGAATCAGGCAGTTAGAATATTCTTTTGCAAGGATCTGAGAGAAAGTATAAGGGACTTAACACATAAGCCTGTCCTGCAGCCTGGCACTCCTCTGAACGTCTGTGGTTGATGTATTAACCAGCTGCCCTCCCACTTGTAATGTGCCAGTGCAGAGGGTGGTAAGTGTGAAAATCTTAGATGGAAACAGAGTTGTAAAGAAAGTACTTTGCACCATGTTGAAGTTGGAATTCATAAGAACCAGCAGGGCTCTTTTCTACATATCATGTTATATTACATAGCTTGTGTTAGTACACATCTCTCCTCTCTTGGTAATACTACTTTCCTCTCTCCAACATACACATTTAACTTCCTGACTTTTCCATCTTCTTTACTATGAAAACTTCCTATAGACATGGAAAAATAATCAATCATATAGTTACCATGATGACCACTAAAACAATATTGAAAAGTGTCATGAAAAAATTGAGATTACAATTATAAAAAGCATAAACTGGAAATACATAACAACCAGGAAATTATCTACAAGTATCATATTTACATTTGATAAAACAAATTATTGTTGGGAGCCATGTGGCCTCGTTTTGGATCAGCTTGTGAATGCTTGTCCAATAGGTCTCCTTGAGGCAAGATCTGTGGAGATGGTTTCTCTCTAGGCAAAGACCAGTGGACCTCGGGACAGTGCAGAATACTGCTGAGATCCTGCAGCCTGCATACTCTCTCTTCTCTCTTATAACATTGATGATTCTCTTGGTAGTTTTTAGTTTTACTTAGTCATTCATGGGACAGCTGTTATCATCCCCAGAAAGCCCCCCTTTTTTCCTCCGATGTTTTTCCCTAAAATTCTTTGGGAACTGATGCTTCTCTAGTTTCTCATCCAGGATGTGCCTGGCTTGATATCAAAGTGCAGAGTTATGGATTCCAGTCCTAATGGATATATTTACAAAACTCCTGCACCTAACACTCAGGGAACATTGTGGAAAAGGGGGCAGAAAAATTGTAAGAGCCAGAGAATCAGGGAGTTTGATGTGAGATACATCTCCTAGAGATGTTAGAGGCTACAACTATAGAGTCTCTCCAACATAACCGCCTAAACATGACCAGTACAAGGATGACACCATTAGACATGCGAAAGTGGACAGGGAACAGCCCACAAGGTCTCAACACACTGTAAACAGAATGATAACTGAGGAATACTGAGAGTGGGAGGAATAGAATATGGGTTCTCCATAGAAGAACCTACCAATTGATACTAAATGATCATGCCTGAAAACACGTATATGGGCAACAATACACACCCTGAGCAGATTATATTTAGAAATGTATCTATCAATATGTCAATTCACTGTACAACCTCTTACTACTGTGATGTGAGAGTTTTAAGGTATCCAGATTGACTTCAATGACTCTTAAAAAATTCAACTCCAGGCTAGAGTGTTGGGATAGAAGTAGAAGCTGAATGACTACTATGGTTCTTAATGTGGGAGTTTGTTTTACAGCTTGAAACAATGTCCTGCATTTTAAGGTACTATTGCAGATGTAATGTTCCTCAAGAAACAGTAGATTGAAAGTACCTAAGAGAATTATCTTATAGAAAAAAAATAAACATTGGACTTAGACATGTAAAGAGTTTTTCTTAAGTTACTCCTTAGGTGTCTGTCATTCAATCAAGATTTATTGAGAGCTTTTCTATAGAAAATAAATACCATATAGATAGGTGGGATAAATAAAGAGATGCAGACCTCATAATCTGCTATGATCCCGCAACAGCTTGGGTCAAGGTCCCGAGACAGGGAAGGGATATTAGCAGAAGTCGAATTGTCTGACCACCAGAAATTGTCTGACCAACAGATAAGTTTCACACAATTGGCCAGCCCTGAATAGCAGAAGCCACCTTTATTTATACTGTATTTTTTAAAAAGCATGTTTTTCCCACCCTCCAGGAAAAACATATATTTTTTCCCAACTTTTGCATCAAAAAATTTTTAAACTAAAATCCATGCTCAACATTTTGTAGTGACCTCTACCTGCTGCAGAGGGAAGTTTCCTTGACAAGGTGTGAGAAGCACACTTGTCTGTGAGTAGAAGGACAGATGCTCAGATTGTAGTTAGGAATCAGGCTGAATTAAAAAAAACAAGCAAATAAGTGACAACAACAAGAACAAGGAAATGAATAAGATTTCACTGTGTTGGCCAAACTGTCTTTAAACCCACTGTCCTCTTGTACAGCTTACTGAGTACTGGGATTGAAGCGTGCATTCTCACACCCACCATGAATTTTTTTTTATATCGTTTATCCTTTTTTTATTTTATACTCTCCAAAACATGATTTTGGTCCCTGAAACTGTATTACTGACGAGAATTTTTTTAATTTTATAATTAATTTAATTTTACATATCAGCCACGGATTCCCCTGTCCTCCCTCCTCCCACCACCACCCCACCACCATCCCCCCAATCCACCCCCCATTCCCACCTCCCCACCATGAATTTATACTTACTTTTCCTTCAGTTTTCCTTGCTTGATGCTGGGCTTTGAACACAGAGCATCTCTTTGGCCGAAAAGTTCCCAACTTCTGAGGCATATGCTCATTCCTTTGGTAGGACTTTCTCTCTCGGTGTTGACCTGTGTATCAAGAGCAAGAGTGCTGGTTTTGGGCTTCTGGTTTTCTTTTTCTTTTTATCCTGCTCATTCACTAGCATTCCCCATATTTCTTCTCTGTTCCAAGAGTCCCTAAAGTATACATAAAACATTTCTACAAAACATTGCCATGATGCAAGAAAAGAAAGATTTAGATGCAGTCACCAAAACCTGAGAGTCTCTTAGTGAAACTTTCATACACACAGTTAGCATATTTTAGTCATTTTTGCTGTCCATTGTGCTGTCTTATCTCTCCATCTCCCTTTGATCTCTCTTCTCTGGCAGTCTCCTATTTCTGTCGTGACATTACCCATCCCCAGATTCTTTTAATGGGATTTTAAAATTAATTGTCTAGGAATGCTAGACATGAAATCGCTGGAGAAATGTTAACTTCTAAAGTTCTGCATGAATTGTATTATAATTGGTTTTGTTTTCTGGATACAGAGATATTAGTTTTACAGAAATCAGTAGAGAGGAACAACAAGAAGTTTTATTTCTTCTTCATAAATATATCATTCAGTTCTTTAGATGCCCAAACATAAAGTCGCATGGTTGAAAATACATCTCAATTGTGTATTAGTTGACATAGATTTGAAGGTCCCAAATAACTGTGATATATCATCAAAAACTACTTTTAATTTTTAAAGTGAAATCTCACTTCAATTAGCCACATTCAGTGGCTTGGAAGCTCAGTAACTTGAAAAATTAATTGTTGTCCTGTTATACTGTTCACACTTTCTCAGTGTCTGTGATGTAATCCTCAAAGATCACAAAACCTGGGTAATGGCTGTAAAATACATTTGCTACCCATTTATTTAGGGATATACTATTGAATCCAATATATCCTAAAGGACTTAGGAAAAAACTATCAAAACATTATTTTGTAATACTCTTTCTAGTACAATATTTTTTACTTAATTATTTTATCTCATCATAAGCTTCACATATGATTTGTTCAACACTCCAATACTTGTGTGTGACATTAACCACTCATTTAAGTCATGGAAAATATTGCCCTTGACCTAGTCAGAAGAATCTTTCCAACACAATCCCACTGACATTCTGTCTAGGAAACTTTGCTTTTGTATTCCTATTGAAACAAGTCTACTTTTCAAGAGTTACTCTGAAAACTTAAAGGCTATAAATTATAAATTCATTGTTATAAACAGTGATTAGGCTAAAATGATGACATTTGACACTAATTTGTTATAAAACAAAATGACACAGAAAATTTATTGTTATTTAACTTTTAATAATTCAATGGCATGTCCTGCTAAAATGATACACTATTTATAAAGCAAGGGAAATGATACAAAACTTGGCAGTCTTTCAATACATGGAAAGAGAATCAGTTACCTATTGATACAATGCTCATGCATAGCAACCAACCACAAAACGATAATGTTTATGACAGTAAGAATTAATTTTTCACGTCTCTAATCTAGGTTAACCTCTAGTCTAGGTTAACCTGGACTGGTGGCTGAGGTTTGACAGGCTCTCCTATTCTTGCTGAGAACCACTAACTTAGAGCCAGGTGACATAAGTGAGTCAGAGGTTTCTTTTGCTGGTGTCTGCATTGTTTTTCAAAGATCACCAGTTAAGCTGGCTGTTCTTGACAAGATGAAGAGCAGAACTACAAAGGAATAAAATGATTGCTAATTGGGGGCTTGTGCTGAAACCAGAAAACAGCATATTTTTATTTGAGGAATCAGGTTACAAGTATCACTGATGCATGCTGGTGTCCATCAAAAGCACACTGTACTGTTGCATCAGGGATGTGGATATAGGTGAGGATGGAGGCCCATGATTCAGTCTATCACTGCATGGAAATAAGCCCTGGAGTTTAGCTTTCAAAATCAGCAAATGTTAAAATGTAGAGAATTCTAGCACAATTTGAGTTCATTAGCTCCTAGGATCAAGCTCTTACTGTACATTAGAGAAGGGAGTATGGAGAGGAGGATGACTTACTGGAAGCCAAGCAGCCTAGCAGCCGGCAGGGGCTTTCTCTTGTTGCTAATAACACAATGTCTTAGTTTTAGAGTTTGCTGTGATCAAACACCTCAAAAACAACTTAGGAAACAGTTCTTTTGCTCACAATTTGTATGGGTTCAGTTCATCATGGCAGAGAGCTTCGTGGTGGAGCAGCTGACTTCATGGAGGGCAGGAAACAGGATGTGTAGCTGGATGTTTCTTGGGTCCTGCCTTGCCCAGGAGTCCTGATGAATCTCGCCCACCTGTGGTCTCACAGCTGCTTATGAAATAATCACTTAGAGGTGAATATTAATTACAAACTGTATGGCCTAAGGCTCAGGCTTCTTGTTAACTAGCTCTTTCATCTTAAATTAACCAATTTCTATAAATCTATGTGCTGCCACGTGGTCGTGGTGTTACCGGTCTGCTGTCACCCACCCTTCCTTTTCTCATCTTCAGTTTGAATGTACCACCTAACCTTATCCTGCCCTGCCATAGGCCAATGCAGCTTTATTTATTATCCAATGGGAGCCACACATATTCACAGCATACAGAAAGACATCCCACAGCAAGGATGGGCCAATAAGTCACCAAGGCAGGACACAGCACCCAAAGTCATCCGCTTAGGAACCTACTTCCTCTGTGCTAGTCCCACCTTTGACACTTCCACTCCTTCCTTCCAACAGTCTGTTAAATTTTGAATCATCAATAGCTTTTACATTTTTAAATTTCAATAACTTCAACAATTAATTCAGACCATTCAGATCCAATTAGTCTCTGGAAGTGCCCTCTAAGACGTGTACTTTAAGGCACTTATATATATATATATATATATATATATATATATATATATATATATATATATATATATATATATATATATATGTGTGTGTGTGTGTGTGTGTGTGTGTGTGTGTGTGTGTAACTATATTTATATATAATATTTATAAATTTATGAAATGTATATTTTATACAAAAGTTATATATTGTGTGTGGGTGTTTTTTCCTTTGTCTATGTCTGTGCAATATGTGCATGCAGTGCTAGTGGAGGTCAGGTGAGGATGTTAGATGCCTTGGAACTGGAACTACAGATAGTTGTTCGCTGCTATGTGGGAGCTGGGAATCAAACCTGAAACCTCTGCATGAGCAAACAGTCTTAACTGCCGAACTATCATGCCAGTCCCTCCTTTTTATTTTTTTAAAAAATATGAAATTGTTATTACTGTGTGCATGTGTTTGATGTGCGCATGTGAGGGTGGGCCTGCATGTGGAGGTCAGAGGACAGAAAACTCCTTCCCTTTAAAGCACATCTTCATTGTAAAAGTAGCCAGAGTCATTGTGACATTTCCATATTATCCATCCCTTCCCACCCATCCTTTCCTTTCACATCTGTTTTACTTTCTTTTTTTATTTTAATTTCTAAATTCTACCTGTGACAGAAAAGGTGACACTCTTCTTTCTGAGATGCGTATTGTGCTTGCCTTGATGATCTTCAGTTCCAGCCTTCTTCCTGCAAATGGCATGACTTTATTTGTATTGAAAAGTAAGTGAATCGTGTGTGTGTGTGTGTGTGTGTGTGTGTGTGTGTGTGTGTGTGTGTAGGTGATAGTGAACTAGTGGCTGGACCGTATGGTAATTATATTTTGGAGTTTTTATTTTAGATTTGTTTTATTTTTGTTATTTATGTGTGTGCATGAGTCTGTACCAGTATGAACACAGTGTGCAGGTTCCTACAGAGGCTAGAGAGGGGTTTGGGTTTAGTGGGGCTAGAGTTACAGGTGATAGTGAGTCACCTGACACAGGTTCTGGGATTTGAACTCTGTTCCTCATGACTGAATAGCAAGCACTCTTAACCACCGAGCCATATTTCCAGCCCCAATATTTTAGTTTTTGGAATAACCTTCATTCTGATTTCCAGAGTATCTGGACTAATTTTAATAGTTAGCAACAATGTACAAGGATTACTTTTTCCTTATAACCATATTCATATTTGTTGGTTTTGTTTTTGTGATGATAGCCATTTTGATTAGGTAAGATGGAGTCCCAGTGTAGTTTTGATCTTCATCTCTCATATGGCTACATATGTTGAACATTTTCAAATATTTATTGGTTGTTTGTGTATTTGATATTTGAGATATCTCAGTTTAGTACCTTTGTCTGCTCATTAGATATTGTACTCTTTGTGATAGTTTTATTATTTTTTTTATACATCCTAGGTACTAATCTCCTTTCAGATGAATAACTGGAATTTTTTATACTCTATTATGGAGGTCATCTTTTCATTCTTCTAATTGTTCCCTTAATTGGACAGAAAGTTTTAAATTTCATATAATCATATATATATATATTTGCTATTATTTCCTGAAACATTTGAGTCCTATTCAGAAAGTCATTGTCTCTGCCCATATTCCATGTACTTCTCCTGTCTCTTCCCTTCAGTAGTTTCACTGTGTTAGATCTTGACTATCTTGAGCTGATTATTGCATATCTTGGTAAACAGGTTCAGTCTCAGTCTTCTGCATGTGATATCCAACTTGCAACACCACTTGCTAAAGAGATCATTTCTTCCTAAGTATGTGTTATTGGCACTTTGGTTTAGAAGCATATGGTTGTAGTTTCATGAGCTTATTTACCTGGTCCTCTCTCCAATTTATACTGTTAATTCCTTCATACTTCTTTACCAAAATACATTTTGTATACTCTTTTCTTCCTAAATGGATTTTGGGATCATTTCAATTCAAATAAATATCTTTCATGGATTTAATAGGTATTAATTTAAATTAATAGACTTTAAGGTATCCATCTCATCTTTCCAAGGTTGTTTTTTCATGCCAAATTATAACATAAGTATATTTATTAGTTGTTCATATTCATGAGCTTCCTCTCCATAAGTCTTTCGTATGTCCTTGGCTTATTCTTTGGCAATAATATACATATTTACTGAGACATTTTTTGATGGGGGGTTATCTCAGAATACTTATTTTCTGGGTGGTTTTTTAAATAGATAGCCTTAGTTGATTTAAATCAGAGAATTTTAAATAAAATAAACCAATCAAATTGTACTTTTGAAATACATTTATAAGTTATTTCTTTATCTGTTATTTAGCTACTTTAACATCACCTTCCAACTTTTAAAACCCCTGTGTCTAAATTCATCATGTTTTCAGTTTGAAAGAACTATGCATTTTATTTCTGACTATTAAGTATAATGAACCACATAAATTTCAGATATTTTAATCTATTGTCTAAATAAAGCATATAGACTTGGTTATTTGTTTCTCACTAATATATATTATGATCATTAGTCCTTATTAAGGCACTTATAGAAATATGCCAAAATCATTCTAAATAAACTTTGATTAAAATATCAAAGGGCTAAGGAAACACACACACATACACACACACACACACACACACACACACACACACACACAGAGTGGGGAGGGGATATTGCTAGTTCTGTATCCTTTCAAGATTTTATCTTCAAAAACACAATAAAATACATGTTATGGATATATTTTCGTTGACCTTAAAAAAGAAACTCAGGTTTATAATTTCTGATTAAAATATATTTGACCTAACTCTAACAGATCATGCAGATGTTCTAAATGATTGTCACACAGAAGTGAAAAAGAATTTTACTTTACTTTTCACTCACAAAACTATGTGTCGTCGTAAGTTATTTTGGGCTCAAAGATTGATGGACCCAGTCATTGTTCAAAGGTATTGTCAATCCTTCTCTGAAGCAGCCACAATAATAGAACAAAGAGTAGAGCCCATTACCAGCACCATTAACTGTCACCCTTCCTGGGGAGCTGAAAATTGATGGCCAAAATCGAGGAATGACTCCTCTAATTTGCCCACATTCATCTTGAAAGTCAAAAAATAAATGGAATATTTTCAAAAGATGGGAAGAGGCCATTTATCTTTGCGCATATCAGACAGATTATCTCTATTCCTCATCCCCTATACATAAAATAAACAAATAGAAAAAGAAGACAAAGAGAAAATTGAAAAAAATAAAACTGAAGTTAGCAAGATAAAAATAAAAATAGTTTCTTTGGAAAATTATAATAATATATTAGAGATAGAGCTAAAATTTTCAAAGTCAGACATTTTGATAAGATAAGGAAATCAAAAGAAGAATAAAAAATTGACTAGACACATGCTGTCATGAGCCAGATACAGTCCTCATTTTAAAAGGGGGACAGGATCCTTTGGACTCATGGAAAGGAATCATAAGAAGTGCTGTTTAAGCTGCTAAGACCCTCTTATTAGAGGATCATAGTATGTAGAATAACATGAAATCTCTGAGCCCATCATGGGATAAACAGTTGAATACACAAATAATTGAGGATAAAAAACAACTTTTAAAACCAAAACATTATAATGAATAAACACAGAAGAAATATAGATTGCAAAATTATAGTTTTAGTAATTTCTAAAACTTTGACCCACAATACTTGTACATAATGATGAGATACAACACAGTGACTCAATATACATATGCAATGTATAATGACTTACTCAAGACAAGTGACATTTCCATCTTAGACAGAATTACTATTGAACCAAGTGCCTTGGCAATAGTTGTTATGGAGGCATCATCCACTAGTGATTGGCACAAAGCGTGGCTTGAATTCTTGGAAGAAATAACATATTCACATAGCTTTTAATATTTCTTCTGACATACTTATTATTTATAAATGGCAAAAGAGTAACTGGCAGGAAGAGATACAATAATCTGTGGAAAGACACTTAGTAAAGTGATAAAAATTAATGACACTGGCAGGATTTGATGCTATTCTGTGCCTTCTGACACACACTGTCAAGGACAGAAAATTGGTTATGTTGTACTCTTACCAAAATCATATAACCCAATAGGGTCGAGTAAAGAACAAGCATAAACAGGCAAAAATCAAGCGAGAGATAGTTTGTAAACTAACTGACAAATATTGTACAAAGAGCTGTGGTCCTCAAAGACAAAGACTAGAATGGTCACAAAATGAAGAGACTGGGGAGACAGGACTCTGGAATGCAGTGTAGCAGCCTTGGTCAGATCTTGGAAGAGGTAAACAAATCTTAAAATACAGTCTTTATTTAAATCCATGGCAATGAATGGGCCAATATTATTTTTCTAGTTTTAACTATTTCAGTTTATTGATATAAGGTGTACTGAGAGATGGGTGAAGGATGCATGGTAATTCTATTATTTAATATTTTGAAAATGTACAGTTGCATCAACACAAAACTCAGACCAAAAAGAATGCTTCACAAGACTTCTGTGGAAGGTTTAGTATATTTACTCATTCATGTATTGGTGTTTGGCTTTATTTAGTTTTTGATGTAATAAGTTTCTTTTTTCTATATGAACACTTTCAAGGAGTTAATGTCATCTTTGTTTTGTTTCCTAGAGAATTTTCAGGACACTAGAATTCTCAACTTCAAGCAGGATTCTTAACTCAGATCTTGGGAGTGT
Source organism: Peromyscus eremicus (assembly GCF_949786415.1). Classification (NCBI taxonomy): domain Eukaryota; kingdom Metazoa; phylum Chordata; class Mammalia; order Rodentia; family Cricetidae; genus Peromyscus; species Peromyscus eremicus. Next base: position 37,096,127 of record NC_081418.1, read on the forward strand.
GAAGAGGACATGGGTGATACGACCTTTCTATTACAGCTGTGAACTACCAAACAAGTAGCAGTCACAACAGAGTCCTGGGAAGGGCCTTTACATATGCACCCTGGCACCAGTTAATTCTGCATCCTATGTTATGATGGACATGAGAAGAGAGAGAAAATATCCTTCAACGTTGGTTATATTTTCAATTGGCCTGATGGGGGTATGATCACATCCACCAAACTTAAGGAAACAATAAGACATTTATTGAATGTTCAGAATTGTGCATAGCAGTTATGATATGCATCAGCTAATAAAAAGTAGGACAATGTTGGCACACACTCAGAACCCCAGCACAGGAGAGAGGGAAGCAGTGAGATCTCTGGGGCTTACTGTCCCCTAGATGAGCAGAATCAGTGACCTTCAGGTTTAATGAGAGAGTTCGTCTCAAAAAAATAGTGTAAAGGTCTGTTGAGGATGGCATATAACGTTTACCGCGGCCTAACACATACACAAATACCTGAATGCAAGTGTGAACATACATAATTTGTACACAGATACACGTGCACCTTGTACACAAAACGCAAATGAAGATATGAATCACAGTCTTTTCTAAATCTTCTATTTGTTATCAAGCAAACAAAACAGTAGAGAAAACATACACTGTTTCTTTTAAAAACCTAAAAACTGAAATTTTCTGACTTGAAATTATACACTACTATCTTCCACTACTTCATTCACTTTGGAGACATCTCTGTTGTCACTAGTTCAACTCAAGCCCCTTGAAATAGTGGTTTGCTCATGAACTGTTACTCATAGTAGTAGATGTGGGATAATGTTAAGCTGAGAAGTGTCATGTGTATAACTTTGTGGAGATGATTCAGAGAAGGCATGTGACAGCCTCCTCAAACAAGACCTCAGACATTCAGCCACTCCGTGTCTGCTTAGCAACCAGATGAACCTCTCCACCCTTGTAAGGCTTGGACAAACAAGCAAACGGTCAATTTACAAAGGACTCTGAAATCTACATGATTCCACCGAAGTTCGGAAAAAAAAGTGTAACCCAGGGTTACAGTCGGTCTTCTGCTATTTCTTTATCTGCATGGTGCTTGAGAGTGTTTCAGCAGGAAAGAAGAGTTTGATAGATGACTTATCCAGAAAATAAATAGCAGAGTCTTTTCCAAGTGATGCTGCCTTTTATGCCTGGGTAACCTGGATTTGCAGTAGAATCCAGCCATAATTTAACAGCATAATTTAAGGTTCTTCCAAAAAGCCTGAATGCTTTTATTATTTTTTTAAAACCTTGGTCTGGTCACCCAAGTGTATTCTATTACCACACTAGTGACTTAGAGGTTTCTACTTTCTCTTTAAAATTGTCATTATAAGGATTTATAGTTGTATCCAAGTAAATATTCTTCAGTTCAGGACAGAATACTTACAATGATTTTGTTCTCAAGTTGCATGTCTTTCACGGGGCATTAGAACCTAACAAACTTAGATTCTCTGATTAGTACTTATAAAGTTCATAAACTAGATTTTACAGTAATAAATTTGTTTTCTGAGTTTTAAAGAGCAGTATCAATACCACGAGTTACAACATAGATTGCCAACAATTTGACAGAAAAAGTTTGGAGATAGGAGCGTAAGACTTGCTGATAAATGAATGAAATATGTCACTAGAAGCTAGGTAGTTTATCAAGTGGAAATGAGATCCTATCTATATCTGACTATGGGCATTAAGTATTTGACTTATCCAATTCTTCTTCATGTTCCATGGCCTTCAACATACCCATGATTTCCATATTGGTCCATCTTTAGTTCTTTATTGTTTAATTCAACAGGTAAAACTAGCAAGCTAAAAAGAAACATTGTGTTTCCCCTTCCCAGTATGCTTTGATGACTTTGCTTTTCCTTGGCAAATAATGTTCTTGATGATATTTTTCAAAATCCTTAAGTGTAAAGCAATTCTTTGTAACTGCTTCTAGATGCTGTCGTGGTTAGATATCATATTGTTTACTAACAATTTGGTTTCCTGGAATCTATCTCACTGCAATGTAAATGGTGTCTGGCTACTTCTGGGTACCAAAAGGAAGAAATTAATATGTGTAAATCAGTTGAGATCCACCTCCCCTGATGTTAACTAATGCTACATCACATCACATCACATCACATCACATCACATCACATCACATCACACCACATCACATCACATCACATCACATTGCATCACATCATACCACATCACAAGTTTATTATTTGTACTGTTCTGTATGGAAGAGCATCTCTGTTACTTAATAGTAGTGTTATCCCAAAAAATAAGGAAGATTGCATTAAACAAAATTGTCCTCATTCTCGATAAGCCTTATAATTTATATGCTGTAGTTGTTATGTTTGATTCATTATATTGATTAGGAATTACACAGACCATCTATTTAGGTGCATTTTAAATATATAATAAGTGTTAATAATAGTAAAATATGAGTTTCCATAAAATATTCTTTTTTTTTTTTTGGTTTTTCAAGACAGGGTTTCTCGGTGTAGCTTTGCTCCTTTCCTGGAACTCACTCTATAGCTCAGGCTGGCCTCGAACTCGCAGAGATCTACCTGTCTTTGCCTCTCGAGTGCTGGGATTAAAGGGGTGCGCCACCACTGCCCGGCTCCATAAAATATTCTTAAAAATTTCAGCATGCTCCACTGTCTTAGAGGAGAGAACAAATCTAGGTGAGTAGCATAAGAAAACCTCTTAAAAAATCAGAACATATCTAATCTACTTTAAAAGTCCCCGGGCATGAAAAACAAAATCAGGCTATTGGTCACTGGTTCCAATCCCACCCACTAAAGTAGTGCTGTATTTGAAGCTGGTCTCCTAAAAGTCTGTAGTTACAGAGAAACCATCTCTTTCTCAAACATATTTCTTAGTCTAATTCAGTATTTATGAATTTTGTGTCTTTAATAAATCCATTGCTTGATGGTTGTCTGTCAATAACAAATGAGTCAAATATTCTGTTTTTTAAAAGCCTCTCCTATCATAGTTCTGCCACTTTTCTCCTGCCAGGTTGGCTATCCTACGATCCCTGAAATGTTTCTCATACCTTGCCATTTCTAAGTTCTTTTCTGTCATTTAAATGCAAGGTGAGCTTTTCCAGCTGGGTCTAAGTAATCAGACAATTGTAGTGACAAGTGGGAAAATGGAACTATTGTTTTCTTTGACACAAATGTGGCCTTTATATGATTGTAGTTTAATAGTAAATTAATACTTTGTAGCTTTACTGAGCATCTAATAAAAAAATGTTTACACTGAGCTGATAGCTAGTCAGGTTGTTTTTTGTGCTTGGCTTTCTTGCTTTGATCTTAACAATATTTGCTATCAGAGTTATCTTACACACAATATCAAAATTTGATATATTTAGGTTCTGACTTTGAAGCCTACAAATGTACTTTAAATATCATGTCTCTGGCTTATATTCATCTAACACTATGTTTATTATTTTCAGGAGTAATCAAACTCAAGCATGATAATCTTTGTTGCATTATTAACCAGGTTTCAATGTGGAACTTGATGGAGAGGTTAATTTTAAAACTCATCACACTCTGCAATAAATCTAGCACTTTACTGGTTGTCTTCTAGGCATAAATTTAAATGTAGATGAAACATTAAATATTATTATACTGATATATAAATATAGATAAAGATATAGATATAGATACAGATATATGTCTCCATTCATTTTGCTATATATGCTTTCTTGGTTGTAAATTACTCAATTAAAGCACACAGAATGATGAGTAAACAGTTATACCTGATTCATTATGGTTTCAATCTGAATTGTTGAGTTAATTCATGATCTATACTCAGCAGTTTATCAAGAAACACTGTCAACTCCAAAATCTGAGTGTATAAACGGATAATTAATAATGTTTTCATTTTAAGATTCTATTCATTGGCAACCACAAAATTCTTAAAATCTCAACCACTAAAAATTGTTTCCTATTCCCTCTGAATCCACATAGTTTTTACTCACTTTAAATACACTTTTACTTTAAGTTGCATTTTCTATACTAAGAAGACAAGCAAGAGTTTACTAAATAGCTAACAGGGTTATTTTCAGTGACCTGGGACTTTTAACAATAGTTAAATGTTATTTAATCTTTAATTTTTTATTTATTTCTTGTTCCTTATTTATTCCATATTCCAGATCATGCGATTTTTGATAATATGTGTGATCTTATAATCAGGTAGGTACAATTTAAAAATATGCATGCATGCACACACACATTTTGACATTAAACTCTACAATAAGATCATATTATGAAATATGTGGGTTCCATTCTGGAAAATTAAGGAACTATTTAGACATGAAAAATAAAATAGCTAAAGTTTAGTTAAAAGAATTTGAAAAAGAACAAGGAAAGGTTTATGGTAGGGTTTGAAGGGAGGAAAGGGAAGAAGAAATGATGTAATTATATTAAAATATCAAAAACATGAAAGAGTTTTTAAAGATGGTTAAAAAAAAGAAAAAGATAAAATATAAAATTCTGCTCTCAAAAAGGAAGGTGGCCATTGTTGAAATCCAGATCAAAACTACGCAAAGGCCATGACATGCTATGAAATAAGAATGTTCTCAATCAGAGCTAATTTAGAAACATACACCACAATAGAACTGTGTATAATTTTATTAAATACAATGAATAGACACAGGAGAACATATCTGCTTTCAGAGTATGCCAACTAGCAATGGGAACATGTTATAGCTCACGTGTTCCTGGTCATACCACACCTCTTTTATGTACATTCTCTGCATTGTATCTCTGATTTAAGAGTATTTAAGAGATGGCCTTGTGGATAAAATACTTGCCTCAGAAGCATCAGCACAGGTGTTTGGATCCTCGGAACCCACATAATTGCCAAAGGAGCATGCTAGCCGAATTTTAAGCCCTGTCACTTGAGAGTGGGAGGTAAGAGATCCCTAGGACAAGCTGGCCAGCTAAACTAGCCAGAAATGCAAGGACTAGATTCAGCAGGAAACAAGTACAGCAGAAAGCAAGTGAGGAAGACATTAGTCTTCAATTTCTGGCTTCCACATACATGTACACACATCATGTGTGTGAACACACATGTGCAAAAAAACCCCACCATGAATATTTACCCACACATACACATGCAAACCAAACCAAAAAAAGTTTTGGATTGTATCTGAGACCTCCTCTTTATATTACTTTACATAGTCTCCTCAGTGTCTTAAATTTCCTGTTAATTTCTCATGACTGCATGGTCTCTTTACCAATTTCAATGACCTTAAAAAATATATCCAGGCTTTACAATAAAGGAAGCACTCAGCATGCCCTCTCTAAGATAAGAAATGCAACTTATGAATGCAAAATTAACATAATAGCATTGCTTTAGATGAGAATAATAATTTGCCAGAATAAAAAACATACTCAAAATCCTATGTAAAGATATATTAGGTAACTATTTTTTAAATACTTGACAGATTTAAACTTTTTTTTCAAATTTAAGGCTGTACATTCTGATTATTTTTTTTTTAATTGAAATGCACTGTGAATTCTTTTTCTGAAGAGGAATTAAACCATCCTGTCTTTCCTGTGGTGAGTGTCCTTGAGAGTTTTACTTTATTTCTAATGGTTCAGAAAAGCTTTTTCTTTTTTTTCATAATTTATTACTATTGATGTCATATAAATGCCCTGGAATTATTTTAAGATTTGGGAAAACTTTATCTATCTATCTATCCATCTATCTATCTATCTATCTATCTATCTCTATCTACCATATATATATATATATATATATATATATATATATATATATATACACCTATCTACCTACCTATCTATCATACATATATTGCATAATATATATGATATACACACATATGTGCATGTAGGTATGTGGTGAGCTCTGTGTGTTTTCAAAAAAAGTGATGAAATGAGATACACATTTAACCGAAGAATGTGAAGAGAATGTCTTAACCAATCTACCTTGAACCAAGAATATTTTCATGCAATTACATGTGAAAGCCACTGCAGACATTGTCAATGTTTCCTAGTGAATTTATATTGAATGTATACTGAATTTATAGTGAATGTAGGTATCTACAGATCATGTTTCTATGGCCACTACTCCAGCAGCATTAACAAAAGCAGAAGCTTGATGAGCAGGAAGTTGGAGTGGCAATCAGGGATAGTTTTAGCCAATTACAGTCAAATGAGCACCTCCTCCCCTTTTTTTCTAACTTTGTAAAACATCTAACCTAATGAACACATCACAGGAGCCTTTTGCTGAGGAAGACTCATGATACCAAAAGTCTCACTGGTAAACATTGTCTTTGAAATGCCAGTTTTCCATTTCTTTCATCCACTGTGCTGACTAATTCCAGGTTATGCTTCAAGTCAACTCATCTGGATTACAGATGGCTAGTAAATGAGTCGTGCACATTGTTGGCCTTGTCTCTGAAGATGATGCCAGAGAAGGTTGTCATGTAGGTCAGCAAACAGAGGTGGAAAGAAGTGGCCTGACCTGAGATCCACCACCCAATAGGCTGAGGTCTGGAATGGAATGAGAAAATGAAAGGGAGCCATTTGCTTTTGAATACAGCTGGCCCTTCTTGGGATGGCAGATTTTTCTTTTGTTAACCATGGACATCAGATTCCTGATTCTTCAGCGTTTGGAAGTGAATCTGAACCAGCATTCTTAGGAACTGTTCAGGCCTTTGGCCTCCAGCCCTGGTTGGGTTGTTAGCCTGACTTTCTTGTTTCTAGTATGCTGACCACCAGTTTCTTCAGCTTTCCAGTCTACAGATGAGCATAGTGGGATTGCTCTGCCTCAGACTATGTGAGCCAGCATGATAAATCTTCTCTGTTATATATACTCTACTGCCCCTGTTTCTTCAGAGAGCCTTAACTAATAGATGGCATAATCCAGGCATCCTGTGGCAGTTAAGCCTTTCTAACTTTCTCTCTCAAATAATTTATTGAGCACAGCCATAGAGAATAATTTGATAATCCTCTATCATTAGGCCTTATGAAAATAACTCCCAATATGGCTGTCTACAGGATTTTGTCCTCAAAGTCATTCCTTCATACAATATCAAACATAATTTGCTAGAAATACAGCTCTAACAATAGCATACTTTTCCCCAAATTACTCTGCAGTCTCACTACCCTCAGACAGCGCCTGCCTGGTTCTTTTACTTGACTCAAAACCCTGTGAGTCTCATTCTGTCTTCCATCTTTCCATGTTCAGCCCAAACTTTATGTTCTAAAGAACTACAAAAAAATCACCAAAATATTCATAATTCTCTTATACACTATGAAGCTAAACTCAGCTTTTTTTTTCTACCATTATAATAATTGTTGCTGTTTCTTTAAACTCCCCATGATTCTTTATTTCTTTCTTTGAGGTATTGAGACTAGAGGCAAGGGCCTTACATACACTAGATAGCTACTCTACCACTGAACTATAACCCAAGTCTGTTGATTACTTTGAGCCAGGGGATTGATAATTTGCCATGCTGACCTCAAACTATTTATAAAGCCCAGGCAGGGCTTGGTCTCCCAATTTCTCTCATTAGTACCTAGAGTAGCTGCAACTACAGCATGTCACATCTGGCTTGCCCTACTTACTTTTAAACACTTGACTTAGGTGGCAGCTTTTTATAGATTTTTCTAGAACAGAAGTCTGGAAACACTCGCTCTCCACTGGTCTCTATCACCTCTGTGTAGTTTTATTTCTAAATGCACTACATAATCCCCTCTACACACACACACACACACACACACACACACACACACACACACACTAGTGTGTATCATCTTCGAGGACAAAGGCCCTGTCTCCTTTGTCTTTAGTCTCCTTTGTAGATTGTAGTGCTTGAAAAAGAAAAGAGCTCAAGAAATCCAAATGAATGAAAATCAAAATGTGATGTACAAAGGTAAAGATGAAATGTGAGTGCTGAAGATGTTCAGGGGAGGGAGAAATAAATTGTGAATCCTGTCATGAAATAAATGACATTCAAAGTGGCTGTTGAAAGATACTTATCATGATATAAGGTGAAGGGATCATACATTTCAGGACAGAGATTTAATAGACCATGACTAAAGATCAAAAAGCTTTACTGCAAGAATGCATTCAAAATTAAACTAATGAAGGGGAGCCTGATAGAATAAATGAGAACAAAATATTCTTTAACTTCTGACATGGATGATAGGTCTCAGAAGATAATCAAGAGGACTTAATTAGTTAAGCAAAAGAATTTCTTTGTCATTTAAAAGGAAACATGATCTTTTGTGTTCAAAGAGCACACATTAGAATGCCAACATACAACATGGCTTCCTAGAAGAAAGGACTTTTTGAAAAATGCAAATAAGCATATTGTAAATTTGGTTAATAATAGTCACATCTTTGTGCTGGTAAGTTATTGCATGAGTTAAAAAAGTATAAATGACTTTTAAAAAAAGTTATTGGGGGTTGGCAGGATGATTTAGTGCATGTGAACCTGACAACCTGAGTTCAACCTCTGGTTTCCACATGAAAGGTGGAAGGACTCTATAAAGTTGCTCTCTGACTTTCACATATGTCTTGGCACTCCGCATCTTATTGTATATACACTCTATAACAGATTAAACTTTAAAAAGTGGTAGTAGGTATCGAGACATTATGAATGGGAAAATGTTGGTCAATCATACATTTCTGAGGCCTGCCTCTATTCCTCTATTAATTACTGCATAAGATAATATCAAATTAGAAAATAAGGGACTTTAAAAAAAATATAACAACTAATTAAAGGAAGTGGGTCATTATTAAAAGAAAACTTGAACAAGAATTTCTGTCAAGTGAAATACACAATTATGTCCTTTTATAAAAGTAAAATATCTTTAAATGATGTAAGTCAAACTAGATATGAACATGAAGTATAGACAATACCTTTGGAATAAAAACACTAACTTTAGCAGAAGACTCATCATGCCAATAGATTCACAATGCCGAAGATGCCAGAAGAAAGGAGAATCTATGACAAGGAAGCAATGGACCTTTGAACTGATGAGACCGTCAGGAGAAAGCGCCAAGAATAAGAAAATACGGTAATGTCTCACAGGTAACCTCAAGGTATTACGGACTTCTGAAAGAGAAAATTATACAAAAACATTTTTTATCAAAATTACAGATCATTAAGTTTGTGTTCGCAAATGAAAATATAGCTTTAGGTGATTGCTAAATAGCTAAGTCTTCAATTTTATTCAGTTTTTATTTATAATTTGGTTATAACATTTCTCCCTTTTCTTTCCTTCCTCTAAACCCTCCCATATATCTGTCCCTGCTCTCCTTCAAATTTATGGCCCTTATTTAAAAAAAACTAACTTTTATTGAATCCATATAAATAGATGTATATGCATATATTTTCACGCAAGCTTCCAAAGGAGGGATGCAACCAGCAGTCCTACCTGGCTATGATGCCTGTGAGCCACGTCATCAACCACCGTGGTACAGTAACCTGAATGGTACAACAGTAGCACACATACCTTGGTGGTAAACAACAGCTCTCTAATTGGAATTAAGACCTGCTCAATAAGAGAAGACCATGCCTGCTACTGAAAACTTAGGTAACTACTCAGTGAAACCATGGCTATTGAAGGAGAATCCACTACCACTAACATACTAAGCAAGCACAATCCCAACAACTATCTATAAACATTTGTCCTTGTTTCCTCAAAGTGGTAGTCTTCACCCCTCATCAAGAAAACTTTCTGTGCAACCTTGTAGCAGTTTCTCTGCTATAAACCTGCCTTGCCAATGCCTGATCATTCTCCTTTCAAATTCTACCTAAAACTAAAATACGCAAGGATTAATTTTTAATAATGTTATTTAACTGAGCTATGCAATTACAACGATCTCTCTGGTTTAATGTATTTTACTAAAAAGGTATCTAGATTTTAAAGCCAGAAACATTTTCAAATAATTTATATGATGACTATAGTGTAAAAGTCTGGAAAACTGTACTTACACAAGTACACAAGTGTAATGCATTTATTCAAGAGGACATTAATTCAAAAAATAAGGGGAGGAGGGGGAAGGGAGGGAGGGAGGGAGGGAGGAAGGAAGGAAGAAAGGAAGGAAGGAAGGAAGGAAGGAAGAAGGAACGAAGGAAGGAAAGAAAGAAAGAAAGAAAGAAAGAAAGAAAGAAAGAAAGAAAGAAAGAAAGAAAGAAAGAAAGAAAGAAAGAAAGAGAAAGGCCGGAGTATATCAAGCTACAAATTGCTTTTGCTGAAAGTACAAGCTCCTCACTTGGGCCCACTAGGAAAGTTAAAGCCAATGAAAGCCCAGTGACTCCACCCTCCTGCCTCACTTTCCTGTACTTGGGTCACCTGCTTCCTCCTTCACGTAGGTGTGTTAAACATTCAAGGACTGCATGTGTAGAAACTGGTGACATGTAACCTATCTTGCTCTCCTACAAGGCTAAGGGCAGTAAGAGTGACTGCAGCTTCTTACAGCAATATTCTGTCCAGACTCCCATTGTCTTAAATCTGCAATCAACTTGGATTCAAGAAACAATAGACCATCAACACACACAGGAGGGAAATTATCCATAAATTTTAATATAATACTTTTATTAATTCTTTCACAACTTCATATACTGTATCTTGGTCATGTTCAATCCTCCTTCCTTCGAGATCCAATCCTCTGCTCTTGCTCTATACCCACTTTGTGTCCTCCTTTCTTTTTATTTCTATATTAATTTTTAAAAATTTACTCACTTATTTTATGTGTATAGGTGTTTTGTCTGCATGTATGTCAATGCACTAGATGCAAGTGTGGTGCATGTGGAGGCCAGGAGAGGATGTCTCATCTTCTGAACCCAGAGTTAGAGACAATCGAGAGCTGTTAAGTGGATGCTGGGGATTGAACCTGGGTCCTCTGGAAGAGCAACCAGTGCTTGTAACCACTGAGCCATATTTCAATCTCTCTTCTTTCTTCCTTTTTTTTAGAAGAAATTGTCTTCAGCCAGTATCCTGGTCCTCTGGCTCTTACAGTATTTTCATACTCTCTTCTTCAATGTTTTCCTGATCCTTGGAAGTGTTTTTTTTTTTTTTTTTGGCAATGTATTAATTGGAGGAAAGTATCACACATTCAGTTACCTCTGAATTTTAAACAGTGTTGCTTCTGTAATGATCCCTGTCTGTTGTAAAAGAAGCTCTTTGGATGAGGAGTGAGAGATACCTATACATTTAAAATCCAGTAACACCTGAAACTTGTTATTCATTTTCAAGTAATTTTACACATAAAATAACAAATTATTACATGCAAACATTCAATCCATTCTAGATAACATTGTAAGAGTACCATTTTCTACTGCCATGGAGAGGACAGTACACTGGACATTTTCATAAACTTGTATTGCTAGATGATTATTGAGGTACTATCTTTATCATATTGTCAAAGTATTTTACAAAATGATGTTCTGTTAACATTGAACTCATAAAAGTCTTATATCTCTGCATATAGATGACTATATTCACACTTGAATTTTCCTATTTCCAGTAGAAGTGGAATTGACTGGAATAAATAACATTGATATGCAATAATAGCTTCCAAACTAAATGTATAAGTGACTACATAAGTATAAAATATATCAGAATCATGGTTTAATGGTTAATACCTTTAGAAATTGTAGTCAATTTTGTGAAAGAATATTCCTAAATATATTTTCACTGAAATAAAAAATGATTTTCTTAGTTATACATTTTGGGTAATTGTGTACTAGCTTCTGTAGAAACTACTTTCTGAGCTATATCTGTTTTACAAGTTCCAGAGTTTTAAGGAACTGACTTATACTAAAGGATCCATTTCCATCTTTCCAGTAACTGCAAGAGCCAAAGTTAATGTGTAAGCCCCATTTGTCCAATGACAAGGTAACTTTCTGGAATGCTGAGAGCTACAGGTCTTTGAAAATAATAAGCCATATATTTTCACTCCTGTGAACAAATTTGCTTGTTGCCGGGTGATAGTGGCACAGACCTTTAATCCCAGCACTCTGGAAGCAGAGGCAGGCAGATATCTGTGAATTCATGGCCAGCCTGGTCTACAGAGCGAGATCCAGGAAAGGCGCAAAGCAACACAGAGAAACCCTGTCTGAAAACAAAACAAAACAAAACAAAACAAAACAAAAAACAAAAACAAGTTTGCTTGTTTACAACTATACCAGATGTGTTTGATCATATGTAGGTGGAGGTACATAGGCAGGAAATATATCAGGATGTATGCTTGCCCTTGATTGGACTTGATAGGAAATGCAGTGAATTATGGGTTTTGCCTTTTTAAGATTCTGCAAAACGTGACTTATCACCATTCCCTGGGTGGACCTGGCCAGAGTCCATCTTCCTGATGGTATTTAAAGCTTGCTTCAAATTTGTCTCTCAAGAATTTCAGGATTATCGTAACCGCCTTTATCTTATTTGCAATGACTATTTTGTGCTACAGTTTTTAAACCAAATAAACTCAAAAATACTATAATCAAGGTGATCAATAATAAAAACTAAGGAAAACTTTATGAACCGTTGTAAATTATCATCTCTTACATCAAGCATGTGCAAACTGAATAAGAAATGAGCAAGAGCAGAGACACCTGCAAATCCAACCCCCATGTGTATAGGGAGGCTTTGTTTTGAAAAACAACCTGCTAGGAAGTTTTCCAAGAGTTTGTTAATGCTCAAAATATTTCCTTTAAAAATCATTATTTCTTAAAAAAATAGAACAAATATTTTGCAATACTAGCATAAGAGTTGTAAGTGGATGGACTATGATTTAAATTTTGGAAACTTGGGGTTAGTATATAGTATCATGTCTAGTTAAAGAGGGTTCATGTTTGCTCTGTGAAACAAAGATGAAGTGATGAAGAGTGGTTGTGAAGTTTCTGTTCATTTTGTCTTAACCAGCTCTGAAACAAGAGTTTTAAAACAATGGCTGATTGAACACTATCCCCCAAAGACTCCTTTAACTATTCTGGCTGTGGCCTGGCCACTGAGGACTTAAAAACATTTCACAAGTAATTCTAACATGTATCCAACTTTGAGAAATGCTGATCCAAAGAGGGAGGAAAGATGCAAGAACTGTCAAATAGTTAAAAGTCCTTTTACATAAAAAGTAACACAATTAAATAATCTTCGTTTACTATTTTCACTTGAAGTGGGGTGGGGAGCAGGGTGAGAAATGGAGCTGAATTAAAAACAGGGTTTCTATGCCTTATTAAGACAACCTGTTCCATTTTAGTTCCCTCAGCTTAAATAGCCATTAAATAATCTATCATCTTCAAAGAACTGCCCTATTGCAGGACCTTCAACAATGAATAAGATTTGGTTTATGTTCCAAACAACACACAGACAGGTAGAATGTTTGCTGGGTCAATTAGAGTCCGGGGTTTCAAATAAACCAGACTGGTGGAGAAACTAATGTCTTCCTGAGTAATAAATTCTAATAAAAAAATCACAGAACTGTGTTTTAAAAAAAAAAAACAGCATTACTCTGTATTATAGAGTGGACCAGTAGCCATGTGTAGAATGGAGCCAGATTTCCTGTAAATCCACCCCTTTTGTGGTTAGGAATGCCCTGACAGGGAAGACAGAAGATATTTAAGGATATTTTGATTGCAATCTGACATTTCTGAGACTGCTGATAAAGTTTACTTTGAATCAGAGTTAGCTACTAGCTGATCAGAATTAGCTATAGAGGTTTTGGAAGACTGAGGACCTGTACAGAGACAAAGGAAGTAGCGTGGAGGGGTTTAGAAAGATTCCTGGGCCTTTTGGATTGAGGAAGAAGAGAGAGAGGAGATTGCTGGTTGCTTCTCCACCACTTCTCTGATCAATCAGGGTTTTACCCCCATATCTGACTCCAGATTTTTATTTAACAGTAGAACAATATAAGTAATCACTTCACCTGGTGTCCAACGTGAGGCATGAGATCATAAGGCAACCCCTCGCAGCCAGCTCTGCCATTTAGGTAGCCCTGTGCCATGCAGGTTTTCCCCGCACAACCCCCTGTATCTGCTTTTCAAAGAAGCTCACTCCCTCCTCCCTCATGTTGCAGGCTTACCCCAGATCCCTATCCGTAGGCTGCCGCAGTGCCAGCCGGTCCACTTCAACACCAACTTGTACCCACTCAGTTCTCCTACTGCTGCTGCTGCTGTGCACACCCTCAGGCCCTGCTACATGCAAGCAGCTACAGGTGCCCAGAACCCACCCATGTAGCACAGTAACAGCTCCTTGTGACCCCAGAGCTCACTCACTAGCCTGGCTGTCTAGGCACCCCATTACCTCCACCACCACAGCCAAGCACCACCATTATAGCTAGCTACCCTTGAACAGTCTTGCCTTCGCTGTCATAGTCAACATATCTGGTAAGACACCTGGGAATTCTTAAAGGGGGGAATTAGGGTTCTTTTTTTTAAAGTTTTTCCCCACATTAGGAATGGGGAACAACACTGTGATACAGGAAGTTAGGTCTCTATATGGTTCTACAATGAATGGTTTGAAAATTAAAAAAAAAAATAAAGAGATAATCAACTTAGCTGTGATTGACATAATGTTATAATGTTGATTATGATTATATCACTTCGGTAATTTAAGTTTCATCCTTTAAAAAGTGGTTTGATATTAGTTCCAAATATTTAAAAAAATGATAAGTTACAAGGCTTAAAAAGACCCACTAATAAAACTAAAAAAAAAAAATTCACATACAGACAGATGAATTTAGAACAGAACCTACTGCACCATTCCATTCTGAAACTGAAGAGGAGTGGCTCAAGGTTATTAGAATACAAACCTAATTTATTCAGTTACCATAGAAGAATAACTACCAGATGATAGGCAAACCACAGTCTATGCAGAAGCTAATTGGGTTAGTGTAAAAATGTTAGATTTGAAGAGATTTAAGGAATCATTCATTTCATATGGTATGCATTTATCCTTTGTGAAGCAGATGTTAAATTCATGGGCAACTTGGAACAGAATTATTCCAAAAGACTGGAAAGATTTAGCTACAGCAATATTAGAAGCTGGTCTTCAGTTACAATGGAAAACATGTTGGAGAGAGGAAGCTAGGATCATAGAACAACGAAGTAGGGGTAGTGGTATGAAAATTTCCCAAGACTAGTTTCTTGGTAAAGACCACTATGCTGATTTGCAAAGACAGTTTAGATTTGATGATCACATCATGGCTCTATGCTGTACAGCAAACTTGAATGCTTGGCACAGGTATGAAGAATAAGAAAATAAGACTGGGTCATTTACTAAAATTATACAAGGCCCAAAAGAAGCCTTCACTGAGTTTTTACAAAGATTAACTTCAGCTGTAAATATAATGATATCAGACCCAAAAGCTAGACAAATATTAATTGAATCTTTGGCTCTTTTAAAAATGTTAATTCATAATTCAAAAGGGTTATTAGGCCTTTAAATATATCATCAGAATCCCTAGATGAGTGGATCCAAAATACAGCTAATATTGAATCTTACACATATGATAATACTTAGATAGGAGAAGTTATTTCTAAAGTTTTTAAGAAAAATCAAAAGGTCAGATGATTTAATTGTGATAAACAAGGTCATCTAAAAAGGGATAATAGACAAGGCATTCCTAGAAACAATGTTTTTATAGAGATAATACAAACAGAACTTCCCAGCCTTCTGAAGTATGTAGAAGGTGTGGCAAAGACTGAAATTGGAATAATGAATGCAGATCAACAAGGGACAAGCAAGGTAACCCTTTACCATCAAGAAATGCATTAGAGCCCTCTTGCAGGCCCAATATCAAATTTGGTTCAATCATTCCCTGTCAGCATTGGGAAAACTCATCCACAGAGCAATTAAATGACTTAATGCCTGCTGTTGAAACCCATACTGCTTTGAATGACAGAACATCTTCAGTAGATAAAACAAAATTTTCAGGAGAGACCATAAAACAAGTATTTTGTCAAACTTCTATAGATGATCAAAGACCAAAGCTAAAAATACAAATAAATGACATTGTAATTGAAGGTTTACTAGATGTAGATTTAGAAATAACAATTTCATAGACATCTTGCCATCCAGATTGGCTTCTTCAGGAGGTAAATATTCAGTATCTAGAGACTGGAATTTTATCTCAGGTAAAACAAAGTAAAAAGTGGGTCAAATATATAGGGTCAGAAGGACAGAAAGGAAAATTAAAGCCATATGTGACTAACATAGGAATGAATTTATGGGAATGTGATTTGTTATGACAATGGAAAATCTCCAGTCTCAGAAACAAGCCATAAAATAAAAAATGCTTGTGAGAAAAATGTTAAAAGGGATTATCAAGAACAGTCACCGATCATTCAAGTTGTACACAAACAAGGCATGATTGCTGATGGTCTTTCAAAGGTACCAACAGCCCTATTTTTAAATGGTTGACTGACAAACTTGTCTGGGTGGAACAACAGCCTTTGACATCAGAAAAGTTACAAGCACTAAGACAGCTGGTACAGGAGCAGCCAAATACTCAACATATTGAATAATAAACCAGTCCTTGGAATTCTCTTATATTTGTCATTTAAAAAATCTGGAATGTGAAAAATAGTAACATTTAAAAGCTATTAATAAGGTGATCCGGCCAATGGGCTCTTTATAGCCTAGAATTTTCTTGCCTTCTTTATTATCAAAAGGAAGATCTATTATAGTGATTATTTTAAAAGACTGCTTTTTTACTATATCTTTACAAGAACAGAATAGAGAAAAATTTGCTTTTACAGTATCTACTTACAATTCCTAGCCTGTTAAAAGGTGTCAGTGGAAAGTTCTTCTACAAGGAATGCTAAACGGCACCACCTTGTATCAATATTTCATACAACAGCCATTAGAACTAATTTGTAACAGTTTCTTCAATTTATAATTTACTATTATATGGATGATATCTTATTCACTGATTCAGACAGAGACATCTTAGAAGAAAATGTTTAAAGAAGTAAAAATAAAAATTGGTTCTAAAAATTTCCAAGAGGAGATTCTATTAATTACCTAGGATATAAAATAGGTTCACAGAAAATTTAACCACAAAAGTACAAATCAAGATACATCAATTATAAACCCTTAATGATTTTCAAAAGTTGTTGGGAGATAGTAACTGGCTCTGACCCACAATTAGATTAACTACTCAAGAACTAAGTAACTTATTTCAAAACGTAAAAGGTTATAAGGACTTAAATATTCCAAAAAATTATCAACTGAGGCTGAGAGAGAATTGTCTTTGGTAGAAATGAAACTACAGGATGCACATGTGAATGACTTTGATTGTATTTCAGTTATTTTACCCTCTATGCATTCTTTCACAAGAATTCTGATGCAGAGAGAAGATAATATTTTAGAATGGGTATTCCTGTCACACAGTGTAAAGTATTAAAGACCTATATAAAAAAGGATTCTGAATTGATTCTAAAAGGAAAATTGAGACTCTGTCAATTAACAAAAATAGACTCAGCAGAAATTTTGATACCTTTTACTAATGCTAAAATTGTGTCAATGTGGACAGAAAATGAATATTGACAAAGATCTTACAGTAATTTCTTGGGAGAGATTAGCAACAAACATCCCTAAAGCAAGAGACTTCAATTTATAAAAATAACTAAATGTTATTTTTATGATATATAGTTATTTTAGTTCCTCACATTGTATGAGGAAAACTAATTTCTGTAGCCCCTGCATTCTATACTGATACAAATAAATCAGAAAAGGCAGGTTATAAGTCAGGAAAAGTAAGTAAAGTGACTCAAAGCCCATATGATTCCATTTAAAAGTCAGAATGATATGCTATTCTCATGGTATTATTAGATTTTTACAGAAACTCTTATTGTAGTTACAGACTCTCAATATGCAAAAAGAATTGTTTCACATATTAAACCTGCTGAACTTATTCCAGATGATTCATAATTAACTTGGTTATTTATTCATTTATAAGAGATAATCAGAAATAGAAATCCTTCCTTATATGTAACACATATCATTGGCCCTCTAGCACAAGGTAATGATGAAATTGATCAGCTATTGGTGGGAAATGTGCTAAAAGCCTCCAAATTTCATAAAAATCACCATATTAAACAGCAAAAGTTTGAAAAACGATTTTTATATCACTTGGCAACAGGCCAAGGAAATGTCCTACTTGTTCTTTGTATAACCAAATTCCGTCACCTACAGGAAGTAACCCAAAGAGTGCTCCAAGAAATAAAATTTGACAAATAGATGTGATTCATTTTGCAGAGTTTGGGAAATTAAAGTATAACATAGATTACCTATTCAGGATTTCAATGGACAATTGGTTTGAGTTCCAAAAGGGCTGATTCTGTAATTACATATTTATTAAAAGTTATGTCAATCATGGTAATACCTGGACAAATTAAGACTGACAATATTCCAGCGTATGTCTCTAGTAAAATGAAACATATTTTGCATATTACAATATAAAACATATTACAGGTATACAACACAACTCTTTCTATAACTAGCTGTTATAGAAAGACCTAATTGTACTTTAAGGGATATGCTTAATAAACAGAGAGGGGAAACAAAGACCTCCCCCAGAGATAGATTACACAATGCTTTATTGTATTTAATTTTTTAAATGCTAATGAGAAAGAAAGAACAGCTGTAGAGAGATATTAGATAGTAAAAAAAAAACTGCTAAATTAAATCAACCTCTATACTTTAAAAATGTGTTGACCTGAAAATTGAATCTAGAATATGTATTACATTGGGGAAGAGGTTTTGCTTTTGTTTCCACAGGAGAATAAAAGCTATGGTTACTATCAAGATTGATAAAGATTAGATCTGAACAAGAAAGACCTCTTGATCAGGAGAGTCGATAGTTTATCAAGCAGTGTGGCCATTCAATCTAACTTATAAGACTAACAAATTTCTTTCATTTAATCATATATAACCTGCCAAAAAGGAAAATTCCTCAAAGTCAGGGTTGGGCCTGGGTTTTGTTTTTGGCTTTCCAGAAAAAAAAAGTCCAACTAAGGAATCTAAAGACCACTGGACTAGTGAGATATCTAAAGAAAAAGAACAAATCACCTAGAGAAAATGTTTCAAGAAAATGAGTAAATTGGCCTAATGGTATAGCAAATTTGCGACAAGATAAAACTTCATAAAATTTCCCAAATGGTTGTTTCTGCTGTTCTCTACAGACAAATAGTCTTTTTATAGTCTTAATTCAATTAAAATTTAAGGATAGATTTGGAGTTAGAGCATGTCTCACTCCTTCTCTTTAGCATGCTTCTTAAAGGAAATTCCAAAAATCTCTGTCTCATGTAAGAAGAGTCACCTGGTATGGGACACACGAAAAACCAAAATTAAGGGACTATTCTATTACTACTAATCTCATAATCCTTTGGTTTTATTTTGACTCTTTGAAACCTTTATTAAGGTATAAGTATTATTTTAAAATTTATATATTTGTATTTGGATTTCTTTTGTGATATTAATGGTCATATAGATTACTAACTAATTCTAAGAATAAGATTCATCTAGCTTCCTATATTTGATTTCAGGCATGAGTCTGAAATAGATAACTAGGAATTAAGCTTGTGTACTCCAAATGTATTTTATAGATTGTGGTTCTTTAACCTCTCTAAGATCTGCTACATATGACATTTAAAATACTCAAGTTTTCTACAATAAACAGTGACCATTCCTAATAGTGATCTTTGAAGTCTCCAAAAAAATAACTGGGCCTTACAATGATGATTCTGTCTGAATTGAAGTAATACAACTAAACTGACAAAACACCACCCAAAGATCAGCTTTGGACTACAAACTACTTAGGATAATTTCAAGGTGGTTAACATGATGGTCCAGCCTGATAGACTACTACAGCCAGGACTTCAGATAAGCCTTGCACTTTCCCATCTCACCAAGACTAGACAACAGTTAGCTCTCCCAGGACTTGACCATTACCTCAGTTTTCTCAGATTCCCCAAATATGCCATCTGCACCAGACAGCAAAATAATTTTAGGAACATGATGCCCAAATTCCCAAAAGATGGGGTAGATGTTTTTTGACTGTTCAGTGGTTTATGGATGTTTATCTCTGTGTAGGGAGATTGGTTGCAAGTTGTTATTGGTCACAGAGAAGAAACTAAGTAAAGATGATTAGATTCAGGGATTTCATTCTGGAAAGAAAAAAAGAGGCTATAAGAATGATAGGATAATAAGTTAGATTATTGAATCTACTTTTAAACCAAAAAAAAGCAACTAAGATACTTGAGATTATTCTCAAGTATTTTACATTGGTGTGGATTTTTGTATATTGGTACAAATTTAAGGTTATTTTTATTACACTGTATATATGTTTCTAATTTGTTTAAGGTATTTTTGTATAATGATACATGCTGTGGGATGTCTTTCTGTATTCTATGAATATGTGTTGCTATGATTGGTTAATAAAGATATGCATCCCAGATGGTATCTTAGACAGCTGACCACAGTGATATCTACTGTGTGTTTTCAGTGTTGTACCTCACTTGCTCACAGAATGAACAACAAAACTGGTAGTACCCTGGCAAATGGTATGAACTGGAAAAGAGATTTCAGAAACACTTCCAAAGGGAACATTAAGCATCTATATCATATGGGATTAAAACTTATGAGGGGAAATTCTTTATTCAGCATTCAATTAAAAGTTTAATTTTTAAATCTTGAGTTTTAATTTTTATGCAAGAGCAGAAAACAATGTGTTAGAGTTAAAACCTTCCATTTTTATTTAGACAAAAAAGGAGAAATGTGGGATATTTTGATCATACTCCGACACTTCCAAGACTGCCAATAAAGTTTACCTTCAATCAGCTGGCTAAGTTAGCTACTAGCTTACCAGAATTATCACAAGTCACCCTTTTCAATATTTGACAACTTAGATTTAAAATATGGAGAGTCAGTAGAGCCTGGAACACTGAGCCTAGGCAGGTCCAAGCCCCTTCTCACTGCACCAAGGCTGCACAAGGCATCACGGAGACCTTGATTTGGGAGATATGGGGATGTGGGGTGGCTTGGGAGAGAGGGCTAGGGGGTGGGAGGAGGGAGGAGGGGGGATCTATGGGTGGTATGTAGAGAGAGTAGAAAATTTCTTAATAAAGAAAAATGAAAAAAAATGGAAACACTTGCTCATCCTGTGGAATTTAAACCATGTCAGAAAGTGAGTAGCAACACAAGTTATCTCACTGATTTTCTTTAAACTTACATCTGGATGACCAAACAACATAAACAAAAACCCTTACTATATTATAGAATGATAGAAACTCCCATCAATTGCTGAGAGAAATGCAAAATGGAAGAGCCACTGTGAAAAACATTTTTTTTCTGAAGTTCAGCACATTATTACCTCATAATTAAACAAGAGTGCTCCTTAGTATTTAAGCGGCAGAGATGCAGGGTCTATCCACACTGCAGGCAGGTGTTTATAGCAATGTGTCAGAATAACTAAAATGTGGATGTAAACAAGATATTCTCCAGTAGGTAAATGGGTTGATAGTAACTGAACCAATGAAATATTATTCAACCCTGAAATTGTTTCCAAAACTTAACTACTAAAAATAATGACATAAAACACATTCCAAACTTTTTCACAAGTACAAAGACACTGAAAATTTTTATTTCATGTGTACATCCTATACATGTGCTTTAAAAGCTATTGGACACAAAATTATATACATACATACATACATACATACATATATATTTTTTTCTATTTAATATTGTCATTTGCCTATCAAAAAAATCTATTTTAGAATCTTTGGCTGTAGATACCTGGTGTTCTTCCAAATCTTTACTGAAATAACTAATAGCAAGGGATCTCAGAGCTGGCTCCAAATCACTTGTTCTTTGCGAAGTAGATCAGAAATGTCCAGTGCTGATCCAGAGCCATAGAATGCCTCTGAGGAACCATGGCTTTGTTTGTCCATTAGTTCTCAGTCTAAAAAGATTGAAATGCTTTAAGTTCTGAAAATCTCACAGATCAGTGGGTATTCCTTTCCTCAAGCAGGAGGTACTGAGAGACAAAAAAGGCTAAAAACTGCCATAACCAAAGGAGGATGTTCTTCAACATATAAATAATATTTAGTTTTTAGATGAAAGCAAAAACAATTTAAAAAAAAGAAAGAAGGAAAGGGAGAAAGAAAGGAAGGAGGGAAGGAAGGAAGGAAAAGAGAAAGAAAAGAAAGAAGAAACAACAAAAAAAGAAAACAAATTCTACTCCAGAACATAGGGAGGTTCTATTTTGTTCTTGCCAAATCTGTTGAGGTATAAGAATATTTTGTCATTTGCTATTGTGCTGCATGCCTGAGGGGAGCAGGTTGGTGCCAAGAAGTAGGTTAGATAAAGGCTACAGAGACTTTTGACTAATTCAACCTCTACCAAATGCATGTGCCCACATACCATTAGAGAGGCAGCATGCTGAACGCTTACAGCAGTGCAGGGCATGGACTCTAGAGCCAAACTGCCTGGTTTCCCATCCCAGATTCTGTCAATCCACTCCATCCTACCTGTAAAAACCTACATCAGAGATGATCAGAAGAGTTAATATGATTGGATAAGCAAACACATGTCAAGTACTTAAGTAATGAGCACTATCAGTACTAGCATCTCTAATAAGTTTTTATTATCATCATTTGGTGTGCTGGCTAATTCTATGTCAACTTGACACCAGCTAAAGTCATCTGAAAGGAAGGAGTATCAAGCAAGAAAATATTTTGATAAGATGGGGCTGGAGCCTGTAGGGCATGCAATTAGTGATCGGTGAGGGAGGGCCCAGACCATTGTTGGAGATGCCATTCCTGTGCTGGTAGTCTTGGGTTCTATAAGAAAGCAGGCTGAGCAAGCTCTGATGAAGAAGCCAGTATGGTTGTTGATGGACAAGTAGTATTGCTCCATCCATCTTCATCAGCTCCTGCCACCAGGTTCCTGCCGTGCTTGAGTTCTTGTTCTAACCTCCTCCAATGTTGAACAATGATTTAAAAGTGTAAGTCAAATAAACCCGTTCCTCCCCAATTTGATTTTGCGCATGGTGTTTCATCACAGCAATAGTAACTCTAAGTACAACAGTTGAAATAATACTTATTACCAGGACCTCTATGCATGAGAGGAACTAAAGTTCTTGACTCTTTTTTTTAAAAATTTTAACCCATTGTTGATGCTACAAATAATATAATTATGGTATAAAATTAAAAGGAGAAGCATTGTTTTGTCTGTTTGGACAGTTTAACATAACAACTCTGTTGTTCATGATTTATGCCAATTTATAGATTAATTTCTTTTTTATTCAGCAAATAATCACTAGTTATTACAACCTAATACATGCCACTTGTTCTGTTATAGATTGATGGAGCAAAAATGTACTAAACAATGCATCTGCCATAAAAGATAGGCCAAATGCTGTTAATTATGTAGCTTGTTAGAATGATTATGGCAAGGGCATCCTAGGAGATCTTCAAAGCAGAAATAATATAGAGTTTGAATTTTGACCCATGTGAAGGGTTTTACAAATATCAATATGGAAAAAAGTCCTTTATGTCTAGACAGTGTATGTAACAGTGTTGAGAGGCAAGCACACCACACTTAGGACACAGAGATACTGAATATGCTTCAAGTGACAGGTCTTTATTGGAAGACAAGTAGAAAACATAAAAGTTAAGCCTTCCCAATGAAGGATTTATACCAAGGAGATGGACTGGGCTTCACCAAGTCTGAAGCACCTCCACTTCATAGCTTTCCTTTTCTGTAGATTCATTATCTAGTACCCAAAAGGCAGTAGCTTGAAAAAATATGAACCTATTGTCTCATAGTTTTCGTGGGTCAAAAATGCAGCATATTGTTATTAGATGTTCTGCCCTGGCCCTTGAAACTCTGAAATTGCTAGATTCATTTTCATTTGTGGCTCCATGAATGAAGTATCTATTTCCTATTTCCATAAGTTTGCTGGCAAGATTAATTCTTATGTGCTGTGGGATGGTCTGTATGTCAAGTGTGTTGCTCTGATTGGTCAGTAAATAAAATACTGATTGGCCAGCGGCCAAGCAGGAAGTATAGGTGGGACAAGGAGGAGAATAATGCTGGGAAGTGGAAGGCTGAGGAGAGACACTGCCAGCTGCCACGATGACAAACAGCATGTGAAGATGCCGGTAAGCCATGAGCCACATAGCAAGGTATAGATTTATAGAAATGGATTAATTTAAGCTGTAAGAACAGTTAGCAAGAAGCCTGCCACGGCCATACAGTTTGTAACCAATATAAGTCTCTGTGTTTACTTGGTCGGGTCTGAGCGGCTGTGGGACTGGCAGGTGAGAGAGATTTGTCCTGACTGTGGGCCAGGCAGGAAAACTCTAGCTACACTTATGAAATGTTACTATACGGCTTCTTTACTAGTTTTGGTAGGAACTACTCTCTGTGACTATTGACTGCTTTCAGGTTCTAGCCAGGTATCCTCCTAGATGGACCAAACATTACTTCAGCAAGGACAGCCTCAGAATTTCTCTAATGCTCCAGATCTCTTTTTTCTGGGTGGTGTTGAATCCCTTGCAGTGGCTCCTTCTTATGTCAGGCCCATCAAGGATCACAATCAAATAATTTGAAATTTTAATAGTGTCTGAAAACTTTTCTCACCATTATATCCTGATTAATGGGTGACCACTCCATCCACTTTGTATGTTTGGTCCACAAACAATGGGGGAAACATACAGGCATGTAATTAGGGTAAAGGATACTAAACAGTCCACTCAGAATTCTTCACACAACACAGAATTTATATGTTCACAAACAAATGGGGAAACTTTGATCTACAAAATATGTTCTCCTGAAACTCATTTAATGGGTCCTAAAATAAGCATTCTACTTTCATTTTACTTTAAAAATGTGTTTTTATTTAATTTGTATCAATGTTTTGCCTTCATGCATGCCTCGTATCCACAAAAGCCAGAAGAATGTATGCATTCCCTGAGAAATGGAGTTATGGATGGTGATTTAGGTACTAGGAATCCAGGTTCTCTTGAAAAAAGAACAAGTGCTCTTAACTACTGAGCCATTTCTTAAGTTCTCTAAAATTTATTTTTATTCTATCTTTTACTATATATATATACATATATATGTATATATATATATATATATATTAAAATGGAATATGTGATAGGTTAGCTTAACCTTAAAATTAGATCTGTTTTTATTACAAGTAATTTGCTAGGAACATACTAGATATTTACTACTGTTATCAGAAGTCATTTGGACTTTGTTTTAGGTATGGGTTTTATGAATATTGGAAATGATTTGTAGTTTAAAGAAAATTTAAAATAACTGCCCCCACCTCCCCCAAACTCAAAACAGAATCTTTTTTTTTTAAATTTTTATTTTGCAATACAATTCAGTTCTACATATCAGCCACAGATTCCCTTGTTCTCCCCCCTCCCGCCCCCCTCACCTTCCCCCCAGCCCGCCCCCCATTCCCATCTCCTCCAGGGCAAAGCCTTCCCACAGACTGAGATCAACCTGGTGGACTCAGTCCAGGTAGGTCCAGTCCCCTCCTCCCAGGCCGAGCCAAGGGACCCTGCATAGGCCCCAGGTTTCAAACAGCCGACTCATGCAATGAGCACAGGACCCGGTGCCACTGCCTGGATGCCTCCCAAGCAGATCAGGCCAATCAACTGTCTCACCCACTCTGAGGGCCTGATCCAGTTGGGGGCCCCTCAGCCATTGGTTCATATTTCATGTGTTTCCGTTCGTTTGGCTATTTGTCTCTGTGCTTTATCCAACCTTGGTCTCAACAATTCTCGCTCATATAAACCCTCCTCATTCTCGCTAATTGGACTCCCAGAGATCCACCTGGGGCCTAGTCATGGATCTCTGCATCCAGATCCCTCAGTAGTTGGATGAGGTTTCTAGCACGACAATTAGGGTGTTTGGCCATCCCATCACCAGAGTAGGTCAGTTTGGACTGTCTCTCGACCATTGCCAGCAGTCTGTTGTGGGGGTATCTTTGTGGATTTCTGTGGGCCTCTCTAGCACTTTGTTTCTTCCTATTCTCATGTGGTCTTCATTTACCATGGTCTCCTATTCCTTGTTCTCCCTCTCTGTTGTTGATCCAGCTGGGATCTCCTACTCACCCAAGCTCTCTTTCCCTCGACACTCGCCCTTCACTACCCCCACTCATGTCCAGGCTGTTCATGTAGATCTCATTCCATTTCTGTCATTGGGTGATCCCTGTGTCTTTCTTGGGGTCCTGTTTTCCAGGTAACCTCCCTGGTGATGTGAGTAGCAGTCCAGTCATCCTTGTTCCACATCTAGTATCCTGCTATGAGTGAGTACATACCATGTTTGTCTTTCTGAGTCTGGGATACCTCACTCAGGATGATTTTTTTCTAGATCCATCCATTTGTCTGCAAACCTCATGATGTCATTGTTTTTCTCTGCTGAGTAGTATTCCATTGTGTATATGTACCACATTTTGTTTATCCATTCTTCAGTTGAAGGGCATCTAGGTTGTTTCCATGTTCTGGCTATTACAAACAATGCTGATATGAACATAGCTGAACAAGTGCTCTTGTGGTGTGGTTGAGCATTCCTTGGGTATATACCCAAGAGCGGTATAGCTGGATCTTGGGGGAGATGGATTCCCAATTTTCTAAGAAAGCTCCATATTGATTTCCAAAGTGGTTGTACAAGCTTGCATTCCCACCAGCAGTGGAGGAGAGTTCCCCTAGCTCCACATCCTCTCCAGCATAAGGTGTCTTCAGTGTTTTTGATCTTAGCCATTCTGACAGGTGTAAGGTGGTATCTCAGAGTTGTTTTGATTTGCATTTCCCTGATGATTAGGGATGTTGAGCAATTCCTTAAATGTCTTTCAGCCATTTGAGTTTCCTCTGTTGAGAATTCTCTGTTTAGTTCTATAGCCCATTTCTTAATTGGACTGCTGGGCATTTTGATGTCTAATTTCTTGAGTTCCTTATATATTCTGGATATCAGTCCTCTGTCAGATGTGGGGTTGGTGAAGATCTTTTTCCATTCTGTAGGCTGTCGCTTTGCCTTGTTGACCGTATCCTTTGCTCTACAAAAGCTTCTCAGTTTCAAGAGGTCCCATTGATTGATTGTTTCTCTCAGTGTCTGTGCTACTGGTGTTCTATTTAGAAAGTGGTCTCCTATGCCAATGCGTTCAAGACTACTTCCTACTTTCTCTTCTAGCAGGTTCAGAGTAGCTGGATTTATGTTGAGGTCCTTGATCCACTTGGACTTAAGTTTTGTGCATGGTGATAGATATGGATCTATTTGCAGCCTTCTACATGTTGATATCCAGTTTTGCCAGCACCATTTGTTGAAGATGCTTTCTTTTTTCCATTGTGCACTTTTGGCTTCTTTGTCAAAAATTATTTGTTCATAGGTGTGCAGATTAATGTCAGGGTCTTCAATTTGATTCCATTGGTCCACATGTCGGTTTTTATGCCAGTACCAAGCTGTTTTTATTACTGTAGCTCTATAGTACAGCTTGAAGTCAGGGATCGTGATGCCTCCAGAGGTTGCGTTATTGTACAGGATTCTTTTGGCTATCCTGGGTTTTTTGTTTTTCCATATGAAGTTGAGTATTATTCTTTCCAGGTGAAAGAATTGTGTTGGTATTTTGATGGGGATTGCATTGAATCTGTAGATTGCTTTTGGTAAGATTGCCATTTTTACTATGTTAGTTCTGCCTATCCATGAGCATGGGAGATCTTTCCATTTTCTTCTTCAATTTCTTTTTTCAGGGACTTAAAGTTCTTGTCATATAGGTCCTTCACTTGCTTGGTTAGTGTTACCCCAAGGTATTTTATGTCATTTGTGGCTATAGTAAAGGATGATGTATCTCTGATTTCCTTCTCCACTTTTTTGTCCATTGTATATAGGAGGGCTACTGATTTTTTTGAGTTGATCTTGTATCCTGCTATGTTGCTGAAGGTGTTTATAAGTTGTATCAGTTCCTTTGTGGAATCTTTGGGGTTGCTCAAGTATTCTATCATGTCATCTGCAAATAGGGAAAGCTTGACTTCTTCCTTTTCAATTTGTATCCCCTTAATCTCCTTATGTTGTCTTATTGCTCTGGCTAGAACTTCAAGTACTATATTGAATAAGTATGGGGAGAGCGGACAGCCTTGCCTCGTTCCTGATTTTAGTGGAATTGCTTTGAGTTTCTCTCCATTTAATTTGATGTTGGCTGTTGGCTTGCTGTAAATTGCCTTTATTATGTTTAGGTATGTTCCCTGTATTCCTGATCGCTCCAAGACCTTTATCATGAAGGGGTGTTGGATTTTGTCAAATGTCTTTTCAGCATCTAGTGAGATGATCATGTAGTTTTTTTCT
The DNA here is from genome assembly GCF_949786415.1 of Peromyscus eremicus. Classification (NCBI taxonomy): domain Eukaryota; kingdom Metazoa; phylum Chordata; class Mammalia; order Rodentia; family Cricetidae; genus Peromyscus; species Peromyscus eremicus. Next base: position 37,124,489 of record NC_081418.1, read on the forward strand.
TTGAGTTTGTTTATATGGTGTATCACATTGATAGACTTTCGTATGTTGAACCATCCTTGCATCCCTGGAATGAATCCTACTTGATCATGGTGGATAATTGTTTTGATGTGTTCTTGGAGTCTGTTTGCCAGTATTTTATTGAGTATTTTTGCATCAATGTTCATGAGGGAGATCGGTCTGTAGTTCTCTTTCTTTGTTGTATCCTTGTTTGGTTTGGGAATCAGGGTAATTGTAGCCTTATAGAAGGAGTTTGGTAATGTTCCTTCTGTTTCTATTGTATGGAACAATTTAGAGAGTATTGGTATTAACTCTTCTTTGAAGATCTGGTAGAATTCTGCACTGAAACCATCTGGTCCTGGGCTTTTTTTGGTTGGGAGACTTTTAATGACTGTTTCTATTTCGTTAGGGGTTATTGGACTATTTAAATAGTTTATCTGGTGTTGATTTAATTTAGGTATGTGGTACCTATCCAGAAAATTATCCATTTCTTTTAGGTTTTCCAGTTTTGTGGAATAGAGGTTTTTGAAGTATGACCTGATGACTCTCTGGATTTCCTCAATGTCTGTTGTTATGTCCCTTTTTTCATTTCTGATTTTGTTGATTTGGATGCTCTCTCTCTTTGTCTTTTGGTTAGTTTGGATAAGGGCTTGTCTATCTTGTTGATTTTCTCAAAGAACCAACTCTTTGTTTCATCAATTTTTTGTATTGTTCTCTTTGTTTCTATTTTATTGATTTCAGCTCTCACTTTGATAATTTCCTGGCATCTATTTTTCCTGGGAGACTTTGCTTCTTCCTGTTCTAGAACTTTCAGGTGTGCTGTTAAGTCACTAGTGTGAGATTTCTCCAGCTTATTTATGTGGGTGTTTAGTGCTATGAATTTCCCTCTTAGTACTGCTTTCATAGTGTCCCATAGGTTTGGATATGTGGTGTCTTCATTTTCGTTGATCTCTAGGAAGTCTTTAATTTCTTTCTTTATTTCTTCCTTAACCCATTGGTGATTCAGTTGGGTATTGTTCAGTTTCCATGAGATTGTAGGTTTTCTGTAGTTTTTGTTGTTGTTGAAATCCAACTTTAGACCATGGTGGTCTGATAGAACACAGGAGGTTATTCCAATTGTTTTGTATCTGTTTAGATTTGTTTTGTGACCAACTATGTGGTCGATTTTAGAGAACGTTCCATGGGGTGCTGAGAAGAAGTTATATTCTTTTTTGTTAGGATGGAATGTTCTGTAGATGTCGATTAAGTCCATTTGAGTCATGACATCAGTTAAGTCCTTTATTTCTCTGTTAAGTTTTGATTTGGGAGATCTGTCCAGTGGTGAAAGTGGGGTGTTGAGGTCTCCCACTATTAATGTGTGGGGTTTTATATGTGATTTAAGCTTTAGTAATGTTTCTTTTACATATGTGGGTGCCCTTGTGTTTGGGGCATAAATGTTCAGAATTGAGACTTCATCTTGATGGATCTTTCCTGTGATGAGTATGTAATGCCCTTCTTGATCTCTTTTGATTGATTTTGGTTTGAAGTCTATTTTGCTGGATATCAGGATGGCTACATCCGCTTGTTTCTTAAGACAGTTTGATTGGAAAGTCTTTTCCCAGCCTTTTATTTTTTAGGTAGTGTCTATCTTTGAATTTGAGATGTGTTTCTTGTATGCAGCAGAAAGATGGGTCCTGCTTTTGTATCCATTCTGTAAGCCTATGTCTTTTTATAGGTGAATTAAGTCCATTGATATTGAGGGATACTAATGTCCAGTGATTGTTCATTCCTGTTATTTTTTGGTGGTGATATGTGTGTACTTTTCTTTGTTGGGGTTTACTGCTGTGGCTTTATCTATTGCCTGTGTTTTCGAGGGTGTATCTGACTTCCTTAGGTTGGAATTTTCCTTCTAGTGCTTTCTGTAGGGCTGGGTTTGTGGATAAATATTGTTTAAATCTGGCTTTGTCATGGAATGTCTTGTTCACTCCATCTATGATGATTGAAAGTTTTGCTGGGTATATTAGTCTAGGCTGACATCCATGGTCTCTTAGTGTCTGCATTACATCTGTCCTTCTGGCTTTCAAAGTCTCCATTGAGAAATCGGGTGTTATTCTGATAGGTTTGCCTTTATATGTCACTTGGCCTTTTTCCTTTGCTGCTCTTAATATTCTTTCTTTATTCTGTATGTTTAATTGTTTAATTATTATGTGGCGAGGGGACTTTTTTGGGGGGTCTAGTCTGTTTGGTGTTCTATAGGCTTCCTGTATCTTCATAGGCATTTCCTTCTTTAAGTTGGGAAAGTTTTCTTCTATGATCTTGTTGAATATATTTTCTGTGCCCTTGAGTTGGTATTCTTCTCCTTCTTCTACCCCTATTATTCGTAGGTTTGGTCTTTTCATGGTGTCCCAAATTTCTTGGACATTTTGGTTCATGACTTTGTTGGCTTTAGTGTTTTCTTTGACTGATGAATCTATTTCTTCTACTGTATCTTCAACGCTAGAGATTCTCTCTTCCATCTCTTGCATTCTGTTGATTATACTTGCATCTGAAGTTCCCAACCATTTTCTCAGATTTTCTATTTCCAGCATTCCCTCTGTTTGTGTCTTCTTCATTTTTTCTATTTCCCTTTTCAGGTCTTGGACTGTTTCCTTCATTTGTTTCATTGATTTTTCTTGATTTTCTTTCAGTATTTTATTGTTCTCTTCCAGGACTTTATTGATTTCTTTTAATTTGTTTGCCCTTTCCTCTAGTTGTTTACAGCGTTCTTCACATTTTTTTGTCTTTTCCTCTACACGAGCCTCTAGCTTCTTCATGATGTCATTCATAAGGCTACTTTCTTCTGCTTCTTCCAATTTCTGATGTTCAGGTCTAGGTGTTGGAGGAGGGCTAGGGCCTGGTGATGGTGTATTGCTATTCATTTTGTTGTATGTGTTTCTGCCTTGACGCCTGCCCATCTCCTTGTGGTTCATTCTTGGCCTTATCCGCACACTTGGTTCAGACAGAGCTGACAGATTCAGGAAGTCTCTCTCTCTTGTCCAGATGGGAGCTCTCTTGTCCAAATTGGAAGTCCGGGGCAGGATGGGAGCTCTTGTTCAGAAGGGAAGTCCAGGGGCGGATGGGAGCTCTCCTCTCTCTCTCTCTCTCTCTCTCTCTCTCTCTCTCTCTCTCTCTCCTCCAGACGGGAAGTCTGGGGCAAGATGGGAGCTGTGCTTCAGAAGAGAAGTCCGGGGCAAGATGGGAGCTGGGAGCTGGGTGCTGGCCTCTAAGTCTCAGGAAGAGGCTTCTCTTTTTTTTTTTTAGTTTTTATTTTGCAATATAATTAAGTTCTACATATCAGCCACAGATTCCCTTGTTCTCCCCTCTCCCGCCCCCCTCACCTTCTCCCTAGCCCGCCCCCCATTCCCATCTCCTCCAGGGCAAAGCCTTCCCCGCAGACTGACATCAACCTGGTAGACTCAGTCCAGGTAGGTCCAGTCCCCTCCTCCCAGGCCGAGCCAAGGGACCCTGCATAGGCCCCAGGTTTCAAACAGCCGACTCATGCAATGAGCACAGGACCCGGTGCCACTGCCTGGATGCCTCCCAAACAGATCAAGCCAATCAACTGTCTCACCCATTCAGAGGGCCTGATCCAGTTGGTGACCCCTCAGCCATTGGTTCATATTTCATGTGTTTCCGTTCGTTTGGCTATTTGTCTCTGTGCTTTATCCAACCTTGGTCTCAACAATTCTCGCTCATATAAACCCTCCTCATTCTCGCTAATTGGACTCCCAGAGATCCACCTGGGGCCTAGTCATGGATCTCTGCATCCAGATCCCTCAGTAGTTGGATGAGGTTTCTAGCACGACAATTAGGGTGTTTGGCCATCCCATCACCAGAGTAGGTCAGTTCGGGCTGTCTCTCGACCATTGCCAGCAGTCTGTTGTGGGGGTATCTTTGTGGATTTCTGTGGGCCTCTCTAGCACTTTGTTTCTTCCTATTCTCATGTGGTCTTCATTTACCATGGTCTCCTATTCCTTGTTCTCCCTCTCTGTTGTTGATCCAGCTGGGATCTCCCGCTCAACCAAGCTCTCTTTCCCTTGACCCTCGCCCTTCACTACCCCCACTCATGTCCAGGCTGTTCATGTAGATCTCATTCCATTTCTCTGTCATTGGGTGATCCCCGTGTCTTTCTTGGGGTCCTGTCAAAACAGAATCTTAAAATTAAAGGTCTTCTATACGATCAGTTGGTTGAAGAGCTTTTAATTCTATCTTTAGTAACATTTGTCTTTTATGTACAAACTTATAGAAGATTGTTCCTAATGACTAGGAAGAACAAAAATCTGTGAACTATCTTTAGTGATGCACAAGCTGAAGCAATTTGGAAAGTAGTTTGACTCCTCAAAAGCATCCATTGCAGGGTAGATAGAAACCCAGGGTCACAACTTAGGCCAGGTCCCCATTTTCCTGGTAGCAATAAAAATGTTGTCAAGACAATTTCCCCCCAAAGGCAATGAAGCGAGATGAACAAGTGGCTTCTTTGAGCCTCTGTGTTGTCACTCTTTTTTTTTTGTGAAGGAGTCTATGATGTGGGAGTAATTAAATGTTCCAGAAGAACGCAAAGACATAGAATAGGCTTGTAAAATGAGAGAACATTAGTGAACAAGGCAGATGATCACATATGTTGAAGAAACACTGCAGTGTTCTTGTAGTTTTCCCGACAGAAAGACAGAAAGCTTTCTAAAGGGGAGCACTGAGGGAACAAAAGGAGTGAACTCAGGAGACCATCGCTTGTGGATGACTCCCAGGAAAAGAGAACAAATGCAGAGCTACACCTGGGTTCTATGTTTCATCAGCAGAAGCCGAGCTTGCTCTTCTCCATCAATCACACTATGCGGCCATCTTCTTTTTGCACATTTTTTTCCTACAGTGAATGAGTTATAACATATGCATTCCATTCTGGTTTTGTTTGCTTGGATTTTATTTAAGAGAATCTGGCTTGTGGGAAAAAGCCATAGAACAATCATACCTTTAAAATATGAACATGCTTGTAATTTTCTCCCACTGCTGGATGGAAGGACTCAAGTCCAAGACAGACACACACTACTGGGCCACTATCCAATGCCTTTCCTCATTCTTCTAGCAGAGCAAGGCAGACATGGCATACTGTGAAGTTTAATTTGAAAACCATGGTTCAAATCTATAGTAATAGAAATATAACATGTATATTCAAATCCCTGTGTATATGACAGAGAATTTCATATACCTAACATATGTTGACAGTGTCATTATGCCACATTAATTAAAAATGTACATATTAATTATAAAATGAGAATAATCTTATATTCAGAGTTATTATAGAACTGAACAATATAATGTGCCTCACATATTATGTTCTTTCAGTACCTATGTTTACTTCCATTATACTCATTTCATCACTGGGAAGACTGGTTTTAACCTCACTGGATAGTTTTGTAAATCTTCCCCACTCATCAGCTGTAGAATCTTCCTGATAACCCCTGGTTCATACACTCCTGTTTGATATTCACAGAGTTGCTACAAACCGAGAGCATCAGGGAGAAAAAGGTAATATCGGAATTATCCCCTCAGGCAGAGCTGTGAGGGGAGATAAACAGATTAAGCTTATCTGACCTTTCTATTTCAAAGACCATAAAAATAGTGAGTAAAATCTATCTGCAAGATTATAAAATGATTATTTAATTGCTTTATAGTTTTATTTTACCTAAACACCACAAGTTAATGTAGAAGCTAATCAATAAAACTTGTCATTTACTGGAGGATATTTCCAATGTTTTGGAAAACAGAGTGTTTGTATGCAGTGTGTGGTCAGTGCCAAGGACAGTTTACAAAGAAGGATACACAGAACAGAACGTAGGTGTAGGAGTGACACAGCTCAGGGATGCATTAGGAAGATTCCTTAGGCTCAAAGTGTAAAAATCAAAGATGGCATATATAGTTAAAGGCACACTAAGGCAGACTTTGTGTTCCTGAATCCTTTTCCCTGCTCTTTTTTTTTTGTTTTTTTGTTTTTTTGGTTTTTCGAGACAGGGTTTCTCTGTGTAGCTTTGCGCCTCTCCTGGAACTCACTTGGTAGCCCAGGCTGGCCTCGAACTCACAGAGATCCACCTGGCTCTGCCTCCCGAGTGCTGGGATTAAAGGCGTGCGCCACCACCGCCCGGCTATTTCCCTGCTCTTGTTTCAAGGGATCCAGCAGGTTTCTGCAGCCCATCTGCAAAGCAGAATACATGATCCTTTGCCCTACTGAAAGAGGGCTCAGATTTCTTCCATGTTTAGCAAATTCAGGGCGCATCCTTCAACTGCTACAGGAACCCATTGAGTGCTCCTCTATCTAGAAAGGTGGGAGTTGGGTCAGGAATACGTCCTTATATCTTCTTGCTTTTGATTCCTGTTCTCTGTAATCAGGCTTTGGCAACCCAGACAGAACCAGTCTTATGAAAGTAATCTAAGCCATAACAACATTAAAATGACCCAAGTAAGGCAATTCTATGGCTCATGGTTTGTTTGCTTCTTTGTTTTTAGTTTTAGAGAGTGATAGAAGAGAGTCAAAGACATGGGGTGGGGAACAGAGAGGGTTGGAGATTTGACCAGAAGAAATTAAGTTGGTAACTGTAATATTGGAATGGTGGACACTGAAAATTCATGGAACAGAATTATGCAAAGATTACTTAAAAACTAGAAAAGGATATCATTGGCCTCCTGCTCAAAGGGCTTGAATTCAGCCTAAGAGCAATAGATGAATTAACAGAGCTGCTGGAAGCTGGTGTCCTGATAGTCCTGATATAAAGTTGTATAAGGTACAGATAGTGTCTTAGTTAGGGTTTCTAATGCTGTGAAAAGACACCATGGCCACGGCAACTCTTTTTTTTTTTTTTTTTTTTGCACGGCAACTCTTATAAAGGAAAAACACTTAATTGGGTGGTTTACAGTTTCAGAGGTTCAGTCTCATCATGATGAGACATGGTGGCTTGAAGGCAGACATGGTGCTAGAGGAGAAGCTGAGAGTGGAGAAAGAGCTACGTCTTGATCCCTCAGTCAACAGCAAGTGGTCTGAGACACTGGGCATGGCTTGAGCTATATGAGTCCTCAAAGCCCACCTCCACAGTGACACACTTCCTCCAACAAGGCCACACCTACTACAACAAAGTGACAGCTCCTAATAATGCCACTCCCTATGAGTTTATGGGGGCCAATTACATAAAAACTACCACAGATAGGTGTAGCATGAATCTTAAAAGGAATTATCAATAAAACAAACCCAAAGCCAGGTATTGGGGTGAATGCTGAAAGATCAGAGAAACAGAAGCAGCCATAGCTACCTCACCTCCATCAACTTCTCAGCTGATCCTTTTTCCTCAGACTGAAAGCCTCTGAATCGTCATCCAAATGGATCTTAGCTGTACTGCTCAAAAGCCTAGAAGCTTGAAAAGCCTTTACTTCCTGGCCCTCATGCCTTATATACCTTTCTGCTTCCTGCCATCACTTCCTGGGATTAAAGATGTATCTTTCCCAAGCAAGACATGAGATCTCAAGTGCTGATATTAAAGGCATATGCTACCATTGCCTAACTTCTGTGTTTAATACAGTGGCTGTTCTGTTCTCTGACCCCCAGATAAGTTTGTTGGGGTGCACAATATATCAACCACAGATAGGAAAGATGTGTTTGAGGTACTTTTGAACAAAAAAATGATGTCTAAAATTTACTTTTCAGTATAGCTTGTGTTTTCTGAACAACCTGTCAAAAATCTTTGATTTCCAGAAAGCAGTGCCAACTCTAAGAGCCTAAGAAACCTTTCTTATTTAATCATGAACTTGATATTGATCCAGCTAGAGCATGCATCTACATGTCTATTGCTATCTCCTTAGTCTTCTAATTTATTGGTTAGATTCCTACAGATCCTTTCTATTATTGCTTTAAAGGATTTTCTGCTTTGAGGTTGGTAATGCTAAAGATCTGGGATACAACCCAAGAGCTGGGTGGCTCCTGTCATTGGTAGAATTCATAAATTATTTATAGTTTACCCCCTCCAGCACTTCCTTTATTCCTTTTGCTGCTTGTAGTTCATCTCTCAAACCTACAGAGGGAGTGAATAAGTCAGTATTTAGGGCCCACCACATTTCTGAAATATGAATTCACCCACAGTGCAATTATTTTTCTTTCATGAGAATGTCCGTGGCCTGCAACTTGGTTCAGAAAAAGAAGCTACCCATACACAGTTTTCTTTTACATGGCATGTAATTTCTTAACTACACATGCATATCATTTTTCAATGAATATACCATCCATTATTCATAACAAACTTATTCTAAGTCCATGAAGCAAAATGTCTGATCAGTTGTTATTGAATTAAATATAAGAAATACATATATTTCTTCATGGAGAAAAACAAATGAGCATTTGAAAGCTTGGTGTATTCCCAGCTCATAGCATTTTGAAATGTAGTCCTGTCAAGATAATAGAGTACAGTGAAGAGCCCTGTAAATATGCCACGTGCAGTGTTGAAAACTGACTTCTCTTGGATAGGTAAGTCCCTATATACTTGGGAAGCAATATATAAACAAGATTTTGAAGACTTATCAGTTCACCTGAGGCAGAGAAGTCTAAAAGAGTTTTATAAAAGACTTGGGAGAAATTTCATTTAAAAATGGTGGAAAGTAGCTTGGCAAGTTGACCATCCTTGACTAGGTTAATATAAGAAGAATAGTACATGCCTCTAATAGAATAATCAAAGTATAGCCAAGATTTTTAGTTCCAGCCGGGCGGTGGTGGCGCATACCTTTAATCCCAGCACTCGGGAGGCAGAGCCAGGCGGATCTCTGTGAGTTCGAGGCCAGCCTGGTCTCCAAAGTGAGTTCCAGGAAAGGCACAAAGCAACACAGAGAAACCTTGTCTCGAAAAACAAAAAAACAAAAAACAAAAAACAAAAAAAAAGATTTCTAGTTCCAAAACTTTAAAACTTGACTCACATGATATTAAAGAAGGGGAAAGGGCATGATTTAACTTTGATAGTATATAAATAACTGTGTATAAATAACTGTGTGTTACCTTCAAGACAATGTAAAGAACCCATAGTTATATATTTGAATTTATTGAAGGTTTTCTATTTATTTAAATATTACTTAAATGTGTCACTTTTGATCCTACTGTATGTAACTGATCCACTTTCAGACTTATTTTTTGACTTAACATTAAAAAAGCCATTTTAAATCTATTTGTAAACTATGTCAAATAGAATAATATTTATAATTAGTCATATGTGTACATATTTTGCTTTTGTTTTAGAATATAAATCACTTGATTTAAGTGAATTGGTTGGGCACACTAGCTAAGTGAATCACCTAATTGCATGGGAGGTGGACTCAATTTGAGTTCTAATATTTCAATAACCCTTGGAATTTATTGTCTTCCAGTTGCTAAAACATTGAATTATGAAGTATGCTTATACTTCACCATGCCTGTCACTATTTCCATTAGAACATGATGTTTTCATCAACTGATCTTATAGCCAAAATATTACATGTCAAACCAAAGGAGACGTCTTAAAAATGATCATTCCTGGGAGATCAGTACATGCATGTGAGTGCAGGTCCCCCACAGAAGCCATTTGTCCTTTCTGCCAGTTATAAGGAAATAGCCCCTTTGAGCACTATAGGGGCACTGGCTTCAGAAGTTCCTGAGGCTTTTGTCTAATTGCAGGACCAGAAGCTGTTACAGCTTTCTGAGCGAGGAAGTGACAACATAGTCTTCATGGGTCACCAAGATCACTGGCCAGATGGAGGAAAACAGAGAAAGAAAGACATGAGCAGAAAGATCACAAAGTAGTTACTGTTCAGCCGTCCAGGTGAAAGACAAGGCAGCCAGAAGCTTGGCAACATCACTGTCGGATGGAGAAGTCTATTCAGCAGGGTTTTGCTGAAGATGAGAAAGTGAAATAGTTCAGTGCAAAGTTAGCACTAAACATTTCCATGGAATCGACGGACAGGGTGGAGTGGCCATTGGCTGGGATTAAAAAAACCTGTGGGAAAGGCAGACTTAGACATTAAGGCAGTCTTTGTTTTTCCCAATTTAGAGATTGGCACATAAAATTGTTCATGATTATGAAGCATGTCATGTGGTGTTTCATCACATGTAAACATGTGTGCTATATTAAATCAGGGTAAATGCACCCGTCCCTTAAAACATTTATCATTTATTTGTGGCAGATGCATTCAATCTTTTTCTTTGTTTTTAAGATAAAGACCATATTTTCATTCTGTAATTATTTTATTACACAACAGAAGATCATTACTTTGTTACACTGTAACTTAGCACTTATGACCAGTTTCATCTCACCCTGACTTTCCCTACTCTCACAAGCCTCTGGTAACTGCCATTCTATCCTCGGTGTATATATAAACAGCATACACAATTCTTCTGCTAACAACTAGAGGAATAATATCTAATACTTCTGTAGATGTGATTAATCCCAAGCCTCAAATAATGATATTTAACTAATTCTTACTGTGCCTTCAGCTGGGAATTCAGACACTGACACTGTGAGGGAACATAGAATAAATTAATACTGTAGATTGCCAAATAAATCTTTAAAATGTCTCAATTCTTCATGCTTTTGCTTAATAGTAAAATAGTTAACATTACATTACAGACATTATATTTTCAAATTTTTTAGTTCTCTTTATCCTGACACAGATAGACAGAACACAGCACTCATATACAGTGATTAAAAACAAAGTCTCAAAAAAGGCAGAATGTTTGATTTTCGGAAGAAAAGATCAAAATGAGGAACAGCAATCCCAGGGTGTTCAAAGTACTGTGAGCTTTACTGGAGGAACGCTCTCACTTTGCTGAGGAGAAATAGTAACTCATAACTCAACACAAACAATTGCAATCTCCAGCCTGTTTTCATCTCCTCTGAAATAAAACATTCTGTGTGCTCTCCTGTAGAGAATGATTGTAATGTCGATAGTGGAGAAGAGTGTGAAAATGAAATCAGTATAATTATGCATGAGGAGGATGGCAGCTTTCTCATGTTAGTTTGCTCTATGAGTTTTCTGCACTCTTTCCTCCAAAATAAAGCCACTGAAACAGAAATGCTCGAATAAATACTGTGGAAATGTTCAGTTTCTTCAGTGTCAGTATGTTGGAGAGAATGTCTGGTTTACAAGAGTCAAGGAGTCAGTGTTAATTTGCATCCTGAGTCCACGTGATCACTGTGTGTCCCCATGTGTATGATGCTGACTCTTTAGATTTTTCACTTTTATGATTTAAAAAAATCACCTTGTTGGTTGCAGCAAGAAGAAAAGCTTTTCTGCATAACTTTAGGGGGAAGCCATAATTCTTCATAACTTAAGCTCTTAAAGAGATGTGTCCTAATATGCTTAATCAGGAGCTTTTGTGTTCTATTTTGTTTCTGTTTGTCTGTTTATGGAGGGAGGAGAGAATAGAATTGCATCAACAGTTTGGGAAAACAAAATGATACTTCCGTAAGTTATATTTTAAGATTATAGCTGTTAATTGAGATTCCAAAGATTATTTTAAAGAATATATACATATAGTAAGATGTATGAAAATTGTTGAAAGATTAAAAAAATGAATTTAGTCATTAAAAATAAAATTTTTATTTCATACCTAATATTTAACTTATTTACTTAAAGACTGTTTTCTATTCATTATATTATATAAATTAGGATCATTTTTGATAAAATTTTACAGCCCATTATGTTGTATATCTTAAAATTTAGCCTTTAATTATCACTTAGTATTATTTTGAAAATTATATATATGATTATAATATATATATAATATATATATATATATATATGAGTCCTTTATTACTGTATATTCAGAGTTTTCCTTTGACATGCTAAATAATCCTGGGATGAACCTACATATATTTAAGTTTTACTTCAAGTGAAATGATTTTTACAATTCTGTTCATTCAGTTCATGAAACTTTAAATATACTTTATCTTCTAATTGCATCACTGGCGAGATGAATTACTATTTTGTTTATTCATTAACCCTAATTTTTTTTTTCTGGAGCTGAGGACTGAACTCAGGGCCTCATGCTTGCTACCACTGAGCTAAATTCCCAATCCCTAAACCCAACTCTTAATATTTTTATTAGTGGTGGCTTCTTTAAAGAAAAAGTAACAATATAAATTAGAACAGATAAATGATAACTAGAAATGAATATCCACCCACAGGTGACTCCACTGTGCTGCATTAGGCACTCTAGAGGGAAAAATCTGCAAATCTCAGCTCTTGGTGTTAAAAATGAAGCTATTAACAAGAGAAGCTTCACTTTTCTAGATATTGTGACCTGCACAAAAATTCTTCCTTGGGTTTTGATGACCACAAATCATGGTGACAGATTGGACATTGTCTCCAATGGCAGCCCTTCAGTGATTCTGATAGAACTATTTCTCCTGCTCTCTTTCCAGATCAAGGGTGAGTGACAAGGTGACCTTGAGATGCACAATAAGGCACCCTTAGCTTTGAGCTACTTTTAACAGAAAGGCTTTCTAAACAAGTGGCCACTTAGTGAAACCAAACTGTGCCTGCAGATTCCCATTGTCAATGTAACATACAGCTTGTGTTGTGGTTATTAATACCGCACCTGGGATTGAACTCAGGGCCTTGCCCATGCTGGGCAGCCAGTCTTTTGTTGAGCTACAACCCACACCCACATTTGACTTTTGAAAACCACAATATTAAAATAGTATATTGAACTTCTTTTGAAGTTGGGGGAAATACAATTTTAAATAAAATATTTCTCAACAACCACTTGAGATTTTTATATGAAGTGTTTTGGTCACATTTGCTCACCTCCCCTAACTCCTCTCATACCTCTCTGCCTTCACCTTCCTACCCACACAACTTTGAGTTTTCTTGTTTTCCAATTTGTGTTGCCCAAATACTCTTGGGTGAGAGTCCTACCATGAAGTGTAGTCAGACTACCAGCGGTCACATCATTAAATAAAAATGACTCTCCCTCTCCCAGTTGTTATCTATCAAATGCCAAAGGCTTCCCCACTAGTGGTGGGATTTCATGTCCACCTCCCTCTGCCATGAACTTGTATTTTATCTCCCTTCAGCTGGAGCATGTTTTAGGCATGTTGTCAGTTCTGTGCATTACGTGAATTTATATGTGCAACTGCCACACTATGTCTGGAAAACACTGTTTCGTTGATGTTATCCACCACTCAGCTCTTAAAGTCTTTCTGTCCCCTCTTCTGAGGAGATTTCAGAGCCTTGGGGGTAGGACTGCCAATTTTACAACTCATAAACAGCTGAGCACTCCATAGCTTTTTATTCTCTCCACATTGACCAGTTCAGGGTCTCTGTTTTAATTGGCATCTATTTCAAGGAGAAGTTCCTCTGATGAGGGTTGAGAGAATCACTGATCTATTGGTCGAGCAATGAGTCATTTTAATACTATATCCATTTGGCAGAACGATAGTAGTAGGTTCCCTATCTTGTTGCAGGTTCTTGGCCCAACGATGGTGTCAGGTGAAGGTTTCATCTTGTGGAGCACAACTTCAATCAAACCAGAGAGTAGCTGCTTACTCTTACAATATCTGTGCTGCCATTGCACCAGTGAGTAAATCTTTCTAGGTCAGTTATTATCGTAGCTTGCAGGGTTAACAGCTTGGTGAATTAATTCTCTTCCTGTAACATGCATAGCACTCTCTAATACTATACAAGCTAGCTAGCCAGTAGTAATGAAATTTCCAAGTGATTGCCAGCCTTATTTTTCTGTGATCTATGATTCAAGTATGTGGTACCTTTAGCAATAGAGTCTCACTACCAGGTTCTGGAAGTTAACCAAGAGTATTGGCAATGTCTTAAAACCCTTAGGGTCTATAGGATCCTGTTTCCTAACAACTCCAAAAGAGGTAACCCACTCATGGTACTAGGGTTTTTTGTTTGTTTGTTTATCAAGGTGTGATGTCTAGTTGGGGTATTACCCCCTGTTGCAGGATAACTACGGTAAAATTCTTTTTGTAAATGAATGTATATACATTTTGAGAAATTTCTGTACTTCTAGATTTCCTTATGGCATTTTCAAAAAGCCTTAACTGTTAATTACCCTTACACATATTGCCTTCTCTACCATGCCCCCCACTGCCACCCAAATTTAACCGTGCCTGTTCCATTATTCCCATTTAGAATACACTTTATACTGCTCTATGTTATCTCCCCTCCTTTTAAAGTCTCCCCAATCCTGACATCTATTTGTATTCCAACTGAGACACATATATATAAAGATTCAATGGTATCATCAGCAAATGAGAGAAAAATATGCAGTTTGTCTTCCTGTGTCTGGGATACTTCACACAGGATGATTGTTTCTAGATCCATTCATTTTCCTGAAATTTTCATTCTTTTAAAAATTTTTTTCGAGACAGGATTTCTCTGTGTAGCTCTGGCTGTCCTGGAACTCACTCTGTAGACCAGGCTGGCCTCGAACTCACAGAGATCCGCCTGCCTCCCTCCCGAGTGCTGGGATTAAAGGTGTGTGCCACCACTGCCTGGCTCATTTTTCTTAAAAGATGAATAACATTTCATTGTGTAATGTACAATATCTCATTATTCATTCATCATTTAAAGACATCTAGGCTGTTTCTATTTCCTGATCATTGTAAATAAAGCAGCAATGAACATGGAAGAGAAAGTATCTTTCTAGTAATATACAGTTTGGGGGGGTATATGCCTAAGAATGATAGAATTAGATTAAGTGGTAGATCTATTTCCAGCTGTTTGAGGATTCTCTATGGTGATTTCCATGGTGGTTAGACCAATTTTCAATCCAACCAGCAGTGAACAAATGCCCCCCTTTTCTATATACATACCAATACCTGTTATCATTTTTATTTTTATCTTGGTCATTTAGACTGGAGTAAGATGAAATCTCAAAGAGGTTTTAACTTTCATTTCCCTGTTGGTTAAAATATGAAAGATTTTAAAAAATATTACTAAACCATTTGTGTTTCATCTTTTGAGAAATCTCTGTTTAGCACTAGGCTCCATGTTTAATTGGGTTGTTTGCTTTCTTGTCATTAAATTTTTTTAAGTCCTTTATACATTTTAAATTAGACTCCTGTCAGATGTAGAACAGGTTACAAAAATGCCCCATTCTATGGATACCTCTTCAGCCAAATGGTGGTTCCTTTGCTGTACAGAAGCTTGACAGTTTCATGTGGTTCCATTTTTGTCACTTGTTGGTCTGAATGCTTGTACTGCAGGGGTCTTGTACAGAAAGTCCTGTGCCTGTAAGCTCAGACCTGTTCCCTACATCTTTCTTAAGAAGCTGTTGTTATGATAAGCATTTACGGTGTAGTATATTGTTTTGTGTCTGAGAAAGTAATTTGTTTTTAAGTTGCATATGTTAGCTAATTCCAGACAAAATTTTAGTTTACTTATGGTCATAACAGAAGTACACACAGCCAGCAGTTCTGAGAAAAAATTAGCATGAGTCAGAAAATCATGCTGTGCAAGTTGAGAGACAGGTTCTCTTATAAACAAATCAGACTGATGAGTCCTGTCCCACTAAGTTCCTTGGCAACATAGGCAACACAAAACTAAGTTAAATAATGGGAATCAGTTCAATTTTTAAATAAAAAGTAGGCATTTTATTTCCATAGAATCAGCTTCAACCCTTAATTAAAAATCAGCACCACACCTGTAGATAAAAAGACATTAATCTTCTTGAATATCTATTGAAATTATTAAAAATAATAATCACAAGAAAAAATTATCTATAAGCAACTAAGGAAAGGGCACAATGCTAAGAGTCCCCACAACCCCATTGTATAAATATGATTTTGGGAGTCAATCAACCCTTAAGAGTTCCAAGTCACTTTATCAATTTGAGTTTGTTTCATTTTTAAATTTGATATGAAGGAACATGAGGAAATAAATCTGGAGCAAAATTAAGAATGATGCTCACTGAATGGTGTATTGACTGTAGGGATCCTTCTTGAGCTGTGGTGTGCATCTGATCCCCAGTTCTGGGGTGTGCATATCTGCTCCCTTCCTGTCCTCTCCACTTTCGTAGAATAAGTATTCTCAGTGCTATTGCCCAAAGCTAACAAAATTGCCAAACAGTCCTTTCTTCCCAACAAAGACTACTCTATTCCCTAGCTGATATCACATTAACAAGTAACAGAAAAGTATACAGAACCAATCAGTTGAGTCTGAAATAATAACTCATCTAGTAATACCCACCAGGCAGAGGTAGAGATAGCCAGAGATCCAGACTAAAGTTTCGAGACCCCACAAGAGTTACCAAAGTTCTTTTCCAAACATACAAAAGTACCACACAATTCTAAAGAAGAGCACAACATATAAAAGTCAAAGCAGTATGAGAAACACAAAATCTAACCAAAAATAAACAAAAGGAATAATTCTATTAGTTCTTTAGAGTAGAGAAAAAAAGAAAATATTGGGGTTTAATCTACAAAAAATTAATGATGATAAACAGAACTGATAAATACAGAGCCAATTAAATAAATTGAAAGCCTAAATAGTAAGATTATATAGATAAGAATTCAAAATAGATTGGAAGACAGCTCTGCTTGAAAAAGACATGGCATGAGGATAAGTGCATAGAATACAGATGATGGGCAATCAAAGCACAACTTGAAGGAAAATAATAGATATGAAAATGAGACAACAATGAAACAGCATTAAAAAAAAGCTATAACAGTAGACTTCCAAAACATGAACTGAAAAGAGTCTCAAATATATAATAATAAATTCTCTGAAATAAAGGCACATCTGAATTCTAACACATTGCAAAGAAAGGATGGATGATTGCCAAGGATGAGTATAGTTTGATTACGTTGAATTCCAAGTGGACAAGGGATAAAGGTACATATTTCAAGTGTACTTCATAAGGACTTGGCAGATATAGAATGGTGGCCCCAAATTACCATGTGCATGAAATCTGCTGACTCAGGTCTCTAAGCCTGGGATGATATAGTGGGCCAGTATCAGGGGTTATGAAACATGAAGACTATGGTGATCCAGCAGGTGAATTTCAGAACCAAAACCAAAAGAGGGAATATAGTAGATACTGTAGCACACTTTGAAATAATTTGCATCCTCCTTCTACTTAGAAAAGTTGGGCAGAAGGCCAGGGAAATGGATCAGTCAATAAAGGTACTTGATGCTAAGCCTAAGGACCTGAGTTTGGACCCTTGGGACCCATGTAAAGGTGGAAGGAAAGAACTGACTACACAAAATTGTTCTTTGACATCTACACAAGTATCATGGCATGTATGTACTCATATACATACTGCATATATGTATGTTTGTGTGTGTGTGTGTATGTGTGTGTGTGTGTGTGTGTGTGTGTATAACACATGATAATAAATCAAAAAAATTTTTTTTAAATCTGAGAAATAGAACAACAGTGCAGGGGAATTCTCTTCTTTGTATCCCAAGCGACTGACACTAGCCTCATCACTATTTTTCAGAAGCTGGAGATGAAATAACACAAGGCATTAATGTCTGGACAAGAGATGACCAAGGAGGCATAAGCTGTATAATTTTTCCAGTGTTTCAGACCACAGCCCAGGAAATGATTCCTAAACTGAGCACAACTACTGCTTTCACTTCTCTTCCAATGAGAGATCCCTGAGAAACTAGTTCACCCTGAGCATCAATCTGACAATTAGAATAATTGTTCAAAATTGTTGCAATAATCAAGTCATGATAAAAGTTTATTATAAACTGTTAATTATTTATATTAATTAGTTATATCATATTGCTTTTGTTTTTAGTGGGTTACTAGATTTTTGTTGAAGAGCCCTGAGTGTTTGATGAAATACAGTGTGCTTATCGCCAGACTATAAAATTGGTAGGGACTTGTCAAAATCCATGTGACAGCAAATCACAGTAAGTGGAAATGAAATTTTTCAACCGCTAGAAGAAAACAGAATCAGTAAAAAAAAAAAATGTTTTTCCACTGTTTATTGTGCTGTACAATTTATGAGCTGAATAGCGATAGTGTTTGGTAGGCAATGGAGCTCAACAAGAAGAATTTATACCACATCTTGGAAATAAACTAAATGATCTTGAACAAAACACAGCAGTGCTGAGGGATGACCTACAGCTGCAGACACCAGGGAGACACTTCCAGAAGACCTTCTGGGGTCGGAAGACTCCATGGAGACACTATTCCTCTTCATTAGCTCGCAGAACTAAGGGAAGATCTTTTCCATATTACTCTCAGGTGTTTGATAATGCTTCCCGAGTTGAAGAACCTAATCATATGAAAACTTTTATCTTCTAGGTGAGATCATTATCCTTCACAAATGGGTTGCTTGAGAGCAATAATTCAACATTTAATTATGCTTTCTTTATCTCTCCTAAGAGATAAATCTATGAAAACCTGGATTGCATTGTTATTAGAGTTTCAGGAGACCTTACCATCAGAATAATGCTCCCAAGTGACTTTTTTCCTATGATTAGTCACCAGCATGAGCTTTGATTACTCGAATATAATGGGATGGGATGTGGTGTTGTGAGGTAGTACATTTTGACTCTGCATTCCCCTGTGACATTTTAACAGCTGTGCTGTGGATCTGTCCTCTGAAAACAGCAGATCACATGCTACATGAATATTCTGTTATCAAAAGTAGGATATTGAGACAGTCACATGGTTAACTGAAAAATTGTTCTAACCCTTTGCTACTTCCTGCACCAATGTCTTTTCCCATGCATCTTTGCATGGCCTTCCTCCCCTCTCTCTGGGAGTCAACCATGTAAAATATCAAGGCAAATATGCAAATAAAGAACTGAAAGTCACTTGTACATTTGTTTCACAATTCCCTGCTGTTTTTCCTGAGAATGTGCCAAAACTAGAAAGATCTCACATGTGGAAATGTATCTATGAAAGCCATTTGAAATCACCCCAAATACAGCCCTATCAGATACATAACAGAGCCTAGCCAAGACTGGAGGAACCCTCAACTAATCCACAGATTTTCAACACAAGTTTATGTTTACTGCATTAACACTAATCTTAGAGTGGGTTGGTTCATCATCTAGTACCATCACACTTGATCTCAAGAAACTGAGTTAAGCAGCCAACACACGTTTATTTCTTTATTTCAGAAACTAAGTTCATCAAGCAAGCCTGACTGTGTAAAGTACTGCACCTGGTTCAGGGACTCTGCCACAAATGTTTTTGCAGAATAAACACACAGGCCACCTTTCCTTTCTTTCTGTCTTCAGGTAGACTCAAAATGTTTCTGTTACTCAAGAAATCTTTTCAAATGAAGGTTTTAAAATCAGCAAGGTTACGTTAGAAAAGAACAAAGAAAGCTCTGGCTGTGAAATCTCAGGAAATAAACAACCGTACAGAGTAAGCCTAGTACCTAACAAATAATGAGAACTCTGCATTGATGTTCCTATTTCCAAGAAAGGCAAGCATCCTTCACAACAGGAAGCTAATTCTCCTTATCCAGGATGTGAAGGTAATTAATAAATATATCTAAACTGCTTATGAAGTTCTGTGAAATTTCATCAGCTTTTAGTAGCTATGCTGACTTCTAATTGCTACACAAGGAAGTACAATATCTTAAATATGAACAATTTGGTGAGTTTATACTTAGTAAAACAACTGTGATGTGATAACCTCAATCAAGCTAATAGCCTTCACCAACACCTGGTAAGAACACATAATATGATATTTGTCTTAGTTAAGGTTTCTGTTGCTAGAGACACTGTGACCATGGCAACTCATACAAAGGAAAAACATTTAATTGGAGCTTACAGTTTCAGAGGTTTAGTCTATTTTCATCATGGTGAGACACATGGCAATATGCAGGCAGACTAAGCTTCCTACCAGTGAAAAGGAATTAAAGAAAGGATCAAGTCCAGGAGTGGTGACACATGCTTTTAATCCTACTATTCATAAGGCAGAGGCTGACAGATCTCTGAGTTGAGGCTGGCCTGCTCTGCAGACAGTTTCAGGACAGCCAAGCTTAGGAAGTGAAGGAAACCACACAAACCAGAAAGCTACTGAAGATGTAATTGAACGAAGGGGCCATGTTCTAGCCCCAGCAAACAGCATAACTGGGCAGCTTCGGCCATGTGTTCTGGCTTTAGAGTCAAGAATAGAAGAAATGGGTTGTGGAATCTCCCTCTGCAACTAAGGAAAGCCGATGAGGCTAGGTGCATGGCAGGGGTGTTCCTGCATGGAGCCCCGGAGAGGCCATTATGTGAAACTCTGAAGGGAGGTATGGAAAGAATGCATTGAAAACTTCCTAGAATCTATTAGGGTGAACCTAGTGAGGACTTCTAGTAATGGAGGATAAGGAGTTTGAACTGGCCATCTTTTGTAGCCAGGCAAGGCTTCTAGTGATGGGACTGGGTTTTATTTCATGGACTTGTTGGTCAAGGAGGTCCCATGGAGATCCCTAAACAACCCAGGCTGATGCTAGGACAGAGGGTTCCTCTCCAAACAGTGGAGCCCCATTGTAAAGGACAATATCCACACATGTAGTTGGATGTAGAGAGGTAGAGCTGATGCCTACACGGAACCTTCACCCCTGTGTTCTAGTCTCTTTGGCAGGAGAAGGTACTCTGTAGACTGCAAAAGAGAAACCTGGACATCAACCCAGGTACAAAACTCTCCACCTAAATTTGTCCTGCTCTAAGATATGCTGGGGAAATGGTGGTGCAGAATTTATGGGAGCTGCCAAACAATATTTGGTTTAACTTGACCCATGCCAGAAAGGGAGTTCATGCCTTATACTGCCTAGAGGGCCAGGAATCAGAAACTTTTTAATTTCATTTTTAATTTTTTGAGAACTTCGTACACAAGCACTGTATTTAAATCATCACCACTCCTTTCTTTCTTTCTTCAGCCCCTCCTGTATGACCACAACACACTTTCAAATTCCCAACTTCTTATTCTCTAATTTTGTTATTATATGAATATATATGTACATATAACCTACTAAATCCTCTTAATGTCCCTCATATGTACATGTGCTTATGGTCTAAACAGTTGGGATTGGATAGCCTACCAGGAAGCTCATCCCTAGATAAAAATAATTCTCTCTGTATTATCAGTCATTAATTGTCCCCTGTATCTTTTTCATTAGTGATAGAATACTCGGAAATTTCACACTTACATGTTGGCATGGCAACTGGTATTGCCATTATTCAGGTCTTGTTTAGGCAATCATATTGTTGAGATTTTATGGCTACATCTAGTCCATGTTCATAATAACTAGAAAATATAAACAACCCAAATGTCTTTCAACTGATGAATGGATTAATGAATAGGTAGTATATGTATACAATGAAATTCTATTTAGCTGAAAAAAAGAAATTATGAACTTTACAAGTAAATGGATGGAATTGGAAAATAGTGTACTAAGCAAGGTAACCTAGACACAAAAAGGCAAACACCACATGTTATTTCATATTTGTGGATCCTAGCTTCAAATCTTTAAATTTGTTTATGACATGAAGTGATTGCAGAAGCCAAGAAAGCAGAAAGGGACCTTGGGAGTCAAGGGAGAAGAAGATCTAGAGAGTAAAATAGTAGGACACAGACATATGAAGTGTGTAATGGGGAAAATAGAGGGAACTCTAGCTGAGAGGAGGAGGATAATGCCAAGGGAGCAGGAGGAAGAAGAGTTAATAATACTAGCGGTATTTTAAAAAGCTACAGGGAAATATATTATTTTATGATCTTACACCACACACACACACACACACACACACACACACACACACACACACACACACACATTTAAAAGGAGTTACATTACATAGATGGTAATGCTCTTTCAAAGAGCCATAGAAAATCAAACAAAATTCCCATGACAGTCATAGGACACTTTTCCTTAGTCTTGAATTGTTTTTGTATCTTGACTATAGTAAGTAATGCTGTAATAAACCCTGAAGTGATATATACAGTTTATATATTCTTATACTTATCGTGCTTAAAGGATTTTAAAAACATCCTTCAGAAATCTATATTTCTATTTCCAAAATAAGTATGATATATTTTAATGCTTAGTATTAATGGTATACACCATTAACAGTTACAAACACAAAATTATTTCTGAATATTTATTCATGCCCTATGTTAATGTAATTTCCACTGTAACAGGCATTTATAGGTCTCAAATTTGTGAAAAACTTTTTATATGCTCACACATAATGACTTACTTTTATCTCTAGTAAAATGCCAGTGTGTTTTAATTCTTGATTCAGGAAAGATACAGCAGTATAATCAGGCATGTCCAGGGTCAGTAAAAGTTCATAAAAGAAAACAAAAGTAGCTTTCTCAGGAGGTCTAACCTCTAAAAATAATTAATAAGGTCACAACCTTAAGGCATTTCTCTTTAAGTTTGTTTATTCTTTCATAATTTAACCTTGCTTTTTCTTATCAGTTAACAAACTTTCTAATGTATGTTCCATGTATTAACACTATAAATAAGTATTTGCCACTTAATCTTTGTCAATTTTCACAGTCTTTCATTTTCTACTGTATCTTCTTAGATAATAGAGCTTTATAAAAAATAAAACCTGTAATTAATGTTTCAGGAAAATCTACTTCTCCCTACAGCAGGTACTCTGAGATGATCTTTGTTTGACAAATGTTAATTAAAACCACATACACAATCCATCTTCAGGAAAAACCACTTCAAATAAAGCAAAACATATTATACTAAGTCTATCTGCCAAAATAAATTACATATTTCCCAAGAGGTATAAAACTAAAATAACTAGACTAAAAATTACCAACATGCAGATGAAAGTTCATCAAATATTTCACATCTTTATAAGGGTCTCCGTCTTCAACCATTCTCTAAACCAATACTTTTCTCTGAAAACTTTTAATTATAAATTTTAAGATCTGGAACATGACCCTACAAGTATTTCAAAATTCAGGTTTATAGAGTTATGACAGTAGCCACTCCCTAGTCATAACACTGCCACACAGGTAACTCACTTATATGGTTCAGTGTAAGTTACAGCGGACAGGTGTAACAGAACTTGTTGAGAGGAGAGATCATGTCCAGGAAAATACATACTCTGTGTTAACTTGATTATTTTGTCGTAGGTATGTTACAACACAGGACAATTTCATGTTGAGCATATTTGTCCTCAAATATACCCAAAAGTAATTTCACGGAGAATTGGATAAATTCAAATAAAATTTATAATCTGTCATATTAGTCTCATGTGGTATGCAACCTATATTTCCATATCAGTTACCATGTTGTTAATTTCTCAGGTAAACTAGAGACTACATTAATCTATCCCCTGCCTATCTACCTACCTATTATATTCTTGGCAGATCCTGCCACATAGTAGGTAATTCAACGTCATGTAGTTCCTTTTTTAAAAAGCCTAAGTACAATATTAAAACTTAAGAGGAAGGGAAAGGACAGATTCTTGCTGAGTTTCTTCAAAAGGTTTAAGGTCAGTAGTGTTTTGTGTTTGTTTGTTTGTTTGTTTGTTTGTTTTTGAGGTTGTATTTTAATTATAACATTCCTTCTTATCCTTTCTTCCCTCCGAAGTCTCCCATAAACTCCTCCCCGCTCTCCTTCAAATTCATGGCCTCTTTTTTGACCAATTGCTTTTGCATGTAAATATGAAACCCAGCTAACCATGCTAGTGAAATTGTAGTTATTGGAGAATATAAAACCACTCAGTTATGTGGTGATATTTTGTTTGTGATCGAACAAATAAAGCTTCCTGAAGATCAGAGTATGAAGCTAAGTTACTAGTTAGCCATAGAGGCCTGACAGTGGTGGCACACACCTTTAATCCCAGCACTTGAGAGGCAGAGGCAGAAGGATCTCTGTGAGTTCAAGGCCACCCTGGGCTACACAAGATTGATCCAGTTTAAAAGAGAAACAGCCAGGCGGTGGTGGCACACACCTTTGCTTCTAGCACTTAAGATCTCATGCCTTTAATCCCAGCACTAGGGAGGTAGAAACAGGAAGTGATATGGCTGGGCAGAGAGAGAATATAAGGTGGGAGGAGACAGGAAGGAGACAGGAGCTGAACAGGCTGAGAATTCATTAGAGGTAAGAACTCTAGTGACTGGCTTCTCTGCTTCTCTGATTTTTCAGCATTTACCAGGCTCTGGGTTTTTATTAAGACCAATTAAGATTCATGCTACACATTTATTAAACCAGCATAATCCCTAAAAATAATCTATAAACATTTGTTCCTCTGCCCATGGCTAGTGTAGTCTTCAGCCCTCTTCTAGGAAACTTGTCTTATCAACAGATAGAGACCACTACAGAAAATTAAAACCAATCAATAGACATAGGTGTTGGGCCCAGTAGTAGTTTTTAAAAATCACTTTTGGAGAAATACAAATGTTAGCAGCATTTTCTAGGTTAAGCTACTTCTCAAAATTGGTAAAGGTAGCTGGATTACAAAGAAATTAGATCAGTTATATAAGAAAACAAGACACCAAACAATAAGAGAAAAGAAAGGTAGATGGATAGATAATAAACAACAGAAAAAGAGTTGGGTGCATGGATGGATGGATGGATGGATGGATGGATGGATGGATGCATGGATGGATGGATGCATGGATGGATAGAGTGTTCAGATACAGATAGGCAGATAGATGAGATTTTTATTTCATTTTCTCCTCATAAAAATATGCCTGCAGAAATTCAGTTAATGAATCATTTAATAGCAGACAGATCATATTTCCTTTTTAACAAGTGACTATTCTTGTAAATTATGTGGCATTCAGAAATAGTGTGAAGATTCCAAAGGCATGTAATAAAATCGATGTGCTTAGCAAAAAATTGTGCCCACATATCTTGCTTCCTAATATTTCTGTCTTTGCAGTACATTCAGTACAAAGTACACAGATCAGTTACTTGGGTGTATCTGTTCATATATGTATGCATATCATTCTGGAAATAACTTTTAAGAGATGCTTCATCATTTCAGTTGTTTAACTAGAGGCTCTTCCTTCATCATTTCAAGGCCATTTACCATGATTTTTCCCTACTTTTACATTTTTATCCCAGTATTTGATCATAGACTTCTCCTTCTCTCTACATTTTTTGTTTTCTTTATTTCTTAAAATTTCATAAATGATCCATACCTTGTTACTCATTTTTTTACATCATGGAGGTTAAATGAAAAGTTTAAATAGAAGCATAAATATTTTCTTTCTTCT